>NC_086452.1:39129221-39729221 GCF_028390025.1 Pseudophryne corroboree | reverse complement strand
GACAATCATACATAATCGTTTCCAAAAGAATGCGATCCGCCATTGGTAGATGCGTTTCTGTCAAACATTATAAAAACCCAGGATACATTTGGGTCACTAGAAGCTATGTATGAAACCATGCCGATCACTGTTAAAAGAAGCTGCAGAGTATATCTGTAAAGCTTCTGCTAACGCCGGTTATTTTCATTGTCGCTAGTAAACGCGACAAGGCCAGAGCTTGTTTGCTCCTAAATTTGATATGCTTGTAACGGCATTTTATCCCTTGATGATATTCAGCCATTAGCGCATACAGTATACTTGTCACGGTGTTTTTAGTCACGCCTTGTAACGACAGGACGTTACAGTCAGCAAACCAGTGGTTTGATGACCTCTTTTACAATTGTGGAAGCGTGTCTTTACATGTTACATTTGAGAGGTTTCATGACTTCAACTCATATATGTCTCAGCTATTTACAGCTTAAAGTACAAAACTGCTTCTGTCGAAGGGTTTGGCAGGTGATCATTTACTCTTTGCTGGCTTATAAACCCAGGCAATAGTACGCCAAGTTACTTATTCCCCTCTGTTTGAGCAAAACCAAACAGCTCCGTTGCTATATCAATAAGCAAGTCATTTACTACAGTTAGAAAATGGATTTTCTGCAGTTAGTATTTGCTTATTGGAGCCACAAAATTGCATAATTGCATTTGATCTTCATGTCGACCGTTGCTTATCGCTTCCGGTATTTACCAATGTGATGATGGGATGATAGCTCATCTCACATACGAACTATGTATTAACAAAGTTCCTCTAACTTGCGCTATTAAGGTATACTGCGATAGCAGATCAAGTTCGAAAACAATCGCATCTAATTCTGTCTAAACGATGTCAATTCCTAGGTAAGATTACAAATACGGTAAATCAAAGACTTTTACCTACTACACCAGCAAGAAGGTACATCTAGTAATTAGTGCAAAACACGCACACTAGCGGTACATTGGTGTATTCACCTATTAAGAATAAAGATGTGTTTTCAATTTAGGTCCCCACCCTTCACTCGCGTTTCCCACAGAGGGACAAGGGTGCATATACTCTGGACGACAGTCGCAGAGAGTCAGGATTTGTAGTTACAATCAGCGCAAAGGTTCTAAAACACGACAGATGGCTGTCGATACATGTCCTAGAACTCTGTGCATTTTACAATGCAATAAAGGATTCGCTTTCAGTCTGACCAGGGATAGACTCTGGTTTCTCTTCAGAACGAATAAATCTTTCGCTTTTTACTAAAGATTTCTGTGGAGAGGAACAACCGTGAGTTTCATGTAATTTTGTTTTTCATGCCTGGCTCACGCTGCCCTTAAGCAGTCAAACAAAGCAACGGCAGTTGCATACTCAACAACCAGTGAGAACCAAGAAGCCGCATGGCAATGCGGCAGGTAACTCAAATCTTCAATGGCTCAGAACGCCATTATGTGAAAATGTCAAGAGATCAATCCGTGAGTGGACATCTGTTAGACATACGATCTCACCCGTCAGGGTTTGGATCTTGAAAACTGGACATTAAATCCAGAGGTGTTTCATATGTGAGTCCACAGAAGGGGGTTACCCTCAAGTATACATGATGGCATCTCGCCACAATTACAAAAGCTCAGTATGTGTACATCACATTCATGGGGTCATTCAGCATCGTGTATCTGGCTCCACCATTTTCCGCTTCTCTCTTCGTTGCCAAAACGGATCAGAAGACAGTTCGTCACAGTCATACTGGTGGTATCTCATGGGTTTCGGAGAAGTTTGCTTCTCGAATTTTCAAGGAATACTTGCACACGATCTTGGCCCGCTCATAATACGTCCAACCTGTTACATCAGGGAACGTTCTTTTACCCATAGTTACCTATGTACCTATTATCTATGTACCGCAGCTGCAGTTGACGGGATGAGGGTTCAGTGCTCGCTTCGGCAGCACATATACTAAAATTGGAACGATACAGAGAAGATTAGCATGGCCCCTGCGCAAGGATGACACGCAAATTCGTGAAGCGTTCCATAAGACCGCCCTCTTAAAAAAATAGAGCATTACAGTATCGGTTATACCAACCATGTAACGAAATAGTAAGCCGCTTAAGGCAGCTCATTATTAAAAAATTTCGTGTGCTTACATAGGTTGTAAACCTCGGAAGTTTCCAACATCATACTTCAAGTACCCGTATTCTGTTAAACGGGATGGGATGGAAAACTGCGTTCATCTGCACTAACAGTGCAGGTATCTGTGTGGTAAACGTATTTTCAAAGACGTTTGCCTCTATTTGCGTCTGTAAATATCTTTCTACAAGGTGTCACCAAAGTTCAGACTCTATTTATCCCACCTACAACGCCAGGCGATTTGAGGTTGGGATCAGATTTATTACAGTTTTCATATTTTGGAACCCTTTCAACAAAGGGAAATTAAGTTTCATATTTTTTGAACCTTTACAACAAATGAGAATTAAGTTTCTCACTTTGGAAAACATTTTTCTTCTAGCCTTGGCTTCGGCAAGGGTTTTGTTTTCATATTTGGGTGCCTTGTATTCCAAGCCACCGTATTTGAGTTTCTCATGACAAAGCAGATCTTCGGACGAAATCCGCTTTCGTATTCTTCACATCAATATACCAATAGTGGTTCCTGTGGGGACAGCACATTCTAGAATTCGGAATGTGGTACACGCATTACGCGTTTATATATGTACCAAACGTCTACAGTACGTGATATGAATATGTTGTTTGTTCTATATGATACTGCAAACTGGGGTTAGCCAGTTTCTCAGCAGACATTATCCAGTTGGATAATAATGACTACAAGTCAGACTTACTTTAAGGCTAAGTTACAATCGCCTACGTCAGTAATAGTTCATCCCACAGGTTCTGTGGGAATGTCAGACCCAACGGGTCGTGGAGCGTCTACGACGCGGCTACATAGCCTTCAGTGCACCACGTTTGTGCACGTTTATACGTTATAAATGGTGGCGCCATCAGCATTTAGCTTTGGCTGCCTACTGTTACAAGTATCAAACAGCTCTCCCGCCCACGAGGGAAGCTTTGGTACGTCCCAAGAGTACTCCAGTGACCCCTAGTGGATGATAAAGAAAATAGGATTTTGGTACTTACCAGGTAAATCCTTTTCTTTGAATCCATAGGGGGCACTGGACGCCCACCCAGAGCAGTTTTACCTGGGTTGTTTTAAGCTCAAGGGAGCTTAGTGAACAAATTTTACTTGGGGGGTATTAAGCTCAAAGGAGCTTATGGTAACACATTTTCACCGATTGGCTCAAATTATAAGGTTCTATCGGTTAAGGTGTCAACTGTTTAGTTGACAATAAGGTTACGGATCAACTTTGTGGTTGTCCGTTATGTTATAGGGATTCTCCATTGTCAACCTCTCTATATCCTGTTCGCTCAGTAAAAAACACTGGCAAAGTACACTGAGGTACTTGGGGATATGGAGGGGGGGGAGAGTCCTAAATTTGAATATTCAGTGCCTTTGTTCGGCTACGCCCGTCCATATCCCAAGAGTACTCCAGTGCCCCCTATGGATTCAAAGAAAAGGATTTACCTGGTAAGTACCAAAATCCTATTTTTAGGGCCCGGACTACATCCAGCAACTTGGAGGCCTCCAAGTCCCCAGTAGCCGCAGGCACCACAATAGGTTGGTTCAAATGAAACACTGATACCACCTTAGGGAGGAATTGGGGACGCGTCCTCAATTCTGCTCTGTCCATATGGAAGATCAGATAGAATTGGCGGCTTTGTCCTGTAAAAGCCCCTGACACCCGCCTAGCTGAAGCCAAGGCCAAAACCATGACCACTTTCCACGTGAGATACTTTAATTCCACGGTCTGAAGTGGCTCAAACCAATGTGATTTTAGGAAATCCAACACAACGTTGAGATCCCAAGGTGCCACCGGGGGC
Organism: Pseudophryne corroboree; assembly: GCF_028390025.1. Lineage (NCBI taxonomy): Eukaryota > Metazoa > Chordata > Amphibia > Anura > Myobatrachidae > Pseudophryne > Pseudophryne corroboree. The sequence continues at coordinate 39,725,299 of NC_086452.1, read as the reverse complement.
ACAAAAGGGGGCTGAATGTGCAGCACTCTCTACAAACGTCTGAACTTCAGGCAGTGAAGCCAGTTCTTTTTGGAAGAAAATAGACAGGGCCGAAATCTGGACTTTAATGGAACCCAATTTTAGGCCAATAGTCAGTCCTGACTGTAGGAAGTGCAGAAAACGACCCAGCTGAAATTCTTCTGTGGGGGCCTTCATAGCCTCACACCAAGAAAGAGAGGAGTAAGAACTATACTCATCGTTCCGGATTGGCCAAGACGGACTTGGTACCCGGAACTGCAAGAAATGATATCGGAGGACCCTTGGCCTCTGCCTCTCAGACAGGACCTGCTACAGCAGGGGCCCTGTCTGTTCCAAGACTTATCGCGGCTGCGTTTGACGGCATGGCGGTTGAACGCCGGATCCTGATGGAAAAGGGCATTCCGGTTGAAGTCATTCCTACGCTGATAAAAGCTAGGAAAGATGTGACAGCAAAGCATTATCACCGCATATGGCGAAAATATGTTTCTTCTTATCCTCAGCACCTTTGGTATGAGAGGAAGAGGAGGGAACACATAAACCGACTGGTACACCCACGGTGTCACTAGAGCGTCCACAGCTATTGCTTGAGGGTCCCTTGACCTGGCGCAATATCTTTAACTTTTTGTTTAGGCGGGACGCCATCATGTCCACCTGTGGCCTTTCCCAACGGTGTACAATCAGTTGGAAGACTTCTGGATGAAGTCCCCACTCTCCCGGGTGGAGGTCGTTCCTGCTGAGGAAGTCTGCTTCCCAGTTGTCCACTCCCGGAATAAACACTGCTGACAGTGCTATCGCATGATTTTCCGCCCATCGGAGAATCCTCGTGGCTTCTGCCATCGCCATCCTGCTTCTTGTGCCGCCCTGTCGGTTTACATGGGCGACCGCCGTGATGTTGTCTGACTGAATCAGCACCGGCTGGTTTTGAAGCAGGGGTCTTGCCTGACTTAGGGCATTGTAAATGGCCCTCAGTTCCAGAATATTTATGTGTAGGGAAGCCTCCTGACTCGACCATTGTCCTTGGAAGTTTCTTCCCTGAGTGACTGCCCCCCAACCTCGGAGGCTTGCATCCGTGGTCACCAGGACCCAGTCCTGTATGCCGAATCTGCGGCCCTCGAGAAGATGAGCACTCTGCAGCCACCACAGCAGAGACACCCTGGCTCTCGGGGACAGGGTGATCAGCCGATGCATCTGAAGATGCGATCCGGGCCACTTGTCTAACAGATCCCACTGAAAAATCCTTGCATGAAATCTGCCGAATGGAATTGCCTCGTAAGAAGCTACCATCTTTCCCAGGATTCGCTTGCAGTGATGCACCGACACCTGTTTTGGTTTTAGGAGGTCTCTGACCAGAGATGACAACTCCTTGGCCTTCTCCTCCGGGAGAAACACCTTTTTCTGTTCTGTGTCCAGAATCATACCCAGGAACAGCAGACGCGTCGTAGGAACCAGCTGCGACTTTGGAATATTCAGAATCCAGCCGTGCTGTTGTAGCACTTCCTGAGAGTGCTACTCCGACCAACAACTGCTCCCTGGACCTCGCCTTTATAAGGAGATCGTCCAAGTATGGGATTATTATACCTCCCTTTTTTCGAAGGAGTATCCTCATTTCGGCCATTACTTTGGTAAATACCCTCGGTGCCGTGGACAGACCAAACGGCAACGTCTGGAATTGGTAATGGCAGTCTTGTACCACAAAACGGAGGTACACCTGGTGAGGTGGGTAAATGGGGACATGCAGGTAAGCATCCTTGATGTCCAGTGATACCATGTAATCCCCTTCTTCCAGGCTTGCAATAACCGCCCTGAGCGATTCCATTTTGAACTTGAACCTCCTTATATAAGTGTTCAAGGATTTCAAATTTAGAATGGGTCTCACCGAACCGTCTGGTTTCGGTACCACAAACATTGTGGAATAGTAACCCCTTCCCTGTTGAAGGAGGGGAACTTTTATTATCACCTGCTGGAGGTACAGCTTGTGAATTGCCGCCAGTACTACCTCCCTGTCCTGGGGAGTGGCTGGCAAGGCAGATTTGAGGAAACGGCGGGGGGGGGGAGACGTCTCGAATTCCAGCTTGTACCCCTGAGATACTACATGTAGAATCCAGGGATCCACCCGTGAGCGAGCCCACCGGTCGCTGAAGTTCCGGAGACGGGCCCCCACCGCACCTGGCTCCACCAGTGGAGCCCCAGCGTCATGCGGAGGATTTAGCTGAAGCAGGGGAGGATTTTTGTTGGGAACTGGCTGTATGGTGCAACTTTTTCCCTCTACCCCTGCCTCTGGGCAGAAAGGACGCGCCTTTAACCCGCTTGCCTTTCTGGGGCCGAAAGGACTGTACCTGATAATACGGTGCTTTCTTAGGCTGTGAGGGAACCTGAGGTAAAAATGTCGACTTCCCAGCTGTTGCTGTGGAAATGAGGTCCGAGAGACCATCCCCAAACAGTTCCTCATCCTTGTAAGGTAAAACCTCCATGTGCCTTTTAGAATCCGCATCACCTGTCCACTGCCGAGTCCATAATACTCTCCTGGCAGAGATGGACATTGCATTTATTCTAGATGCCAGCCGGCAAATATCCCTCTGTGCATCTCTCATAGATAAGACTACGTCTTTAATATGCTCTATGGTTAGCAATATAGCGTCCCTGTCAAGGGAATCAATGTTATCAGACAGGGAATCAGACCACGCTGCTGCAGCACTGCACATCCATGCTGAAGCAATAGCAGGTCTCAGTATAGTACCTGAGTGTGTATATACAGACTTCAGGATAGCCTCCTGCTTTCTATCCGCAGGCTCCTTTAAGGCGGCCGTATCCTGAGACGGCAGTGCCACCTTTTTTGACAAGCGTGTGAGCGCTTTATCCACCCTCGGGGATGTCTCCCAGCGTAACCTGTCCTCTGGCGGGAAAGGGTACGCCATCAGTAACTTTTTAGAAATCACTAGTTTCTTATTGGGGGAAGCCCTCGCTTCTTCACACACTTCATTCAACTCATCTGATGGGGGAAAAACCACTGGTTGCTTTTTCTCCCCAAACATAATACCCTTTTTAGTGGTACTTGGGTTAATGTCAGAAATGTGCAACACATTTTTTATTGCCGTAATCATGCAACGGATGCCCCTTGTGGATTGTGTATATGTCTCATCCTCGTCGACACTGGAGTCAGACTCCGTGTCGACATCTGTGTCTGCCATCTGAAGTAGCGGACGTTTTTGAGCCCCTGATGGCCTTTGAGACGCCTGGGCAGGCACTGGCTGAGATGCCGGCTGTCCCACGGCTGTTACGTCATCCAGCCTTTTATGTAAGGAGTTGACACTGTCGGTTAATACCTTCCACATATCCATCCACTCTGGTGTCGACCCCGCAGGGGCTGACATCACATTTATCGGCACCTGCTCCGCCTCCACATAAGCCTCCTCATCAAACATGTCGACACAGCCGTACCGACACACCGCACACACACAGGGAATGCTCTGACTGAGGACAGGACCCCACAAAGTCCTTTGGGGAGACAGAGAGTATGCCAGCACACACCACAGCGCTATATAACACAGGGATTTACACTACACAAAGTGATTTTCCCTATAGCAGCTATAATGCACAGTATTGCGCCTAAATTTAGTGCCCCTCTCTCTTTTTTACCCTATTGAGCCTGGAAACTGCAGGGGAGAGCCTGGGGAGCTGTCTTCCAGCGGAGCGGTGAAGAGAAAATGGCGCCAGTGTGCTGAGGGAGATAGCCCCGCCCCTTTTTCGGCGGGCTTCTCTCGCTCTTTATATTAATATTATGGCAGGGGATTTTTACACATATATAGTGTATTAGACTATATTATGTGTTTTTTTTTTTGCCATTTTCAAGGTAATCTAATTGCAGCCCAGGGTGGCCCCCCCCAGCGCCCTGCACACATCAGTGACCGGAGTATGTGGTGTGCATGGGGAGCAATGGCGCACAGCTGCAGTGCTGTGCGCTACCTTAATGAAGACCGGAGTCTTCAGCCGCCGATTTTCTCCTCGGAATCTTCCGTCTTCTGGCTCTGCAAGGGGGACGGCGGCACGGCTCCGGACGACCGAGGCTGGGCCTGTGTTCGATCCCTCTGGAGCTAATGGTGTCCAGTAGCCTAGAAGCCCAAGCTAGCTGCAAGCAGGTAGGTTCGCTTCTCTCCCCTAAGTCCCTCGTAGCAGTGAGTCTGTTGCCAGCAGATCTCACTGAAAATAAAAAAACCTAATAAATTCTTTACTAAGAGCTCAGGAGAGCCCCTAGTGTGCAACCAGCTCGAGCTGGGCACAGATTCTAACTGAGGTCTGGAGGAGGGGCATAGAGGGAGGAGCCAGTGCACACCAGTAGTCCTAATTATTTTCTTAGAGTGCCCAGTCTCCTGCGGAGCCCGTCTATTCCCCATGGTCCTTACGGAGTTCCCAGCATCCACTAGGACGTCAGAGAAATAGTAATTGCTTTAGAAGGCTTCGAATATCTGTCGTCAAGACTCTTACTGTCTGAAGATAGAATGATTTTCTAGTTCTATATAATGTGTACAAGGTTTTCCTGCAAACATATAGAAGCACGCTGATTGGATCATGGCTGTGAATCACTACGCTTGTATCGAGACAGAGAAGTCTATCTTTGGGCAGAAGCTGTCATACTGACAACCAAAATATTACCCGAAGTTTTAGCATAAAAACGTATAAAGCTATAAAGTTTGAATAACAAAACAATCAGCTGGTAGTAATACAGTGTTGTGAAAAGAAAGCAATAATATGTGCAGAGCATCTTCCCTGAAATCCTGAGTGCTCACAGTGTAAATACTGCAATGCATAGAATATGAACAACTGGAGCACGAGGTCTGACGCTGATAAAGCTGTGTAACCTACCTCTTTAAAGCAATTGAGGAAAATAACCCCCTTGGATTAAAGTCATACATAAAGGAGATGGTATAGGTTGGTACCATTGCAGTGCCCATTGCTTGGAGGTAATCCTCTTCAAATGCAAAATAGGTATTCAAAATGGTTTTGAGAAGTTCAATCAGATCAATATCGGAGCCAGATTGTCACTGGAAAACTGTTCTACCGTGTATCCCCAGTGGCTGCTCCTCTCTATCTGCCTGGTACTCACCGGCACTGAGCTTTGATCGTGGTGCCCCTGGACTGGCTGATCGGCACACACTGGGAAGAGGAGCCATGGGTGCACAGTGCTCCCACTAGGGCGCAGGCATGGTGCATTTGGAAAGAGGGCATGACACTGTCGGTGGCAAGTCGATATATTCTACATGCTGAATAATTTAATTTGGCAAAATGCATATAACACATTTTGTACCTAAGCTTGCTCCATGTCTTCTGCTACGTTGCATGGCTTCTTAGCCATATCCTTTTCAGGGACTTTTTCTTATGCTGAACATTTTAAAAAATGTTTTACTTGTTTCGGTTCCTTTTGTTGTTGACAGTTAGTTAACGTACAACTAAGTTCTTAATTTTTGTTTTACACTAGAGGTTTTAACTATATGACTACAGCTGTGTGAACATCTCTCTGACCATGTAAATGTCTTTTTATAGGTTTGACTGTTATGGAGGACTCTCCAAAGTAAACACTCCCTTGTTAACGCCGTTACAGTTGTCCCTTGAGGAATGGAGCACCAAGCCATCCTCGGACCTTTACGGTCTTTTTGCAGTGGTCATGCACAGTGGAGTGACCATAAGCAGTGGACACTATACAGCGTATGTTAAACTTGGTAACCTCAGTAATCTTGAACTTGACCAGGTGAAAGCTCCTGTAGACCCTCATGGCATAGTTAAAACTGAGCCATTAACGGAAGAGGAAGCCCGAACTTCTGATGAAAGCTATGACCCTGAAGTCTCCTTTCGAAATGGTGCAAATGTGGCGTCTAACACCAAAGGTAACAAGAAGACTGACACGGTGGGTCTCCTGGGTGGGCAAAAAAATAAATCTGATTTTGAGCAGCTGCCTGCACCCAAAACGCCAAAAGCCGAGACTGTTCCAAGCACTACTGTAGAAGATAAAGGTTTATCGGCCACCAGCCTCGAGAACAATTCTGAACCCGACCAAAAAGGGCAAGTTTCTGCTGATAATCTTGACTCTAAGTCTATTCTGTATGTGTTGCAAAGTCTGAAGGAATACGAGGGGAAATGGCTTCTATTTGATGATTCTGAGGTTAAAGTAACAGAGGAAAGAGACTTCTTGTCCACAATTTCCCCAAGTACTCAGTCCACGTCCACTCCCTATCTGCTATTCTACAAAAGAATAGTAGACTAGAAGCTACAGTATGCTACCTGTATAATATGTAAAGTAAAAAAAGTCTTCCCAATCTGCAGCTACCAGAATGATACTGGTATCATGTGTGTGTATATAATCTTAATCCTGTTGTCAACAAGTCACATATTTACCACAAACTGGTGCTTCTAGTAGAGATTTGTTTTGTGTGTGTATATATAGATTCTCTTGTACATTTCATTCCAGCACAGGCACTTATTACACTTGCCAATTTCAATATATATTTTTAAATAAAGTTTCTTGATACATTTCCTAAATCGGAATTGGTTCAGTGCTGGGAAGCTGTAAACTTACCAAGGCATCTTTTTGTTAAAACGGCAGCAACTTTTAACTTGATGCAAAGTTATTTTACAAGTCGGCAATAATGTATAGGCTTTTTAGAAAAAACCCTATTTATTTATTAATGAATATATTATAGCTTCTGTATGTTGGATATACAGACTACAACCTTTCAGTGTATGTTGGTTAACAGATTATAATGCGGTAGCTTTTTTTTTTTCTGGGCAATTTGTAATCTTCATATATTAGACACTTTCGTATGAATTTTGTAATTAAAGTATTTCTTACTTTGTCTGGATGTGTACTTTAAAGTAGTTTTCTACATCTATTTGTGTTACATACTTCAATTACTTTTGTGTGTCTCTCTCCCCAAGGCTATAGAGCAGAGTTTTTCAAATGCAGTCATCAAAACACCCTAATGCGCCAAGTTTTAAAGCTATCCAGGGTGCAGCACAGATGTTTCAATCTATTTGACTGAGGTACTAATTAAATCACCTGTGGACAAGCATAGATAAACTTAAAACATGGGCTGATAGAGTTCCTTGATCACCATGTTTGGGATATTCCTGCTTATTTGTAGAATTTATAAAATTATTGGACAGGGTAGGGAAAAAACTCTTTTGAGGGCAGTCAAGTTTTAACACTGGTGCTTGGATTCTTATCCACCACTACATCCCTGATGTTCTCCTGCTGAAGAAATGTAATGTTAATTAGTGGAAAATATTATCTGTGGTATCCATCAAAACAAAAGGAAACTAGTTTAGAAATGCTGCCTGTTTTGCACTGTATAGATGTCTGAATTTGGAGTGTAACCTGACCACTAAATGAACTGGGGCTTTTGTGATTAGAACCTCTGAAGAATTAACCTACAACTTTTGGAATGATAAGATGATTTGGTGGTTACTCCTAAGTAGAGATGCACACTTGATCACAAAAATATGTGCTGTCTTAGGCCGTAACTACAGGTGTGCCTGGCACACAGTGCAGTCGCCCTGAGGGCGCAATAGCCAGCAACTATGTCAGCAGCTTGTAATGAGTCAAATTGACTCATTACAAGCTGTGTGCGCCAGAGGAGAGGAGAGGAGCAGCGTCAAAGGAGGGGGACTGGAGTTGCAGCAGCGCTATGTTATTGGTGGTACCGCTGCAGCAGACCCTCTCCTTAAGCATTGGCTGGCTGGCATACGCTTCCCTCATCCCAGCATTCATAGTGGTGGCGGCGGCCAGCCAATGCGGAAGGAGAGGGACAGCTGCATCGGCGCCACCACCAATTACACTGCGCTGCTGTGGCACCCTCCTCCTCACCTGCCCGGGATCTGCCAGCACCGAGGAGCCTGACTACCTGAGCCAGCGGGATAGATGGTACGTGTCTGTCTGCCGTGATGTGTAAAAAACAAAAAAAGGCACTGTCTGCCGTAATGTGTAAAAGGAGCTCTACCTGGTGGAGTGGCGCTACTGTGCGGCATAATTTGAATAATGGAGACTACTGTGCACCGTAGTATGAATTAGTATTATTTCTCTAACATCCTAAGTGGATGCTGGGGACTCCGTAAGGACCATGGGGAATAGCAGCTCCGCAGGAGACTGGGCACATCTAAAGAAAGCTTTAGGACTATCTGGTGTGCACTGGCCCCTCCCCCTATGACCCTCCTCCAAGCCTCAGTTAGATCTCTGTGCCCGAACGAGAAGGGTGCACACTAGGGGCTTTCCTGAGCTTCTTAGTGAAAGTTTTAGTTTAGGTTTTTTATTTTCAGTGAGACCTGCTGGCAACAGGCTCACTGCATCGAGGGACTAAGGGGAGAAGAAGCGAACTCACCTGCGTGCAGAGTGGATTGGGCTTCTTAGGCTACTGGACATTAGCTCCAGAGGGACGATCACAGGCCCAGCTTGGATGGGTCCCAGAGCCGCGCCGCCGGCCCCCTTACAGAGCCAGAAGGCAGAAGAGGTCCGGAAAATCGGCGGCAGAAGACGTCCTGTCTTCAACAAGGTAGCGCACAGCACTGCAGCTGTGCGCCATTGCTCTCAGCACACTTCACACTCCGGTCACTGAGGGTGCAGGACGCTGGGGGGGCGCGCCCTGAGACGCAATAATAAACACCTTGGATGGCAAAAAATGCATCACATATAGCTCCTGGGCTATATGGATGCATTTAACCCCTGCCAAAATACATAAAAAAACGGGTGATAGGCTCCGCCCCCTTATCGGCGGCCTTATCTCCTCAGCACACTGGCGCCATTTTCCCTCACAGCTCCGTTGGAGGGAAGCTCCCTGGCTCTCCCCTGCAGTCACTACACTACAGAAAGGGTTAAAAAAGAGAGGGGGGCACAAATTAGGCGCAGTATTAACTATACAGCAGCTATAAGGGGAAAAACACTTATATAAGGTTATCCCTGTATATATATAGCGCTCTGGTGTGTGCTGGCAAACTCTCCCTCTGTCTCCCCAAAGGGCTAGTGGGGTCCTGTCCTCTATCAGAGCATTCCCTGTGTGTGTGCTGTATGTCGGTACTTTTGTGTCGACATGTATGAGGAGAAAAATGAGTGGAGACGGAGCAGATTGCCTGTAATAGTGATGTCACCCCCTAGGGGGTCGACACCTGAGTGGATGAACTGTTGGAAGAAATTACGTGACAGTGTCAGCTCTGTATAAAAGACAGTGGTTGACATGAGACAGCCGGCTACTCAGCTTGTGCCTGTCCAGACGTCTCATAGGCCGTCAGGGGCTCTAAAGCGCCCGTTACCTCAGATGGCAGATATAGACGCCGACACGGATACTGACTCCAGTGTCGACGGTGAAGAGACAAATGTGACTTCCAGTAGGGCCACACGTTACATGATTGAGGCAATGAAAAATGTTTTACACATTTCTGATAATACGAGTACCACCAAAAAGGGGTATTATGTTCGGTGAGGAAAAACTACCTGTAGTTTTCCTGAATCTGAGAAATTAAATGAGGTGTGTGATGATGCGTGGGTTTCCCCCGATAACAACTGATAATTTCTAAAATGTTATTGGCATTATATCCTTTCCCGCCAGAGGTTAGGGTGCGTTGGGAAACACCCCCTAGGGTGGATAAAGCGCTCACACGCTTGTAAGGGCTCTACCCTCTCCTGAGATGGCCGCCCTTAAGGATCCTGCTGATAGAAAGCAGGAGGGTATCCTAAAATGTATTTACACACATACTGGTGTTATACTGCGACCAGCAATCGCCTCAGCCTGGATGTGCAGTGCTGGGTTGGCGTGGTCGGATTCCCTGACTGAAAATATTGATACCCTAGATAGGGACAGTATATTTTTGCCTATAGAGCATTTGAAAGTTGCATTTCTATATATGCGTGATGCACAGCGGAATATTTGCCGACTGGCATCAAGTCTAAGTGCGTTGTCCATTTCTACCAGTAGAGGGTTATGGACACGTCAGTGGTCAGGTGATGCGTATTCCAAACGGCATTTGGAAGTATTGCCTTATTAAGGGGAGGAGTTATTTGGGGTCGGTCTTTCAGACCTGGTGGCCACGGCAACAGCTGGGAAATCCACGTTTGTACCCCAGGTCGCCTCTCAACATGAGAAGACGCCGTATTATCAGGCGCAGTCTTTTCGTGGACAAGCGGGCAAAAGGTTCCTCATTTCTGCCCCGTGACAGAGGGAGAGGAAAAAGGCTGCAGAAATCAGCCAGTTCCCAGGAACAGAAACCCTCTCCCGCCTCTGCCAAGCCCTCAGTATACGCTGGGGCTTTAACAAGCAGAATCAGGCACGGTGGGGGGCCCGTCTCAATGAATTTCAGCGCGCAGTGGGCTCACTCGCAAGTAGACCCCTGGATCCTTCAGGTGATATCTCAGGGGTACAAATTAGAATTCGAGACGTCTCCCCCTCGCCGTTTCCTAAAGTCGGCTTTACCGATGTCTCCTTCTGACAGGGAGACAGTTTTGGAAGCCATTCACAAGCTGTATTCCCAGCAGGTGATAATCAAGATACCCCTCCTGCAACAGGGAACGGGGTATTATTCCACACTGTTGTGGTACCGAAGCCGGACGGCTCGGTGAGACCGATTCTAAATCTAAAATCTTTGAACACTTACATACAGAGGTTCAAATTCAAGATTAAGTCACTCAGAGCAGTGATTGCGAACCTGGGAGAAGGGGACTACATGATGTCTCGGGACATCAAGGATGCTTACCTTCATGTCAAAATTTACCCTTCTCACCAAGGGTACCTCAGGTTTATGGTACAGAACTGTCACTATCAGTTCAGACGCTGCCGTATGGATGGTCCACGGCACCCCGGGTCTTTACCAAGGTAATGGCCGAAATGATGATATTCCTTCAAAGGAAGGGAATTTTAGTTATCCCTTACTTGGACGATTCCCTGATAAGGGTAAGATCCAGGGAACAGTTGGAGGTCGGTGTAACACTATCTCAGGTAGTGTTGCTGCAGCACGGTTGGATTCTCAATATTCCAAAATCGCAGCTGGTTCCGACGACTTGTCTTCTGTTCCTAGGGATGATCCTGGACACAGTCCAGAAAAAGGTGTTTCTCCCGGAGGAGAAAGCCAGGGAGTTATCCGAGCTAGTCAGGAACCTCCTAAAACCGAGCCAAGTCTCAGTGCATCAATGCACAAGGGTTCTGGGTAAAAAGGTAGCTTCCTACGAAGCAATCCCATTCGGCAGATTCCACGCAAGAACTTTCCAGTGGGACCTGCTGGACAAATGGTCCGGGTCGCATCTTCAGATGCATCAGCGGATAACCCTGTTACCAAGGACAACGGTGTCCCTCCTGTGGTGGTTGCAGAGTGCTCATCTTCTAGAGGGCCGCAGATTTGGCATTCAGGACTGGGTCCTGGTAACCACGGATGCCAGCCTGCGAGGCTGGGGAGCAGTCACACAGGGAAGGAAGATCCAGGACTTATGGTCAAGCCTGGAGACATCACTTCACATAAATATCCTGAAGCTAAGGGACATTTACAATGCTCTAAGCTTAGCAAGACCTCTGCTTCAAGGTCAGGCGGTGTTGATCCAGTCGGACAACATCACGGCAGTCACCCACGTAAACAGACAGGGTAGCACAAGAAGCAGGAGGCAATGGCAGAAGCTGCAAGGATTCTTCGCTGGGCGGAAAATCATGTGATAGCACTGTCAGCAGTATTCATTCCGGGAGTGGACAACTGGGAAGCAGACTTCCTCAGCACGACCTCCACCCGGGAGAGTGGGGACTTCACCCAGAAGTCTTCCACATGATTGTGAACCGTTGGGAAAAACTCGACAGGTATTGCGCCAGGTCCAGGGACCCTCAGGCAATAGCTGTAGACGCTCTGGTAACACCGTGGGTGTACCAGTCAGGGTATGTGTTCCCTCCTCTGCCTCTCATACCCAAGGTACCGAGATTGATAAGATGGAGAGGAGTAAGCACTATATTCGTGGCTCCGGATTGGCCAAGAAGGATTTGGTAACCGGAACTTCAAGAGATGCTCACGGAGGATCCGTGGCCTCTACCTCTAAGAAGGGACCTGCTCCAGCAAGGACCCTGTCTGTTCCAAGACTTACCGCGGCTGCGTTTGACGGCATGGCGGTTGAACGCCGGATCCTGAAGGAAAAAAGGCATTCCGGATGAAGTCATCCCTATCCTGATCAAAGCCAGGAAGGATGTAACCGCAAAAACATTATCACTGCAATTGGCGAAAATATGTTGTGTGGTGCGAGGCCAGTAAGGCCCGACGGTGGAAATTCAACTGGGTCGATTACTACATTTCCTGCAAACAGGAGTGTCTATGGGCCTGAAATTGGGGTCCATTAAGGTTCAAATTTCGGCCCTGTCAATTTTCTTCCAAAAAGAACTAGCTTCAGTCCCTGAAGTTCAGACGTTGTAAAAGGGGTACTGCATATACAGCCTCCTTTTGTGCCTCCAGTGGCACTTTGGGATCTCAATGTAGTTTTGGGTTCCAAAAGTCACATTGGTTTGAACCACTTAAATCTGTGGAGTTAAAATATCTCACATGGAAAGTGGTCATGCTGTTGGCCCTGGCCTGGGCCAGGCGCGTGTCAGAATTGGCGGCTTTATCCTAAAAAAAAAGCCCTTATCTGATGTTCCATTCGGACAGGGCGGAATTGAGGACTCGTCCTCAGTTTCTCCCTAAGGTGGTTTCAGCGTTTCACCTGAACCAACCTATTTGTGGTGCCTGCGGCTACTAGGGACTTGGAGGACTCCAAGTTGCTAGACGTTGTCAGGGCCCTGAAAATATATGTTTCCAGGAGGGCTGGAGTCAGGAAATCTGACTCGCTGTTTATCCTGTATGCACCCAACAAGCTGGGTGCTCCTGCTTCTAAGCAGACTATTGCTCGTTGGATTTGTAGTACAATTCAGCTTGCACATTCTGTGGCAGGCCTGCCACAGCCAAAAATCTGTAAATGCCCACTCCACAAGGAAGGTGGGCTCATCTTGGGCGGCTGCCCGAGGGGTCTCGGCTTTACAACTTTGCCGAGCAGCTACTTGGTCAGGAGCAAATGCGTTTGTAAAATTATACAAAATTGATATCCTGGCTGAGGAGGACCTGGAGTTCTCTCATTTGGTGCTGCAGAGTCATCCGCACTCTCCCGCCCGTTTGGGAGCTTTGGTATAATCCCCATGGTCCTTACGGAGTCCCCAGCATCCACTTAGGACGTTAGAGAAAATAAGAATTTACTTACCGATAATTCTATTTCTCATAGTCCGTAGTGGATGCTGGGCGCCCATCCCAAGTGCGGATTGTCTGCAATACTTGTACATAGTTATTGTTACAAAAATCGGGTTATTATTGTTGTGAGCCATCTTTCAGAGGCTCCTCTGTTATCATGCTGTTAACTGGGTTCAGATCACAGGTTATACGGTGTGATTGGTGTGGCTGGTTTGAGTCTTACCCGGGATTCAAAATCCTTCCTTATTGTGTACGCTCGTCCGGGCACAGTATCCTAACTGAGGCTTGGAGGAGGGTCATAGGGGGAGGGGCCAGTGCACACCAGATAGTCCTAAAGCTTTCTTTAGATGTGCCCAGTCTCCTGCGGAGCCGCTATTCCCCATGGTCCTTACGGAGTCCCCAGCATCCACTACGGACTATGAGAAATAGAATTATCGGTAAGTAAATTCTTATTTTCTCTAACGTCCTAGTGGATGCTGGGGACTCCGTAAGGACCATGGGGAATAGACGGGCTCCGCAGGAGACTGGGCACTCTAAGAAAGAATTAAGACTACTGGTGTGCACTGGCTCCTCCCTCTATGTCCCTCCTCCAGACCTCAGTTAGAATCTGTGCCCGGACAGAGCTGGGTGCATTTTAGTGAGCTCTCCTGAGCTTGCTAATAAGAAAGTATTTTATTAGGATTTTTTATTTTCAGAGAAATCTGCTGGCAACAGACTCTCTGCTACGTGGGACTGAGGGGAGAGAAGCAAACCTACTAACTGCGGATAGGTCGTGCTTCAGAGGCTACTGGACACCATTAGCTCCAGAGGGATCGAACACAGGAACTCACCCTTGGTCGTCTGATCCCGGAGCCGCGCCGCCGTCCCCCTCGCAGAGCCAGAAGACAGAAGCCGGCGAGAGAAGCAAGAAGACTTCAAAATCGGCGGCAGAAGACTCCTGTCTTCATATGAGGTAGCGCACAGCACTGCAGCTGTGCGCCATTGCTCCCACATTAAACCCACACACTCCGGTCACTGTAGAGTGCAGGGGGGGGGGGGCGTCCTGGGCAGCAATTGAGTACCTCCTGGCATAATAGAGCATATATACAGCTGGGCACTGTATATATGCATGAGCCCCCGCCATTATTTTACACAAAATCGCGGGACAGAAGCCTGCCACTGAGGGGGCGGGGCTTCTTCCTCAGCACTCACCAGCGCCATTTTCTCTCCACAGTTCCGCTGAGAGGAAGCTCCCCAGGCTCTCCCCTGCAGAATCACGGTAGAAAGAGGGTAAAAAGAGAGGGGGGGGGAGCACATAAATTTAGCGCAAAATCATTAATACAGCAGCTATTGGGTAAACACTAAGTTACTGTGTAATTCCTGGGTTATATAGCGCTGGGGTGTGTGCTGGCATACTCTCTCTCTGTCTCTCCAAAAGGCCTTGTGGGGGTTCTGTCCTCAAATAGAGCATCCCCTGTGTGTGTGGTGTGTCGGTACGATTGTGTCGACATGTTTGACGAGGAAGGCTATGTGGAAGCAGAGCAGGTGCAGATGAATATGGTGTCTCCGCCGACACCTGATTGGATGGATATGTGGAAGGTGTTAAATGATAATGTAAACTCCTTGCATAAAAGGTTGGATAAAGCTGAAGCCTTGGGACAGTCAGGGTCTCAACTCATGCCTGATCCTACAGCGCAGAGGCCGTCAGGGTCTCAGAAGTGCCCACTATCCCAAATTGTTGACACAGATATCGACACGGATTCAGACTCCAGTGTCTATGGCGATGATGCAAAGTTGCAGCCTAAAATGGCTAAAGCCATCCGCTACATGATTATAGCAATGAAGGATGTATTGCACATTACAGAGGTAAACCCTGTCCCTGACAAGAGGGTTTATATGTTTGGGGAAAAAAGGCAAGAAGTGACTTTTCCCCCTTCACATGAGTTAAATGAGTTATGTGAAAAAGCTTGGGATTCTCCTGATAGGAAAGTGCAGATTTCCAAACGGTTACTTATGGCGTATCCTTTCCCGCCAACGGACAGGTTACGCTGGGAATCCTCCCCTAGGGTAGACAAAGCTTTGATACGCTTATCTAAGAAGATGGCCCTGCCGTCACAGGATACGGCCTCCCTAAAGGATCCTGCGGGTAGGAAGCAGGAAGGTAACCTGAAGTCCGTTTATACACCTTCAGGTACCCTACTGAGGCCGGCAATTGCGTCGGCCTGGATGTGTAGTGCTGTAGCAGCATGGACAGATACTCTGTCTGAGGAACTTGGTACCTTGGACAAGGATACTATATTACTGACCCTGGGGCATATAAAAGACGCTGGCCTATATATGAGGGATGCCCAGAGAGACATTTGCCTACTGGGCTCTAGAATAAATGCAATGTCAATTTCTGCCAGAAGGGTCCTGTGGACTCGGCAATGGACAGGTGATGCCAACTCAAAAAAGCACATGGAGGTTTTACCTTATAAGGGAGAGGAATTGTTTGGGGACGGTCTCTCGGACCTAGTTTCCACAGCTACGGCTGGGAAGTCAAATTTTTTGCCATATACTCCCTCACAGCCTAAGAAAGCACCGTATTACCAAATGCAGTCCTTTCGATCACAAAGAGGCAAGAAAGTCAGAGGTGTGTCCTTTCTTGCCAGAGGCAGGGGTAGAGGAAAGAAGCTGCACAATACAGCTAGTTCCCAGGAACAGAAGTCCTCCCCGGCTTCCTCTAAATCCACCGCATGACTCTGGGGCTCCACAGGTGGAGCCAGGAGCGGTGGGGGCGCGTCTCCGAAATTTCAGCCACCAGTGGGTTCGCTCACAGGTGGATCCCTGGGCTATACAGATTGTGTCTCAGGGATACAAGCTGGAATTCGAATTGATGCCCCCTCACCGTTACCTCAAATCGGCCCTGCCAGCTTCCCCCATAGAAAGGGAAGTAGTGTTAGCGGCAATTCACAAATTATATTTCCAGCAGGTGGTGGTATAGGTTCCCTTCCCTCAACAGGGAAGGGGTTACTATTCCACAAGGTTTGTGGTTCCGAAACCGGACGGTTCGGTCAGACCCATATTGAATTTAAAATCCCTGAACATTTACCTGAAAAGGTTCAAGTTCAAGATGGAATCGCTTAGGGCGGTTATTGCGAGCCTGGAAGAGGGGGATTTTATGGTGTCTCTGGACATAAAGGATGCTTACCTGCATGTCCCCATTTATCCGCCTCATAAGGAGTACCTCAGATTTGTGGTACAGGACTGTCATTACCAATTACAGATGTTGCCGTTTGGTCTGTCCACGGCACCGAGAATATTTACCAAGGTAATGGCGGAAATGATGGTGCTCCTGCGAAAGCAAGGAGTCACAATTATCCCATACTTGGACGATCTCCTCATAAAGGCGAGGTCCAGAGAGCAGTTGCTGATCAGCGTAGCACACTCTCGGGAGGTGTTACAACAGCGCGGCTGGATTCTGAATATTCCAAAGTCGCAGCTGATTCCTACGATGAGACTGCCCTTCCTGGGCATGATTCTGGACACGGACCAGAAGAAGGTGTTTCTCCCGGAGGAGAAGGCCCAGGAGCTTGCGACTCTGGTCAGAGACCTCTTAAAACCAAAACAGGTGTCGGTCCATCAATGCACGCGAGTCCTGGGAAAGATGGTGGCGTCATACGAAGCCATTCCCTTCGGCAGGTTCCATGCGAGGAACTTTCAGTGGGATCTGTTGGACAAGTGGTCCGTATCGCATCTTCAGATGCATCGGCTGATCACCCTATCCCCCAGGGCCAGGGTGTCTCTTCTGTGGTGGCTGCAGAGTGCTCACCTCGAGGGCCGCAGGTTCGGCATACAGGACTGGGTCCTGGTGACCACGGATGCAAGCCTCCGAGGGTGGGGGGCAGTCACTCAGGGAAGAAACTTCCAAGGGCTGTGGTCAAGTCAGTAGGCTGGTCTCCACATCAATATCCTGGAACTAAGGGCCATATACAACGCCCTGAGTCAAGCGGAGCCTCTGCTTCGCAACCAACCGGTGCTGATTCAGTCAGACAACATCACCGCAGTGGCTCATGTAAATCGCCAGGGCGGCACAAGAAGCAGGGTGGCGATGGCAGAAGCCACCAGAATTCTTCGTTGGGCGGAGAATCACGTGCAAGCACTGTCAGCAGTGTTCATTCCGGGAGTGGACAACTGGGAAGCAGACTTCCTCAGCAGGCACGACCTCCACCCGGGAGAGTGGGGACTTCATCAAGAAGTCTTCACACAGATTACAAATCGATGGGAACTGCCACAGGTGGACATGATGGCATCCCGCCTCAACAAAAAGCTACAAAAGTATTGCGCCAGGTCAAGAGACCCTCAGGCGATAGCTGTGGACGCACTAGTAACACCGTGGGTGTTCCAGTCGGTCTATGTGTTTCCTCCTCTTCCTCTCATACCCAAGGTGCTGAGAATCGTAAGAAAAAGAGGAGTGAGAACAATACTCATTGTTCCGGATTGGCCAAGAAGGACTTGGTACCCGGAACTGCAAGAAATGCTCACAGAGGACCCATGGCCTCTGCCTCTCAGACAGGATCTGTTGCAACAGGGGCCCTGTCTGTTCCAAGACTTACCGCGGCTGCGTTTGACGGCATGGCGGTTGAACGCCGGATCCTAGCGGAAAAAGGCATTCCGGATGAAGTTATTCCTACGCTGATAAAGGCTAAGAAGGACGTGACAGCAAAACATAATCACCGTATATGGCGAAAATATGTTGCTTTGTGTGAGGCCAGAAGGCCCCTACAGAGGAATTCCAGCTGGGCCGGTTCCTTCACTTCCTACAGTCGGGAGTGACTATGGGCTTAAAATTAGGGTCCATAAAGGTCCAGATTTCGGCCCTATCCATTTTCTTTCAAAAGGAACTGGCTTCTCTTCCTGAGGTTCAGACGTTTGTAAAGGGAGTGCTGCATATTCAGCCCCCTTTTGTGGCACCTTGGGATCTTAACGTGGTGTTGAGTTTCCTGAAATCTCACTGGTTTGAGCCACTTAAGACCGTGGAGTTAAAGTATCTCACGTGGAAAGTGGTCATGCTATTGGCCTTAGTTTCGGCTAGGCGTGTGTCAGAATTGGCGGCTTTGTCATGTAAAAGCCCCTATCTGGTTTTCCATATGGACAGGGCAGAATTACGGACTCGTCCATAATTTCTGCCGAAGGTGGTGTCATCTTTTCATTTGGACCAACCTATTGTGGTGCCTGCGGCTACTCGTGACTTGGAGGATTCCAAGTTACTAGATGTAGTCAGAGCTTTGAAGATTTATGTAGCCAGAACAGCTGGAGTAAGGAAAACTGACTCGCTGTTTATCCTGTATGCATCCAACAAGCTGGGTGCTCCTGCTTCAAAGCAAACTATTGCTCGCTGGATCTGTAACACGATTCAGCAGGCTCATTCTGCTGCTGGATTGCCGCATCCAAAATCTGTAAAAGCCCATTCCACAAGGAAGGTGGGCTCTTCTTGGGCGGCTGCCCGAGGGGTCTCGGCATTACAGCTTTGCCGAGCAGCTATTTGGTCGGGTTCAAACACGTTTGCAAAATTCTACAAGTTTGATACCCTGGCTGAGGAGGACCTTGTGTTTGCTCATTCGGTGCTGCAGAGTCATCCGCACTCTCCCGCCCGTTTGGGAGCTTTGGTATAATCCCCATGGTCCTTACGGAGTCCCCAGCACCAACTAGGACGTTAGAGAAAATAAGATTTTACTCACCGCTAAATCTTTTTCTTGTAGTCCGTAGTGGATGCTGGGCGCCCGTCCCAAGTGTGGACTTCTTCTGCAATACTTGTATATAGTTATTGCTTAACTAAGGGTTATGTTATGTTTGCGTTATGTTTGCATCAGGTTGTCTGATGCTCTGTTGTTGTTCATACTGTTAACTGGGTAAGTTTATCACAAGTTATACGGTGTGATTGGTGTGGCTGGTATGAGTCTTACCCTGGATTCCAAAATCCTTTCCTTGTACTGTCAGCTCTTCCGGGCACAGTTTCCTTAACTGAGGTCTGGAGGAGGGGCATAGAGGGAGGAGCCAGTGCACACCAGTAGTCCTAATTCTTTCTTAGAGTGCCCTGTCTCCTGTGGTGCCCGTCTATTCCCCATGGTCCTTACGGAGTCCCCAGCATCCACTACGGACTACGAGAAATAGATTTACCGGTGAGTAAAATCTTATTTTTGTGGCCACACCCCTTCCCCATGAAGCCATGCCCCTATATTTTTTGTGCACTGCCTGAATTTTACATGGGGTGGCGCCAATGCAGTTTCTTGCACACAGCGCTAAAATACCTAGTTACGGCACTGCTTTAGGGGGATAAATGATTAATGTATAAGCGGGCTGACATACTGGATCCGGGGTACACATTGAGTGATGTTCTGAAGGTGGGAGTGACATCTCTCTCCTGTCTTTGTAACAGATGCTGTGGGCGCTAGTGTTAATGCCTGGTTGATTGCGTAGCGGGGGCATCATATCTGCCATACACACAGTGGTATGCTAGATTTGTCATTTTGGTTCAGCTGGAAACGTCAAAGCGGGCTGATGGTGTCTCAGTGTGTACCCAGCTTAAGTGTTTAGTTTAGTCTCTTTTATATCTCTAGGGACAGTCATTGTATTTGGCTATATTTAATCGATAAGTCTTCGTTTGGGAACACCAGTTTGTTTATTAGCAGTCACTGTGCCGTAATAGTCATTGCTTAGCCCCACTTCCTAATTTAATCTACTCCTTACAGCACACCAGTTTTACATTAAACTTCTGTATGCAGGGACATTCTTGGCATTATATTAACATGTCTTCCAAAGGCAAGGCACCCAGGGAAGGGCGCCACCCTTTGGAGAGGTGGCACTGAGATGAGGGGACACAGCATGGGAGCTAGGCCCAGGAAGGAGACCGCACAGAGAATAGGAGGTGGGGTAAAGGAGGCAGGAAGGGTGTTAGAAATCGGAATAGGCGGGACGGCAGAAAGGCAGTGGCTGCTGGGTGGCAACCGCCACACCCTACATAGCTGGAGGCAAGGCAATGGCAGAGAATGCTGCTCTGTTGCTACTACAAGGTATCCTCTACTGCAGGGCTGGCCAAACCGGTCTTCGAGATCTACCAACAGTTCATGTTTTCTAGGCCTCCTGGAGATCTGTAGAATTGTCAGTTAGGAATGAATGCAGCACATCTTAATTAGTAATGACTACACCTGTGCACCAGCTAGGTGGTTTGGAAAATTTGAACTGTTGGTAGATCTCGAGGACTGGTTTGGCCAGCTCTGCTCTACTGCCTTCCTGCAACCACTCATGTACATGCAGAGCACGGTTGCAGGCGCCCACGGACTACTAAAACTACCAGTCTGCTTCTCGTTAGTACTTTATTCCCTATGTGTTAATGCAGCATACTGTATTACTAGGTGATTCTTCACACCATCGTAAGGCCCCCTTAACCCTTGCACACCCTTGTGGCGTGCAATAATGAGATTTATGGTAGACATATAGGTTAATCTCTTTCTGTGGTACACTGGGTTCCACAGGTAATACATCGGGGTGTAGAGATGGATCTTGATCCAGAGGCACTAACAAGCTAAAGCTTTAGACTGTCCCAGGATGCAATGCGGGGCCTCCTCTATAACCCCACCTCCAGGCACTGCGAGCTCAGTTTTGTTAACCAGTCGAATGCAGAAGCAGGTAAAAGAGAAGGCAGATGTTAGTCACATAGAACCACGTTCTCACGACAGGAGAAGGGACTAGCGGCTAATGCCATACAAACCCAAAGAAGCCAAGTGCGTCAGGGTGGGTGCCCTGTGGGACCCAGTGTACCTCGCAGAAAAATATTTAAACATGGTAAGTCTACCATAAATCTCCTTTTCTGCAGCAGGGTACAATGTGCCACAGGGAATACATCGGGGATGTCCTAAAGCGAGAACCCAGCGTCCAAAGGAAGCATCCTGGGAGGCGGAAGTATCAAAGTCATAGAACCTAATAAACGTGTTCACTGAGGACCACGTAGCCGCCTTGCACAATTGTTCTGCGGATGCGCCACGACGGGTCCAACAGACCATGTAGAATGGGCTTTAATAGCAGCCTGTGCATAAGGTAGTGCAATCACCATTCTAATCCATCTGGCCACGGTTTGCTTATTCGCAGGCCAGCCACGCTTGTGAAAACCAAACGGTACAAACAGGGTATCTGACCTGATAGAGGCAATACTCTCCACATATATATGGAGAGCCCGTACCACATTCAAAGATTGTTCTTTGGAGGACAATTCAGAAGAGATAAATGCTGGAACCACAATCTCTTGATTAAGGTTAAAAGATGACGCCACCTAAGAACTGCTTGGTCACGATAAAATATTAAAAAGGGTGGCCCACGGGACAACGCGCCTAAATCTGACACCCTTCTAGCAGGTAGTAGCCAGCAGAAACAGGACCTTGGCTGTGAGCCATTTAAGGTCCACTGACTCAAGAGGTTCAAATGGAGACTCTTGCAGGGCATTCAAGACAATAGACAAATCTGTTGAAGTAAAAAAATATATTACATACACACCAAATATAAACTCCAAACAGATGGGTCGCTGTGCGTGCGCATACACGCAGCGTGCACAGCGATATACGGTAGCACATGCATTCGCACAGACAAGCCACAAAGATATATTCAACACATTTCATACAACACATACATTAAACATGTTAAGCACCAGACATTATAATGTATTTATATGAGAGTTATAACATCAGATATATATGTATTATTGGAAAGGAACAAGATAAACATGTCATGCTTGGTGTCAAAATGATCAGGGGAATGAGTGTGTGAATTTGATAGCAATGGTAGATTGTAGCACATTGCAACAACTAGTTATGATTAAATGTAGGAATATGAAGCCACAATTCTAAAGTGAACAAAGAACTTCCTAGAAGACAGCATGGCTAATCCCTGTAATTACATCATCAAATTGGACGTTGCTTGCATATGAACTAACCAATAACACCATGAATGAGAGATCTCCATCCCCTGGACCAATAACAGAAGACTCAGTCCCAGACATGTACCTTCCCCAATACACAGTATATAGGTATTTCCCCTCACCCAAGAAGTTCTGTTTTTCGTTGCTGTTGGGGTAGATTCTAAAATGGAGATGACTGTTCACTGAGCATGGGACAGGGTGAAGTATGCTGGCTGTAATTGATCCTTATGTAACTACAACTGCTTCTTGTGTAATTGTAACACTAACTGTAAAGTCAAACCCTTTTAATATCGAATATATACATCTCTGAGCGTTGGACCTCAGTAATACAATGTGTGCGAGTGCTTGCTTTCTCTGAAGGGATGTAGTGTTTGCGAAGTACAGCGCACTTTTATCGTATATGGTAATAAGATGCACCTTGCGTCCGCAGCATATATTAACGCTGGCATTTTAAATATTTATTAGAAATTATCTGAAATTCACAAATCCCATGGAGCCACAGGAGGGACATAGGGAGGCTGAATCCGCAGTACGCCCTGAGTGAATGTATGAACATCAGGTATAGAAGCAATTTTTCTCTGAAACCACACCGATAAGGCAGATATGTGAACCATGAGGGAGGCCAGACGAAGTCCTAAATCCAGGCCTTGTTGCAGAAAAGCCAGAAGTCTGGAAGTACTAAACTTGTAAGCAATGTAATTCTTAGCAGCACACCAGGTGAAGTAAGAATAAATACGAGCAGAAGCCGGTTTGTGGGCCTTCAGCATAGTTTGGATAACGGCTTCGGAGAATCCCTTGGCCTCCAGGAGTGAAGCTTCAAGAGCCACGCCGTCAAAGCCAGCCTGGCCAGTTCCGGGTAGACACAAGGGCCCTGAATGAGGAGGTCTGGGTGTTGAGGAAGTAGAAGAGGACGCTCTATCGATAGACCCTGCAGGTCTGAGAACCACTGCCGTCTGCAGCGACTAGAAATAGTATTCCTCCTTCTTGCTTGAACTTCTGTGGTACCCTGGACAGAAGTGACACTGGAGGGAACATGTAGAGCAGCCGAAAAGTTCCATGGAATTGCCAATGCGTCCACGAACGCTGCTTGAGGATCCCTTGTTCTTGATCTGAAGACCGGAACTTTGCGATTGTGTCGAGACGCCATCAGGTGTACATCTAGTGGACAAGCGGGGTCCACCAGAAGTGGAAAGACTTCCTGATGAAGACTCCACTCTCCGGCGTGCACGTCCTGACGACTGAGGAAATCCACTTCCCAGTTGAGGAATGAACACTGCAGATATTGCTGGCAGATGGCATTCCGCCCAAAAAAGGATTTTTGACACTTCCATCACTGCCATGCGGCTCGAGTGCCGCCTCGATGGTTTATGTATACCACCTTGTTGGCGTTGCCTGACTGTACTTGAACCAGCCTCTTCTGTATCAGAGGCAGGGCAAGAGTCAAAGCATTGAATACTGCCCGCAATTTCAGGAGGAGAGATTCTTCCTTGGTCCACCGACCCTGGAGAGAGTGTTACTCTAGCACCGCGCCCCAACCACACAGACTGGCGTCCGTAGTCAGTAGGACCCAGTTGAGGATCCAGAAGGGACAGCCCCTGCTCAACTGGTGGTCCTGCAGCCACCAGCTCAGTGACAGACAAACCTCCGGAGTCAAGGAGATCATTCGAGACCTGATCTGATGATGCAGGCCATCGCACTTAGAAAGGATTAACCTCTGCAGAGGGCAGGAATGAAATTGAGCATACTGTACCATGTCGAAAGCTGACACCATGAGGCCTAGCACTTGCATCGCTGAGTGTATCGACACTCTTGGGCGAGAGGAAGTTTCAGGACTTTCTCCAGAGATAGAAACAGTCTTTGGCTGTGTGTGTCCAGCAGTGCCCCCAGGTGCACCATGCTCCGAGCAGGGACCAGCGAGGACTTCTTCCAGTTGACTAGCCACCCGTAGGCTTGTATGAAGCGTACCGTCAGTTGCAAATGACTGAGGACATCTTGGTAGTTCGTCAGGATCAGCAAGTCGTCCAGATACGGCAGGATCCTGATTCCCTGACGGCATAGATGAGCCGTCATCACGGCCATAACCTTGGTGAAGATCCGAGGGGCCGTGGCCAGTCCAAACAACAGAGCCTGGAACTGATAGTGAAGGTTGCAAACCGCAGATATTGCTGATGCGATATGGCAATAGGTATATGCAGATAAGCATCTTGTATATCCAGGGATACCATATAATCTCCGGGTTCAATAGCCAGTACAATTGAGCGCAGCGTTTCCCTACAGAACTTGGACACTCTCACAAATTTGATCAGTGATTTGAAGTGGAGTATTGGCCGGAAAGACCCATTGGGTTTCGGGACTAGAAACAGGGTCGAGCAGTATCCTCCGCCTCTCTGGTACAGGCGCTACCACTCCTGTATCCAGGAGGGAACGCACAACCAGGTGTAGAGCTTGCGCCTACAACGGATCCGAAGGAATAACCGTTGTGCAGAACTGGCGAAGGGGACGTCTCCTGAAAGATACTGCGTACCCACGAGAGATGACTTCTCGCACCCATGCGTCTGAAGTGGTCTTTAACCAGACCTGGGTGAACTGGAGAAGTCGGCCTCCCACCCTGGGTTCGCCCAGGGGGAGGCCCGTCCCATCATGGAGCAGGCTTGTCATGCTTGGAAGCAGGCGGACGGGCAGCCCAGGATTGTTTTGCTTTGGGCTTAGTGGTTTTGGGAGCACGATATTGTCTCAGGTATGCCTGACCTTTTGATTTCCCTGGAGGTCGAAAGGAACGAAAAGTGGTACTCTTTGCCTTCTGTGCAGAAGGATTGGTATTCGGGAGAAATGCAGTCTTAGCAGCCGCTAAGTCAGTCACAATCTTATTCAGATCTTCCCCAAACAGGATGTCTCCCTTAAAAGGGAGTACCTCCAAAGTCTTTTTGGAGTCCAGGTCCACCTTCCATGACCTCAACCACAGAATTTGGCGAGCCAGGATGGACGTAGTAGACGCATTGGCCGCCATTACACCTGCCTCAGAGGCCGCCTCCTGATTATAATGGGAGGCGGTGGTAATAAGAGACAGATATTGTCTGGCATTGTCAGATATATCCTGAGGCAGCTTTTCCTCTATTGCCTGAACCCATGCTTCAATTCCTTTTGCGGCCCAGGAGGCTGCTAAAGTGGGTCTATGTACAGCACCTGTAAGGGATGAAAGAGACTTCAGGCATCCCTCCACACGTTTATCTGTCAGTTCCTTCAGTGAGGTGACAGTGGTGACAGGCAGAGTAGATGACACCACGAGACAGGTGACATGAGAATCCACCGGCGGTGAATTTTCCCACTTGTTACACAACTCAGCAGGGAGAGGATAACGAGCTAGCATCTTTTTAGACGGAGAATTTCTTTACTGGCGAAGACCAGGGTTTCTGACGTAGGTCTACTAAATGGCCAGAATGCGGTAAGACTACTTTAGCTACCTTCTGACGTTTAAACTTATCAGGTTTCTTAGATGCAGTAGTGGGATCTACATCATCATCGATTTGTAGAATTAGCTTAATAGCCTCCACTAGGTCAGGGACATCAACGTGAGTTGTAGATTCCTTGTCAGAAGCAGCTGTATCAGTGTCTGACGGGTCAGTATATTCCCCATCCTCATCAGACGAATCATCTGAGATATTAGTGGATTGTGAGGAGGAAGCGGCCTGCTTAGATGACCCCTTGACAGAGAATGACGTGGGGTAGGTTTCTGTCTAACCAAAGAGGTACACCTGTTCTTAACTAACGCTGTCTTAAAATGACATGTAGAATACTCAAGTGTCTGTAAAATCACAGCGCTGATGTACAGACAGATTTACAGAGGAGACCTTGCCCTGCAGTTCCGGAGACCAAAGCAGCTACTGTGAGAAGATGGCGCCCAAAGTTTTAGTCAGGGAGTGAGGGAGAGTGTGAGGCAGCTCCAAGGCGGGAACACCAGCAGTAGATGGCGCCCGGAGCTGGGGGAGGGGCTACAGGTCAAGCACCTTATCCCCTATGCTGGTCCTCACCACCAGGTACTGTGGAGCCTTATTAAACAGGATATTTCTGCTGCGGGGTACACTGGGCTCCACAAGGAGTGGACAATGGGGTGTAGAGTAGGATCTTGATCCGAGGCACCAACAGGCTCAAAGCTTTGACTGTTCCCAGAATGCATAGCGCCGCCTCCTATATCACCCCGCCTCCCTGCACAGGAGCTTAGTTTTGTAGTTGGTGCTGCAGTAAGCAGGCACTTAACAGAGGGGCTGCTCCAGGCAGCCCTAAGAAGAGCTTTTTTTCTGAGGAAAAAAGTGAAGACTTCAAGGGCAGCAGCAGTGTTACATGTCAGTGGACATTCACTGCTGCAGCTCCAGCTCTCCCCAGCGGCGCTGTACACTCCCGAGCCCTGGTTGCCGGGTAACTACAGCAGGAGGCTCTGGTTTTCTTCTTGTCAGGCACACACGACAGGGGCTCTCCGGGATCGCATGGCCGCCCTTCGGGAGGTGGTAAGTGGGACCCAGTCTTTATCGCGATCCGGCGCGGTCAGTAGGAGGCGGGCCGTGCTCGCTGGCAGTGGACACTGTGGCTATACAGGCGATCCCACTAGATCACCAGGGCATGGGACAGGTCAGGTTTTCTCTATAAACCGTTTTATTAGAGCCCGCAGTACCCGGTGGTTTTGCCAGCAGGGGGATTGAGCTTGGACCTGAAGCCCCTCCCCCAGGGCGCTATTTTCTACAAATGTTCCCGCCCTGGAGCTGCATATCTGTCTCTCCCTCACTCCCTGGCAGTGTCTGCGGCGCCATTATCCCTCAGCTCACTGTTCCTGGGAATGCTTGGGCAAATCCTCCTGTGTAAAGCCGCCTGGTTGTCAGTGCTGTGACTTTACAAGACACTTAAGTATTCTACCTGCCTTTTTTAGTCAGTGTTAGTTAAGAAAGAGTGCTCTTAGTCAGGGTTTCCTAGTACAATTACCCTGTGATATACATCCACTGTTATATCTATTGTTATATAGCTGTGTAAGCTAGTCCAGTGCAGTATTATTGTTAGTAATAACCTCTGCATTGTACAAACTGTGACTATTTGTGTGTGCATATGATAGCTGAGTGGTGTCCATTTCGTGTCTTTCAATCAACCTGCTATCCCTATATTCTATAACCTGAGGGGGCTTGGTGCGTCAGGTTTTATCTAATATAAGATTTTCACAAAGATATACTGTATTACATATTTTTCTCTGTAATTTAGTCACCATATCTCTCCTTTATCTCTGCTGGTGCTGACTACACTGCGCAGGGGTTTGGGCTAGAGGTATTGTGCTGCTGACAAATTGTACTGTGTTACCTGATACTGCAAGTTATATCATGTCTGCTTCTGAGGGTAACGGTTCTGGGGCTGAACACACTGCCGGTGTTGCTGAAGCCGCAGATACCTATGAGGAGAATATAGCAGCTTTGGGCTCTGGTTCTGGGGGCTCCTTGCCCCCCAGTGGGCCTGTGGCAACGGGGGCAAATAAAGACCTGCCGTGGGCCACTTTTTCCACGCTTCTGCATACACTAGTTCATAAACTAACACCCCCAATGCCGGTGCAACCGTTTGTGGTCCCTGCAGCTAACCCGCCGTGGGCGGATGATTTATCTGCTCAAATAAAGAAGTTGAACCAGTCCCTGACTACTAAAAAGTCTGACCGTCGCTCGCCTACGTCCAAGGGGTCCTCTAAGCGAGCGCTTGTCTCCTCACAATCCACTGCTGTCACTGACACCTCGTCGGATGAAGACGGCACTTACACTGACCCCACAGGTTCTGAATCAGATACGGCTGATGGGGAGGGTAGTTCACATGTGGATGTTCCTGATCTTTTGGAGGCTATTAAGTTCATTTCTCTTACGTCCTAGAGGATGCTGGGGACTCCGTAAGGACCAGGGGGGTATAGACGGGCTCCGCAGGAGACATGGGCACTCTAAAGACTTTAGAATGGGTGTGCACTGGCTCCTCCCTCTATGCCCCTCCTCCAGACCTCAGTTAGATCCTGTGCCCAGAGGAGACTGGGTGCACTGCAGGGGAGCTCTACTGAGTTTCTCTGAAAAATACTTTTTGTTAGGTTTTTTATTTTCAGGGAGCACTGCTGGCAACAGGCTCCCTGCATCGTGGGACTGAGGGGAGAGAAGCAGACCTACTTAAATGATAGGCTCTGCTTCTTAGGCTACTGGACACCATTCGCTCCAGAGGCTCGGAACGCAGGTCTCACCCTCGCTGTTCGGCCCGGAGCCGCGCCGCCGTCCTCATCACAGAGCCGGAAGATAGAAGCCTCCAAAGGCGGCAGAAGACTTCAGATCTTCACTGAGGTAACGCGCAGCAGTAACGCTGCGCCCCATTGCTCCCACACATACACACACAGCGGGCACTGTACGGGTGCAGGGCGCAGGGGGGGCGCCCTGGGCAGCAATATTGACCTCAAAGGACACTGGCAAATAGATTAGACACTGCAGAGGCGGTATATTGAAAAAACCCCGCCAGTATAAATAATTTGAGCGGGACCGAAGCCCGCCGTTGAGGGGGCGGAGCTTGATCCTCCAGCTCTAACCAGCGCCATTTTCTCCACAGCACACTGCAGAGAAGCTGGATCCCCGGACTCTCCCCTGCTGAACACGGTTACAGAGGGCAAAAAAGAGGGGGGGGGGGGCACATTTAATTGGCGCAGTGAGTGTATTAATATATTTATATAAAAGCGCTGTACTGACTGGGATTTTATTCCAGTGTCCGGTGGCGCTGGGTGTGTGCTGGCATACTCTCTCTCTGTCTCTCCAAAGGGCCTTATTGGGGGACTGTCTCCATATAGATATATCCCTGAGTGTGTGGGGGTGTCGGTACGTGTGTGTCCCCATGTCTGAAGCGGAAGGTTCATCTAAGGAGGAGGTGGAGCAGATTGTGGTGTCTCCGTCGGCAACGCCCGACACCTGATTAGTTGGATATGTGGAATGTTTTAAATGCAAATGTGTCTTTATTACATAAGAGATTGGACAAAGCAGAGTCCAGGGATAAAACAGGGACTCAATCCATGGCTTTGGCTGTGTCACAGGGCCCTTTAGGGTCTCAGAAACGTCCCCTGTCCCAGGTAGCAGACACTGATACAGACACGGATTCTGACTCCAGTGTCGACTACGATGATGCGAGGTTACACCCAAGGGTGGCCAAAAGTATTCATTATATGATTATTGCAATAAAAGATGTTTTACATATCACAGATGACCCCTCTGTCCCTGACACAAGGGTATGCATGTTTAAGGAAAAGAAACCTGAGGTAACCTTTCCCCCATCTCATGAGCTGAACGCGTTGTTTGAAAAAGCTTGGGAAACTCCAGACAAGAAACTGCAGATTCCCAAGAGAATTCTTATGGCATATCCTTTCCCTGCACAGGACAGGTTACGGTGGGAATCCTCACCCAGGGTGGACAAGGCTTTAACGCGCTTGTCCAAAAAGGTGGCGCTACCGTCTCCAGACACGGCAGCCCTCAAGGATCCTGCTGATCGCAGACAGGAAACTACCTTAAAATCGATTTATGCACATACGGGTGCCTTGCTCAGACCGGCAATAGCGTCGGCTTGGGTTTGTAGCGCTGTAGCGGCTTGGGCAGATACCTTGTCAGCTGACATTGATACCCTAGATAGGGATAGCATTTTATTGACCTTGGGTCACATTAAAGACGCAGTCTTATATATGAGAGACGCTTCGAGAGACGTTGGACTGTTGGGTTCAAGAGCCAACGCCATGGCGATTTCTGCTAGGCGAGCCCTGTGGACCCGCCAATGGACGGGTGATGCCGACTCAAAGAGACATATGGAAGTTTTGCCTTACAAGGGTGAGGTTTTATTTGGGGAAGGTCTCGCGGACCTGGTTTCCACAGCTACCGCGGGTAAATCTACTTTTTTACCTTATGTTCCCCCACAGCAAAAGAAAACACCACAATATCAGATGCAGTCCTTTCGGTCGCATAAGTCCAGAAGAGGTTGGGGCTCTGGTAGAGGGAAAAGAATGCCTGCTACGGCTAGTTACCAGGAGCAGAAGTCATCCCCGGCTTCTACTAAATCCACCGCATGACGCTGGGGCTACACTGAGGGAGTCTGCCCGGGTGGGGGCACATCTTCGACTCTTCAGCCACATCTGGGTTCAATCAGACGTGGATCCTTGGGAGATGGAAATTGTATCCCAAGGATACAAGCGACGATTTTTCAAATCGGCTTTACCGGCGTCTCCCCCAGAGAGGGAGATAGTTTTAGCTGCAATTCAAAAGCTGTATCAACAGCAAGTGACTGTCAAGGTTTCCCTAATTCAACAGGGGAAGGGGTACTATTCAACCCTGTTTGTGGTTCCGAAACCGGGTAGCTCAGTCAGGCCCATTCTAAATCTAAAATCCCTAAACCTGTACTTGAAAAAGTTCAAATTCAAGATGGAATCGCTCCGGGCGGTTATCTCCAGCCTGGAAGGGGGGGATTTTATGGTGTCACTAGACATAAAGGATGCATACCTTCATGTCCCCATATATCCCCCTCATCAGGCGTACCTGAGATTCGCTGTACAGGACTGTCATTACCAGTTTCAGACATTGCCGTTTGGGCTTTCCACGGCCCCGAGGATTTTCACCAAGGTAATGGCGGAAATGATGGTGCTCCTGCGCAGCAGGGAGTCACAATTATCCCGTACTTGGACGATCTCCTGATAAAAGCGAGATCGAGAGATCAGTTGCTGAAAAGCGTGTCGCTCTCCCTGAGAGTGCTGCAGCAACATGGCTGGATTCTGAATCTACCAAAGTCACAGTTGATTCCAACGACTCGGCTATCTTTCTTAGGCATGATTCTGGACACGGAACAAAAGAGGGTTTTTCTCTCGATGGAAAAAGCCCAGGAACTCCAGAACATGGTCAGAGACCTGTTAAAACCGAAAAGGGTGTCGGTCCATCAATGCACTCGTGTACTGGGAAAAATGGTGGCGACCTACGAGGCCATCCCCTTCGGCAGGTTTCATGCGAGGACATTTCAGTGGGACCTTCTGGACAAGTGGTCCGGGTCCCTTCTTCAAATTCATCAGAAAATAAGCCTGTCCCCCAGGGCCAGGGTGTCTCTCCTGTGGTGGCTGCAGAGTGCTCACCTTCTAGAGGGTCGCAGGTTCGGCATTCAAGACTGGGTTCTGGTGAACACGGACGCGAGCCTCCGAGGATGGGGAGCAGTCACACAAGGAAGACATTTTCAGGGAACATGGTCAAGCCAGGAGGCTTGCCTACACATCAACATACTGGAATTAAGGGCCATATACAACGGCCTACGACAAGCGGAGAATCTTCTTCGCGACCTACCGGTTCTGATTAAATCAGACAACGTCACAGCCGTGGCTCATGTAAACCGCCAAGGCGGGACAAGGAGCAGAGTGGCAATGGCGGAAGCCACAAGGATTCTGCGCTGGGCGGAAAATCACGTAAGGGGCCTGGTATTCAGATCTTCAGGAGATGCTCACAGAAGATCCATGGCCTCTTCCTCTCAGGGAGGACCTGTTGCAGCAGGGGCCCTGCGTGTTCCAAGACTTACCGCGGTTACGTTTGACGGCATGGCGGTTGAACACCGAATCCTAGATGGGAAAGGTATTCCGGAGGAAGTCATCCCTACTCTGATAAGGGCTAGGAAGGAGGTGACGGCGAAACATTATCACCGTATCTGGAGGAAGTATGTTTCTTGGTGTGAAGCCAAGAATGCTCCTACAGAAGATTTCCACCTGGGCAGTTTTCTCCACTTTCTACAGACAGGAGTGGATATGGGCCTGAAGTTAGGCTCCATTAAGGTACAGATTTCGGCCCTATCTATATTCTTTCAGAAGGAATTGGCTTCTCTCCCAGAAGTCCAGACTTTTGTAAACGGAGTGCTGCACATCCAGCCTCCTTTTGTGCCCCCAGTGGCACCATGGGACCTTAACGTGGTGTTACAGTTCCTTAAGTCACACTAGTTTGAACCTCTTCAAACAGTTGAGTTGAAATTTCTCACTTGGAAGGTGGTCATGTTGTTGGCCTTGGCATCTGCGAGGCGGGTGTCCGAATTGGCGGCTTTGTCTCACAAAAGCCCCTATCTGATTTTCCTTGTGGATAGAGCAGAGTTGAGGACTCGTCCTCAATTTCTGCCTAAGGTGGTTTCATCGTTTCATATGAACCAACCTATTGTGGTGCCTGTGGCTACGGGGGACTTCGAGGATTCAAAGTCTCTTGATGTAGTCAGGGCCTTAAAAGTTTATGTAGCCAGGACGGCTCGAGTTAGGAAAACAGAGGCACTGTTTGTCCTGTATGCAGCCAACAAGGTTGGCGCCCCTGCTTCTAAGCAGACTATTGCCCGCTGGATCTGTAACACGATTCAGCAGGCTCATTCTACGGCTGGATTGCCGGTACCAAATTCGGTAAAGGCCCATTCCACTAGGAAGGTGGGCTCTTCTTGGGCGGCTTCCCGAGGTGTCTCGACATTGCAACTTTGCCGAGCGGCTACTTGGTCGGGTTCAAACACTTTTGCTAAATTCTACAAGTTTGATACCTTGGCTGAGGAGGACCTTATGTTTGCTCAATCGGTGCTGCAGAGTCATCCGCACTCTCCCGCCCGGTCTGGAGCTTTGGTATAATTCCCATGGTCCTTACGGAGTCCCCAGCATCCTCTAGGACGTAAGAGAAAATAAGATTTTAAACCTACCGGTAAATCTTTTTCTCGTAGTCCGTAAAGGATGCTGATCAGTCTCGGGCTGATGCTGTTTTGTTTCATACTGTTAACTGGTTCGTATATTCCCTGTTATACGGTGTGGCTGGTATGTATCTCGCCCTTAGATTAACAAAAATCCTTTCCTCGTACTGTCCGTCTCCTCTGGGCACAGTTTCTCTAACTGAGGTCTGGAGGAGGGGCATAGAGGGAGGAGCCAGTGCACACCCATTCTAAAGTCTTTAGAGTGCCCATGTCTCCTGCGGAGCCCGTCTATACCCCATGTATACCTAGTCCGTAGAGTCCCCAGCATCCTCTACGGACTAGGAGAAAAAGATTTACCGGTAGGTTTAAAATCTTATTTTTACAGATTACGGATGATCCCGAGCCATCCGTTCCTCCTAGGAAATCAGATAGTTCAAGCGTCAGAAAGTGATTAAACAAGTTTTACCTCACTCTGACCACCTAATTGATATACGTCAGGAACCCTGGGAAAACCCGGGTACGAAGTTTGTGCCTCATAAGAAGATGCTGGCTCGCTATCCCCTCGCGCCGGAGCTGTCTAAGAATTGGGAAACGCCTCCTCCAGTGGACTCACATGTGGCTAGGATGGTGGTTTCCTCAGCTCTACCAGTCACCACCGTCACGTCTCTAAAAGAGCCTATGGATAAGTGTGTTAGGGTTGTCTGAAAGCGATTTACACCCTCACGGGTGCTGCACAAAGGCCCACTATTGCAGCTACTTGGGCTGCAGAGGCCTTTGAAGCATGGGCCTTGGAGTTAGATGCTGAAATCTTCTCTGACCATGCTAGACAATGCTTGTCTTATATTGTCACAGCTTCTCGTTATATTAAAGAGGCGGCTTCTGATGACGGTATCCTGGCAGCCAAGGCCTCTACTACGTCAGTCCTGGCTCGCCGGATATTGTGGCTGAGATCCTGGTCTGTGGATCTGGACTCTAGAAAAACCCTGGAGGTACTCCCTTTTAAGGGAGATATTATGTTTGGGGAGGATTTAAATAAGATTGTGGCTGACTTGGCTACTGCCAAAACTGCCTGTCTGCCAAGTACTGCTCCTTCTGTGTCGAAGGCTAAAGGTACTTCCTTTCGTCCTTCAGGTAAAGCAAAAGGTCAGGCGTACAACAAGCAGGCCCGCACTTCCAAACCTGGTAAGCCTAAGCCCAAAAGAGCCTGGGCGGCCCGTCAGCCAGCTTCCAAGACAGATAAGCCTGCAGCATGACGGGGCGGGCCTCCCTCTGGGGGATCCCAGGGTGGGGGGCCGGCTTCTAGGGTATACCCAGGAATGGTTGAAGACCACTTCAGATGCCTGGGTATGGGAAGTCGTCACTCGAGGTTACGCCATAGCCTTAAAAAACCGACCCCCTCATCAATTTTGCCAGACAGATGTCCCGTTGGACAAGACAAAGGCAAACACTCTACATTCGGTGGTACAGACCCACCTGGATACAGGAGTCATAGTGCAGGTGCCTCTTGCGCAGAGGGGCCGGGGGTACTATTCTCCACTGTTTCTAGTCCCGAAACCGAATGGGTCCTCCCGGCCCATTCTCAACCTCAAGGCATTGAACAGGTTTGTGAAGGTTTCCAAGTTCCGGATGGAAACCCTTCGTTCTATAGTTCTGGCCTTGGAACCTGGGGACTTCATGGTCTCCCTGGATATACAGGATGCTTACCTGCATATTCCTATAGCAGTGTCTCATCAGCAATACCTGAGATTTGCGATTGGCAACTGCCATTACCAGTTTCGGGCGTTACCTTTTGGTTTAACAACGGCTCCGCGAGTCTTTACAAAAGTCATGGCGGTAATAACGGTGGTACTCCGCCGTCAAAGGGTCAGGATACTGCCATATTTGGACGACTTGTTAATCCTGGCAAATTCCCCAGAACTTCTCCTGCATCATCTAGATGTGACGGTCCGGTTTCTGCAAGCCCTCGGGTGGCTCATCAACTGGAAGAAGTCTTGTCTCAGGAGAAAGTCCTGAAACTTCAGGACAGGATTCGTTGCTGCCTATCTCGTCCGCAAGTGTCGATACATCCGGCGATGCAGGTGCTGGGCCTCATGGTGTCAGCATTCGACATGGTGGAGTACGCTCAATTTCACTCTTGCCCTCTCCAGAGGCTGATTCTAGCCAAATGGGACGGCGTGCCTCACCGGATCAGGTCTCAAATGATCTCATTGACTCCGGAGGTCCATCTGTCGCTGCTCTGGTGGCTCCGGGACCAACAACTGTGCAGGGGCCGTCCGTTCTGGATATCCGACTGGGTCCTGTTGACGTCAGATGCCAGTCTAAGAGGTTGGGGCATGGTGCTGGAGCAACACTCCCTTCAGGGGCGGTGGACCAAGGAGGAGTCCCTCCTCTCGATCAATATTCTGGAGTTGCGGGCGGTCTTCAATGCCTTGAACCTAGCCCAGCATTTAATTCAGAACCGTCCTGTTCAAGTACAGTCGGACAACGCCACCACAGTGGCTTACATAAATCATCAAGGCGGCACTCGAAGCCCACTAGCAATGAAGGAAGTCTCACAGATTCTACAGTGGGCAGAACGTCATCTACCGGCCATATCGGCAATATTCATTCCGGGAGTCCTGAATTGGGAAGCGGACTTTCTCAGTCGTGAGGACGTGCATGCCTCCATCCAGAAGTGTTTCAACTCCTAATGGAAAGGTGGGGCCTTCCAGACGTAGATCTGATGGCGTCTCGACACAATCACAAGGTTCCGGTCTTCGGAGCAAGGACAAGGGATCCTCAAGCAGAATTCGTGGATGCGCTGGCGGTACCGTGGAGGTTTCGGCTGCCGTACGTGTTCCCTCCGGTGTCACTCCTGCCCAGGGTAATTCGGAAGTTCAAGCAAGAAAAAGGAATTCTGCTTCTCATAGCTCCAGCGTGGCCCAGACGGCACTGGTTCTCAGACCTGCAAGGCCAATTCTACTTCCACAACGCCCAGACCTCCTCGTTCAGGGCCCCTGTGTCTACCAGGACCCAGCCCGGCTGTCTTTGACGGCATGGCTCTTGAAGCTTCCGTCTTAAGGGCTAATGGGTTTTCTGAGGCCGTCATTCAAACTATGTTGCGGGCCCGGAAACCGGCTTCAGCTCGGATTTACTATAGGGTCTGGCATTCTTACTTTGTTTGGTGCGCATCTAACGATTATGACGCTTCCAAGTTTAGTATAGCCAAGTTGTTGGCGTTTCTTCAGCAGGGCCTGGACTTAAGCCTGCGTCTGGCCTCCCTCAAGGTTCAAATATCTGCCTTGTCGGTGCGGTTTCAGAGAAAAATTGCGACCTTACCTGATGTGCATACCTTTACTCAGGGCGTGTTGCGTATCCAACCTCCCTATGTCCCGCCTGTGGCTCCTTGGGACTTGTCGGTGGTTTTGGAGGCGTTACAAGAGTCTCCGTTTGAACCTCTTGGTTCAGCTGACCTTAAGTGGCTTTCCCTTAAGGTGGTGTTTCTGCTGGCTATTGCTTCAGCTAGAAGAGTGTCGGATTTGGGTGCCTTGTCCTGTAGTTCCCCATATCTGATATTTCACCGTGACCGGGCGGTTCTTAGGACTCGTCCAGGCTATCTACCTAAGGTGGTTTCTTCGTTCCACCTTAATCAGGAGATTGTAGTTCCGGCACTTGTTTCTCCTGATCTGTCTCCCAAAGAGCGGTCTTTGGATGTGGTACGGGCTCTCCGTATCTATGTGAAGAGAACTGCTCCTATTAGGAAATCTGATTCTTTTTTTGTTGTGTTTGGGTTTCACAAACGGGGCTGGCCTGCTCACAAGCAAACTCTGGCCAGATGGATTAGAATGGTGATTGCACATGCTAATGTGAAGGCTGGTCTCTCTGCTCCTGATCACATTAAGGCCCATTCTACTCGGTCTGTTGGACCTTCTTGGGCGACCCAATGTGGTGCGACCCTTGAACAATTGTGCAAGGCAGCTACGTGGTCCTCTGTGAACACTTTCATAAGGTTCTATGCCTTCGATACTGCCGCTTCCCAGGATGCTTCCTTTGGACGCCGGGTTCTTGTGCCCGCTACAGTGCATCCCCTCCCATAAGGAACTGCTTTAGGACATCCCCATTGTCCATTCCTTGTGGAGCCTAGTGTATCCCGCAGCAGAAAACGAGTTTTATGGTAAGAACTTACCTTTGTTAAAACTCTTTCTGCGAGGTACACTGGGCTCCACAAGGCACCCACCCTGACGCACTTAGCTTCTTTGGGTTGGTATGGCGTTAGCCGCTGACACTTCGCCTGTTGTGAGCGTGTGGTGTATGCGGCTACTAACCGTTGTCGTCTCTTTTCCTGCTACTGCATTGGGCTGGTTAACTAAAAACTGAGCTCCTGTGCAGGGAGGCGGGGTGATATAGGAGGCGGCGCTATGCATTCTGGGAACAGTCAAAGCTTTGAGCCTGTTGGTGCCTCGGTACAAGATCCTACTCTACACCCCATTGTCCATTCCTTGTGGAGCCCAGTGTACCTCACAGAAAGAGTTTTAACAAAGGTAAGTTCTTACCATAAAACTCGTTTTTACTACCGGACCTGTGCTCTCATGCCCTGGTGGATATAGTGGGGTCCCTGCTCTGACACAGTGTCCACACCAGCGTCGCGGTCCGTCTCCTAAGACTGTGACCGGAACGCGATTTAATGGCGGGTCCCGCCTGGGGGACACTCTTACCTCCTCCCATAGTAGCAGCCACGCGATCCAGGAGAGCGGCTGCGGTGTGTGCCTAGGAACCGGAGCGCCTCCGCCGCAAATACCCGGGAACAGAGCCAGCGGTAGTTTGCGACGCCGCTGGGGAGGTGATGGAGCCGCAGCACAGTATGTCATACTGACATATGAAGTGCTGCAGTCCTTGAAGTCTTCTAAAAAGCTTTTTCAGGGTGCCTAGCGCAGCCACCCTGTTAAGTGACCTGCTTCATGCAAGCACCAACTCTAAAACTGAGCTCACGGTGCCTGGAGGCGGGGTTATAGAGGAGGCCCCGCAATGCATCCTGGGACAGTGTAAAGCATTAGCCTGTTGGTGCCTCTGGATCAAGATCCATCTCTACACCCCGATGTATTCCCTGTGGAACACAGTGTACCCCGCTGCAGAAATTTTTATTATATGGAGTATTACCTCCAATCATAATCGTGTGAATGGTTAAATATGGCACGGACAAAGGGCGTGCGATGGTTAAGGGGTCGTAGCCCCTTACAACGGCGTAAACAGCGCATGCAGGGCCTGATGAATCACCTAGTAGGTGCTGTGGGGGGTGCCGCGGGTGGGTGCGGGGGTGCCGCGGGTGGGGGAGGAGGTCCGGAGCCACCGTGGGTGGGGATGGAGCGGGTGGGGGAGGGCCGGTTGCTGTGGTGGAGGGGGTCTGGAGCCACCGCGGGTGGTGGAGGGGGGTGCTGCGGATGGGGCCCGAAGGTACTGCGAGTGGGGGAGGTGCAGGTGCATGGGTGCCGCGGGTGGGGGTCCGGAGCCACCACGGGTGGGGGAGGAGTGTTTGCGGGGGTGCCGCGGGTGGGGTGTGTGTGGGGGTGCCGCGGATGGGGTCCGGAAGTACTGCGAGTGGGAGAGGGGCGGGTAATGCTTCTCTGCTTCTCCTGGAAGCAGCTAAGCTGCTGTCCTCCGTTTGGCAGTGGCTCTCCCGGAAACTCGCACAGCAGCCAAGCAGCCAGTCACTATTGTTAGCGCTGGTGTCCCAACGCGCCGCATTACAGGGAAGAAGATGCACTCAAACTACAGCTCCCAGCAGCCCTTAGCGCCGGAAGTTATTTAGTGCATGTACTTCCCTGTAATACGGAGCGTTGGGACACCGGCGCTAACAATAGTGACTGGCTGGCATAACTGACTCGCTAAATCAATGTAGTAGGTAGAGTGCTGTGCAGTGTCAGTGACACTGCACACTCACTGCACTGTCACCTTTTACATTGATTCAGCGTCCAGACATTACCCTCCGCGATACCACCCTCTCTATCCGTTGCATTAGCCATCTCGGGGCTCTCAGGTCGGCAGCCCAGGTGCTGTGTTGCGGAGTCAGGGCCTCTTGGGATCTGGGTGCAGCTGTGGCGGGGGCACTTCTGTGACATTAGCGCAGAGGAGGCTCTGGGGCTCAAAGAGTGGGGATTGTTGATGCCGAAGGGGACAGGCGGACTGGCAGCAGGACATAGGACGCTGCAGTAAAAGGATTTCCCCCCCCCCCCCCCCCTATCTACAGATCTACAGCGCAGAGACTTGCTGCAGATGCAGTGACATACCCTCCAGCTGCACCTTTTTGGCAGGTACAGAACCTTTTTTTTATGGTATGTACCGATTTTTGGCTCTCCAAACTTCAACTGAAAGTATAGGAAAAGGGGTATGGCCACGCCACTTTACCTGTGGCCACGCCCCCTTTTCGAATTTGTACAGATTTTTATGTGTAAATTGTTGGAGGGTATGTTGCTGCAGATGCAGTGGGCCTATTTTGGGGTGTGGGCCTGGAGCTGCAGCTCCATCAGCCGCCTTATTCATCCTGCTCTGGGAACACACAGCAGCCAAAGGGCAGAGCCTCCCATTGGATGTAACCTGTGTGGGAGGGCGTTTTTCGCCCAATTATCTGCGGACTGGGTGTGATAAACATGCCGCTAACCCAATGAGAGCTCCTAGCCACGCCCAGCATTATACACACAGTCCCTCTGGGCTATTATATAGGAGATAGTGCCCACTGACTGGCAGAGGCATACATATTCTTTTTCTTTTCCCAGACCGGGACCTGGGTGGTGCCTACAATAGTAGGTGGTTTGTGCACCTGATGGTGGGAGGGGTACAGTGGGAGGATTCTGTGACATTGCTTGATGGTGAGATCCGGTCCCCCACTACTTCTGACGTGTGATAGGTGAGGAAGGTGGTCTTCCATCCGTCAGGCGGACTGAAGGGTGACGTGCTGGGTGCATTAGGCCCTGGGTACTGCGAGTAGAGTGAGGGGAGATGCTGCAAACTCACCACTGACTGCAGCGCTCGCAGCCAGCTCCTGTAACCAAAGTGGGGTCCCTTGTTGCCTATAGCACATAACACATGCACTATAGTGCATACGTGCAATCGCTGCCTTGTCACCTGCTTATTCTGTGATCTTGGCATTTGCTACATTTAACCTTCATTCAAAATCCTCCTTGCATTTTGTAGTTTCATCCATGCAGCAGCAACAATCCTGCAATCGGACATTCATAACTCCTGCCAGCTATATCTACTCAGCCCATCAGTATCAAATCGGGGACATTATCCATCTATGGCAGCATCTTCAAGCATGAAACTGAAGCCAATATTGCACAGCGTTATCAATTTACTAGGAACCAGGGACATACGAGTCATTAAGGCACCTAATTGCTTTACATCAAGCAGGCAACTGTTGCAGAACTCTCAAGTCCAAGGGTGCTCTGCCAGCCGCCAATGATCAACCCCCCCTTTAATCCGGACATGCATATGCAAAGCTGTATGTTTTCCAATTCTGTGTAGACTGTATCTTCACCTCCTACCTCTGTGATGTCACTGATATTCATTCAGTGGTTCTAAGTATCATTGTAGCCCAGAGAATAACTGCATTGTACGTACTTCTTAGTAGCCAACATGGCATACGTACTTCTTAGTAGCCAACATGGCATAGTGTTAAATAAACGCAACAGTAGCTAAACAACAAATCACTTGTACAAACCACAATAAAAAGCACAGCACACACCTTGACACTCTGTATAAGCAGCACAAAGTTGAAAACATCATTACAAATCACGGTCCTTTCACAAGTGAAAATATTTCATCGTTTAATAGGTCGAAATTATACAATACAAAATATACAGGGAATATAATTAAAGCACAAAGCCTGTAGACCAATAAATAATGACCATTTATTAACCCATTCGTAATTATTTTGACAATTGAATAGTTTCCATGTCTCCCAGCGAGCGTAGCTGGAAACGAAACGCATCGTGTGTAAACAAAACAATGTTTAAAGGGAAATACAAAGAGTCGTGTGCCTTGAAACCTAAGCTTGTGCTAGATAGAAAATATCCATGTGTCGCGATTTCGGACAGAAGTTGTCAATAAGTTGCACCGTTTGCGTGGAATCCCAGAATAAAATACCTGCATAGTTCCCATGGGAGGGAAGGGGGGAACGTGACACAAAAGGTCATATTGCGAATAAGAAAATATACAATTGCCTCTTTTGCAGAAATAATTAATATTATTTTGTCTTTTTTTTCTCCAAAGAACTATTCTAATGGCAAAAAAACAGCGTCTATATCTAGATGTCCCACGTAACAAAAGTTCATAGTGGAAATAAGCGTAGGTCGGTACCGAAATGAACGATTTGGCCACTAAAATTAATTTAAGACAATATAGCCCCCCTAAACTTGGAGCACGTACCTCATAACGTGTCTACGCTACCTTTACAAACACCCACTCCTGTATTATAAGGAGGAGACGCTGTAGAGCTTGTTCCCACTTTTGAGGTTTTCATGCAGGGAGTTGCACTCTAGACCGGATCTTTGATCCCTATTGTTACTGGTAATATACAGAGTCCGCGGTCACTTTCTAGAGTTGTGATTAGTGTTTAAAAGATAGAAGCGGGTAGTGAGTGTTTTTGAAATTCGCATCGTCCTCAGACAGCGGTGGCCGGGGATGATGACACTTGTAGTTCGCATTGGGCACAGTCGTGTTTTTCCCACGTACCAGAGTAAAAACCTTAATGTTGTGGTCAAGTTTGTGACTTAAAAACACACTTGTAGGTCACACAATATTTGGTGAGAACGCACAAATAAAACAGTACCTTTTTAAAAAAAACAGTTAAAAATGACATTTTACATGGTATATAAATTAATATAAACTAAATACAAAGTAATACAATGTAACATCGCATATTGCATAAATAGTGATAAAAGGGTTTCTTTTACCTTCGTGCCACAGGAAACAAAACTGAAATGATGAGATACAAAGAAACAAAATGTTGCAATAGCGGTTCCATCCAGTAACAGTCTGCTCTCCCAAAAGCCATTTTGGTCACATTGTAGCCCCATTGCGTTTTACCAGTGTCCGCTTTGGCCAGAACATAGGCTGGTTATCGTAGCGTGAAAGCGGCTCTTGCGCCCTGCTCACCTTGTTTTCCGCCAGTTAGTGGTTCCATAGCGATCCTTTTTTTCACAGGTCAATTTTCCGTAGACTCATTCTGCTGAACGAATCCCTGCAGTGCAGAGGATAACAGCTAAAGGTTAAAGTCAAATACATCATATTTACATGACCGTATCAGACTGTAATCCACCCATTATTCTCTGATTTAGGGGTATATTCAATAAGTGTCTGAAGCTGCCGTCTTGTCGGAAGGACGGCAGCTTCTGACAGATTTAGGGCGGAAGGTGTTCCGAACTATTCAATGCCGGGCAATTTTTTCCGACAAGTCGGGTATTCCAGACTTTGAAACCATTTGGATTGTCGGATTAGCTGCGGATCCACGTGTTCCGTGGCCAAATCCGACAGGTTTTGGTCCCGGTTCCGACAATGTCAATCCGATTTTTATTAAAGTTGGATTGACAATGTCGAAACTGGGGAGATGAGACGGGGAACAGGTCAGTGTGGACGGGTGAGGAGCAGGGAGCGGCTGTCTAAACGGAGCGGCGTTGACGGGTGAGGAGTGGCTGTTGGGACGGAGCGGCCAAATCTGAAAAGATCCGACAGGTATTGAATACACGCCTTAATCGTACAAGATCCTCGGTTCAAAGACCTTATGCATTCGCAAATTACCCCTCTCCGATCATGCTTTGCGGCAGTGCGCAACATGGAAATGTACACATGGCGGCATATTTACTAAAGGTCAATTTTAGATTGTTTAAAATTGATCTCAAACGATGATGAGCTTCCAGGATTAAAACCCGCATTTACTAACAGATGCTTTTTTTAAATATAAAATTTTAAAATGTTAGTAAATGTGGGTTTTTGCCCCGGAAACACTTGAGATCGATCTGAATTAGATGTAACAGTCCTTTAGTAAATATATCCACAAGACGGGGCGCATCCCCTCCCACCCCCAGTACCTGGGCCTAGTCTGATGTATCGGCAACCCTGCAATTACGCTATCCAAATGAACCAAACATTTTGGCCTCAGTGGACACAAGCCTCTGTATCAAAGCGTGGAGAGAGATAAAGTTCACACCAATCCGCCCCTGCTATTTCTCCGACGTCCTAAGTGGATGCTGGGACTCCGTAAGGACCATGGGGAATAGCGGCTCCGCAGGAGACTGGGCACAACTAAAGAAAGCTTTAGGACTACCTGGTATGCACTGGCTCCTCCCACTATGACCCTCCTCCAGACCTCAGTTAGAATCTTGTGCCCGGCTGAGCTGGATGCACACTAGGGGCTCTCCTGAGCTCCTAGAAAGAAAGTATATTTTAGGTTTTTTATTTTACAGTGAGATCTGCTGGCAACAGACTCACTGCAGCGAGGGACTAAGGGGAGAAGAAGCGAACCTACCTAACTGGTGGTAGTTTGGGCTTCTTAGGCTACTGGACACCATTAGCTCCAGAGGGATCGACCACAGGACCCGACCTTGGTGTTCGTTCCCGGAGCCGCGCCGCCGGCCCCCTTACAGAGCCAGAAGCAAGAAGTGTTCCGGAAAATCGGCGGCAGAAGACTTCTGTCTTCAACAAGGTAGCGCACAGCACTGCAGCTGTGCGCCATTGCTCCTCATGCACACCTCACACTCCGGTCACTGATGGGTGCAGGGCGCTGGGGGGGGGGGCGCCCTGAGGGCAATATAATACACCTTGGCTGGCAAATCATCACAATATATAGTCCCAGGGCTATATATGTGATAAATTACCCCTGCCAGAATCCATGAAAAAGCGGGAGAAAAGTCAGACGAAAAAGGGGCGGGGCTATCTCCCTCAGCACACTGGCGCCATTTTATCTTCACAGTGCAGTTGGAAGATAGCTCCTCAGGCTCTCCCCTGTAGTTTTCAGGCTCAAAGGGTTAAAAAGAGAGGGGGGGCACTAAATTTAGGCGAAATATGTGTATACAAGCAGCTATTGGGGGAAAAATCACTCAGTTATAGTGTTAATACCTGCATTATATAGCGCTCTGGTGTGTGCTGGCATACTCTCTCTCTGTCTCCCCAAAGGACTTTGTGGGGTCCTGTCCTCAGTCAGAGCATTCCCTGTGTGTGTGCGGTGTGTCGGTACGGCTGTGTCGACATGTTGGATGAGGAAGGTTACGTGGAGGCGGAGCAGAGGCCGATAGATGGGATGTCGCCCCCTGTGGGGCCGACACCAGAGTGGATGGATAGGTGGAAGGTATTAACCGACAATGTCAACTCCTTACATAAAAGGCTGGATGACGTAACAGCTGTGGGACAGCCGGCTTCTCAGCCCGCGCCTGCCCAGGCGTCTCAAAGGCCATCAGGGGCACAAAAAAACAAAAAAACGCCCGTTACCTCAGATGGCAGACAGTCGACACGGAGTCTGACTCCAGTGTCGACAAGGTTGAGATATATACACAATCCACTAGAAACATCCGTTACATGATCTCGGCAATGATAAATGTGTTACACATTTCTGACATGAACCCAAGTACCACATAAAAGGGGTTTTATTTTTGGGGAGAAAAAGCAGCCAGTGTTTTGTTCCCCCATCAGATGAGTGAATGAAGTGTGTAAAGAAGCGTGGGTTCCCCCGATAAGAAACTGGTAGTTTCTAAAAAGTTACTGATGGCGTACCCTTTCCCGCCAGAGGATAGGTCACGTTGGGAGATATCCCCTAGGGTGGATAAGGCGCTCACACGTTTGTCAAAAAAGGTGGCACTGCCGTCTTAGGATACGGCCACCTTGAAGGAGCCTGCTGATAAAAAGCAGGAGGCTAACCTGAAGTCTGTATATACACACTCAGGTTCTATACTGAGACCTGCAATTGCCTCAGCATAAATATTGCTGCTGCAGCGTGGTCTGATACCCTGTCAGATAATATTAATACCCTAGACAGGGATAATATTTTGCTAACATAGAGCATA
Source organism: Pseudophryne corroboree (assembly GCF_028390025.1). Lineage (NCBI taxonomy): Eukaryota > Metazoa > Chordata > Amphibia > Anura > Myobatrachidae > Pseudophryne > Pseudophryne corroboree. Next base: position 39,680,407 of record NC_086452.1, on the reverse strand, counting down.
TTAAAGACGTCGTCTTATATATGAAGGATGCACAGAGGGATATTTGCCGGCTGGCATCCAGAATTAATGCAATGTCCATTCTGCCAGGAGGGTATTAGAGACCCGGCAGTGGACAGGTGATGCTGCCTTTAAAAGGCACATGGAGATTCTGCCTTATAAGGGTGAGGAATTGTTTGGGGATGGTCTCTGGGACCTCGTATCCACAGCAACAGCTGGTAAGAAATTTTTTTACCTCAGGTTTCCTCACAGCCTAAGAAAGCACCGTATTTTCAGGTACAGTCCTTTCGGCTTCAGAAAAGCAAGCGGGTCAAAGGCGCTTCCTTTCTGCACAGAGACAAGGGAAGAAGAAAAAAGCTGCACCAGACAGCCAGTTCCCAGGATCAAAAATCTTCCCCCGCTTCCTCTGAGTCCACCGCATGACGCTGGGGCTCCACAGGTGGAGACAGGTGCGGTGGGGGCGCGTCTCGGGAACTTCAGGGACCAATGGGCTTGCCCACAGGTGAATCCCTAGGTTCTGCAAGTAGTATCACAGGGATACAGGCTGGAGTTCGAGGCGACTCCCCCTCGCCGTTACCTCACATCAGCCTTGCCGGCTGCCCTCGGAGAAAGGTAGTACTGGCGGCAATTCACAAGCTGTACTTTCAGCAGGTGAAATCAAGGAACCCCTCCTTCAACAAGGCCGGGGTTACTATTCCAAAATGTTGTGGTACCGAAACCAGACGGTTCGGTGAGACCCATTCTAAAATTGAAATCCTTGAACACTTATATACGAAGGTTCAAGTTCAAAATGGAATCGCTCAGGGCGATTATTGCAAGCCTGGAGAATTTCAGGGTATCACTGGACATCAAGGATGCTTACCTGCATGTCCCTATTTACCCTCTTCACCAGGAGTACCTCAAAATTGTGGTACAGGATTGTCATTACCAATTCCAGACGTTGCCGTTGGTCTGTCCCCGGCACCGAGGGTATTTACCAAGGTAATGGCCGAAATTATTATCCCGTACTTGGACGATCTCCTTATAAAGGCGAGGTCCAGGGAGCAGTTGTTCGTCGGAGTAGCACTATCTCGGGAAGTGCTACAACAGCACGGCTGGATTCTGAATATTCCAAAGTCGCAGCTGGTTCCTACGACGCGTCTACTGTTCCTGGGTATGGTTCTGGACACAGAACAGGATAAAAAGGGTTTCTCCCGGAGGAGAAGTCCAAGGAGTTGTCGTCTCTAGACAGAGACCTCCTGATACAAATACAGGTGTCGGTGCATCAATGCACGCGAGCCCTGGGAAAGATGGTAGCTTCTTACGAAGAAATTCCATTCGCCAGGTCCCATGCAAGGATCTTCCAGTGGGATCTGTGGGACAAGTGGTCCGGGTCGCATCTTCAGATGCATCGGCGGATAACCCTGTCTCCAAGGGCCAGGGTGTCGCTGTTGTGGTGGCTGCAGAGTGCTCCTCTTCTAGGGGGCCGCAGATTCGGCATACAGGACTGGGTCCTGGTGACCACGGATGCCAGCCTTCGAGGCTGGGGGGCAGTCACACAGGGAAGAAACTTCCAAGGCCTATGGAAAAGTCAGGAGACTTCCCTACACATAAATGTTCTGGAACTAAGGGCCATTTACAATGCCCTAAGTCAGGCTAGACCCCTGCTTCAACACCGGCCGGTGCTGATCCAGTCAGACAACATCACGGCGGTCGCTCATGTAAACCGACAGGGCGGCACAAGAAGCAGGATGGCGATGGCAGAAGCCACAAGGATTCTCCGATGGGCGGAAAATCATGTGTTAGCACTGTCAGCAGTGTTCATTCCCGGAGTGGACAACTGAGAAGCAGACTTTCTCAGCAGACACTACCTCCACCCGGGAGAGTGGGGACTTCATCCAGAAGTCTTCCAAATGATTGTACACCGTTGGAAAAGGCCACAGGTGGACATGATGGCGTCCTGCCTCAACAAAAAGCTACAAAGATATTGCGCCAGGTCAAGGGACCCTCAGGCGATAGCTGTGGACGCTCTGGTAACACCGTGGGTGTACCAGTCGGTGTATGTGTCCCCTTCTCTGCCTCTCTTACCCAGGGTAATGAGAATAATAAGAAGGAGAGGAGTAAGAACTATACTCATTGTTCCGGATTGGCCAAGAAGAGCTTGGTACCCAGAACTCCAAGAAATGATCTCAGAGGACCCATGGCCTCTGCCGCTCAGACAGGACCTGCTGCAGCAGGGGGCCTGTTTGTTCCAAGACGTACCGCGGCTGCGTTTGACGGCATGGCGGTTGAACGCCGGATCCTGAAGGAAAAGGGCATTCCGGAGGAAGTTATCCCTACGCTAATTAAAGCTAGGAAAGAAGTGAACGCAAACCATTATCACCGCATATGGCGGAAATATGTTGCGTGCTGTGAGGCCAGGAAGGCCCCAAAGGAGGAATTTCAGCTAGGTCGATTTCTGCACTTCCTACTGTCAGAGGTGACTATGGGCCTAAAATTGGGTTCCATTAAGGTCCAGATTTCGGCTCTATCGATTTTCTTCCAAAATAGAACTGGCTTCACTGCCTGAAGTTCAGACTTTTGTTAAGGGAGTGCTGCATAGTCAGCCCCCGTTTGTGCCTCCAGTGGCACCGTGGGATCTCAACGTGGTGTTGGATTTCCTGAAGTCGCATTGGGTTGAGCCACTTAAATCCGTGGAGCTACAATACCTCACGTGGAAAGTGGTCATGCTGTGGGCCTTGGCGTCGGCCAGGCGTGTATCAGAATTGGCGGCTTTGTCATGCAAAAGCCCTTATCTGTATTTTATATGGATAAGGCGGAATTGAGGACTCGTTCCCAATTCCTTCCTAAGGTGGTATCGGTTTTTCATGTGAACCAACCTATTGTGGTGCCTGCGGCTACTTGGGACTTGGAGGATTCCAAGTTACTGGACGTAGTCAGGGCCCTGAAAAGTATATGTTTCCAGGACGGCTGGAGTCAGGAAAACTGACTCGCTATTTATCCTGTATGCACCCAACAAGCTGGGTGCTCCTGCTTCTAAGCAGACTATTGCTCGCTGGATCTGTAGCACGATTCAGCTTGCACATTCTGCGGCTGGACTGCCGCACCCTAAATCTGTAAAAGCCCATTCCACGAGGAAAGTGGGCTCTTCTTGGGCGGCTGCCCGAGGGGTCTCGGCTTTACAAATTTGCCGAGCTGTTACTTGGTCGGGTTCAAACACTTTTGCAAGAGTCTACAAGTTTGATACCCTGGCTGAGGAGGACCTAGAGTTTGCTCATTCGGTGCTGCAGAGTCATCCGCACTCTCCCGCCCGTTTGGGAGCTTTGGTATAATCCCCATGGTCCTTACGGAGTCCCAGCATCCACTTAGGACGTCAGAGAAAATAAGATTTTACTCACCGGTAAATCTATTTCTCGTAGTCCGTAGTGGATGCTGGGCGCCCATCCCAAGTGCGGATTGTCTGCAATACTTGTATATAGTTATTGCCTAACTAAAGGGTTATTGTTGAGCCATCTGTTGAGAGGCTCAGTTATATTTCATACTGTTAACTGGGTATAGTATCACGAGTTATACGGTGTGACTGGTATGAGTCTTACCCGGGATTCAAAATCCTTCCTTATTGTGTCAGCTCTTCCGGGCACAGTATCCTAACTGAGGTCTGGAGGAGGGTCATAGTGGGAGGAGCCAGTGCACACCAGGTAGTCCTAAAGCTTTCTTTAGTTGTGCCCAGTCTCCTGCGGAGCCGCTATTCCCCATGGTCCTTACGGAGTCCCAGCATCCACTACGGACTACGAGAAATAGATTTACCGGTGAGTAAAATCATATTTTTTCAACCACAGCCTGTAACAGTTGTAGTCAGGAGCTGATTGGTTGGTACTTTGACATATCTACCCCTAAACCAGTTTCCTCCGAAGCCGATGGGTTTGCGTCAGACCTAAATTCCGTGGTATCTCTTTAAGTCATACTGCTACCATTCAAAGATGTTGGTTGTACAACGGAATTTATTATGGCTATTTCCTGAAAGTGTCCCAGACCCTAAAGGTGGGTTCTAATCCCACGGGCGAGTCTGTACGCCCTATGGCTTCAGTGGAGATTTATTAGTAAATAAAAATCCATTTTTACATCCGCGCTTATTAATCAGAAACTAACCAGCCTGCCAATTCCGTGCTCGCCAGAAGTAATGAATATTTATGCGACAAAGAAGTTTCATTAGTTTTATTGTACACAAAACCGCCTCAGGTCCACATCTATCTATGAGAAATTAAACATTTACAACGCAAAGAACATGGATGAATGTGAAAAAAATATCACAATGTAACAAAGTCGCATAATAAATATATGAAGAGCCAGAGGCTGCCGGCTGTGATCTGGGGTAGGAAGAAAAGGTTTGGATTTGGGATGTAAAGAACAAAAGGTTTATGACTGATTAGCTGTTAATCAGTCCCTGGTGCGGATTTGACACTTGCAGTAAGAACGATGGTACATCGATTATATACATATATCTATCATTTTATATAGCATTGCGTTCACATAGACCTAAAAGCACACCCAGAAATTATATGGTATGAGGAGAGGATACAATGGGGGTCATTCCGACCCGTTCGCGGTTTGTTGCTGCGGTACGAACAGGTCCGGAATGCGCATGCGCAGCAGCCGCACTGCGCGCCGTTGCCCGGCGTCAGGGGTCACCGGGATATGTCGCGTCCTACGAAGAAAGCAGTCGCAGAGCCGACCGCAAGAAGATTGACAGAAAGAAGGCGTTCCTGGGCGGATCCGGACTGTTGGAGACCGTTTTTGGGGAGTGGAGAAGAAAACGCAGGAATGTCCAGGAGAACGGAGGGCGGATGTCTGACGTCAAAGCCGGCCCCAGCATCGCTGAGATCGTCGCACAGGGTAAGTATGTCCAGGGCTAGTCTACTTTAGCTTGAATTTTTTTTAGCTTAGCAGGGCTGCACAAGTGATCGCAGCCCTGCTAAGCTAAAATACACTCCCCCATAGGCGCGGACTAGTTGATCGCAGCAGCAGCAAAAAGTTGCTGGCTGCGATCAACTCGGAATAACCACCATTATGCATTAAGTGATGTAGTCAATTTACCTGCAATCAAAATCCCGACTGTCAAAATCCCGACATTTAACTTATCGGAAAGGTCAAAATCCCGACATTTAAAATGTCGTCAGGTCAAAAAGTCGACATGAGTTTTTCATGATTTTTTTTTTTTATTGAAACTGACTTGTTCATACTTTAACATCCCAGTGAACCTGGAGGGGGAACATACTAGTGTGGCGATCGCAGCGAGGCACCGTGACCGAAGCCATGTGAGGGGACACGGCACACTTATATGGTGTCCATGTTGACCTATGTCGGCATACACACACACACAAAAACAATGAAAAACTTGTGTCGATTTTTTGACCGGTCGTCAGGATTTTGACCTGGTCGGTATTTTAAATGTCGTATTTTGACCGTCGGGATTTTGATTGTAGGTATTCATACTAAACCGATGAAATAAAATAAGATTTTACTCACCGGTAAATCTATTTCTCGTAGTCCGTAGTGGATGCTGGGTACTCCGTAAGGACCATGGGGAATAGACGGGCTCCGCAGGAGACTGGGCACTTCTTTAAAGAAAAGATTAGGTACTACATCTGGTGTGCACTGGCTCCTCCCTCTATGCCCCTCCTCCAGACCTCAGTTAGGGAAACTGTGCCCGGAAGAGCTGACATTACAAGGAAAGGATTTGGAATCCAGGGTAAGACTCATACCAGCCACACCAATCACACTGTACAACTCGTGATAACTATACCCAGTTAACAGTATGAACAACAACTGAGCCTCATTAAACTGATGGCTCAGAACAAAAAACCCTATAGTTAAGCAATAACTATATACAAGTATTGCAGAATTCCGCACTTGGGACGGGCTCCCAGCATCCACTACGGACTACGAGAAATAGATTTACCGGTGAGTAAAATCTTATTTTCTCTGACGTCCTAGTGGATGCTGGGTACTCCGTAAGGACCATGGGGATTATACCAAAGCTCCCAAACGGGCGGGAGAGTGCAGATGACTCTGCAGCACCGAATGAGCAAACTCAAGGTCCTCCTCAGCCAGGGTATCAAACTTGTAGAATTTTGCAAACGTGTTTGATCCCGACCAGGTAGCAGCTCGGCAAAGTTGTAAAGCCGAGACCCTTCGGGCAGCCGCCCAAGAAGAGCCCACCTTCCTCGTGGAATGGGCTTTGACTGATTTAGGATGCGGCAGTCCAGCCGCTGAATGTGCAAGTTGAATCGTGCTACAGATCCAGCGAGCAATAGTCTGCTTAGAAGCAGGAGCACCCAGCTTGTTGGGTGCATGCAGGATAAACAGCGAGTCAGTTTTTCTGACTCTAGCCGTCCTGGAAACATAGATTTTCAGGGCCCGGACTACATCCAGCAACTTGGAAGCCTCCAAGTCCCGAGTAGCCGCAGGCACCACAATAGGTTGGTTCAAATGAAACGCTGATACCACCTTAGGGAGAAATTGGGGACGAGTCCTCAATTCTGCCCTGTCCATATGGAAGATCAGATAGGGGCTTTTACATGACAAAGCCGCCAATTCTGACACACGCCTAGCCGAAGCCAAGGCCAAAAGCATGACCACTTTCCACGTGAGATATTTCAACTCCACGGTCTGAAGTGGCTCAAACCAATGTGATTTTAGGAAATCCAACACAACGTTGAGATCCCAAGGTGCCACTGGAGGCACAAAAGGAGGCTGAATATGCAGCACTCCCTTAACAAACGTCTGTACTTCAGGCAGTGAAGCCAGTTCTTTTTGAAAGAAAATAGACAGGGCCGAAATCTGGACTTTAATGGATCCCAATTTTAGGCTCATAGTCACTCCTGACTGTAGGAAGTGCAGAAATCGACCCAGCTGAAATTCTTCTGTTGGGGCCTTCATAGCCTCACACCAAGCAACATATTTTCGCCATATGCGGTGATAATGTTTTGCTGTCACATCCTTCCTAGCATTTATCAGCGTAGGAATGACTTCAACCGGAATGTCCTTTTCCATCAGGATCCGGCGTTCAACCGCCATGCCGTCAAACGCAGCCGCGGTAAGTCTTGGAACAGACAGGGCCCCTGCAGTAGCAGGTCCTGTCTGAGAGGCAGAGGCCATGGGTCCTCTGAGATCATTTCTTGTAGTTCCGGGTACAAAGTCCTTCTTGGCCAATCCGGAACGATGAGTATAGTTCTTACTCCTCTCTTTCTTATTATCCTCAGTACCTTTGGTATGAGAGGAAGAGGAGGGAACACATAAACCGACTGGTACACCCACGGTGTCACTAGAGCGTCCACAGCTATCGCCTGAGAGTCCCGTGACCTGGCGCAGTATCTTTTTAGCTTTTTGTTGAGGCGGGACGCCATCATGTCCACCTGTGGCCTTTCCCAACGATTTACAATCAGCTGGAAGACTTCTGGATGAAGTCCCCACTCTCCCGGGTGGAGGTCGTGCCTGCTGAGGAAGTCTGCTTCCCAGTTGTCCACTCCCGGAATGAACACTGCTGACAGTGCTATCACGTGATTTTCCGCCCATCGGAGAATCCTTGTGGCTTCTGCCATCGCCATCCTGCTTCTTGTGCCGCCCTGTCGGTTTACATGGGCGACCGCCGTGATGTTGTCTGACTGAATCAGCACCGGCTGGTTTTGAAGCAGGGGTTTTGCCTGACTTAGGGCATGGTAAATGGCCCTTAGTTCCAGAATATTTATGTGTAGGGAAGCCTCCTGACTCGACCATTGTCCTTGGAAGTTTCTTCCCTGAGTGACTGCCCCCCAACCTCGGAGGCTTGCATCCGTGGTCACCAGGACCCAGTCCTGTATGCCGAATCTGCGGCCTTCGAGAAGATGAGCACTCTGCAGCCACCACAGCAGAGACACCCTGGCCCTCGGGGACAGGGTGATCAGCCGATGCATCTGAAGATGCGATCCGGACCACTTGTCTAACAGATCCCACTGAAAGATCCTTGCATGAAACTTGCCGAATGGAATTGCCTCGTAAGAGGCTACCATCTTTCCCAGGACTCGCGTGCAGTGATGCACCAACACCTGTTTTGGTTTTAGGAAGTCTCTGACCAGAGATGACAACTCCTTGGCCTTCTCCTCCGGGAGAAACACATTCTTCTGTTCTGTGTCCAGAATCATACCCAGGAACAGCAGACGCGTCGTAGGAACCAGCTGCGACTTTGGGATATTCAGAATCCAGCCGTGCTGTTGTAGCACTTCCTGAGATAGTGCTACTCCGACCAACAACTGCTCCCTGGACCTCGCCTTTATAAGGAGATCGTCCAAGTACGGGATAATTATAACTCCCTTCTTCCGAAGGAGTATCATCATTTCGGCCAATACTTTGATAAATACCCTCGGTGCCGTGGACAGACCAAACGGCAACGTCTGGAATTGGTAATGGCAGTCCTGTACCACAAAACGGAGGTACACCTGGTGAGGTCGGTAAATTGGGACATGTAGGTAAGCATCCTTGATGTCCAGTGATACCATGTAATCCCCCTCTTCCAGGCTTGCAATAACCGCCCTGAGCGATTCCATTTTGAACTTGAACTTCCTTATATAAGTGTTCAAGGATTTCAAATTAAGAATGGGTCTCACCGAACCGTCTGGTTTCGGTACCACAAACATTGTGGAATAGTAACCCCGTCCCTGTTGAAGGAGGGGAACTTTGATTATCACCTGCTGGAGGTACAGCTTGTGAATTGCCGCCAGTACTACCTCCCTGTCCTGGGGAGTAGCTGGCAAGGCTGATTTGAGGTAACGGCGAGGGGGAGACGTCTCGAACTCCAGCTTGTATCCCTGAGATACCACTTGTAGAACCCAGAGATCCACCTGTGAGCGAACCCACTGGTCGCTGAAGTTCCCGAGACGGGCCCCCACATGTGGAGCCCCAGCGTCATGCGGTGGACTTAGTGGAAGCAGGGGAGGATTTTTGTTTCCTCGGAACTGGCTGTATGGTGCAGCTTTTTTCCTCTACCCCTGCCTCTGGGCAGAAAAGACGCGCCTCTAACCCGCTTGCCTTTCTGAGGCCGAAAGGACTGTACTTGATAATACGGTGCTTTCTTAGGCTGTGAGGGAACCCGAGGTAAAAAAGTCGACTTCCCAGCTGTTGCTGTGGATACGAGGTCCGAAAGACCGTCCCCAAACAATTCCTCACCCTTATAAGGCAAAATTTCCATGTGCCTTTTAGAATCAGCATCACCTGTCCACTGCCGAGTCCATAATACTCTCCTGGCAGAAATGGACATTGCATTAATTTTAGATGCCAGCCGGCAAATGTCCCTCTGTGCATCTCTCATATATAAGACTACGTCTTTAATATGCTCTATGGTTAGCAATATAGTGTCCCTGTCAAGGGAATCAATGTTATCAGACAGGGAATCAGACAACGCTGCTGCAGCACTACACATCCATGCTGAAGCAATAGCAGGTCTCAGTATAGTACCTGAGTGTGTATACACACACTTCAGGATAGCCTCCTGCTTTCTATCTGCAGGCTCTTTTAAGGCGGCCGTATCCTGAGAAGGCAGTGCCACCTTTTTTGATAAGCGTGTGAGCGCCTTGTCCACCTTAGGGGATGTCTCCCAGCGTAACCTATCCGTTGGCGGGAAAGGGTACGCCATTAGTAACCGCTTAGAAATTACTAGTTTCTTATCTGGGGAACCCCACGCTTCTTCACACAATTCATTTAACCCATCAGATGGGGGAAAAGTCACTGGCTGCTTTTTCTCCCCAAACATAATACCCTTTTTTGTGGTAACCGGGTTAATGTCAGAAATGTGCAACACATTTTTCATTGCCGTAATCATGCATCGGATGGCCCTTGTGGATTGTACATTTGTCTCATCCTCGTCGACACTGGAGTCAGACTCCGTGTCGACATCTGTGTCTGCCATCTGAGGTAGCGGGCGTTTTTGAGCCCCTGATGGGCTCTGAGATGCCTGGGCAGGTGCGGGCTGAGATGCCGGCTGTCCCAAAGCTGCGTCATCGAACCTTTTATGCAAGGAGTTGACACTGTCGGTTAATACCTTCCACATATCCATCCACTCAGGTGTCGGCCCCGCAGGGGGCGACATCACACTTATCGGCACCTGCTCCGCCTCCACGTAAGCGTCCTCATCAAACATGTCGACACAGCCGTACCGACACACCGCACACACACACACACACACAGGGAATGCTCTGACTGAGGACAGGACCCCACAAAGTCCTTTGGGGAGACAGAGAGAGAGAGTATGCCAGCACACACCAGAGCGCTATATAACAAAGGGATATACACTATGCACAAAGTGAATTTTCCCCCTATAGCTGCTTATATCACAATTTGCGCCTAAATTTATGTGCCCCCCCTCTCTTTTTTACCCTTTCTGTAGTGTATACTGCAGGGGAGAGCCTGGGGAGCGTCCTTCCAGCGGAGCTGTGAAGAGAAAATGGCGCTGGCTGTGCTGAGGGAGATAGCCCCGCCCCATCAACGGCGGGCTTCTCCCGCTTTTTATAACGTTAATGGCGGGGGTTTCTGCACATATACAGTGTTAAACACTGTATTATGTGCTTTTTATTGCCAAAAGGTATATTAATTGCAGCCCAGGGCGCCCACCCCAGCGCCCTGCACCCACCAGTGACCGGAGCGCGTGGTGTGCTGTGGGAGCAATGGCGCACAGCTGCAGTGCTGTGCGCTACCTTATTGAAGACCGAAGTCTTCAGCCGCCGATTTCCTCCGGTTTCTTCCGTCTTCTGGCTCTGCAAGGGGGACGGCGGCGCGGCTCCGGACGATCGAGGTCGGGCCCTGTGTTCGATCACTCTGGAGCTAATGGTGTCCAGTAGCCTAGAAGCACAAGCTAGCTGCAAGCAGGTAGGTTTGCTTCTCTCCCCTAAGTCCCACGTAGCAGTGAGTCTGTTGCCAGCAGATCTCACTGAAAATTTAAAAACCTAACAAATACTTTTCTTTTTAGTGAACTCAGGAGAGCCCCTAGTGTGCATCCAGCTCAGGCCGGGCACAGATTCTAACTGAGGTCTGGAGGAGGGGCATAGAGGGAGGAGCCAGTGCACACCAGATGTAGTACCTAATCTTTTCTTTAAAGAAGTGCCCAGTCTCCTGCGGAGCCCGTCTATTCCCCATGGTCCTTACGAAGTTCCCAGCATCCACTAGGACGTCAGAGAAATGTGGTTCTAGATATAGGTACAGGACTGTACATGTATATACGGGTTGGGTTTGGATGACCGGCACAACAAAGCCCCTTACGGGCTCGTTGCGCTCACCACGCAGCACGCTCGCTACAGGTTCTATTCTCACTCTATGGGAATACAACTCACAACAGTCCCTGTTGTTCGGGCATGCCGACTGGCGGGCTATTCAGGGTTCGGGATCCCAGCGTCGGTATTGTGACCGCCGGTCACATAACCGCATCCCGTATCTACAACCATATTTGTTGCAGGACACCAATAAATCTCTTTTTAGCATGGAAATCTCTGTACGTAGAGGCGATAACTGCCGGTAATTTACCTGTGACACGCGACGGGAATGACAGTCTTGTACAACTGCGGGATCTTCCTGTTGATGAGCGGCTGCAGCGCCTCCTTCAGGCGGTGGTAGTTGCGCTCCAGTTCCCGCTGATATTCCTTCTGATCTGGTCCAATGAGACTCTTATTTTTACGCAGTGCGTCCTCGCACCTAGCGGACAGACAAAGCACAGATTATTCACGAAGGCTCAACCCACAAAATCACCCGGACACGCAGCCTCATCCCACCGTGTCTCTCCGCGCGGCAACTGATCAAGTACAGAAAGCTGCCGTATATGGTTTCACCGCCCAAATACAGGTTGAGTCTCCCTTATCCAAAATGCTTGGGACGAGAGGTATTTTGGATATGGGATTTTTCCGTATTTTGGAATAATTGCATACCATAGTGAGATATCATGGTGATGGGACATAAATCTAAGCACAGAATGCATTTATGTTACATATACACCTTATACACACAGCCTGAAGGTCATTTTAGCCAATATTTTTTATAACTTTGTGCATTAAACAAAGTGTGTCTACATTCACACAATTCATTTATGTTTTATATACACCTTATACACACAGCCTGAAGGTCATTTAATACAATATTTTTAATAACTGAGTGTTAAACATAGTTTGTGTACATTGAGCCATCAAAAAACAAAGGTTTCACTATCTCAGTCTCACTCAAAAAAGTCCGTAATTCGGAATATTCCGTATTTCGGAATATTTGGATATGGGATACTCAACCTGTATCTGCAATTACTTCCCCCGAATTTTCAGAGCCGATTAGCCTGAAGTACGCATAAGTTCAAAGTTAAAGGACATTCAAAAAAGTTTTCTCCCGCAATCTAGAAGCACAAAGGGGGTCATTCAGAGTTGATCGCTCGCTGCCTTTTTTCACAGCATAGCGATCAGGCTAAAAAACGGCATTTCTGCACATGCGTATGGGCCGCAAGGCGCACGCGCCAAGTAATTTCACACAAAACTAAGCAATTTTACACAGGGGCGAGCGACGCTTTTCAGTTGCTCTGCTCATTGGTGAGTGATTGACAGGAAGTGGGTGTTTCTGGGCGGAAACTGACCGTTTTCCGGGAGTGTGCTAAAAAACGCAGGCGTGTCAGGCTAAAACGCAGGAGTGGCTGGGGAAACGGAGGAGTGGCTGGCTGAACGCAGGGCGTGTTTGTGACGTCAAAGCAGGAACTAAACGGACTGAGCTGATCGCAATCTAGGAGTAGGTCTGGAGCTACTCAGAAACTGCAGGAAAAGATTTTCGAGCAGTTCTGCTAATCTTTCGTTCGCTATTCTGCTAAGCTAAGATACACTCCCAGAGGGCGGCGGCCTAGCGTTTGCAATGCTGCTAAAAGCAGCTAGCGAGCGATCATCTCGGAATGAGGGCCAAAAGCTTAAGAGTAAACAAGTAAGAATCTTATTCCTTTATACTACTCAAAGAAGTATTCTTGTGCTTGGCATACAGGCCAATGTCGGGGAAACCAGAACAGATGTAAACCGGCTGGCGCTGGAAAATCTAACATTGAAAACTTATCCAGTCTCACCTATGGCGCTTTGGTTACTAGCTTGGTAATATGTTACTAATATTCATACAGCTATCTAAGCCTGCTGTATCTCCCGAGGACAAAGAGCGCGCCCCATCGGGAACGTATGAACGGCCATTATTAACAGTTAAGTGACATAACCACAACCCATCAGCCACACGTACCTTTTTGTGAAGTCTTTGAAACAAAGCCTCAGTTTGTTATGGTGCCGGAACAATTTTGGGTCATTCGGAATCTCCGATAAAAACACCTGAGCAACCTCCAGGGGTCCCTGCAAGAGACCAGGCTCAGCGTCAGAGCAACACTCAGCAATGACTGTGTATTTATGTTGCCTTACGTGGAGCAAAGCTACAGCTCTCCCCATAGATTACAGGCCGGCGGGTCATCACTGCAGAAATCTGCTGCAACCCTAAAAACAAAACTGCTTCCCCTTCACAGACATGACTATTTCACTGATCACCATCTGAACAATATCAGAGTATGTGATGTCATCACTGCGACAGACTGCGCAGGTTTTATGAATTGCTATTTACACCCTGGAGACGTGCAGTCTGGACAGACCTGATTCACCGTTGTCCCCACCGAACCCTGTAGAACCATCTGCAGCATTTTAGGGTCAGCTGGATCTTGGTGGGTGGCAAACGCTAATTCCTGAGTCTTTTTCTGCATGTCCTCAATGGCAACTTCAATGGGTGTCAGAATGACCTGCAAATACATAATCATCATCATCATCATCAACAGGTTGTCCCCTTATTAACTCAGCATACCGTAACGTGCTTGGAGAAACCAATCCCAGATGACTGCTGCCATCGGGAGATAAGCGCCGGTTATCGGGGCTAATTGGTTCGCTGGGGACTATTAGCCGCAGTAAATTACCGTGGCTAATTGGATAACCCCTAACAGTATTCTACCCACACAGTTGTCAAATTATCATATAACATTTTTTACAGTGATAAACATTTTTTTATTTTATACGTCTACATTTTTTAAGCAGCATTCGGCTCGTTTCCATTGTTTTACAAAGTATTTGTCTTCTCTGCTGAAGGAATACAGTTTAGAAGAGATGCCGCCAAACCTGATGACAACTGTGGTCTTTGCAAAACCAGAAAAATGTTAATGAATGGCAGGAGATCTAATTCCCTAACCAGCACTTGCTGATGGGTATCACGGAAGCCAAGACACAGCAGACAAGTGACTAGCTGACGGGGAGCGAAGCCCTACGAGCCGCCGTCTCACCTCCTCCTTGTGGATGACGTTTATACGTGTCTTGATGTACGGGAAAGCGTGTGATGTGGTCAGGATGGTCTTTCGCTTAAACTGTTCGTGTAGCTCCCCGTGTGCACGTCCATCCAGAGTGAACGGGGTGCAGTACATGAACCGCCGCAGGTTGTAGTTCTTATCAAAGTAGGTGATCCTGTCCTTCATTTCGTAGGTGTCAAAGTACGGCTCCACGTAGGTTATCTGGATGAAAGCCTGGGGCAGAACAAGATCACGGGTTTACAAAAAGATGTGAGAGAGTCCGTAGCACCAACACTGTAAAACAATTATGTACAAAATGGCACCTACGTGTTTTTGTTGTTGTTGTTTTTTTCACATAAAAAAATATAAAACTGAATAGTGTCCATCTGTTTAGAACACAGAATGGAAAGGCATAAGCCACTCTAGTACTCTGTCTGCTGATAAGACTGCCTGGAGCTCTGTGGGTATGGATATAGGGGTGGCCGCAAGTAAAACATGGGGTGCATGCATCTTATCGTATACTTATCTGCATTCATCGGAGACCGTGCGTCCTGATGGTCACCACTGGCAGCGCAGTTCGGAACCGCATGAGATCCACGTAGCTACGATAGGTGTTCCGGGGCGGTGACTCGAGTCGGCGGGCATGCCGGGTGCTGGTGTCAGGGACTGCGTCAAAACACACCGTTCCTCTGACACCAAATACCGTCGGACCATAGGGTTGAAAGTGCGCCTTTGTGCCCACCACAGCAGGTTAGTGTTGCAGCGGTGGGCGTCTCAGCAGCCAGTGGGCGTCTCAATACACAGACCATCGGCTGCAAAATTAACATAATTTCGCAGTAGTGTCCACCCTGAATCACACCCCCCCCCCTCCCCCGAGTGAGTAGCGGCACGGAAGACCCATGCATTCATACAGCCCACACAGCTAGAGGGAGAACGCCACTGGCGTATGAAAGCAAATATGGCCATTGCACTTGTGACAGGGCGCTATCTGAAGCCTATATTATTTTGCTTGAGGTTTCGGTAAAAAAAAGAAAAAAAATCTCCCCTCCTCCCAGAGAACCATCACACCCCAGCGAAGGGCGTCCCATCACTGACTGCGGCGATGACTAGGAGCGCCTGTAATCTGCACCACGCGTGGTTGCTACCAATCAGTTTTCATTCAGGAAAAAGCCACGTGCTAGTAACCAATCACAGTGTAAGATACTAGAGGTCTCTCTGGGGCTGGGGTTGGGGGGGCCCCGTCTCAGACTTTTGTGGACAATCTCTCATTTTATTAAAACAACAACAGAAAAACAGCTCTTGGAAGCCATAATGTTCACCGTTATTTCCGTACGCAGGACAAATAACCGCACGTTGTGGAGGAAACTGTATGAAGTTTTGAATTTTACAAAGGGAAGAAACAAAAATTTGAAATGTAGCAGTTAAAAATAAAATAAAAAGTTTTTCTAAACAAAACTTGACAAAAACAATAAAATTACACATTCTGTAAATACCTATGCCCGGGTACAGTAATGCCAGCATATGGCATTTATAAACACATTTATAGATACATTGTGGACTTCGTCTACGTATATATGTACTGGACAGTATAAGTGGCTAACAGTAATTTCTTAATAATCCACTGCTTTAAATTTAATATAATGAGGACTTTACTTCAGCCTTAATGTAGTGACAAGAGACCACAGCGATGAGTTTTGTTCATTACAGGCCCTGGGCATGACATGAATTAAGACAAAATGTCACGGCTAAGGCAAATGTGGCAGATTTATTACTAAGGTCTGCGGGTAGAAATGATAACCGATAGGACTATCAGAGGAGCCGGCTGTTGCGGTCGCAGTACTTTCCCTGCATGATTACATCTCACCTCTTTTTCACACTTTGTGGAGTTTATAAAGCTTGCAATTATACTACATATACACATGTGTGACGCGGGAGAACATCCTCATCGAAGACTTTATTTTTCTCCACAGTGAAATCCGCAAACTGAACCGAAATTTATAAAAACGCATTTGATGAATTGTTGATCCCACTGAGAGCCCAATACAGCTGCCTGAAAACAGGTGGACCATTTACTGCGTTGGTTATAGAATAATAAATATCAATCTTAATCCTAAGTGACCATTTATGATACAAATGGAAATAGCAAAACGTTACATGGAGCATTTTATTAAAAGGCAAATTACTGCATAACACATGCATGCAAAGGCTTCCCAGATCTGGACTTGCAGTCACCTAGGTAACGTAAACGCCCTTACAAATGGGTATATATGAAATGACCGATTTTACTACAAATTAAAACACACTTCAAGAACAAGCACGGCCCATCTTTATAAATAGAAACATTACTTCTTTTGGTTTTGTTACGTGTCCATTCATTACTTCAGAGAGTAGCTTCAATAAAATGGTTCTAAACCAAGGCGACTCTCCCAAGACTCTTAACCAGGAACCAGGAGTCTTCTCCAAGTTGCTCATCCCTGACCTAAACTGTGCAAGTCAAAGAACAACAGACTGTGCAGTATTTTCTCTTACCTTGTTAGAATCTAATTTGCATTTATCGACTGGGTTGGAATCCTTAATAACTTCTAAAACATCTTCCCCAAATCTCTCGCCATAAAATCCCTGAACGACAAGAGAGTCACAGTTACGGTAACAGCAGAACATTTGCTATATTCATAAAACAGAGGAGTCGTAATGCCTGGGGGATGACTGGGAGCAGAACGTCCGGGTGTAGTATGGTATGCCGGCGGCCTGGCTCCCGGCGACCAGCATACCGGCGCCGGGAGCCCGACCACTGGCATACCGACAGTGTGGCGAGCGCAAAGGAGCCCCTTGCGGGCTCGCTGCGCTCGCCACGCTGCGAGCACGGTGGGGCGTATTCTCCCTCCAGGGGGGTCGTGGACCCCCACGAGGGAGAATAGCTGTCGGTATGCCGGGATCCAGGCGCCGGTATACTGTGCACCGGGATCCCGACATTCGGCATACTGAATACCACCCGAACGTCCATCTGACCCCTCCACATTCCGTCAGTGGGGCTATCTTCCGTGTGATATTTTTGGTAGATGTCAGATGCACAGACCTGCGCCATCTTTCTGACTATGGGGGTAATTCAGAGTTGATCGCAGCAGCAAATTTGTTAGCAGTTGGGCAAAACCATGTGTACTACAGGGGTGGCAGATGTAACATGTGCAGAGAGAGTTAAGGGGGGTACTCACAGAGCGATATTCTAAGCAATCTGACTAGATTGCTTAGAATTTGAGCATTATCGCTCCGTGTGTACCCCCTACAGCGATAGCGATGCGCAGCCCCGCGCATCGCTATCGCTGGTGCTAGATTGGTGCTAGCGGGTGAAGTGAGCGGCCCCCCCGTCTCCCCCCGCAAGCTCAGCACGGATTGCGCTGTGCTGAGCCGCGGGAGAGATGTGTGCTGAGCTCAGCACACATCTCTCCCGCTTCAGCCCGTCTATATGGGCCTTTAGATTTGGGTGGGGTGTGTTCAAACTGAAATGTAAATTGTAGTGTAAAAATAAAGCAACCAGTATTTACCCTGCACAGAAACAAAATAACCCACCCAAATCTAACTCTCTCTGCACATGTTACATCTGCCCTCCCTGCACTGCACATGGGGGGTCATTCCGAGTTGATTGCTAGCTGCTTTCGTTTGCTGCGCAGCGATCAGGTAAAAAATGGGCACTTCTGCGCATGCGGTGCGTGCGTTGTACTATTACAACAAACGATGTAGTTTCACACAAGGTCTAGCGAAGCTTTTCAGTCGCACTGCTGGCCGCAGAGTGATTGACAGGAAGAGGGCGTTTCTGGGTGCCAACTGACCGTTTTTAGGGAGTGTTCGAAAAAACGCAGGCGTGCCAGGAAAAACGCAGGCGTGGCTGGGCGAACGCAGGGTGGGTTTGTGACGTCAAAACAGGAACTGAACAGTCTGAAGTGATCGCAAGCGCTGAGTAGGTCTGAAGCTACTCTAAAACTGCAGAAAATTATTTTGTAGCCGCTCTGCGATCCTTTCGTTCGCACTTCTGCTAAGCTAAAATACACCCCCAGTGGGCGGCGGCATAGCGTTTGCACGGCTGCAAAAAACTGCTAGCGAGCGATCAACTCGGAATGACCTCCATTGTTTTACCCAACTGCTAACAAATTTGCTGCTACGATCAACTCTGAATCAGGCCCTATATCACATGGAAGAGAGATGTCTTGTCATGTCCCATTGTCTGCCCTGTATGTAAGCAAGAAAAGAACAGAATCCAAAGAGCAAAAAATAAGTACAGCTGCAGGAGCAGCCAAAAATGTGCCAGACTCTTATTGCACTTAGAAGAAACAATGGCTGGTCTGAGCAGGGGGGCAGGGTATATGGGAGGAGCCTGAGCTGTCCTGAAAGTTAGCTTCTTAGTGCCCAGACTCCTTCAGCACCAGCTATACCCCACGGTCTCTCCAGTGTTCCCCATGACTGAAAAAAAGACCCTTATTTATGACTGATGCATTTGACTCAGTAAAGGAAAATAAACCCCCCTCCTTAGAGTTACATTTTCTTTAGGACTGTGCAGCTAGATTATGGACGTAGCACTCTTTCACTGCTAGGAAAATGAACCATTTGTGTAAATGGAACAAGGGCAGCACAGATGGTGTAATGGTTAGCATTGCTGCTGCACAGCACTGACGCTTTGGGTTTGATTCCCACCATGGCCCTGTGTGGAGTTTTTATGTTCTCCCCATGCATGTGTGGGTTTCTCCAGGTACTCTAGTTTACCCCCACAATCCCCAAAAAATTGGTAGGTTAATTGGCTCCCAACAAAAATGAACCCTAGCGGTAAGTGTGCAGTAGGGACCATAGATTGCAAGCTCCTATGGGGCAGGGGCTGATGTGAATGGGCATTGTCTAAAGTACTGCGGAATATGTGTGCACTATATAAATAACTAGTAATAAAGAGAACACCACATATATTTTATTTTCACTGTTTTCAGTATATTCTAAACAAAATGAATAAACACAGTTGATAACCCAGATATCACCGATGTTACTGAGAACGTAGGAATTAGGTGGATGAGATGATTAATCTTACCTGCAAACGGTGCGATATCTCTGCCAGTTTCGTAATGGCCGGTTCCTTGTACACAAACTCCTGTTCGTCTAAGTCTCCGAATTTGGTTCCATAAAAACCAACACGGAAATAGGTCCCAAACATCCGCTTCCCATCCTAGGAGAATGGGAGGGAGGTAGATTACACATGGTTACAGAATACTGGCCACCTCTAGCCGAACGTTGCAAGAATCACAAATCCAGATCCCACAAACCGAGGTCCTGCTAGTGTGTATTCAGCGCCTGGACACAGTTAGTGGAGCCAAATTGTGGGCTCGACCAGCATTTGTCACTCGTTCCTAATGAATTCATAGGCTGCATGCAAATGTTGGTTGTGCCCAAAAAATTGCTGCCTCCGCTGCCCAATGGCAAACGCTGTACTGTAAGGGGATATTTATAACAAACATAAGTATTTCACAAACGCCTGAAGATGTGATATTTATGCTTTCTGGAGAGAAAAAAAAAGAAAAGAAAAATGTTTTCTCTCTCTCTTTTTTTTTTTTTTTTTTTTTACAAACTTCTCTCCCTCTCCAGAAAACATAAATATCACATTATCCAGCTTTTGAGATAATTTTGTTTAATAAATATCCCCCTTAATATATACAGTTTATGTGTACTCTCATGACCGTGTTCCTAAATTCTAATTGGTTATTCTAGAGCACACGACAACCAATGAAAGGACATTGTGCATATAGGAAACTAATTTTCCAATAGGTGAAAAGTACTTGGCTTCCTTTACATTGAATTCAGTCCAGCAGGACACTTGGGGGGGGGGGATTAAATTGCCAGAGATGTGTTGCGCTCATATCAGCCAGTTACGGTACTGTCAAGATCGCAGGTATTCCTGCACACCTCTACGGGGGTGCAAGACAAAACTGGCGGTGTGGGCGGGACTTACTTTACTGGAAAATAGCTAAAGTATAACAATATAAAATGAACATTAAAACCACAACCTGAAGAAAAAAAAACAACACACTGGAACCTCGCCCGGTAGGGCCCATTCACCATTCCCTGCATCATAATTCTAGTCTCCGCTATCCACAATGAAAATAAAGCATTGTCCTTGGATTGTACTGATGATGTGAGCTGACAGTAGTGGGTACAGATAAGAAATAGCCACTGAACCCCCAATTTCACCAGTCCTCTACTGCGCAGCTGCACCACCACCACGAGAACACAGAGCGACGCGGTAGCTTTTTGGTGGAGCAAAAGGAGCTTGTTCTGGAGTAGCTGCTATTTCCTCACTGTCAACTCAAGTCATCTGCTCCACTATCATGGGGACCACCCAGGAACTTCTAACCCTTTCTCACACAAACCCTGGGAATGATGCAAAATACTGAACACGGGTTAAAGTTGCGTTGCACCTGCTCACACGATACCTTGGTGCCAGAAAAATCCCAGGCCTTCACCTTTCAAACTAGACCGGTGTATGCATGGGGAACAAGGCCGTCTTGTTGCTACACCACTACAATGTCATCAGGTGCCTCTGAAGTTCCTTGGTCCTAACCCAGATAGAGTTACATGGATTCCACCCTTCATCCTGCAGCCAACCCGGGAAAATGCCAGGCCATAATCGAGGGCATGGATCCAGATCGGATTACCCAGGTTGACCCAACACACAACCCGGGTTTTTCCAAGGTCCTACGAGGGGTATGAGCTATTTCTTAATTGTCAACTTAAGTCATCAGTGCAATCTAAAGGCAGAAGCTCTGGAACATTGTGGACAGGGGACAGGATAATTTCATGCTCAAATGCAGGACCTATGATAGGACACAAGGTCTTGACGCACTTCCATGTGTGTTGCATCCCCCTTTTAAACACGTCTGTGTCATCATCATCAACCAACAAAAGGTCCTCTGAATTTGACTTCTTTCACAATAGCTTTCTGCACTATCCCATCATTTATTAATTGGAGATTCTGATCCACAACAGTTGTAATAACACATTTTCCCCACCACGTAGAGATAACTAGCTCCAACCAACACGTAATAATATAAACCCTGCCTGATGTAAGAGAACGATATCAAAGTGGACCAGAGGAGAATGAAAACCTATTAACCCTGTGTGTAATATAAGTACAGAGACCACACAAAGCTCTAATAAAAGATGATTTGCACATAGCAGCAGAAGGGATTATAAGAGACTAAAGCGCTAATTGACCTATTATTTTATGGACAAAATAATAGAGCAGCTCAAGAGAGGAGGTTATACCAAACAGAGAGGCGGAAAGATAGAACACAGCCACCGAATTGTTATATAATACACAAGTGATGCTAACAGACGTATAAACTACTGTAAATAAGGTCTGTATAAACCGCCAGTTGCGATGTCATCGCTTATATTTTACGAGGTCATCACTTTAGCGCTCACTAGGAAAACCTGTGTATTAGAAGGGATAACACACATACCTGCTGTAAATTGTGACGGATATTAGAAGTCACCTCGGATTTCCGTGACTGGTATGAAAGCACGCGGCTTATAGCGTTTGTGCTTTTATAGGATCACGGAACTCTTTAGTACCTTCAAATAGGCTTATAATTAACAGCAGGGAGTCTATCCTCCAATATATAATGCACGGCAAACCCCTCTCAGTACTGCAGGAGGAGGGACCTGAGAATACGTCACATTGAGAGGGAGGCGCGGAGCCAGCCAAGTCATTTACTGCCAAAATAGGAAGCTGTAAATTGGGCCAGTTACAGGTTACTACAATGGATCAAACGCTCTATAGATATGTTTTTTAAAATTAATTTGTATTTATATAAAAATGATAGATATTGATTAGCAATAGATCTAGATATTCTCACTTCGGCTGGCACACTAAGGGTCAAGGTTTGTTTTTTATTCGTTTTTTTTTTCTCTTGACTGAAGTTAAAATTACAAAAATATCCACAAATGGAACTTACCACAACAGACAAGAGTAAAAAGTGGGGAGAAGGGTCAGCAACCGGGAGGGGGAGGGGGGGAGACAGAGGAAAGAAAAAAATATTTTATTTAGGGAACGTTCAAAAAAATAAAATAATAAAACTGATATAAAACAAATAAGCAACTGGCGATGCACAAATGCGATGGATTTCATAGATGGAAATATTCTGCAAGGCAACGTGCAGCCAGAATTGGTTAATGCATGCTTACAGGGCCGCTTAACCTAGAACCAATGTTGTTTATATAAAGACTACAGATCTCCTTCACAAATCTATATGTAGACGCTTCACAGCTGAGGATATCTGATATACCGTTGTGAGTGTGGAGGAAGAGATTTCCCTGCACACAGTAGGTGCAGCATCCAGCATCCGGACTGGGGGGGAGGAGCTGGATGCTGCATCTACCGGGGGAGAGGAGCTGGATGCTGCATCTACCGTGGAGGAGGAGCTGGATGCTGCATCTACCGTGGAGGAGGAGCTGGATGCTGCATCTACCGGGGAGGAGGAGCTGGATGCTGCATCTACTGGGGAGGAGGAGCTGGATGCTGCATCTACCGGGGGGGAGGAGCTGAATGCTGCATCTACTGGGGAGAAGGAGCTGGATGCTGCATCTACTGGGGAGAGGGGAGGAGGAGCTGGATGCTGCATCTACCGGGGAGAGGGGAGGAGGAGCTGGATGCTGCATCTACTGGGGAGGAGGAGCTGGATGCTGCATCTACCGGGGGGGAGGAGCTGAATGCTGCATCTACTGGGGAGGAGGAGCTGGATGCTGCATCTACTGGGGAGAGGGGAGGAGGAGCTGGATGCTGCATCTACTGGGGAGAGGGGAGCTGGATGCTGCATCTACTGGGGAGAGGGGAGGAGGAGCTGGATGCTGCATCTACTGGGGAGAGGGGAGCTGGATGCTGCATCTACTGGGGAGAGGGGAGGAGAAGCTGGATGCTGCATCTACTGGGGAGAGGGGAGGAGGAGCTGGATGCTGCATCTACTGGGGAGGAGGAGCTGGATGCTGCATCTACTGGGGAGAGGGGAGGAAGAGCTGGATGCTGCATCTACTGGGGAGGAGGAGCTGCATGCTGCATCTACTGGGGAGAGGGGAGGAGCTGGATGCTGCATCTACTGGGGGGGAGGAGCTGGATGCTGCATCTACTGGGGAGAGGGGAGGAGGAGCTGGATGCTGCATCTACTGGGGAGGAGGAGCTGGATGCTGCATCTACTGGGGAGGAGGAGCTGAATGCTGCATCTACTGTAGAGGAGGAGCTGGATGCTGCATCTACTGGGGGGGGGGGAGGAGGAGCTGGATGCTGCATCTAGTGAGGGAGGAGGAGTTGGATGCTGCATCTAGTGGGGGGGGGGGGGGGGAGGAGGAGCTGGATGCTGCATCTACTGGGGAGAGGGGAGGAGGAGCTGGATGCTGCATCTACCGGGGAGGAGGAGCTGGATGCTGCATCTACGGGGGGGGGGGGGGGGGGGAGGAGCTGGATGCTGCCTCTAGTGAGGGAGGAGTAGCTGGATGCTGCATCTACTGGGGAGGAGGAGCTGAATGCTGCATCTACTGGTGGGGAGGAGGAGCTGGATGCTGCATCTACTGGGGAGGAGGAGCTGGATGCTGCATCTACTGGGGAGGAGGAGCTGGATGCTGCATATAGTGGGGGAGGAGGAGCTGGATGCTGCATCTACTGGGGAGGAAGAGCTGGATGCTGCATCTACTGGGGGGGAGGGGATTAGGAGCTGGATGCTGCATCTACTGGGGGGGAGGGGATTAGGAGCTGGATGCTGCACACAGTAGGTGCAGCATCCAGCTCCAACCCCCATTCAATGTGAATGATCTCACATTCAGTCAAGGTATGGAAACTTTTACATATTTATCTATGAATGCTATTACCAAATTCTTTATCTATAACAACTTGCAGTTCAGGTTTTGGGCCTTGTAGGTAGAGACCGCATGCAAGCAGAGTTAGTTTGTGGTAGGCAATCTGGAGCTCCTCAGGTATGTACCAGCATGACCTGCTCACAGGACATGCTGGTACATGTAGTCCACAACAGCCAGCCAACTGCAGTTTGCCTACCTGAGAATTAGAGGATGGATGTAAAGGATGGGTGTTAGCATGCAAACATGACTGGACAAACTGGTCAAAACTTCAGGGGTCGATTTAGAAACATTTAACCACAACTGAGGCCAGGCCTGTATACTGGAAGCCTCAGACTCTTCAGGGCTTGTGATTGGAGGGGGATTTACCGCTCACCACCGAGATGTGTTCCACTGTAACGACTGCAAACCGAGGCTGATATAGGTATTATCAATCATTATATGCTCACTGGCTGCTCACAGGAATGTCTGGGGAAACGTACAGGGCCAGACTGCGCGTGCACCACTTTACATGACCCTTACGGACAAGGTACCTGTGCAGTGATAATGAGTTTACTACAGTATATAGAGGACCACTAGGCCAGTCTGCATGTTGCATTATGGACCCCACAAGTCAGACAATAGCTTATGTGTCCTTGCTTACAGGCCCTTGCGGGGTTTATTTCTGAAATCACATGGAGTGTATGATCAGACTGCTTGTTACATTTTTCCTATCTGTAGCAATGTAAGATTATATCCTGACAGTCCTCTAAGCGGAAAGGCAGTGAGGATGGGTGTCGATGTGACCACCTCCAATGACTTGTAGTTGGTAGATGACCCTTAGGGGTGTACTCATTCTATGGGGGATATTCAATTGTTTGAAAAGCCAGGTGGATGTCTGTTTTATACTATCAAATAGACAGGGAAAAAACAGAGACCCATCCGACTTTTCAAACATCTGAATTCCTATATATATATATATATATATATATATATATATAAAAAAAAGTCCTATTAAATTGGGTTTACCCAGGTGTAACATATGCAGAAAGCATGCAATAGCAACAGCGCCACCTTCATGCAGAGGAACTGAGAAAAACAAAGGAAAATTGCCTCCTCCACCTGCCACATTCAATTCCAAATATTCTATTGGCTTTCCTATTCTTTCACATCACCCTTTGTTCTTTCTTACCGACGCCCCATTTAGTTAAGAAACCGTATATTTATAAAAACCGAAAGGCATTTTCTGACTTTAGAGTGCCAAATAGCTGGGCAGAATCACTTTAAAGCTACAAATCAGAAAGGGGAGGGACACTTTTTGACCCCTCCCCAATGTACCATTTGAGGCATCTCCCCCCTCTCCTATCATTATCAGAATGCAGACTCAGGCCTTCACTGAATTGGCCACAGCTGCTGCTTAACCAGGAGACACATTCACAATAGCACATGGAGTGCTAAAGTTATCAAAGATTGGAGATAGATAAAATGGAGAGAGCTAAAGTACCAACCAGTCAGCTCCTAACTGCCATGTTACAGGCTGTTTTTGAAAAATGACCGTTAGGAGCTGATTGGTAAGTACTTTATCTCTCTCTCCAAGCTTTGATAAATAAGGTTGAACACAAGAATATTAATGAGGGCGAGACTACCTCTCTGGACCTGAATATCTAATGGCTATTTATTCCCCCTCCCATCTTATGACCCCACAGCACCATTGCGCAGCACAGACTCATTCATGATTGGCTGATCGTACCGGTCACTGGAGAGGATGACATCACCAGAAGCTGCGTGACTGCCCTCTGCTGGAGCTTTAATATCACAACAGGAATTACAAGAAGGGACTGGTTGGCAGTATGAGAGCATATGGCCCCACCATACCGCCTCCGGTCTACACTGTAGCTCACAGCTTACAATGCTCATATATAGAAAGTACTCCATACATTTGGAATTGAATGTGCAGTTTTCAGACCCATTTTCTTTCACGTCCCACTTCCAAAGCAGAGAGGAAGTATACATGAAAATTGCTTCAGCTCCTGTATCTGGAATTCCGGATGCGCCTTTAGAAGACTGCAGTGTGCAGCTATCAGTGCTCAATCGTGCCGCTAGTTCTTTTGGTCTATAGTTTCATGTTCTTATAATTAAAGGTCCAATTATATTCTCTGCGTGCACAGAGTTAAATGAGGGTTGGATGTGTCAACCCTTTGAGAGAGATCAAGTGGAGAAGTTGCCTATAGCAACCAATCACTCTTAGCCATCATTTATCTAGCACCACTACAACCCCGATGTTTCCCTGTGGACACCCTATGAACCCTGCAGAAGAAATGACAGTTACAAGCCGACTGGTTGCCTTGGGCAACTACTCCACACTTTATCTCTCGCAAATGGTCGATAAGTCTCCCCTTGAGTATGCCACCTTTTGGTCTGGGAGCCACAAGTGGCCAGCAGCTTCCTCATGGCCAAGACACGTGGCTTTACAACTGGTTCCACCTACCAAATACATAAAACGTGGACAGCAGTGGACTAGCACATACCTATTGTAAGAAGAGGTAACCTACCCCCAAAGTGCTATCCTCACAGGAAGGGACTGCTCTAAATCGACCCCTTGATTTCAGGGGGGAGGGGAGTTGAGAGACAGGTGATGGAAGAGAAGATTCTCTAAATGATGATGAGAGCGTGATATTCTCTAAATTCTTTTATTAGTGTGGCGTGTCTGAAACTCCATGCAGCGGCTTTACGACCACGATGACAGTTACCATGACCACGGGAAACTCTGAATGGAATGTGTTTTAGTTAATGGATTCAGGTCAGAGAAGACAGCAAAACACAAGTCCCACAGCTAGCACATGTGGGAGAAGCATGACAGAAGGGTCTCAGACTATTAGTGGTCTTGTCTGACTGCAACGTTACCTACCTCCCAGCCAGTACTCTGTATAACAAGAGAATAAAAATACAGCGTCACGGGAAAAAGCAATAAATACACATGAACATGACTGTAACAAAGCACCTTCCCTAAGCAGGCTGCGGCCACCGCAGGCTCTTTAGCGTTGCTGAAACTGCCTACGGAACCCGACCTTTCACCGCAGCCGAAGAGCTAAGAGTAGCCGACTGCTGCCCGACTACCATGATTCCCGACCAGCAGAGTAGATTGGGGGTTTTAAAAAAAACAAACAAAAAAAACCCAATGGTTTTAATTGTTTTGAATTGTTCTTTGCAAGTATATATATTTATGGCAATGACAGATGTCCTCATTTAGCCGAGAAAACCAATAACATATAACAAGTGAGGCGATAATCTCTGAAGCTGGTGTGGAAGCGCTGTCGGGGTTTATATGAATTTGTTTGGAGTTGATAGTAGAGGAGACATAGGGGCTCATTCATCAACGAGTGATAAAACTCGCTGTGGATGATAAAACTTGTTGCGTATGATAAATGGCGCTCCAGCCAATCCGCTCCCAACTGTCATGTCTGCAGCTCCTAACTGTCATGTCTGCAGCTCCTAACTGTCATGTTTTTGAAAAGTGACAGTTGGGAGCTGACTGGCTGGAGCGCCAATTATCATATGCAACGAGTTTTATCACTCACAACGAGTTTTATCACTCAACAAGTTTTATCACTTGTTGATAAATGGGACCCATAATTTTTAAATAGGACTAAGAAGTATCTGAATTTTTTTCCCAGATTGTGATTGTGTGCGTGTGTGCGTGGGGAGGAGTGGGGGAGAGGATTAAGTTGTGTCTGTCATTGCAATTTTGGTATCGGTTTCCTTTCAGTGCCCATACTAAAGGCAGGATCGCGGTTAACCAAACGTGTGTGAGGTTTGTGACAGAGCCCCGCTGGCGACTGTCTCTATTTATGGTAAATAATAATAATCGTTACCAGTAAATATGTTTCAGAACATCAGTCTACAGTGCACAAGACCGCAGAACACAATAGGATTACACATCATGGCTATAACTAAGAGAGGTGCAGTACCAGGTATTACAGCTCTCATCTCTGCTGAGCACCTTGTTGTTTTTACATCAGGAAAAGTCATCGCTATAGGGGGGTAATAATCTTTTTATATAACATTCTCTAATTTGTAAATCCTACAGAGAATAATTAACTATAAATGTCATATGTACTGTGTGCGTCTGTAGGATGTATGTATATTTAAGAGGACATAATGCAGAAGTAGCATTTTCAGAACTACAGTATGATGAATGTGGGTGTATTTTGCGGGATGAAGTCTCATCTTATCCTTTGAATGTTGAGGCTGTAATAATTGCAATGGCCACTAGAGGGCACTTTGTTTTACAATAATTCTGGTTCCTGACCACAAATCATACACAAATGAAGTTTGATAATGCCTGGGCACAACACCGTATAACAGCAGTAATTGCTAACCAGTATGTAGTTCCATTCCGCAATAGGAGTGTGTTCACGTTTGACATACAATATTGAAGCCGTATTGTATAACAAATGAGGTTTTATTTATATTACACCATCAGTCGTGTTATGGATTTAAAAATGTCCGCCTATGTGTTTCAATACGCCTGACGACTATTAAAACTTAATACGGGATTTTACTTTCCCTGATTCTATAGTGCAGAAAAATGAGCTACACATCGCATTAGATATCGGTTCTGGAAATGCTTCCTCTAATTGGTTCTTCTCATCTGTCTCTGCCCTCTTTTCATGCTCCGTAACACAAAGCCAGCGGCATTCTATGCACACAAGAGCGAGGAGACAGATTGAGCAGCCTCCTATCAGTTTAAAAACAGATTTGGGAAAGAAAAAAAATAAACTGAAGCGTAAATGAGGAAATTAAGTCTTTTTGACACGCAAGCGCAGCTTTGTCTCCGAAGTCCCCACTTCAAATGAATGTGGGGATAACCGTAGCTGCAGAAAAGTCTTCCAATACCATCCACTGTGCGACAACATGGTGAATTTTGCAGCGGGAGGAACCAGACAGAACAGTATAGAAATGTGCTTCTGTTACCTGGTGGACAATCTTGCTGAACGCGTCCTGCAGTTTACCGTGAATTGTGCACAGCTTCTTCGCATCTCGGTTGGCTTCGTGTATAGGAATAAGAACCTTGTAGACGTCATTCACCGCCTCGTACATTCCGGCCTGGAAGAGGTTCATTAGTGAATCAGACTGAGCAATTGGCGGGACAATCAGAGACGCAAACCGTAAGTCCGATACAGTACTAAACGCAGGGGTTCTACGCAACCACAAACTGTAGAGATGACCGACGGGACACTTGTAAAGCACAGCCGATACTGTAATATATACAACTCATCCTAAACACCCGAACGGGATTATAGAAATGGTTGGACTGATGTAAGAAACACACAAAACTTGGAATCGCACATATGCGCCTATGTAACCTGCGCATTTCACGGTGCACATCTATTTACCTTTTTAAAGCAGCCGCATCTTCAACAGTTTCGAACGCTGGACTTAAAAGGGGCAATAATATTCAATGCAAAACCAGGAGTGTTTATATTTAGTATTATTGCCCCTTTATATCCAGCTGCCAAAACCGCCCAAAAAGCAAATGTGTACATTCACCCCTACGTCTGCAAAGCCGCTCTGAGACACTGCTCCGATAAGTCTGACACTAGTCATATACTATATGTGGGCAAAGTACACCTGGACATTACCTGCGCTGACAGCTGAAGACACGTACAATACACCTGGATTTTAAATAAAGAACGGGACTTGATCTCCAACAACTGATATCCAAAGCAGAAGTTAAGTCGTTTTGTGGCGCCCTTCCTAAAAACACCCCGTAAAATGCACCAACCCTCTTCTTCTATCTAATTTACACAAAGCAAATCTTGTTTTAGCTCAACGCCACTGGGTGCACCTACTCCGTAACACCATTCACTTTAGCACAACCCCACATCGAACAGGGCAAACTGTGCAAATGTAGATGCACAGAACAACTGTACACCCGACTTGGCCACGGTGCCCAGATCAATCACTTTATTGCTACTTTGGCAACTGCAACACTTTACACTGTCACTTGCAGTACCGCCTCTAGACAGTAGGGGGTACTGTGTAATAGTGTAACCCATCTAAACTGAGTCTCTTGAAAAGCACAGAGCATTGTTTGCAGAGCATGAGAGCTGCAGTCATTAAAACGTCAGATGATGCCGAAGCGCCGCTATCTCTAAAAGAGAGTGTCCCATTACTAAAAATAGGTCCCGCACCAATATTTCCTGCATCAGTGAATTAGACTGTAAGCTCCTGTTGGCGGGGACTGATATGAATAACTAATAGTCTCCACACAGCGCTGCGCAATTCGTGGCACTATGTAAACTTAATAATCAAAAATATAATTATTCTTTACTATGATATAACTAAAATTCATATTATGTTTACAAGGGGGTAGATTTACTAACGCTTGTAAAATGTGAAAGTGTTGGCCCGGGATGAAATAAAGTCAGAGTTTGACGGCCGTGCGCGATGCCGACCGGAATTGGACTTTTTTTAAAGGGGCAATCATTTACAAGACATGGTTTAGCTTTGTACATGAGGTACAAACTACTGGCGCCACCCACTGGAAGCCGGAGAGCGGTGGTACGGCCACTGCGATGCTAAGCCGCAATAGGAGCACACACATATGAAGCTTTTGTAATAACATATTAAAGTTACATTTTTGCACTTTACAAATGTTCTTTGGTGACCGTTCTCCTTTAGGGAAGACGTACAAAGGAAATTTCCCCTCCCACGTGCTACTTTACAGTCACTTAATGTGCGACATGTTTGTGTGTGATTGATGACAAAGACAGTTCCCGCTGTGAGAAGACAGATGGATTGGCCTCAAAACCTTTTCATTTCCAGGTAAACGACCGACGCAGTATTTAGAGTGAATTAACATTTTCCGGGACAGGGAGCCCGAGGCAGGGAAGGGAGATTAACGTGCATACAAGATGCAATTAGCGGCAGAGATGGGGGCTGCCTTTCTAATCCTGTCAGACTGTGGGAACGTTAGCCGAGCGACAGAAGCAGCCATTATATCAGAGGGTGAGCGACGACAAGCGCCCTTCTGGTCTGAAAATGTTGACATGGAAAGAGGAACATAAAACGTAACATTAATTACCATTGAGAAGGACGCTGCCGCCTGTTCTAGAAGTCCCACCAGTCCGGCCTCTGTAAAATACTTCCCTGAGCAAATGCCTTCTTCATCCGGCGACACCACATCGTCCGAAACTGCTGACTCCTCCAGGACGTTGGAGGAAATGTTCTGTGGAAACACAATTTATACCTGAGAGTTATAGCAGGGCAGGGAACTTGTTCATCCTAGCAAAATTTCCTTAATGCTATACGTGTCGGCAACACAACACCCTGGTCACAACACAAAGGAAAAGCAAAACCAGGGTTCTCACACCCCACTCTGCTTTCTAGCACCCTCTTATTCCTTGACGCCTGCCTTTACGTCAGATCTCATTGGCTTAATGCGTTCTCTCTCCTACACCATCCAGTGCAATTACCGACACAGAGCCCAGCCTCTTATTTAGATCCCACTGAGCTCTGATTGGATGGTCCAAGCCAGCCAATCAGACTTGATGGAATGTCACTGCAGAGACAGTGGCTAAATGAGGACATCCGGAACCTGAGAAAGGATTATAAAACCCACATGGACCCTGTTGTATGGCGCCAAGGCAGTGCAAGCCACGCCATGTAGTGGCTGTGATAATCATATCGCTCACACTGATATTCTAGCAATCACTTCCCCTTATAATGGAGAATAGCTCCCCCCATCGTCAGTGTGCACTTACCTGGAATGTGACACAGCCCACCGGGAGATACTTCCGGTCCTCCAGCATGCTGAGATACTCAGCCACCAGTGCCGCGGAGTGCACCAGGCACTGCGCCGATTCGGCATGGTTGCTCCTTTCACAGTGCTTTCCAGCCATGTTTTGCAGCCACGTTAATCGCAGGTCAGGTGATGTCTGGTAGCCTTTTGCAATTCTACAACAAAGGAGCAAAGAAATGAACCATCGAAGGGCAAAAGGGCTGCCAGGAAGGGCGAGGCGGGGGGCGGGCGTTGGGGGGCAGCCTCGTTCCCCAGCCTGACACTCTTATATGTGCTGGATTGCATTGGGGCCAGCAGCCATAGGGGGTAATTCCAAGTTGATCGCAGCAGGAATTTTGTTAGCAGTTGGGCAAAACCATGTGCACTGCAGGTGGTGAAGGGGGGGAGGAGGGGGGGCAGATGTAACATGTGCAGAGAGAGTTAGATTTGGGTGGGGTGTGTTCAATCTGCAATCTAATTTGCAGTGTAAAAATAAAGCAGCCAGTATTTACCCTGCACAGAAATAAAATAACCCACCCAAATCTAACTCTTTCTGCACATGTTATATCTGATCCCCCCTGCAGTGCACATGGTTTTGCCCAACTGCTAACAAAATTCCTGCTGCGATCAACTTGGAATTACCCCCATAGTCTCCTCTGCCTGTGCATGGGAGGTGGGGAATGGGGGCTTGGGATAGCAAACACACTGATCATCCCCTCCCCCGGATTTGACCCTGACTGATGTGCTCAAGGTGACTCCCCGCCCCTTTCAGCACACACTTTTTTTTTTTCATAAGTGGGCATGGTCACGCCTTGCCTTAAAAAAAAGAACCTGGGCCCGACAGGTGTTTAAGGCTTTGGCTATATTCAATGTCATTAAAAAGAAAGCTGTAAGTCTGGGATAGTTTCCCTATCTATGGTGTATTTGGGGTTAGTAACCGGCTTCCCCACCTACTGTAAGTCTGGGATAGTTTCCCTATCTATGGTGTATTTGGGGTTAGTAACCGGATTTCCCACCTACTGTAAGTCTGGGATAGTTTCCCTATCTATGGTGTATTTGGGGTTAGTAACCGGCTTTCCCACCTACTGTAATTCTGGGATAGTTTCCCTATCTATGGTGTATTTGGGGTTAGTAACTGGCTTTCCCACCTACTGTAGGTCTGGGATAGTTTCCCTATCTATGGTGTATTTGGGGTTAGTAACCGGCTTTCCCACCTACTGTAGGTCTGGGATAGTTTCCCTATCTATGGTGTATTTGGGGTTAGTAACTGGCTTTCCCACCTACTGTAGGTCTGGGATAGTTTCCCTATCTATGGTGTATTTGGGTGAAGTAACCGGATTTCCCACCTACTGTAGGTCTGGGATAGTTTCCCTATCTATGGTGTATTTGGGTGTAGTAACCGGATTTCCCACCTACTGTAGGTCTGGGATAGTTTCCCTATCTATGGTGTATTTGGGGTTAGTAACCGGATTTCCCACCTACTGTAAGTCTGGGATAGTTTCCCTATCTATGGTGTATTTGGGGTTAGTAACCGGATTTCCCACCTACTGTAAGTCTGGGATAGTTTCCCTGTCTATGGTGTATTTGGGGTTGGTAACCGGCTTTCCCCGCCTACTGTAAGTCTGGGATAGTTTCCCTATCTATGGTGTATTTGGGTGTAGTAACCGGATTTCCCCGCCTACTGTAAGTCTGGGATAGTTTCCCTATCTATGGTGTATTTGGGTGTAGTAACCGGATTTCCCACCTACTGTAAGTCTGGGATAGTTTCCCTATCTATGGTGTATTTGGGGTTAGTAACCGGCTTTCCCACCTACTGTAAATCTGGGATAGTTTCCCTATCTATGGTGTATTTGGGGTTAGTAACCGGCTTTCCCACCTACTGTAAATCTGGGATAGTTTCCCTATCTATGGTGTATTTGGGGTTAGTAACCGGCTTTCCCACCTACTGTAAATCTGGGATAGTTTCCCTATCTATGGTGTATTTGGGGATAGTAACCGGCTTTCCCACCTGTACATTAGGTCGATCAGCATCTCAGGGTCTTCCTGGTGTTCTTTCATTTTTACCGTGTCTGAAAGGATCATGTGGAGATTAAACACAAGATCCTGGACCTGGAACCAATAACACGCAGACATTACAGGAGATATTCTATGGGCGTAATATGACAAGTAATGGAAAGAACACAACACAAATCAGAAAGGGTTTTTATAAGATGACATTCTGGCAATATCAGGATTTTGGTACTTACCGATAAATCCCTTTCTCCGATTCCACAGGGGCCACTGGAGTGCAGATACAATGGGGATATAGTAGGTAGTAACTGGGAGCTGGCACTTTAAATTTATAACCATGTGACTAGCTCCTCCCCTACTATGTCCCCCCTCCAAGCCAGTCCAGTTAAAACTGTGCCCGAGGAGAGCTAGAAAAGACCAACGTCAAAGTAGAGGAGGTTCGCTAAGCCAACTAAAACAAGATAATACCAAGGAAACCTGGAAACATAGTGAAAGGGTTATGTAAACCAAACGCGCAGTCACACAGTGACATGCAACCCGATAATTGTAGAAGGAGGAAACAGCGCTGGGTGGGCGTCCAGTGGCCCCTGTGGAATCGGAGAAAGGGATTTATCGGTAAGTACCAAAATCCTGATTTCTCCTTCATCCACTAGGGGCCACTGGAGTGCAGATACAATGGGGACGTCCCAGAGCTCCCAAGACGGGAGGGAGAGCGCTGAGATTCCTGCAAAACCGTTCGGCCAAACTGGACAAGCTTATGATGTCCCGACTAACCGGCATCGCAACCCAAAGCATTCACGGTAACCCCGCGGGCGGCCGCCCCCGAAGGTCCCCCAGAGCGCGCGGAGTGCGCCGAAATGGAAAACGGAGGCCCCTGAGCAACCGCCAAATAAGACTGTCTGATGGTCAGACGAATGCAACAGCCCAACGACAGTTGGGACCCCGGCCATTCCGGTCGGGAGCATCGGACAAAACAAAGACGAAATCAAGTTGCCGATTTACATGAAAAGCGGACATCACCCCTGGAAGAGACAACAGCTGAGTCTGAAGCTCAGCCATAGCCCAATTCGAAAGGGAGGTTTCCGGTAGAGAACTCCCTGCAAGAAAGCCCAAACTTCTGGCCGCAAGGCTAGTTACCTTTGGAAGAAAACCAAAAAAGAGTAGAGACCTGAAACTCAGGTCAACCGAGTCGAAGCGCAGCCGAGCAAACCATCCGCAGAAACCCATGAAGGCGGTTAAATGAAAAACCGAAGGGAAAAATCCCTCTTCATCCACACCAGGCCACAAAAAAAAAATTCCAAAAGTGGCAAAAGTGAGACGATGTAACTGACTTTTGAAATCGGGCTCCGTAGTTATAACCGAACTAGGGAACCCCTTCCTTCTGAGAAGGTCTCGTGAACGGCCACCCCGTTAAACAAAACCTGTGGAATACTGAACAAAGAAAAGTACCCTGCTGAAGTAGACCTTCCCGCCGAGGTAGGGGCCAAGGCTCCTCTACTGACAACAGGCGCAGGGTGGATTTCCAAGTCTTGCGCGGCTAACCCGGAGTACCGGGAGGACTAGTGCACAACTTCCCTTTACGAGATGCAGAAAGTGAGGTAGTAACCAAAAAGGAATAAAGATAGGCTAACCAGAAACCCCAAGGAGCTGTGAGGGCATTCCCGGCTACTGCCACCAGAGCTCACGTCCAAGAGTAGTAAAGGGGCAGTCGAAGAGTCAGTCGGAACGCCATGAGGTCGATACGAGTTCTCCGCCAACAGCCGACAAGCTAACAAATCTCCGGGTAATTTCCACTCACCCGGGTGTTTGACCTGGAATGAAGATCGTTGTCCTCTGCTCAGAGGAGGATGCAGGTGACCCCTCTCAGCGCCACACTTGGCTGAAGAGAGAGAGAGAGAGGGTAACTAGTCCCGAGGAAGGAAAAATCCTCAGACGGACAGAGTTGAGAACCATCTCTAAAAACAGAAAACAGTACGAGGAGCATAAATGGAACCCGTGTCGAATCAGAAGATCCTGGATCCTCTGGATATTCAGAAGCAACCTAGTCTGCAGAGTGAGTTTCCAGCAGTAGATTATCCAGTTAGGGAACAAACGTCACTCCCTGCCTTTGAAGTAGGGCTAACCTGTGACCTTCATGAACACGGTGGGAGCGGAAAAGGGACCGAACGGAAAGGTCTGAAAGTGGAAATTAATATCTCGTACTACGAATTGGAGAAAAGCCTGATGAGGAAGCCCAATGGAAACTAATAAACAGGCATCCCTGCTGACCAAGGACGCCTAAACCCTCTTTGCTCCAACCTAGCAATCACAGACTGAAGTGATTCTAGGTTCAGAATAGGCCTGGCCGAGCCATCTGGCGTCGGCACGGAAAAAAGAAAACAAAAAACAAAAACAAAGGCCTGAGAAAATGCCCCGATTCCAATGATGTGCGAAAACCGGGAAGAGCACCCTTGTGGTGAGAAGCATCTGGAACGCCGCCTGCAGTATGACTCTGTCGTCGGAAGTCGGCAGATCCGTGGTGAGGTACCACTGAGGCGGCTGGGCTTCCAAGTCGAGTATGTAATGTAACCGACCGTGATGAGAAACCTAACCCAAGCATACCCAGGCTTCCCAGAAAAACCACCGACATGCGCCCCCCCCTGGAATTTCCCAGGTGGAAGGGCCGACCTGCGGTAGGCTTGTTGGAGGACCTACAATCCCGACTGGTAAGAGGATGCTGAGCCTCTGCCTCTCACTTCGAGATCCCTTGGTGACGGAGATACCAACCCTGTCATGGACTCAAAACCCGGAAGGGGTACGGAAAGATCTAAAGGAAAGACCGGTATAGGTCCAACTTGGAGCTGAAGCAGCAGTAGGGGAAATAAAAGTGGCCTGAGAAATCCGGGCCGGAAGATCCTTCCCGAGCAGGCCTGTGATGAACCACACCACTGCTGCCCATTAGGATTCAATATCCGCCTGTCACTGTCGCAGCCCTAAAGGTCATCTGGTTAAGGCAGCCCAAGCGGAAATTCAGGCTCCGAGTATACAGACTTCCTTGGAGATCTCAAAAGAACATAAAGCAGAATCGTAACTCTGACCCGCCCAAGGAGTCAGGTGATCCTGGTGTAAACCGTGTAACCCAGAGGATAATTGTTTTACAACCTACCTGCTCCGGACAAGGTAGAACTGCTGCTGCCGCATATTTCTCTCAGATGGCTCCTTCCGCAAGGTAGCCCTAGGAACTGGCAGCTTCGTGGACCAGCGATACATCGAGGGGTATACCCTTGGAGAGGACCGATACCGTTTCCTGCTATCTGCGGGGAAAGGACAGGAAAACAAACATTGTTTGATACCTGAATTTGCGTATTCGGATGTCTCTTATCCGAAACTGGACAAGTCGCTGCCGTCTCTTCATCGGCGCCGAACCACGAGGGACATGAAGCGCTCCTTTACCTCCAGCACCAGACGCACTGCTGTACAATGCGCCTCATATCCTGTACATCTCTCGCCTCCCCCAAGAGAGGCCTCTCATCCGCAGTTGTCCTTTTAGAAACCTGGAGAGTAGAAATGACGGACAGGGTCTCTGGGTAACAGTGACATTACCTGCATAAGCTGAGCTGTTCAAACAGGAGCGTGCTGCAGCTGTGTTGAGGGCTAAGCAGATGGGTCCACCGCACAATCCACACCTAACAGGGATTTCACTGCCTGTCCCGGGTGATACGTTCAGTAAAATGAAATTAGAAAAGGTGAGTTGCAAGAAGTGTAGTCCTATGTACTCTCTACACTAGGACGTGCAGTGACAGACACGTTTCCCTTAAAGTTGGTTTTTGTTGGATTCAAACCCGGGTCTCTGTGTGCAGATGTCCCCGCTATTAGCGTACCGAGCCACAGCGGCTATTTGTCTGATGCCACACACATTCCCCAAATTACAAACAGCATTAGTACCAAGTGAAACAAGAGAATAATAAAGGGAAGGCAATTTCCGCCCTGCATGTAGTGTACTGCTAAATTAGGAAGAACAGGTGCAATACAAGTTTCTCGGAAGCTCCACTAGCTGTTCCAAATGACGGTTAGCCTGTGACAAAAGCCGGGGGAAATATGTTATGCGGCAAGTCGTTATTATAATAAATTTGCCCTGGAAGCTTATAGTTCTATCCGCTATATACGTGAACCTATATAGTGAGCCTAACTGAGTAGCCTCAGCGCCAACCAAGCGGCGAGCGCCTGCATCCCCCTCCTGCAATATGAGCCGCGGCGCGAGGAGCCCGCTGAGCAAAGCGGGATTACCCTAATGAGCATTCAGAGAATGAGCCTTCTGTTGCGTGGCCGGCGCCGCGCTACCTGCGTCTCTGGGTACTGTAAATAGCTCTTACATAGAGACACTTGGATACATCTACTATCACCTTCACTGACGTTTTCCCCGGTGTCCGCTTCTGCAACTGCAGCCGTGAGCGCCCTGCATCCACCTCCGGCAACCGCGCCCCGGGGAGCGCTGAGCCCGCTGCACAGAGCGGGAGTTAGCTCCACCCCCCCTGTAATGGCGCCAAATTTAAAATTACCGAGCGCCTCCAGCGGATCCCGCCGCACCGGCTCCAAGAGCCGCACTGAGTGTGGAGCGGGCCGATGAGCGGGCGGAGGGAGGGAGGATACAGCGGGTTTCTAAAAAGTCACCCCGCATCCCACGCCGGCAATGCGTGCCGCGGCCTGGGGAGCGCTGATCCCGCTGAACATAGCGGGAGTTAGCTCCGCCCCTCGGTACGGCGCCAAATTTTAAATTAACGAGCGCCTTCAGCGATTCCCCACGCCGATAGTGGAGCGGGCGGAAGCGGGGCACGTCCAAATGAACACAGCAGCATAAATTGTCTAAAGACACCCCGCATCCCCCGCCGGCAATGCGTGCCGCGGCCGGGGAGCAGGGTAGCGTTGAGCCCGCTACACAAAGCAGGAGTTAGCTCCGCCCCCCGTAATGGCCTCGATTTTAAAATTACAGAGCGCCTCCAGTGGTTCCCTGTGCCGACTCTAAGAGCCACACTGAAATAAAGGCATGGAGCTGAGCCCGCTACGTAGAGCGGCAATAAGTTTAATGGTGCCGACTTAAAACTGTAAGGGCGCCTCTGTGAAGCAGTGATCCGCCCGGGGACAGCGTTCAGAGCTGGGAGTGCAGGGAGCGGGTGGGCGAACAAAAAAAAAAAATCGTACTCACCGCTGTTGCTCGACGGAGTGGCCCCGACACGCGCCGCACGCAGCGGTGTCCGGCCACATATACTCACCGCTGCCTTGCTGCCAGAATCTTCTGCTGACGGAGCGGCCCCGACACGCGCCGCACGCAGCTGTGTCCGGCCAGCTCCGGAGAACTAGTGTCTCCTTCAGCCGGGGCCCATCCCGAGCCGCACGCAGCTGCGATGGGACCCCGCTGGCAGCTCCCGCGGTGCAGACTGGCAGTGGCAAAACTGCCAGTCTGTGAGTGTAAGAAAGAAAAAGAAAAATAATAAATAAAATTAAAAAAAAAATCTTCAGTGAAGAGCCAAGTGACCAACTCCCTTGGGCACTAAAATAAGACTGGCTTGGAGTGGGGACATAGTAGGGGAGGAGCTAGTCACATGGTTATAAATTTAAAGTGCCAGCTCCCAGTTACTACCTACTATATCCCCATTGTATCTGCACTCCAGTGGCCCCTAGTGGATGAAGGAGAAAAATGTATTATTCCTTGTCTACAATTTGAAAGGAAAGAAGGAATTCAATTAAGCGTTTGCTCAGACAGCAGGAAATCCCTACAGTCTATGCCAGCTCAACGTGATGATATGAATGGGGTGCAAACGGATTTTACCAATTTTACTTCTTATGCCATCTAATATATTTTATATTATATTCAAATCCTCGTACTTTTTTTTATTATTAAATCTAAAATTGAATACGTTTGTCCTTGTTACTGTAACGAATCCAAGTACTTCTTGGTTGTGTTAACCCTTTGAATAATTGAGTAGGATGTACTGGCTCTTTGAATTCCCTGGGAATGGAATGTTAACACCTTGACTACCAAAGTGCATACTGTGTGCCAGAGTATATTTGTGAGTTTTAAGGACCTTCAAGAGATTTATTGGTGCATGGAAATAAGAGGAATACATTTAGGGGTTATTCAGCTGGATCCGCACCTAGTGATAAGGGGTGCTAGACTGAGTGCCGAAACCCAGTTGAACCTCTTACAGTAATATCCAAGTCATGCTGATCTAGATCCTCCAAAAGAAGTGATGTAAGGAAATTCTGTTTCCATCCAGTTAGGAAACTAAGCATTCCACCCACATCTCATACGGTACCACACAGCATTGTACCATGATCCTGCCCACAAGCGTGTTTTGGGTCTGGATGCTTCATTTAATATATAGAATTGCATTTTGGAGGCTCCAGAACATTTGGCGTAACGCGCTCACCTGATCGGGGAACGTGGTCTCTCGCAGTTCCACATCTTCCTCGGCGTAGGTTAATATGGTCTTCAGGGAGCGCCTCAAAAACTCCTCATTGAAATTTTGAGATGTTCCCACCAGAGAAGAGAGTGACATGGTGACCTGCATCTTGACCCGCGCAAAATTCTGCAAAAATACAGTCCCAAAAACACCGTTACCAGAAGAGTCTTACGGAGACCGCAATGGCGGATCACATACATCGTGCTAACTAGCTGTTAAGCTCAGCACAAACATCTCACAAAGCTGCACCCTAAGCTTAACAGTTTGGAACACAACAAAACAACTTTTCAGACACTGGTCATAAATGTTGAGATATTACAGGTAATATTGGGTGATTGATAGTGTAATGTGCGGGCTGATATCATCTCATTGGGAACGCCGGTAAATATGAGCCCTATTGGTCATATGTAAGACACTTCGGTAAAGCCATAAGCGATCGGACTGGTTGGTTGGAGTGTCAGCTCATGTTATCTGTCGCGTTGCTGTGTATGCGGCTACTACAAATTCTATTTAATGAAAGAGATACCAGGGTCTTTTGACCAAATTGCACTGGCTGTGGTCTCATCCTAGACAGTAAATTGAATTTGAGGGCCTGGTACAGAGACGGACGGTGTTGCACAGTCGCTTTGCCTTTCTACGCAGCAGCTGTGCTAAAATATGCAAAAGCAGCAGCAGGCGTATATAACAGAGAGACACCCACTGCTGGCTGTCATGATCCACTGCTGGGTCTGAAGACTCCGTTTCTGATCATCAGCGTAACCCTGTGACCGTGTTTTTACGCTGCTGGTGCCGCTGAAGCCCCTTCCTGCTCCTAAAGGATTGCAGGCTGTCACTCTCCTGACGTCTGCAGCCGCACTGTGTCCAGCGACGCGGGATCCGGTCTGAAGATCGACAGTGTCTAGGTCGACAATGTTTAGGTCGACAGTCACTAGGTCGACATGGATGGAAGGTCGACAGGGTTTCTAGGTCGACATGTGCTAGGTCGACGGGTCTAAAGGTCGACATGGGTTTTTCAATTTTTTTTTCTTTTTTTGAATTTTTTCATACTTAACGATCCACGTGGACTACGATTGGAACGGTAAAGTGTGCCGAGCGAAGCGAAGGCACCATGCCCGAAGCATGGCGAGTGAAGCGAGCCATGCGAGGGGACGCGGTGCACTAATTTGGGATTCCGGTCACTCTACGAAGAAAACGACACCAAAAAAAAAAAAAAATCCTCATGTCGACCTTTAGACCTGTCGACCTAGCACATGTCGACCTAGAAACCCTGTCGACCTTCCATCCATGTCGACCTAGTGACTGTCGACCTATAGTGGTCGACCTAAACATTGTCGACCTAGACACTGTCGATTTGATGAACCACACCCCAGCGACGCAGCACCCGATATGCACATTTGCAGTACAGGTCCAGCGCATGCGCAGCTCAACAAGCATCGAAGATGTACAAAGGCCCCACGGTTTACTTACATCTCTGAATGGGATCGGGTCAAGATCCTGGCGCTCGGGATCTCGGCAGTCGAAATACTGACACGGCTCGGAAAGCCGACGCTGGCATCCCGATTAGGAACACAGGTGCAGATTTATTAAGCACCAGCCAATCAGCTCCTAACTTCCATGTTACAGGCTGGGTTTTAAAAATGACAGTTAGAAGCTGATTGGCTCGGGTGTTATCACCCTCCACTTTATCACTTCGCCAGGCTTAATAAATCTGCCCCACAATCCCGGCACCAGAATCCCAACCGCCAGGATCTCAATCTGGTTGGGAAGGGGAGAGAGATAGGTTTAGGCTGCGGGGAGGGGGTAAGGTTTAGGCACCACCGGGGAAGGGTTAGGTGTAGGGTGCGGGAAGGAAGGGTTAGGGTTATGAGGGCATTGGGCAAAGGTAAGTATACTTACCTTCCCCCTGTCTGGATGCTCAATACTTGGATGCCGCGGTCGGTATTTTGACCGCCGGTATATTATTTCCCCCAACCCTCCTGAATTAGGCTCTGTGCCAGAAGGGTGGAAAATCCACTTTACCTTTATATGTTACTAGTGTGTTATGTAAATAGTAAGGTGCCATGTGTAAATGTTTTATTATTTCTTTGTTGCATTACATTAGACGTAGATCATTACAATCAGATTGTATAATTGCAGTTAGACACTACATGTGTATGTGGCTAAACAGTGCAAGGGTGACTGGAGTGCAATAATCCCAACCAATCAGACACTGTCCTGTACGGCCAGCACAGGGTTTTAGAAGTGACCGCTATTTCAGTGAGCCGTCATAACAGCATTCGCTTACAGGCACATGAAACAAATCCTGCCGCTGAACTTACATTGCCGATTTCAAAGTTCTGCCTCATGAGTAGGTATAGGGAGGCGCTGGCGTGGGATCGGATGGTGCCGATACTGCTGCTGCAATGTCTGAGCAGCCGGAGGCACAGGTCAGCGCACTGCTCCGTCTCCTCTTCAAACAGCAGCTCAGGGAACTGGGGAAGGAGGCGAGGGAATGAGTGTCACAAAATAGATTAAAGCTTGATATTGAGATGAGAGCCACGTATTGTCCTCTCATTACAGCATTACCTCCAGTACACGGTGCAAAGAAAGCCACGTACTGTCCTCTCATTACAGCATTACCTCCAATACACAGTGCAGAGAAAGCCACGTACTGTCCTCTCATTACAGCATTACCTCCAGTACACGGTGCAGAGAAAGCCACGTACTGTCCTCTCAT
Organism: Pseudophryne corroboree; assembly: GCF_028390025.1. NCBI lineage: Eukaryota > Metazoa > Chordata > Amphibia > Anura > Myobatrachidae > Pseudophryne > Pseudophryne corroboree. The sequence goes on along the minus strand of NC_086452.1, from coordinate 39,637,286 downwards.
TACAGCATTACCTCCAGTACACGGTGCAAAGAAAGCCACGTACTGTCCTCTCATTAGAGCATTACCTCTAGTACACGGTGCAGAGAAAGCCACGTACTGTCCTCTCATTACAGCATTACCTCTAGTACACGGTGCAGAGAAAGCCACATACTGTCCTCACATTACAGCACTACCTCTAGTACACGGTGCAGAGAAAGCCACGTACTGTCCTCTCATTACAGCATTACCTCTAGTACACAGTGCAGAGAAAGCCGCGTACTGTCCTCTCATTACAGCATTACCTCTAGTACACGGTGCAGAGAAATCCACGTACTGTCCTCTCATTACAGCATTACCTCTAGTACACGGTGCAGAGAAAGCCACGTACTGTCCTCTCATTACAGCATTACCTCTAGTACACGGTGCAGAGAAAGCCACATACTGTCCTCTCATTACAGCATTACCTCCAGTACACAGTGCAGAGAAAGCCACGTACTGTCCTCTCATTACAGCATTACCTCTAGTACACAGTGCAGAGAAAGCCACGTACTGTCCTCTCATTACAGCATTACCTCCAGTACACGGTGCAGAGAGAGCCACGTACTGTCCTCTCATTACAGCATTACCTCTAGTACACGGTGCAGAGAAAGCCACGTACTGTCCTCTCATTACAGCATTACCTCTAGTCCTCTAGTACACGGTGCAGAGAAAGCCACATACTGTCCTCACATTACAGCACTACCTCTAGTACACGGTGCAGAGAAAGCCACATACTGTCCTCTCATTACAGCATTACCTCTAGTACACGGTGCAGAGAAAGCCACGTACTGTCCTCTCATTACAGCATTACCTCTAATACACGGTGCAGAGAAAGCCACATACTGTCCTCTCATTACAGCATTACCTCCAGTACACAGTGCAGAGAAAGCCACGTACTGTCCTCTCATTACAGCATTACCTCCAGTACACAGTGCAGAGAAAGCCACGTACTGTCCTCTCATTACAGCATTACCTCCAGTACACGGTGCAGAGAGAGCCACGTACTGTCCTCTCATTACAGCACTACCTCTAGTACACGGTGCAGAGAAAGCCAGGTACTGTCCTCTCTTTACAGCATTACCTCTAGTACACGGTGCAGAGAAAGCCAGGTACTGTCTCTTATTACAGCATTACCTCTAGTACACAGTGCAGAGAAAGCCACATACTGTCCTCTCATTACACCATTACCTCAGTACACGGTGCAGAGAAAGCCACGTGCTGTCCTCTCATTACAGCACTACCTCCAGTACACGGTGCAGAGAAAGCCACATACTGTCCTCTCATTACAGCATTACCTCCAGTACACAGTGCAGAGAAAGCCACGTACTGTCCTCTCATTACAGCATTACCTCTAGTACACAGTGCAGAGAAAGCCACGTACTGTCCTCTCATTACAGCATTACCTCCAGTACACAGTGCAGAGAAAGCCACGTACTGTCCTCTCATTACAGAATTACCTCCAGTACACGGTACAGAGAAAGCCACGTACTGTCCTCTCATTACAGCATTACCTCAGTACACGGTGCAGAGAAAGCCACGTACTGTCCTCTCATTACAGCATTACCTCTAGTACACGGTGCAGAGAAATCCACGTACTGTCCTCTCATTACAGCATTACCTCTAGTACACGGTGCAGAGAAAGCCACGTACTGTCCTCTCATTACAGCACTACCTCCAGTACACGGTGCAGAGAAAGCCACGTACTGTCCTCTCATTACAGCATTACCTCTAGTACACGGTGCAGAGAAAGCCACGTACTGTCCTCTCATTACAGCATTACCTCTAGTACACGGTGCAGAGAAAGCCACGTACTGTCCTCTCATTACAGCATTACCTCTAGTACACGGTGCAGAGAAAGCCACGTACTGTTCTCTCATTACAGCATTACCTGTAGTACACAGTGCAGAGAAAGCCACGTACTGTCCTCTCATTACAGCATTACCTCTAGTACACGGTGCAGAGAATACCACGTACTGTCCTCTCATTACAGTATTACCTCTAGTACACGGTGCAGAGAAAGCCACGTACTGTTCTCTCATTACAGCATTACCTCTAGAAGCACACGGCGCAGAGAAAGCCACGTACTGTCCTCTCATTACATCACTACCTCTAGTACATGGTGCAGAGAAAGCCACGTACTGTACTCTCATTACAGCATTACCTCTAGTACACGGTGCAGAGAAAGCCACGTACTGTCCTCTCATTACAGCATTACCTCTAGTACACGGTGCAGAGAAAGCCACGTACTGTCCTCTCATTACATCACTACCTCCAGCACACGGTGCAGAGAAAGCCACGTACTGTCCTCTCATTACAGCATTACCTCTAGTACACGGTGCAGAGAAAGCCACGTACTGTCCTCTCATTACAGCATTACCTCTAGTACACGGCGCAGAGAAAGCCAGGTACTGTCCTCTCATTACAGCATTACCTCCAGTACACAGTGCAGAGAAAGCCACGTACTGTCCTCTCATTACAGCATTACCTCTAGTACACGGTGCAGAGAATACCACGTACTGTCCTCTCATTACATCACTACCTCCATCACACGGTGCAGAGAAAGCCACGTACTGTCCTCTCATTACAGCATTACCTCTAGTACACGGTGCAGAGAAAGCCACGTACTGTCCTCTCATTACATCACTACCTCCATCACACGGTGCAGAGAAAGCCACGTACTGTCCTCTCATTACAGCATTACCTCTAGTACACGGTGCAGAGAAAGCCACGTACTGTCCTCTCATTACATCACTACCTCCAGCACACGGTGCAGAGAAAGCCACGTACTGTCCTCTCATTACAGCATTACCTCTAGTACACTGTGCAGAGAAAGCCACGCACTGTCCTCTCATTACAGCATTACCTCTAGTACACGGTGCAGAGAAAGCCACGCACTGTCTCTCATTACAGCATTACCTCCAGTACACGGTGCAGAGAAAGCCACATACTGTCTCTCATTACAACATTACCTCCAGTACACGGTGCAGAGAAAGCCACGTACTGTCTCTCATTACAGCATTACCTCCAGTACACGGTGCAGAGAAAGCCACGCACTGTCTCTCATTACAGCATTACCTCTAGTACATGGTGCAGAGAAAGCCACGTACTGTCCTCTCATTACAGCATTACCTCTAGTACACGGTGCAGAGAAAGCCACGTACTGTCCTCTCATTACAGCATTACCTCTAGTACACGGCGCAGAGAAAGCCACGTACTGTCCTCTCATTACAGCATTACCTCTAGTACACGGTGCAGAGAAAGCCACGTACTGTCCTCTCATTACAGCATTACCTCCAGTACACGGTACAGAGAAAGCCACGTACTGTCCTCTCATTACAGCATTACCTCAGTACACGGTGCAGAGAAAGCCACGTACTGTCCTCTCATTACAGCACTACCTCTAGTACACGGTGCAGAGAAAGCCACGTACTGTCCTCTCATTACAGCATTACCTCTAGTACACGGTGCAGAGAAATCCACGTACTGTCCTCTCATTACAGCATTACCTCTAGTACACGGTGCAGAGAAAGCCACGTACTGTCCTCTCATTACAGCACTACCTCCAGTACACGGTGCAGAGAAAGCCACGTACTGTCCTCTCATTACAGCATTACCTCTAGTACACGGTGCAGAGAAAGCCACGTACTGTCCTCTCATTACAGCATTACCTCTAGTACACGGTGCAGAGAAAGCCACGTACTGTCCTCTCATTACAGCATTACCTCTAGTACACGGTGCAGAGAAAGCCACGTACTGTTCTCTCATTACAGCATTACCTGTAGTACACAGTGCAGAGAAAGCCACGTACTGTCCTCTCATTACAGCATTACCTCTAGTACACGGTGCAGAGAATACCACGTACTGTCCTCTCATTACAGCATTACCTCTAGTACACGGTGCAGAGAAAGCCACGTACTGTTCTCTCATTACAGCATTACCTCTAGAAGCACACGGCGCAGAGAAAGCCACGTACTGTCCTCTCATTACATCACTACCTCTAGTACATGGTGCAGAGAAAGCCACGTACTGTACTCTCATTACAGCATTACCTCTAGTACACGGTGCAGAGAAAGCCACGTACTGTCCTCTCATTACAGCATTACCTCTAGTACACGGTGCAGAGAAAGCCACGTACTGTCCTCTCATTACATCACTACCTCCAGCACACGGTGCAGAGAAAGCCACGTACTGTCCTCTCATTACAGCATTACCTCTAGTACACGGTGCAGAGAAAGCCACGTACTGTCCTCTCATTACAGCATTACCTCTAGTACACGGCGCAGAGAAAGCCAGGTACTGTCCTCTCATTACAGCATTACCTCCAGTACACAGTGCAGAGAAAGCCACGTACTGTCCTCTCATTACAGCATTACCTCTAGTACACGGTGCAGAGAATACCACGTACTGTCCTCTCATTACATCACTACCTCCATCACACGGTGCAGAGAAAGCCACGTACTGTCCTCTCATTACAGCATTACCTCTAGTACACGGTGCAGAGAAAGCCACGTACTGTCCTCTCATTACATCACTACCTCCATCACACGGTGCAGAGAAAGCCACGTACTGTCCTCTCATTACAGCATTACCTCTAGTACACGGTGCAGAGAAAGCCACGTACTGTCCTCTCATTACATCACTACCTCCAGCACACGGTGCAGAGAAAGCCACGTACTGTCCTCTCATTACAGCATTACCTCTAGTACACTGTGCAGAGAAAGCCACGCACTGTCCTCTCATTACAGCATTACCTCTAGTACACGGTGCAGAGAAAGCAACGCACTGTCTCTCATTACAGCATTACCTCCAGTACACGGTGCAGAGAAAGCCACATACTGTCTCTCATTACAACATTACCTCCAGTACACGGTGCAGAGAAAGCCACGTACTGTCTCTCATTACAGCATTACCTCCAGTACACGGTGCAGAGAAAGCCACGCACTGTCTCTCATTACAGCATTACCTCTAGTACATGGTGCAGAGAAAGCCACGTACTGTCCTCTCATTACAGCTTTACCTCTAGTACACGGTGCAGAGAAAGCCACGTACTGTCCTCTCATTACAGCATTACCTCTAGTACACGGCGCAGAGAAAGCCACGTACTGTCCTCTCATTACAGCATTACCTCTAGTACACGGTGCAGAGAAAGCCACGTACTGTCCTCTCATTACAGCATTACCTCCAGTACACGGTGCAGAGAAAGCCACGTACTGTCCTCTCATTACAGCATTACCTCCAGTACACAGTGCAGAGAAAGCCACGTACTGTCCTCTCATTACAGCATTACCTCCAGTACACGGTGCAGAGAAAGCCACGTACTGTCCTCTCATTACAGCATTACCTCCAGTACACGGTGCAGAGAAAGCCACGTACTGTCCTCTCATTACAGCATTACCTCTAGTACACTGTGCAGAGAAAGCCACGCACTGTCCTCTCATTACAGCATTACCTCTAGTACACGGTGCAGAGAAAGCCACGCACTGTCTCTCATTACAGCATTACCTCCAGTACACGGTGCAGAGAAAGCCACATACTGTCTCTCATTACAACATTACCTCCAGTACACGGTGCAGAGAAAGCCACGTACTGTCTCTCATTACAGCATTACCTCCAGTACACGGTGCAGAGAAAGCCACGCACTGTCTCTCATTACAGCATTACCTCTAGTACATGGTGCAGAGAAAGCCACGTACTGTCCTCTCATTACAGCATTACCTCTAGTACACGGTGCAGAGAAAGCCACGTACTGTCCTCTCATTACAGCATTACCTCTAGTACACGGCGCAGAGAAAGCCACGTACTGTCCTCTCATTACAGCATTACCTCCAGTACACGGTGCAGAGAAAGCCACGCACTGTCCTCTCATTACAGCATTACCTCTAGTACATGGTGCAGAGAAAGCCACGTACTGTCCTCTCATTACAGCATTACCTCCAGTACACGGTGCAGAGAAAGCCACGCACTGTCTCTCATTACAGCATTACCTCCAGTACACGGTGCAGAGAAAGCCACATACTGTCTCTCATTACAACATTACCTCCAGTACACGGTGCAGAGAAAGCCGCGTACTGTCTCTCATTACAGCATTACCTCTAGTACATGGTGCAGAGAAAGCCACGTACTGTCCTCTCATTACAGCATTACCTCTAGTACACGGTGCAGAGAAAGCCACGTACTGTCCTCTCATTACAGCATTACCTCTAGTACACGGCGCAGAGAAAGCCACGTACTGTCCTCTCATTACAGCATTACCTCTAGTACACGGTGCAGAGAATACCACGTACTGTCCTCTTATTACAGCATTACTTCTAGTACACTGTGCAGAGAAAGTCACGTACTGTCCTCTCATTACAGCATTACCTCCAGTACACGGTGCAGAGAAAGCCACGTACTGTCCTCTCATTACAGCATTACCTCTAGTACATGGTGCAGAGAAAGCCACGTACTGTCTCTCATTACAGCATTACCTCTAGTACACGGTGCAGAGAAAGCCACGTTAAACAACTGCTTCCATTATCGAACATGCAGTGATCAACCACAGCTCATTACTCATTGGTTATAATTGGTTACTAACACACTTGCAGTTTATCAAACACCGCAGTATCATACCTTGGAGACCAATGCTCTCTGTGTTGCAAAGCAGTGCTGCAGGTAGAGGGCGCTCTGGTTGCAGGCCATGCTATGTAAGAGCGTCTTCAACACCCCACCCAGGATACTCTCCTTGGACTCCGTTAGCGACACAGTCTGTGCAAAGGAAAGTTTATTATTTATCAAAATCAATGAGGACACAGCTGGAATGAGTGGCGTTAGCACGGCCGTGCTATAAATTCATCTCACCTGAACTACAATCTCCAGAGTATCCAGTATGATCAGATTGGCCTCGGTGGCAAGATTTCCATCTATCAGTGCCTCATGGTCTAGCTCTGCTCTGGACCTAATGTAGAAGACAACATATTGTCCAGGTTACTGACAGAACAACTGGGATTTTAGGAACAGAAGACAGCACGGCACACACTGCAAGAATGAAACATTAGATGGATGCACAACGCGTTTCGCTAATTGTTTTCCTTCACAGACCTAGACCTGTAATCTTGTTTCTTTATATGAAAGAGCCACTAGTAACATTCACAAACGCAACGCACTGGCCTCTTATCACGGCTCTAGCACCGGGCACGGAGAAACGCGCAGTCTTCTCATTCCACTCGCAACATTTCCTAAACGATCAGAACTAAAAGAGATTTGTAATGAGAATGTGACTATGGGGGAACGTTTTCCCCATGCATACCAGATTTCCTATCTTTAATGCTGTTCATGCGGAGGTTCAGGAGGTCATTCAGGACTGCTGCCAAACTACCAGATCACATATGTGTTCTGAGTCTAAACAAAAACAAATGATTCGATCGTCCATTTAATTGTTTTTTTTATAAGATTCCAGGGGAGAAATTAATTCTCAGATAGGGGTTGAGGGCCTTTCTTGTAAGATGTAGATTCAGCACACAGGATAGTAATGTGCATTGGGAACAAAGCAAAAATATTAAGTAACCTGGAACAAACCATGCTGCAATGTTAGGGGTGCAAATAGATTTATTATTTTTGCATGAAGGGTAAATACCAGCTGCTTTGCATGTAGCCCACAAACACTAGGCAGCTTAGATCTGAGTTTGGACACGCCCCTTCCATGTCTAAATCTCTCTGCACATGTTACATCTGCAACCCCCCGCAGTGCAGCATGGTTTTAGCTAGGTGCACAGTTATTGCTGGTTTTCGCTTTGCTTCCTTTCACAATCAACGTCAGGAAATCAGATATGTGTATTGCAGGGGTGTGGTTCATCAAATCGACAGTGTCTAGGTCGACCACTATAGGTCGACAGTCACTAGGTCGACATGGATGGAAGGTCGACAGGGTTTCTAGGTCGACAGGTCTAAAGGTCGACATGAGGATTTTATTTTTTTTGGGTGTCGTTTTCTTCGTAGAGTGACCGGGATCCCAAATTAGTGCACCGCGTCCCCTCGCATGGCTCGCTTCGCTCGCCATGCTTTGGGCATGGTGCCTTCGCTCCGCTACCGCTTCGCTCGGCACATATTACCGTTCCAATCGTAGTCCACGTGGAACGTTAAGTATGAAAAAATAAAAAAAAAGAAAAAAAATGTGAAAAACTCATTTTGACCTTTAGACCTGTCGACCTAGCACACGTCGACCTAGAAACCCTGTCGACCTTCCATCCATGTCGACCTAGTGACTGTCGACCTATAGTGGTCGACCTAAACATTGTCGACCTAGACACTGTCGATCTTCAGACCGGATCCCGTATTGCAGCTATAACATTCCATAGATCAACAATGACTGCATCATTATTAATCGCTCTACTCTGTTCCCCTGTCAACTAAAAAACAGGAGAGACTGACCTAATGAGACGTGTCAGCAAGTATGTAGACACACACGCGGCTTATAAGGGACTGGTCCGTATTCTAACCTACATGAAATACAACGTAAAACAACTGAGGCTAAGTAGAGCCGCTGGAAATTACTTCGATAAACTTCTGTGAATGTTACAAGAAGCCTTCTCATACTGGGTCACCATGTAATCAGGGAACCCAGCCCCATCAGTAATAACTGCTACAATGTTAGTGGAAACAGCAGCTGAAGGAAAACGCAAGCTTCAAAATCCACATGATGAAACGCATGCAAACACAGTTAGTATGTTCTGATCACACAGGCCATCGGACAATCATGTCCTTTACACAGACATCATATCTAAGCGCTGTACATCAGGTGCGGCCGCAGCGGTTATTAGAGTTATACCCACAAAGGGCGAAAAGATAAAGTTACATCTGTGCACCAGTTTCCACGAGATAATAACTGCATGCGGAACATCCGGAACACTTTATGGAAAATACAAAATGCAATATGAAAGGAATAAGGGGATTTTCTTCTGTAAACAGACCTTAAAAAAACTTAAATGTATCAGTAAAAAACAAAACAAACAAGAATTTAAACAGGCAAAGGGGGGGGGGGGGGGTGTTGAGCTACCCATTATTTAATTCATTTGTTTTGACAGCCCTTCTTGACACAACAGGTCCCGGGAGATTTTGCTTGCACGGAGCTTCTTTTTTTGAGTCATAGTCACAATGTGAGATGACAAAACCACTTAAGGGGTCTACACATAGTGTGATATTTCTACCGATATGGACTATATAGTCCATATCAGTAGAAAACACAGTGCATATCGCACTATGGGGCCAATTCAGACCTGATCGCTAGGCTGCGTTTTCCGACAGCGGGCGATCAGGTCTAAACTGCGCATGCGTATGCACCGCAATGCGCAGGCGCGTCGCACAGGTACAAAGCGGATCGCCGCTCAGCGATGGGTTTGTGCGACGGATCCATTCGCACGGGCGTTCGCAAGGAGATTGACTGACCGTTTTCTGGGAGTGTTTTGAAAAACGCAGGCGTGTCCAAGCGTTAGCAGGGCGGGTGTCTGACGTCAATTCCGGTCCCGGACAGCCTGATGTGATCGCAGTAAGTCCTGGGCTGTGCAGAGACTGCACAAGATCTGTTTGTACAGCTCTGCTACACATGTGATCACACACTTGCACAGCTACAATACACTCCCCCTGTAGGCGGCGACTATCTGATCGCAGCAGTGCAAAAATCACCTGCTAGCGATCAGGTCTGAATTAGGCCCTATAGGCCTAATTCAGAGTTGAACGCAGCAGCAAATTTGTTAGCAGTTGGGCAAAACCATGTGCACTGCAGGTGGGGCAGATGTAACATGTGCAGAGAGAGTTAGATTTGGGTGTGGTGTGTTCAAACTGAAATCTAAATTGCAGTGTAAAAATAAAGCAGCCAGTATTTACCCTGCACAGAAACAATATAACCCACCCACATCTAACTCTCTCTGCACATGTTATATCTGCCCCCCCTGCAGTGCACATGGTTTTGCCCAACTGCTAACAAATTTGCTGCTGCGATCAACTCAGAATTACCCCCTATGTGGAAACACCTTGCGATGCCGATACGCGGTCCCGCAGGATCGGCATCGCAAGGAAACAGTGTGTGGGGGCCGTTCACAGTATAGGCAGAGGCGGCGTGGAGATGATCTCCCAGTGCCGCCTCCGCACCCGCCCCTGATGCTGCCTCCGTCCCCGCCCCGGCCTATTGCCTTGTCAGGAAGCCCGTGTGATAGGGTCCAATGCCGCGTTGGACTCGGAAACGACCCGTTTCCAAATCCCGGGTGTGAACCGGCGTTGCGATCTGAAAGCGGTATCACTTTCGCCAGGCTTCTCGCGCTGCTGTCGTATTAAGGCTAGGTGTGTGAGAACATATCTGTATACTGTATGTCCCATTGAGTCAGCGAAGTGAGAATTCTTTGTTAAGGGAATTTATTTAGCTTAGAAGTTTTTATTTACTCTATCGTTCCCCTTTGAAGAACGAGGGGAGTTAGAAAACGACTACAGGGCTTACGCAGAGAGTTTAGAGACTCTCTCCTTGTGAAATGGGACAATAACATCTCAGGAAAAACACCCAGGACTCTGGAGAGGGGAGAGGACTATTTGGCAGCACGGCATTAACAAAAAGTGCATAACACGGACCAATTTCCATACAAATCATGTAATAGAACACCAGGCAGTGATCTAAGATTGGTCATAACTCAAATTATTACTTAACTGCAATGTTGAGCAAACTGCAGACATTTCCTCTGACGGAAAACAGACGCATTTCGCAGCTTTAAATATTATGTGGACAATATATCAAATAGTTATAAAACAGATAAACAAGCAATGTCAAATACCAAAACTAGTGTCATCAAACCACACGGGACTAAACGCAGAGAATGCAGGGGTGAACGGAGGAGAATGCACACCAAAGTGACAGTACCTGGAGGGTTTTTGGCTTCTAAATACACGGCACATGTGGAGACAACCAAAAGCAGAAATTAGGAAGGGTGTGAAGGTGGCAGAGGAGCATCTCTAGAGTTAGTTCTAAGATTGTAAAAAGTGTCACTCATGAGCATTGGTGTGTAGGCAATAAACATTTTGCCTCCCCTATAATGTAATAACATAAGCAACCAGCAGCTCTCAGGAAATGCTTGGACTTGCAGTTCTACATCTGCTGGAAAGGTAAAAGGTTGCCTAATCCTGGTTGAACATCATTTACTTTGCTTTGGAGCATCTTGATATATAAATAGACGTAATAATAAAATAGGAGATCAGACACGCAAACGGTATCTGCAGAGGACTGGTTGTGTAGACATTAAACCTACGCGTTTCACCATCTATTTGTTTCTTCCTCTGTAGGCTCTTCGACAAAGCAAAGGCTAAACCAATAAATGTAACTCATACACATCATTTTCCTCTCTTTTAGCATTTACTGTATTCTCTCCTAGTAACACCACCCCGCTCCATAACCCCACTCTGCTTCCTTGCCCTCGTAACACCACCCACCTCCATAACCCCACTCTGCTTCCTTGCCCTCGTAACACCACCCACCTCCATAACCCCACTCTGCTTCCTTGCCCTCGTAACACCACCCACCTCCATAACCCCACTCTGCTTCCTTGCCCTCGTAACACCACCCACCTCCATAACCCCACTCTGCTTACTTGCCCTCGTAACACCACCCACCTCCATAACCCCACTCCGCTTCCTTGCCCTCGTAACACCACCCCTCTCCATAACCCCACTCTGCCCTTGTACCACCCCCCCTCCATAACCCCACTCTGCTTCCTTGCCCTCGTAACACCACATCCCTCCATAACCCCACCCCGCTTCCTTTCTCTCGTAACACCACCCACCTCCATAACCCAACTCTGCTTCCTTTCCCTTGTAACACCACCCCCCTCCATAACCTCACCCCGCTTCCTTTCCCTTGTAACACCACCCCCCTCCATAACCCCACTCCGCTACCTTTCCCTCGTAACACCACCCACCTCCATAAGCCCACTCTGCTTCCTTGCCCTCGTAACACCACCCACCTCCATAACCCCCCTCCGCTTCCTTTCCCTCGTAACACCCCCCCCTCCATAATCCCACTCTGCTTCCTTTCCCTCGTAACACCACACCCTCCATAACCCCACTCTGCTTCCTTTCCCTCGTAACACCACCCACCTCCATAACCCCACTCTGCTTCCTTGCCCTCGTAACACCACCCACCTCCATAATGCCACTCCGCTTCCTTGCCCTTGAAACACCACCCACTTCCATAACCCCACTCCGCTTCCTTTCCCTCGTAACACCCCCCCCCTCCATAACCCAACTCTGCTTCCTTTCCCTCGTAACACCACCCCCCTCCATAACCCCACTCCGCTTCCTTTCCATCATAACACCCCCCCCCATAACCCCACTCTGCTTCCTTTCCCTCGTAACACCCGCCCCCTCCATAACCCCACTCCGCTTCCTTTCCATCGTAACACCACCCACCTCCATAACCCCACTCCGCTTCCTTGCCCTCGTAAAACCACCCCCCTCCATAACCCCACTCCGCTTCCTTGCCCTCGTAAAACCACCCCCCTCCATAACCCCACTCTGCCCTTGTAACACCACCACCCTCCATAACCCCACTCTGCCCTTGTAACACCATCCACCTCCATAACCCAACTCTGCTTCCTTTCCCTCGTAACACCACCCCCCTCCATAACCCCACTCCGCTTCCTTTCCATCGTAACACCACCTCCCTCCATAACCCCACTCCGCTTCCTTTCCATCGTAACACCCCCCCCTCCATAATGCCACTCCGCTTCCTTTCCATCGTAACACCCCCCCCTTCATAACCCCACTCCGCTTCCTTTCCCTCGTGACACCACCCACCCTCCATAACCCCACTCCGCTTCCTTTCCCACGTAACACCACCTCCCTCCATAACCCCACTCCGCTTCCTTTCCATCGTAACACCCCCCCACTCCATAACCCCACTCCGCTTCCTTTCCATCGTAACACAACCCATCTCCATAACCCAACTCCGCTTCCTTTCCATCGTAACACCCCCCCCTCCATAACCCCACTCCGCTTCCTTTCCATCGTAACACCCCCCCTCCATAACCCCACTCCGCTTCCTTGCCCTCGTAACACCATCCACCTCCATAACCCCACTCCGCTTCCTTTCCCTCGTAACACCACCTCCCTCCATAACCCCACTCCGCTTCCTTTCCCTCGTAACACCACCTCCCTCCATAACCCCACTCCGCTTCCTTTCCCTCGTAACACCACCCACCTCCATAACCCCACTCCGCTTCCTTTCCCTCGTAACACCACCCACCTCCATAACCCCACTACGCTTCCTTTCCATCGTAACAACCCCCCCCTCCATAACCCCACTCCGCTTCCTTTCCCTCGTAACACCACCCACCTCCATAACCCCACTCCGCTTCCTTTCCCTCGTAACACTACCTCCCTCCATAACCCCACTCCGCTTCCTTTCCCTCGTAACACCACCCACCTCCATAACCCCACTCTGCTTCCTTTCCCTCATAACACCACCCACCTCCATAACCCCACTCCGCTTCCTTTCCCTCGTAACACCACCACCCTCCATAACCCCACTCCGCTTCCTTTCCCTCGTAACACCACCCCCCTCCATAACCCCACTCCGCTTCCTTTCCCTCGTAACACCACCCCCCTCCATAACCCCTCTCTTTTTCAATATATACTTTGGGCAGGACACTGTCCGTGTAGCTAATATACATTCTACAACCCAATACAGCTAAATTGTTTAGTGAATCTTTTGCTGCTTTCAACGTACTGAAACTTAAAAATGACAATTGCATGTCTCGCACACAATGCCATTCTCTGAAGGAAAACTTGCGTCGCCTGTTCGCTGGGAACCAGTGACATCACCAGAGCAGAGAGCGCCACAGTGAAGTCTCCGGTTACTATTGAATTTATACACTTTATTCTTGTATAATTGGATTAGCCCCTGAAATTTCTGCCCCCGTCCCATATTAAGGTGACACTGCACACTTATTAGGCTAATCTACTAAAGCAGAGGTTCCCAAACGCGGTCCTCAAGGCTCCCCAACAGTCCAGGATTTAGGTATATCCATGGCTCAGCACAAATAGTGAAATCAAATTGACTAGGGTGCTAATTAATTCACCTGTGGCCAAGCATGGATACATTTAAAATCTGTACCGTTGGGGTGCCTTGAGGACCGCGTTTGGGAACCTCTGTACTAAAGTATATATTTTAAAATAATGTGCAAATTGTTACCAAACTGAAGTAGTGACTCAAATTATGGGGCTTATTCAGTAGGAGTCAGAGAAAATAAAAGGCAGAACCCTGTTGCACTGCGGGTGGGGCGAGTTTACAATGTGCATAGAGACTAGGGCATGTCCTAGATAATTCTGAACTTCAGTGTAAAAACTGAGCTGCCCAGTATTTGTTCGCTGCATGCAAAAACAATAAAGTATATTCCCTGCATGCAGAAATATAAATGCATTTGCAACACGGGAGCATGTGTTTTGCACTTCCCCCTAACTCTGTATAAGGCCCTATGTGCACATTTTGGTTCACATTTTATTATTCATACGGAATGGGACTATTATTATCAATTAATTAAAAAAAAAGATATTACCCCAAATACAATAAAATGATAATGTATTGCAATGAAGTGGTTCTGTGGCGTTTTACTAAAATGGCAATTGAAAGATAATTTCGTTTCATCTTCCTGTAGGCACTAATTATCAGTGAGATATAAAAATGACATGATCACAATTCTATTATTATTAGTAGTAGTGAAGGCGTTCATACTTGTCCATCTTATCTGTGTTCTGCCTCCAGTGCGTCATCTCCTTCCTCCAGCGCAGGTTTTCCTGGCTGCCGAAAGCACTTCCAGACGGGCTTCTCTCTGCCAATGAAGAAGAACCTACTCAGCAGTGTTACGTGGAACGCACAAAGTGGAATGTTAGTAAATCTGCAGAGAGTGGGAAGCCCCTGACTCATTTATGTGACAAGTTCCAAACCAAAAATCGTAAACCTTTACTGCTTCGGTCAAGACAGACCTACCAAGCTGACCTCTACTTCTTCTGACCATCTCCTGCCTGGCTCCAATACTCCCAAGGATGGCTTCCTCCAGTTTGGCCCTCATGTCTTTGGATTTCTTGAACGTCAAGCTGTTCATCCGCTCGAAAACTTTCTTGCCCTGGCAGAGATGAAACCAACGTTGAGACTAGTCTTGCTCATCCATAGGACGCAGACAGAAACCATTATAGGGACGTATACAAGACTTCACGCCATTAATGACCTACTTTATACTCAAAGCAGGAGACGCAGAGGTAGAGAAGGTCCAGCAGGCGATTCAGCTGTAGGATGGACAGGTCAGTGAACCATTTCTGCAGGACAATTTCATCAGCGTTCTTCAGCACCCAGAGGAGACAGATCAACAGGCTGCGGCTGGACTCGGCTGAAAATGTTGAATGCATCCGAGAAGGCTGAAAAGAACAAGATCGTCAGAAACATGAGATAAAACACCAAATTACTGACATACTGATTAATTACCCCGAGTCTGCTGCAGACTTTCAGTGTCCAGGAGAAAAGTACATCACACGTGGTCTGCTCAAGTTCTCAAGAGGAAACCGCATAGAGAACACAAGTCCTTGATGGCACTCGTATGAGGAACTTACTTGTGTAGTCAGTAAAATGCTGCTTGGCCTTGTAAGCTGCGGAACGGACGTCCCAGCGATCGCCATGGCGACTGTCTGACTGATCATATTTCCGCCATCACCGTCATGATCATCCGCTGCTGCGCAATTAGGTCTTCCTCGCTGGTTGAGGGATTCTGGGAAAAGAAAACCGTCCTTTCAACCTTCTTTCAATAAACTGGTTCACGGCAGCTAAGCTGCAATACCAATGCTCCAAAACCAAGTGTAAGGGACTGGAAGCCAATCAGAAGGGTACTACAGCTATATCCCCAATGCCTGGATCACCATACGACGGCACTACTGCTATATACAGTGGGGGTCATTCCGACCCGTTTGCTAGCTGCGTTTTAACGCAGCAGAGCGAACGGGTGCCTGTTGTGCATGCGCCGCCACCGTAGTGCGCCTGCGGGATGGCCGAAGGCCGTAGCAGGACAGCGATTGTCTCTGCCTGATTGACAGGCAGAGGCAATCGATGGGCGGGAGGGGGCGAAATGGCTGCGTTTGGCCGCCGTTTCGTAGGCGCGGTCCGGACAACGCAGGCGTGGGCGGACCGCACGGGGGGCGGGCCGCAGCGGCTGCGTGACGTCATACGCAGCGGGCCGGGGAGCGAGGAGTAGCTCCCGGCTAGCACGCTAAAGCTGCGCTGGTCGGGAGCTACTCCTGAAGTGCAAAGGCATCGCCGCTGTGCGATGCCTTTGCACTTCTGCGGGGGAAGGGGGTCGGCACTGACATGCGGGGCGGACTAGCCCTGTGCTGGGCGTCCCCCCGCATGTCAAGAAAGAAGATCATAGCTGTGCTAAATTTAGCACAGCTACGATCAACTCGGAATGACCCCCAGTGTATGTGGTGCTGCTGCTATAAGTAAATCAGTCCGTGCTGGTATAATCATGATGTCGCATTGGAGATTAAAGCATTCTGTCTACCAACATGTAATATATGGTTAGCTAACTAACAGGAGGGCAGATATATTAAGCATGGAGAAGGGATAAAGCAGTGATAAGTGGAAGGTGATAACGCACCAGCCAATCAGCTCCTAAGGGGTCTATTTACTAAGCCTTGGATGGAGATAAAGTCGCTGGCGATAAAGTACCAGCCAATCAGCTCCTAACTGCCATGTCACAGGATGTGTTTGAAAAATAACAGTTAGGAGCTGATTGGCTGGTACTTTATCTCCGCCCACTGTATCTCCACCCAAGGCTTAGTAAATATGATTGGCTGGTGCGTTATCACCTTCCACTTATCACTGCTTTATCACTTCTCCAGGCTTAATACATCTGCCCCCCTGGTGCTGTATCATCAGTAAAAAGGGCGGAGAAGCGGGCAAGTGGAGTAGTTGCCCATAGTAACTAACCGACTTCTACCATTTTATAAAATGTACTTGATAAATGCTAGCTAGAAGTGGATTGATTGCTATGGCAACATCTCCACTCTTTTCACTGCTTGATACATCACCGCCTAAATCATTGGTGGAAACCAGGGCAGAGGGGCTCCGGCTTCACATCTTCTACAGTGCTGTGGAACATTTTGGCACTTGATAAGTCAATGACACTTGTGTTGCAGGCATCCTTCTCCTGAATATTGCTGGTATTATATTATTACGCACGCATATTAAGCAGCGCTTTACATAGAATATTTCAGGACCTGCCCCTCTGGAGCGTACAATCCAGGTACCCTATCACACGGACACACACATACACACTGCGGTGAATTTGTTTTGTTGGAAGCCAATTATTGGAGTGTAGGAGGAAATTGCCCACGGGAATAACACACAAGCCCCTCAGAGATGGGGCATGACCAGAAATTGTACTCATGATATCTGTGCTGTGAGGCAGTAATGCTAACTACTACGCAACTCTGCTGCCTGTACTCAGTCAGTGTCTCAACATTTCTTCAGAGTCGCAACTAGACATTTTGGTGCCCTGGGCCAGAAAAAAAACACATATTTCAAAATACTGTCATTCCCAGGATTCAAACCCATGCCCTTCCATATTGCAGTCAGACAACTTACTCATGCAGCTATTTCTCCTGTATGGGAAGTATAAGAGTATTTTAAAATGTGTGCCTTAAATAAAGGAATGTGTGACGATGCAAGTGTTTAATGATGATTGTTTGGACAATTCATTCCAAAGCTGCAGAGTAATTAAAGAGAATAGTTTAATAAGGAGATGTCTGAGAATAACGAATACATATTTATACACATATTTAATAATTCTGCTTTGGTGCCTGAGAAGAGGAGTCTGAGGACATGCGGGTCAGTGACCTGACGAGGTACCTGTAAAATCATACAGCTGGGGGACGGTCTCCATGACGATGCCAATCAAAGGCAGGTACAGCATGGCCACGCGGGCTTTTACCTCTGGATCAGCGTAGCGAGGATCGGAATCGTGGGTAGATAGCAAGTTGTGTACCATATTGATCACCTTCTTATGCAATCCAAACAGCCTGAGAGGGGAGTTTTGTAACCGCAGTTAGTTATCAGCAGCAGAGCAAACACTACTGTCTAACTGAGCGCTGAAGGATATTTAATTAACTGGATGTTCTACGTTAACCTCACAATGTATATAACAAGGGCAGAGGATCAGCCACTATTTGCAACTTTATAGAGCAGTATTGCCTCACTCTAAGGTTACTAAGGAGCAGATGTCAGAGGCACACACAAGCCGCAATTCTGCAAGTTAAAGGGGCACAGAAATGAAATTGTATTTATACATATATACATGGATTACATTTTTTTTAGTCAATCTCGCTTCTACAGGTATCGTACCCCTGCCTCTACTACTTCTTCATTCATCCGTAACTGAAAATCTCTACTTGTTCAGCTGCGTTTTGCCATAGGGTCATTGTCCCCATGACTGGAAGGTTAAGGGACTGTACTGCCTAGGGTGTGCCATGCTGCAGCGCTTCCTATTTGTAAACCAGAGGGGGGCAGCAGCGAGCTGCGGTGTAGCCCTGCAAACCCGTATGGATGGTAGTGGCACATTAGTACAAGGGGCCTGATTCAGCGATGCACAGATATGGTAATGCAGCAGGAGGCACCTGGTATAAGTAGACACCGCCTGCATGCATTTTTGATCCAGTGCAGAGTACTAGGATGCAGCATCGGATTGCTTGCGACACCATCGGTCGGCTGCGTGAACCACGAGGGTCTTTCTACAGGAGGTATTACAGCATTTAAGGATAGTGACAGCGGGCTTCTCAGCCCTTGCACAGTCATACGCATGAATGTACAGTACACCAGGGAAGGACTACGTAGCGGCAAAAAATAGGATTTTGGTACTTACCAGGTAAATCCTTTTCTTTGAATCCATAGGGGGCACTGGAGTACTCTTGGGATATGGGCGACGTAGCAGAACAAAGGCACTGAATATTTAAATTTAGAACTCTCCACCCCTCCATATCCCTAGAGTACCTCAGTGTACGAACCCAGTGTTTTTACTGAGCGAACTACTATAGAGAGGTTGACAATGGAGAATTCCTATAACATAACGGACAACAACAAAGTTGACCCATAACGTTAGTGTCAACTAAACAGTTGACAGCATAACCGATAGACCTTTATAGTTTGAACCAATCGGTTAAAATGTGTTACCATAAGCTCCTTTGAGCTTAATACAAACCAGGTAAAACGTGTTACCCTAAGCTCCTCTGAGCTTAAAACAACCCAGGTAAAACTGCTCTGGGTGGGCGTCCAGTGCCCCCTATGGATTCAAAGAAAAGGATTTACCTGGTAAGTACCAAAATCCTATTTTCTTTTTCATCCACTAGGGGTCACTGGAGTACTCTTGGGACGTACCAAAGCTTCCCTCGTGGGCGGGAGAGCTGTTTGACACTTGTAACAGTAGGCAGCCAAAGCTAGATGCTGATGCCGCAACCATTCATAACGTGTAAACGTGCACAAACGTGGTGCACTGAAGGCTATGTAGCCGCGTCGTAGACGCTCCACGACCCGCTGGGTCTGACATTCCCACAGAACCTGTGGGATGAGCTATTACTGACGTAGGCGATTGTAACTTAGCCTTAAAGTAAGCCTGACTTGTAGTCATTATTATCCCACTGGATAATGTCTGCTGAGAAACTGGCTAACCCCAGTTGGCAGCATTATAGAGAACAAACAACGTATCCGTTGATAAAGCTAAATATTTATCGTGTATATAACCCTTTATGAGGTCTAAGAACACTGTACGCTATCTACGTAAGAAGTACCGTAAGGGTACGCAAGTTGCGTATCGATCGCTTAGCCGTGATCGAGACGCTCAGGCGTCACGTTCACTCACGGCCAAGTGATCGCAGGCAGGCAGACTATTGGCTGTTGACTTATCGTAATGATTCGCTATAGCGTAGCGGCGCTCGGGACCACGAGGAGATCACCAGCGATGCAGACGCTCACAACGTTAAACCTTTATATCTATACCTTTAGCAATGGAATACACTGCAAACCTTAATGTAGAGACAAAGTGTAAGTGCAACCTTGTGTAACCTGATTAACTACAAAGCTGCTGGAGTGTCACCGATGCTCAGGGAGTACTTAACACTATAAAGAATACGCAGATACCTGGGCTTAGGGTCCGAAACCTATTATGTGTATTATGACTATTATACTTGCAAAAGGAATCACAGTACAAAGCATACACTACAATATAACATAAACCAACTAACCAGATAACTACACAGGGAATACAATACAATACAATTTAAGTCTAATCAAGGAAAAATACGAGAGAAAGAGAAGAGAGGGAGAGAGAGAAATGGCTCACAGTAAGACAATATGATTACGGAGAGAACTTACGCACAAGGGGAACGATCGCATGCGCCTCGATATCCAGCTCCCGATTATCAGCAATGAGAACCGTTGAAGAGAGTGAAGTTGGATATGGTCGGCCTGCTATTTATGCCCCACACACAATACAATTCAATGGTCCCTACAATCTCATTGTTCATTGGACACAGGAATTCGGCTTCGCATTATAACAAAAGGTCATAGGTTGATTCATACAGGTGGGCTGTGACTATTTCCAACTGCTCAGGTGGGAGGGAAACTGGGTTTCCCGCCGCATGGGTAATAAAGTGCAAATAAAGTAAATGTTCATAAACTTCTTATGTCCATAACTATTCGCACGAGCGATTGATCTGCTTCAAACCAACACCGGAATATTTCTAATTAAATATTCTTCCGATGGATACTAAACACCACTGTATTACTCCTATCTGACCCTTCGTATCAAACAAAGAGGGATTCCTCTGTTCATAAACATTCTATATTAACCAAACTTTCAGAATCTATCAAAGGGACCATGATCTATAAAATAAATTATTTGTGAAAATGTGTAACGATTGAGTCGCACGCTACGACTACACAAACTTTACCGTAAATACGCATACCGTGCACCAGCGGGTGCACGCAACAGCGGGTATGCGCCTTCACGGGAGAGCGCACGCATGCGCAGCGTGGACCAGTGTGAGGTGCAAATATGGCAGTGTGTATAGAGATATTTTTCTGACTTTGACAGTCCACCCTTTGGCAGTCAATAATAACTGCCACCTTCTAAAACATTTCAAAAGGAGAAAAATATATGTCAGGGGTTAATTCATTTCCATGGTTGGGTGAGGGAGGAGAGAGGAGTAGGTGTGAAGAGGGTATGACCTAGTGTGATAGCAGAAGCATGTGTGTATGAGTCCATGTTTGGGGGGTCATGTATCATCGTGCCGTACGTGTTGTAAATCAAGCTTCGAGGTATTGCGAAGTATACATTTGAATTCCTTCTTATCCCGTGGTACAGGTCTGTGGATGGGCTGTCAAACTTTACCGAGCTCTTTTCGGATTTTGAACAAAATGGGGAGCACATTTTAGTTGATGATACATGAATGGGGGAATATGTGATTGCTGATATCTGTGCCTGTATTCCCTATACTATGCGTGTCATTACCTGAGGGTTGTAGAAATGAAGAAAAGACATAATTACGGTAAATGCGGTGGTATTCTATGTCAGGTTAATGTACATCTGTCGGTTGAAGTTTTGTTCGGTATCAGTTGAAAGTCGTCTTCTTTGCGCTGTTTTGCTCATTAAGCGTGAGCAATAAGCTTTGTCAATGCCATTAGATTTACAAAAAATGTTGGGCTAGCGTAATTTTAAGAATTCTAGGGAAACTGGGGATCCATGGCAAAGTTCATCAAGTGTCCATATCTCAAGTGGTCAAAACTTCTTCTTTGGTCTATCCGTTGTCTGTATAGCGTCTCATCAACTTCCTCGTCCAAGGGGGTCTTGTTATCTTGGAGAAAAAACAGAAAAACAGGTGAAAGAAACGGACCGTAGAAATCGCATTTTCATCACATCATTGTTTCTATCGTTGGGTCATAAATCAAATCCAGGTTAATTACAGTTTCCTCACTCCTCAAACTCATCACTCTGGTACTTTGTTTGCACCTCATTAAAGCCTGCCCGCATCTAAATATCAATCCAATCGATATAACGACACCTAAGATACATAGTAGAAACTTCCCAACATCCATTATGACTCCTTGAGCCCAGTCTCCTAAACCAGATAACCAATTTCGCGGGTTCAACCATGACACCCAACCAGTCAGCTCATTACCTACAGCAGCCAGAGTGAGATTGTGTTTTCGGCGAAATTCCCACTTTAATTGGAGAATATCGTCCATCTTTTGGTCTATGACCTCTACCGGATCCTCGGTGCTATTTGTGATATACGTGCAACACTTCACGCCGTACTGTGTTGCCAATGTAACACAATATCCGCCTGTCACTGCTGTGAGGTAATTAAGAACCATTCTATGCTGTACCAGTTCTGTTTTATAAGCTTGAAGTTCTCTTCCAGTGTATCTAAACGTGTCATCATACATTTCAGTGATATTATCTAACAAATTGGCGAGTGCGGAAATGTATCTATAATTCATCACTCCTCGAGCGGTGCGAGTGAAATCTAACGCCACCAGAACCTGAATCCCGGTGGATTCATGGATCAGATCAGAGGCCGGATGCTCTAACCTTTCTGACAGTTGTCTTTTAACGAGGTGCTCGTAATGAGTGTGAGTATAAGGAGCTTGGGCACCACGGTGTATGTCTTTCATTTTATCATGAGTTACAGTCATTACTTCAGGCAATACTCTTCCAATATAACACAATCCTTCAGAGTTTGGGGCAAGCCACTTGTACGCCTTTCTCCCGCATATGAAATATGCATCATCGGGGAGAACATATGGGACGGAGAAAGACATTATCATATTACACACCTTCCAGGTGAAATCTCCTAGCCCTAATTCTTCCATCTGCTTAATGCACGTATCAGGTTGTACGATATGTGCACAGTATCCTGGTGATACTTCTCCAACTCTAGTAATCCTATTTCCTAAGGTGTATCTATACCGGAAAGATTTTCCTCTACTGGCTATGTGGCGTACAAGCTCTGTATCTGTAGGCATTCTATCTGCTCTATGTGAAAAGGTCATGGTGTGGTTACTCCATGATACTTCCCAATTTCCCGGCTTTCTGGGATTGGAGATGTTAAAACATAATAGGGACCTATCCACGTGGTATTGGTGGAGCTTCAAACTAGGAGGGCTGGAGATATTAAACCTCCGGTCCACCGGTCTCCCACCATTTAACTCAAGTACCTCCCCTATCGTTAAAGGAAATGGTACTAGCCCTGATTTGCTATGACCCTGAGGTACTTGAGAGCATACCCAACAATCTGTTTTGTTTAATACATTACCCACTAAGGAGTGATAATCACTCAATGGATGCCGGTCCATATGGATATTAAAACTGGATTGGCATTTCTTAATGCACCCATCTTCAATGACATTGTTACAGAGCCTACAGATACAATTTTCTTCAGCTAACAATCCGTCACAATTTCTTCTATGGTCAATGCTATTGGATCGTTTTCTGATACTCGCCTTTGCTTGTTGGTTAGGTTGATCTTGGAAAACTACGCCTCCATCTTTATCATCAGAACTCATTCCAGAACCTCTATCGACCTCCATGGTACTCTCGCCGGAACAGACTGCTCTGGTCAACATCATGGTCAACAGGAAAATCCGGATCACAGTCTCTTGGGGCAAGTCCATCTTTGAGGAGGAGACGAAGAAGAATGAGAAGGAGGAAAAATACATTTGAGGGAGAGGGGATGGGAAGTGGAAAAAAAACAATAAAAGGGAGTGGGGAGTCGACAACAGCTCTCGGTCTTCAAGGCTCAGGTGCCGCCTCAGTCCTCCTGGAACAGACACTCCAGTGATACAACCTCTACCGTCTGTTCCTTATCACGGGACTTCTCTGGATCAGCAACCTTCTTGCAGTGGGATGAATGGACCCAAGTCTCTCTCTCAGCAACCTTCAATGCTGTAGTGCTAGTCAATAAGACCTGGTATGGTCCTTCCCATCTGTCAATAAGGCAACCTGAGCGTAGAAAATTTCGTATCATTACATAATCCCCAGGTTCAATGTCATGACAATTACTATCAGGTAGATCAGGAATCACCAACTTTAGATTATCATTTTGATTCCTTAACTGTTTACTCATGTTAATCAAGTACTTTACAGTTACTTCATTGTTACATTTCAAATCATCCTGAGGGTTAATCATGACATGCGGTTGTCGACCAAATAAGATTTCAAAGGGGGACAGATTAAGAGGGGACCTGGGAGTGGTTCTGATACTGTACAATACAATGGGTAAAGCTTCTGGCCATGTCAATCCTGTCTCTGCCATCACTTTACTCAATTTATTTTTAATAGTGCTGTTCACTCTTTCGACCTTCGCACTCGCCTGTGGACGGTACGGAGTGTGCAGCTTGCTATCAATTCCCATCAACTTACACATTCCTTGAAAGACATCACCTGTAAAATGGGTACCCCTATCACTTTCGACTATTCTAGGGATACCATATCTACATACAAATTCCTGCACAATTTTCTTAGCTGTAAACATAGCGGTATTTGTAGCTGCAGGAAATGCTTCGACCCAATTTGAGAAAACATCTATACAAACAAGTACATATTTCAAATTCCGACAAGGGGGTAATTGAATGAAGTCAATTTGTATTACCTGGAAAGGGCCGCCGGCAGGTGGGATATGGGATGGTTCTGTAGGTATTGCCTTTCCAATATTCTTTCTCAGACAGGTAAGGCATGACATTGCTCTTTTACTCGCATGAGAGGAGAATCCTGGGGCGCACCAATAGGCTCTTACCAATTTGCACATTCCCTCCTTGCCTAGATGAGTCAGCCCGTGAGCTGCTTCAGCCAGACATGGAAGATATGCTCTGGGGGCCACTGGTTTACCATGTCCATCCGTCCAGAGTCCTGAGGACTCTTGGCCACATCCCTTTGCCTTCCAGACTGCCTTTTCCTGTGTGGAACACAAATTTTGCATTTTACACAACTTCTGTGTGTTGATGGTATTGAATACCATCAGTTGTGTGGTGTCTGTCTGTATGGGGGTAGCAGCTGCTAACTTAGCAGCTTCGTCTGCTCGGCTGTTACCAAGTGATACCGGGTCTTGGCTATATGTGTGTGCTTTACATTTGATAACAGCCACTCTGTCGGGTTCCTGTATCGCTGTTAGAAGCCTTTTTATGTGAGCTGCATGCGCTACCGGTGTACCAGCTGCCGTCATGAAATTTCTGAGGCGCCATAGGGCTCCGAAATCATGGACTACCCCGAATGCGTATCTAGAATCGGTGTAGATATTGGCTGACTTACCCTTAGCCAATTCACATGCTCTGGTTAGGGCGACCAGTTCAGCAACCTGGGCTGAGTGAGGTGGGCCTAGCGGTTCCGCTTCTATGGTGTCTTGGTCATCTACGACTGCGTATCCAGTACACAAGTCTCCCGAGTCTGACTGTCTGTGACAACTACCGTCCGTGTAGAACGTGAGTTCTGCATCTTCCAGTGGGTTGTCACTGATGTCAGGCCTTGCGGTAAAATTTTGGGTCAAATATTCTATACAATCATGTGTATCTTCCTTTGTATTAAATCCTCCTTCCCCAGCACTCTCACCTTCCACCCTTTGTGCCTGACCAGGCACACCTGGGAGATATGTTGCAGGATTTAATGCACTGCATCTCCTTATGGTGATGTTTACGGGGGCCATTAGTGCTAATTCCCATCTTGTAAACCTCGCTGATGAGACGTGTCTGGTTTGGGCAGAATTCAATAAGGCTGATACCGCATGTGGCGTATGGATTGTGAGGTTGTGGCCTAGCACGACATCTTCGCTTTTTGTCACTAGCAATGCTATCGCAGCAACGCTTCGCAAGCATGTGGGGAGGGATCGCGCTACCGTATCTAGCTGAGCGCTGTAGTATGCAACTGGCCTGCTGGCATCACCGTGTTTTTGGGTTAGTACGCCTGCCGCGCAACCAGCACTTTCTGTTCCGTATAGTTCAAAGGGTTTCCCATAGTCTGGCATACCTAGTGCTGGTGCCTGCGTTAGGCACTGTTTGAGTCTCTCAAATGCTGTTTCGGACTCGTCTGTATGCGAAATCCTATCAGGTTTGTTCGAGGAGACCATTTCCTGCAAAGGTAACGCTAAAATGGAAAACCCTGGGATCCAATTACGGCAATACCCACACATTCCTAAAAACGTTCTGATCTGTTGCTGGGTTTGTGGTAGGGTCATGTCTCTAATTGCTTGGATTCTATCAGCGGTCAGGTGTCTCAGTCCTTGTGTTAGACAGTGTCCCAAATATTTTACCTTAGTTTGGCATAATTGCAACTTGTCTTTGGACACCTTGTGTCCGGTGTCTGAAAGATGAAACAGGAGCTGTTTCGTATCCTTCAGAGATGCTTCCAGTGAATCTGAACACAGTAATAAATCGTCCACATACTGTATCAATACTGATCCACTGTCTGGTTGGAAAGACTGTAAACAATCATGCAAAGCCTGAGAAAATATACTTGGACTATCTATGAAACCTTGGGGCACTCGAGTCCACGTGTATTGGACTCCTCTGTATGTGAATGCAAACAAATATTGGCTGTCAGGGTGCAGAGGTACCGAAAAGAAAGCGGAGCAGAGGTCAATAACAGTGAAAAATTTGGCAGTGGGAGGGATTTGCATTAGGATGACAGCTGGATTTGGCACTACGGGGAACTGACTCTCAACTATTTTGTTAATCCCCCTTAGATCCTGCACTAGCCTGTAACCCCTCCCCCCACTCTTCTTAACAGGGAAGATGGGACTATTGGCAGTGCTGGACGTTCTTACCAGAATGCCCTGTTGTAGCAAGCGCTCTATTACTGGGTAAACTCCTAACTCCACCTCTGGCTTCAGAGGATACTGTGGGATTTTTGGAGCTATCCTACCATCTTTTACTTGTACAACTACTGGAGCTACGTTTGCCATTAATCCAGTGTCCTGTCCGTCTTTTGTCCAAAGTGACTCTGGTATCTGAGATGTCATCTCTTCTACTTGGGATGGATTCCTATTTGTCATAATGGTATGTGACATTAATTTTGATGGGGAGTCTAACGTGTCTCGCACTTCCTGAGCGTGATTCTCAGGTATGTCCAAGAATACACCTTAAGGAGTACAATAAATGACGCACCCCATTTTACACAGTAAGTCTCTTCCCAGGAGATTGGTTGGTGCCGATGCAGCCAGCAAAAAGGAATGCTTGGTATGCAAAGGCCCTATTGTAATCTCGGCTGGTTTGCTAACAGGGTAGTGCTGGACTACTCCTGTTACTCCCATGGCTGGAATTGTCCTACCAGTGGTTCTCATGCCCACTGTCGAATTTATCACTGACTTGGCCACCCCTGTGTCTACAAGAAAGTTTAAAGTTTTACCAGCTACATTAATTGCGACCTCGGGTTCACTTTCAAGGTTGGCAATCAATTTCACTGGCTGCAGATTACAGGTATGGCCACACCCCTATTGGGTATGGTGACCTCCCTGAATCCCGCTGGCAGCAACTATTTGTGAGGGAGATAGTTGGGAACTACCAGAGGCATGCCAGTCTCTGTTTGGGGGATATCTTTTTGTTTCCCCTGTATGTGGCTCATAACTCCGTTTCTGCGGACCTTGCTCCCAATGTCGTGTGTCGTGTCGTTGTCTAGGGGGTTGGTATGATCTTTGCGAATTTTTCGCTCTACAGTCTCGTGCATAGTGCCCCTGTCTTTGACAAGAATAACATGTTATCATAGTTGACTTACCCACAGGGTTGGATGGTACATACGCAGGCTGCTTTGTGGTCAGCGCCTGTATACTTACTGACATTAGCTTATCACTCTGCGACTCCCTGTGTCTGGTGATGTTTCGGTCGTGATCAATAGCAGCCTCTCTCAAAGTGGACACTGACAGACCTCGCCAACATGGTTGCGTGGTCTGTACCCTTGCCTTTAATGTTTCCTTCAAACCATCCATTAGTACAGATACTGCTACTTCTCGATGGTTTGGATTTGTCCTAATGTCCTCTATACCAGTGTACTTTGCCATTTCTAATAGTGCCCGGTGAAAATATTCTGCAGCTGTTTCTGACTCTTTTTGTTTAATGGAAAATATTTTGTTCCATTTAACAACTGCTGGGAAATGCTCCTTTAACTGTAAGTTTATCCTTCTTACGTTATCTTTGTTGTACACATCTGTAAGAGGTACATCCAGATCTAGTCCACAATCAGCTAAAAATTGAGCCGAGTCGACATTGGAGGGTAAACAAGCTTTTAGCAATATCTGCCAATCTTTATTATTGGGCTCTAAAGTGTTTCCTAAGTCTGTGATGTATTTCTGGCTGGCAACTAAATCTTTTCTAGGGTCAGGGAATTCAGACACTATGGTCCTTAATTCCATTCGGGAAAATGGGCTGTACATGGCAATGTTCCTTATGGGAGTGGCTCCTGATACATCTGTTTTCCCATTGGGAACTGCTATTACCCTAACAGGAGTAATTCTAACAACCTCATTCTGTGTAGATTCTACAGCTTGTGGTGAAATAGTCTCAGCATAATGCATGGTGCCGTACTTACCAGTTGATACGACCTCACCTATCCCTCCGCTAGGGGCCTTTACTAATCTCGTGGGTGTTGCTGTGCCTACTGTGGTCTCTGCTATGGTGGCTGCTAGAGAGAGCGCTGAAATCGTTGTCGCTTCGTCCTCTTGATCACACTCCTGAGGAAAGTTCAAAACAGGGTACAACTTGCACGGGTTAATACTTGCATGGGTTAATGGGTTAACATTATCATTAACATTTACACAGTTACTAAGTGATTTTGTGTTACACTTTAGTGCGTCTTTCTCCGTAATCAACTTCTCTCCTGATATATATGGTGGCGGCGGGGCCGTGGCAATCAGTTTTCTGTTAGAGCCAGATCCCGCCGCCTGAGCCAAACCTCTCTGTATCTCACCTTCCTGTTGCCACAACTGTAAATAATCATAATGCTGAACTCGTCTCTTTGTTGATTTTATGAGACATATCCTCCTCCTTAAATTTTGTAACACCTCTGGGCTGAAGCTACCTATTCTTGGGAATTTCTCCCGGTCTTGTACCGTCATTCTCTCCCATTCATCACATAAAACCTCTGTGTGACTTCCATATTTCTCACACATGATATACCTGGCCGACCCAATTGGTCGGACCACTGAATCAACCCGAACCGAGGTTGATCGCCCCCTACCTGAACAACTGGCCCCCATAACTCTGCAGGCGTTGCTTGCTCTACCTCTGATCTCTATATCAAGGTCTTCAGCGAACCCTTACAGAAAACCAGATTGTTCACAATAGGCTGACGGTGGCGGTTTACCGAGTACCCCACTCACTCGCCCACGCCGACCAATGCGACCTGATCACACCGATATGGTGCTGGCGCACTCGACCCAGGGCACCTATAAAAACCGGTTTACTGGAACATGCGAGGGTTATCCGCAGAACACTTACTCTTTCCAGTAAAGGTGAGGTTTGTCAGATAGTTCCTGAGTGACCAGCGAACTTCCCTTCTTGAAAAATAAAAAATTACACAAATCACGTCAGAATGTACAAATAGCGTTTGTGACCCCTTTACTCTAATGGTACTAGGTCAGATTACTAACTACTGTACACAATTACGTGCGGTCCAGTCGTTCAGTACACAAACAACTAAGCTTGTGTACGGAAAGACCAATGGAATCGAAACTTACGACTGCGAATTCCTTCAGCCAGAGCTTGTACGGCCTATATGGGTCTTGCACCAACCCTTCTCTTGGTGTTGTGCCTCTGAACTGTATAGCGGACTTCCCTGTTTACTGTACCTGGACCTGCTGGTCTACTATGACCTCCTGGTCTTGTTCTGTACGACCTCCTGGTCTGACCTCCTGGTCTTGTTCTATACTGGTCCGCTATACTCTAATGCTCAAATATTATGTTTAACCAAGGATGCCTCCCTAGCCACCGTGCACGTCACTTACACGCGTGTACCTCACGAGTACTCGACTTTTCTTGTGGTTCAACCTTTAAGTTATATAAACTTATGTAATACAAAAACACTCACTCATCACATGTACACTTTTGCTTCTATTTCTATTTCTGCGCAGAAATTTTTCTTTAGCCCAGCTGTGTTACCAATTAGGAGCAGGATCTGTTAATTTAAATTTTGGATTTCCAAAAATAGACTTGCGTTATTTATCGCCTGTGGCGCTATTTACCGCTTTGCGTTACTTATCGCGTTGCGTTAAAAATCAACTTATCGTGACTTGAGCTACGTGGGTGTAACCGGACGCTCCGCTGCGTAATGTACGCTGCGTGCGTCTGCCTTTGGATTGCGTACACAAGTCTTTTGTTAGGGACACGTGTACGCAAAGCAAAGATCCACCGTAACACAATTTATATTTTTATCAATGTAGATGATCCCTGGTCATCTACCACACAACACACTGACTTCGCCTTATCTCCCAGGCAAAACTGTGTGTTTGTCTATCTTTTAACTATATTACTTTTACTCTTAAACTATGAAATAACAGCAAATCTCTTTTGGCACCTTTTTTTTTTTTATCAACTATAAAACTGGCAGACAGGAGAATGATATACGAAAATGAAACGGAAATGCAGATATATATGTGTGCGTGCGTATGTACGCAAGACAGAAGAATAAACAGTTTTAAAAGACACTAGCGTTTTGTTCTTACCTCCGGTTCCCGGATTCCTTCAGCACTCTTTTATCTAAGCGAAGCAGACGCTTATCCCGTCAGCACTACGAGACAACCTCCCGCCCTTTGCTGAGGGATAATGTCTGCTGATGTACCTAGTGCAGATATGTGAAGGACAGGACGAGCCCCCAATTGATAAAGCTAAATATTTATCGTGTATATAACCCTTTATGAGGTCTAAGAACACTGTACGCTATCTACGTAAGAAGTACCGTAAGGGTACGCAAGTTGCGTATCGATCGCTTAGCCGTGATCGAGACGCTCAGGCGTCACGTTCACTCACGGCCAAGTGATCGCAGGCAGGCAGACTATTGGCTGTTGACTTATCGTAATGATTCGCTATAGCGTAGCGGCGCTCGGGACCACGAGGAGATCACCAGCGATGCAGACGCTCACAACGTTAAACCTTTATATCTATACCTTTAGCAATGGAATACACAGCAAACCTTAATGTAGAGACAAAGTGTAAGTGCAACCTTGTGTAACCTGATTAACTACAAAGCTGCTTGAGTGTCACCGATGCTCAGGGAGTACTTAACACTATAAAGAATACGCAGATACCTGGGCTTAGGGTCCGAAACCTATTATGTGTATTATGACTATTATACTTGCAAAAGGAATCACAGTACAAAGCATACACTACAATATAACATAAACCAACTAACCAGATAACTACACAGGGAATACAATACAATACAATTTAAGTCTAATCAAGGAAAAATACGAGAGAAAGAGAAGAGAGGGAGAGAGAGAAATGGCTCACAGTAAGACAATATGATTACGGAGAGAACTTACGCACAAGGGGAACGATCGCATGCGCCTCGATATCCAGCTCCCGATTATCAGCAATGAGAACCGTTGAAGAGAGTGAAGTTGGATATGGTCGGCCTGCTATTTATGCCCCACACACAATACAATTCAATGGTTCCTACAATCTCATTGTTCATTGGACACAGGAATTCGGCTTCGCATTATAACAAAAGGTCATAGGTTGATTCATACAGGTGGGCTGTGACTATTTCCAACTGCTCAGGTGGGAGGGAAACTGGGTTTCCCGCCGCATGGGTAATAAAGTGCAAATAAAGTAAATGTTCATAAACTTCTTATGTCCATAACTATTCGCACGAGCGATTGATCTGCTTCAAACCAACACCGGAATATTTCTAATTAAATATTCTTCCGATGGATACTAAACACCACTGTATTACTCCTATCTGACCCTTCGTATCAAACAAAGAGGGATTCCTCTGTTCATAAACATTCTATATTAACCAAACTTTCAGAATCTATCAAAGGGACCATGATCTATAAAATACATTATTTGTGAAAATGTGTAACGATTGAGTCGCACGCTACGACTACACAAACTTTACCGTAAATACGCATACCGTGCACCAGCGGGTGCACGCAACAGCGGGTATGCGCCTTCACGGGAGAGCGCACGCATGCGCAGCGTGGACCAGTGTGAGGTGCAAATATGGCAGTGTGTATAGAGATATTTTTCTGACTTTGACACCGTATCACGTACTGTAGACGTTCGGAACATATATAAACGCGTAATGCGTGTACCACATTCAGAATTCTAGAATGTGCTGTCAACACAGGAACCACTATTGGTTTATTGATGTGAAGAATAAGAAAGCGGAATTCGTCCGAAGATCTGCTTTGTCATGAGAAAACTCAAATACGGTGGCTTGGAATACAAGGCACCCAAATATGAAAACAAAACCCTTGCCGAAGCTAAGGCTAGAAGAAAAATGTTTTCCCAAGTGAGAAACTTAATCCCCATTTATTGTAAGGGTTCAAAATATGAAAACTGTAAGAAATCTGAACCCAACCTCAAGTCACCTGGCGCTTTAGGTGGGATAAATGGAGGCTGCACTTTGATGACACCTTGTAGAAAGGTGTGTACAGACGCAATAGAGTCAAACGTCTTTGAAAATAAGTTGACCACACAGATACCTGCACCCTCAGTGCAGATAAACGCAGTTTTCCATCCCACCCCGTTTAACAGAATACGGGTAACTTGAAGGATGATGTCGGAAACTTCCGAGCTTTACCACCTATGTAAGCACACCAAATTTTGTAATAATGAGCTGCCTTAAGCGGCTTACTAGCTCGTAACATGGTTGGTATAATACTGTAATGCCCTATTTCTTTTCTTAAGAGGGCGGTCTGAACCCTCACCCCGTCAACCGCAGCTGCGGTACATAGGTAATAGGTACATAGGTAACTATGGGTAAAAGAACGTTCCCTGTTGTAACAGGCTGGACGTATTATGAGCGGGCCAAGATCGTGTGCAAGTATTCCTTGGAGATTCGAGAAGCAAGCTCTCCGAAACCCATGAGATATCACTAGTATGACTGTGACGAACTGTCTTATGATCCGTTTTGGCAACGGAAAGAGCAGCGGAAAACGGTGGAGCCAGATACACGATGCTGAATGACCACACGAATGTGAGAGACTCCACCGCCACTGCCCTTGTGATCTGTTGTTTTGTACACATACTGAGCTTTTGTAATTGTGGCGAGATGCCATCATGTATACCTGAGGGTAACCCCCTTCTGTGGACTCACATATGAAACACCTCTGGATTTAATGTCCAGTTTTCAGGATCTAAATCCTGACGGGTGAGATCATCTGTCTAACAGATGTCCACTCACGGAATGAACCCCGTTGACATTATCACATAATGGTGTTCTGGGCAATTGAGGATTCGAGTTACCTGCCGCATTGCCATGCGGCTTCTTGGTTCTCCCTGGTTGTTGTGTATGCAACTCCCGTTGCGTTGTCTGACTGTTGGTCAGACTGAAAGCGAAGCATGTAGTGCATTGTAAAATGCACGGAGTTCCAGGACATTTATCGACAGCAATCTGATGTGATCCGTTTCAGAACCTCTGTCGCTGATCTTTTTTAACTACAACTCCTGAACCTCTGAGACTCTCGTCCAGATTATATACACCCTCGCCCCTCTGTGGGAAACGCGAGTGAAGGCCGGCGAACTAAATCGCTTTGAAACACATCATTATTCTTAACAGGCGAATACAGCAATGTACCGCTAGTGTGCGTGTTTTGCACTAATTACTAGATGTACATTTGTTCTTGCTGGTGTAGTAGGTAAATGTCTTCGATTTACCGTATTTATATTCTTACCTAGGAATTGACGTCGTTTAGACGGAATTAGATGCGATTATTTTTGAACTTGATCTGCCACCGCAGTATACATTAGTAGCGCAAGTTAAAGGAACTTTGTTGAGACAGAGTTCTTATGAGCAGATCGTCTAAGTATGGAACGATTGTCACTGGCAGGTCTCTGAGATGAGCCATCATCACCAACATCACTTTGGTAAATACCCGAGGCGTTGACAAGAAGCCAAATGGTAGACCTGAAATGGTTAATGGTTGTGGCGTTTTGCAAACGCTAGAACCTGTGATGACCAAACCGGAATGGGTAAATACGCATTGTGAAGATCAAGTGAAATTATGCAATTTTGTGGCTCCAATATGCAAATACTAACCGCAGAAAATCCATTTTCAAACTGCATTAAGTGACTTGCTGATTGAGACTGCGACGGAGCTGTCTGGTTTTGTTACCCCAAACAGAGGGGAATAAGTAACCCTGACTCTGTTGGTGTACTACTGCCTGGTTATAAAGACAGCTGAAAACTAGCAGAGACTAAATGGCAACCTGCCAAACCGTTCGACAGAGGCAGTCTTATCCTTTAATCTGTAAATAGCTGAGACATCCATGAGTTGATGTCTGGAAACCCCGCAAATGTAACGTGTAAAGACGCGCTTCCACATTAGAAAATGGAGATGGCCTAAGAGGTCATCAAGCCACTGGCTTGCTGACTGTAGCGTCCTGTCGTTACAAGGCGTGACTGTTTTGTACCACCGCCTTGAAAAAACTGAAGTCTAAAGGGATTAAACGCCGGCACAAGTATTTCCGTTTTGATACTGGATGCGGTAATGGCTGAATATCAAATTTAGGACCAAACAAGCTCTGGCCTTGTCGCGCTTAAACTAGCGACGATGAAAAGTGAGAATCGAAGTAACCGGCGTTAGCAGAAGCTTTACAGATATACTCTGCAGCTTCTTTTAACAGTTTATTGTTTCCATACATAGTCTAGTGACCCAAATGTATCTTGGGTCTTTATAATGTTTGACACAGACGCATTTACCAATGGCGGATCGCGTCATTTTGGAAACGATTAAATAGTGGTTAGAGTCTACTTAGTCTCTGTAAAAACGTAGACATTGACTCACTGGGCCGCACTATCTGAGTGCTGGACTAATGTACCCTTCTCACTCGTAGTTATCGGTGTGAGATTTGACATAGAATCGTGCATTAAATTATAAGACCAGTTAAATAAACACCCTGGTACCCAAAGGGAAATTGGCCCTTTGGAAAGACTGTCCTTCGTTAGTGCTGGTGGAGTAACTTCCGAGACTCCGTTACCGCTCTTTTAATTTGAATTGCCAATGCAATTTTTAGTCTGCGCTAGAGCCTTACTCGCTATGCAGACAGACACCACAATAGTCAACGGACAGACACTTGCACGACTTATTGAAGT
This sequence comes from Pseudophryne corroboree, assembly GCF_028390025.1. Classification (NCBI taxonomy): domain Eukaryota; kingdom Metazoa; phylum Chordata; class Amphibia; order Anura; family Myobatrachidae; genus Pseudophryne; species Pseudophryne corroboree. The sequence goes on along the minus strand of NC_086452.1, from coordinate 39,601,926 downwards.
TATTATCATATATATATTTTATTGCTGAAAAGCATATTTATATGAAACTCATGGTTGTTTCTCTCAACGGAAATCTGTAGTAAAAAGCGAAAGCTTTATTCGATCTGAAGAGAAACCAGAGTATTCTTTATGTGAAAAGCAATTCACATGGGCATGTGAAACCCGAACCAAATTCCCACTAACACCCCTGCGCCTCTGGTGGCTTAGAGATGTAGGGCAGGAATGTTCCAGAATTACAAACTGGAAAAACAACAGGAAGCATGTTAAAATGGCCCCTTTGCCATGCTGACTGTGATAATCACCTGAACAAGTTACAATTGTTCAGTGTTAATATAGCCTCTTATACAGTATAATCACAGTATGGGTACAACACATGCTCTATGAATAATATATATATATATATATATATATATATATAGGCTCAATAGCCTATGATAATTACAGACATTAATATATATATGCTCAATAGGCTATTATACAGCATTAATATAGGCTCAATAGCCTATTTGATAATTACAGATATTAATATATAGGCTCAATAGCCTATTATACAGTGATAATCACATACATTAATATAGGCTCAATAGCCTATTATACAGTGATCATCACAGATATTAATATATATAGGCTCAATAGCCTATTATACATGATAATCATTAATATTCTGATATCACAGGACAGGTTATAATACATGTCTGCATTATTTACTGTCACCTCTGGCTGCATATATAACTGCTGTTTATATATGTATTTTACATACCCTTTCAGCAGTGAGTCGCCCGATTCCACCGCCCCCCTTCCCCCCCTGTAACACTGTGTCTTCTCAGGAACAGCCGGGAAGACTTGCAGGGAGGCTTGCAGGGAGGCTGGCATCTGCGGTGCTGGGCGGTCGGACGGAGCAGCGGCCCGGTTGTCACCCTGTTAACGCTGTTAGTGAGCGTCTGCGGGTGGATGTTGTCGGGCGGACGGAGCGGCTGGGACGGGCGGACGTAGCGCTGCCGTCTGGAGCGAGTCTCAGACGTAGCGGCTGGGCGCTGTGGCGGGCGGTGCGTGGAAGCGGCATTCACTGTGACCCACCTAGCGGGGCGGCAGCCTGCGCTGACCGCCCCGTTCCCCAGCTTACCTTCCTCCTATTCAAGGCTGCGACGGGGCTTCTCTGTGTAAGCTCCGTCCAGCTTTCAAGTCATCTTGTTCCTGGCTGTGACGGGGCTTCTTCTGTAAGCTCCGTCCAGCTCGTCTTTGATAACTTCTTGCTGGCTGCGACGGGGCTTCTTTCTGTAAGCTCCGTCCAGCTTGTTCCTGGCTGTGACGGGGCTTCTTCTGTAAGCTCCGTCCAGCTCGTCTTTGATAACTTCTTGCTGGCTGTGACGGGGCTTCTTTATGTAAGCTCCGTCCAGCTCTTGATCATTTCTTCCTGGCTGTGACGGGGCTTCTTTCTGTAAGCTCCGTCCAGCTGTTGCAGGAGACAGTGGGCTGCCTGTGGCTGTGAGGGTGCTCTTTGTGAGGACCGACACGCCATGCGCTGCCTTGCAGCGGCACCATCCCGGACCCATGTTTTTCCAGAAACTGGGAAGGGATGTGCTAAGTGTAAAATTAAAAATTAAAAAAAAAATCAAAATGAAAAATTAATAAATCTTCCATCCAAGTGTGGGAATCCCACAAGCCGATGTTAGTGCTTTGAGCACAGAAAAAACACTGAGTTCGTACACTGAGGTACTCTAGGGATATGGAGGGGTGGAGAGTTCTAAATTTAAATATTCAGTGCCTTTGTTCTGCTACGCCGCCCATATCCCAAGAGTACTCCAGTGACCCCTAGTGGATGAAAAAGAAATATAAAGTCGCAGACGGACGACCATCGATAGACGCCCGCGCCACATCTATGTCAACCCCCTGAATTAGGCCCGGTATCTCCTCTGTAGCCTTATATTGCACTTTTTGTTTCAAAGCGTTGATAACTGTGTAACTGGCGCTGCACTGCATTGTTGCACCATAAACCCCCTTATTTCCTGCCAGACGGTGAATGTTAATCCCTTGGCGTGGGCTAACCGCAACACCTCAGGTCATACGTCACCGGGAGCGTGATCGAGCAGGGCAGCTGGAAAGTTACACAGGGCAGACGAAGGGGAGATAGGAAAGACACCCCATGTCTGATCATAGAATACAGAGGGCGACAGCCTAACCCTACAGCTAGCTGTACATCCACATGCATTAGTCAAAGCTAAACAAAAAGTTCTTAATGGTTAACGTCCTCTGTTATTCTTTGATCAGTAGAAACATTAAATAAGACATGCATTAATCCGGTGCCAGAGTTGTGACACAGACCCCCCTACCACCACCCGTAACTGACCCCTCTGCATCCGGATCCAAGATGACAGCCAACTCAGCCAGCACCAGCCCTGCCAAGTAATGCTGCTGGCGGAACGGCACAGACAGTTCAAACATATTTGCAATCTTCTGGTCCTGGATGTTGGTGGAGAAGCCAGAACTCTGTCAGAGACGAGAGACACACATACAGTCAGGTTCTCATTATTCACCTACAGACATACAGTAAGGTGCTGTAGAGAGAGGGCCCTGCGTTGTGCCTGCCGCTGCTGGGGTAACGTCTGCCCCATAAAGCAGGCAATGTCAGATCCGGGTATATTTCAGATACAATCTTGCTGCAACGTGTCCAAGGTTTCGACTGTTTTGCATTAATGACATCAACATTAACCCTTTCACTGACAGGGGGTCTGTGCCATATGTGCAGCTCAATATTCCCCCCCACAGCCCCCAAGTTCTGCGCAGCATCGTTCAGAATATATATTTTTAATATAGGTTTCTTATCCTAAAAAGTTTTAGCTTTCCTTTATTTATTTTTTTATTTAGCATGCAGCAAGGTAACAACAAAGCCCCGTACACACGGGGGAGATGTGTGCTGCGCGATCTAGCACAGACCGCTCAGGACACATCTCTACCGCCGTTCAGCACTCAGCGCGATGTGTGCTGAGCGAGGGGGGAAACGAGGGCACTCATTTCACCCAGCGGTAAAATGAGTGATCTCACTAGATTTGGCACGCATGCATGCCAAATCTAGAGCCGGCGGTAGTGATGCAAAGGGCCGCGCAACGCTGTCGCCGGCACCCTATGCACGGAGAGATCTGTGCTTAATTTCTAAACAATTCAGATTGCTTAAGGGCCCTACACACTGGCCGCCAAGGTGTCCGACAGCCGACGGACAACCCGGCGGCGGCCGGGGGAGTGAAGTTTCTTCACTCGCCCCGTCACCCGTCTCCATAGCCCTGCAAGCTAATATGGACCAAATTGTCCATATTGGCTTGCAGGCATAAACGAGCCGGCACTAACGATGAACGAGCGCGGGGCCGCGCATCGTTCATCGTTGGTGCCTACACACTGAAAGATATGAACGATATCTCAGTCATTAATGAACAAGATTGTTCATATCTTTCAGTGTAATCGCTAAGTGTGTAGGGCCCATTAGAATTTAAGCACGGATCTCTCCGTGTGGACCCCCCTTAACAAATGGGACTTTTTCCCTAGTCGCTTTCACAGAATCTTTAGAATACCGAAATATTCCCCTTATTTTATTCTGCGACTTCTAACCTTTACAGGGGATACACGTATGTAGAGGGTAGGAGCACGTCCGCGTGTGTTTTTTAGGGTTATCATTTTGTTATTCTAGAAATCCATTTATTCTCCACACTTTCGTTCCTCACAGTCCCATAAGATTGGCTGTCACAGAAATCCAGATCTATGGCGGAGCCTACACACACCGCGGAAGATATAATCTAGGTCTGACTAGACTCTGACAGTCGCCCGCCGGCAGGAGACACTGGTGAGTGGAACGCTGGTACTTCTTGCGGCCGCCAGGGGTGTCATTATTACTACCAATAGGGAGAAATGTCACTGCTTTACTCTTTAGAATTCAATTTAATGCTCAAAGTCAGTGACTTTGAGCCATATTACCCATTTCTCCACAAATGTAGATAATCTTTAAAGCTATTTTATATATACCTTTTATTATAGTTCAATGCAATCAATTGCTTACTATGTGCTAAATGATATTTAGAGTATTAACAAATACATTTTATTTTCTTTATTATATACAAGTGTGTTGATATTATTTCAGCCAAAACAATGTTGTTTTTTTTATTGGTAAGCGCAGTACTTTTAATATATAATGTTTTGCTTTATTCCTATATCTGATTATTGGGACAGGTTACGGACACGTTACCGCTAGATATTCACACGTGAGCAGAGTGACATTATCAATCCTGGAATGTAGGGAAACAGGTGACAGATGGGAGGTAATAACTGTGGGGGTAATTCAGACCTGATCGCTAGGGTGCGTTTTTTGCATCCCTGCGATCAGGTAGTCGCCACCTACAGGGGGAGGGGGAATTCGCTGTGCAAGTGTGCGATCGCATGTGTAGCACAGCTGCACAAACTAATTTTGTGCAGTCTCTGCGCAGCCCAGGACTTATTCTTCCAGTGCGATGATCGGGGCCGGAGCGGACGTCAGGAACCCTCCCTCCAAACGCCTGGTCCCTCCTGCGTTTTTCCGCACACTCCCTGAAAACGGTCAGTTGCCACCCACAAACGCCCTCTTTCTGTCAGTCACCTTGCGATCGCAGGTGAGTTCGGAATTTTTGCACCATCCCGTCGCTGCCCGGCAATCCCCGTTGCTGCAGTCCGTCGCGCCCGCGCATTGCGGTGCATACGCATGCGCAGTACAGACCTGATCGCCCGCTGTGCGAAAACGCACAGCAACGATCCTGTCTAAATTAGCCCCTATATAACTGGCCGCCAAAGCGTGGCACAGGCCAATGTCGAGTCTACTACAATGACAAGTGTCCGAAGATGTAAACGCGGTAACTGACCAGTATATACAGCAGCGGATGACACATGGGGGCGGGGTGCAGGGGAGGAGGAGTCTGCGCTGTCAGAACTTAACTCCTTAGTGCCCAGACTCCTCCCGCATCAGCTATACCCCAGTGTCCCCCATGGAAGAAAGAGAAATACGGAGAGTAAAATGATGGACAGGTGCTGCTTAGAACAGTCCTGATGGCCGTTCGTCTAAAACAACATTCTGATCTGCTTTCCTTTATTTAAAAGTGCAATAATATACACATATATAAATTAATTACACACCAATTTTACTGGCGAGTTTATGATTTCACCCATGTGGTATAAAAGGTATACACAAACTCCAGATCTGCTATAAAAAATAATATGTATAGGCCATACGGTGTATACCAGTTATTTTATCCCGCATACGCGTGCACGTCAGCGCAGTGCGACTCTTACCTGGGACGTTGCAGAAGACACTGACGGAGAAGGAGAGGACGGCGGGGTCAGCAGGCTGCAGGGGAGATTTAATGTGACGTAATGCTCGTGACTGCAGATAATGCGCAGGAAATCCAGCCGCAGCGACACCAGCGTGCTCGGATTGGGTAACAGGTGCAGCTTTGAGGACACCTGAGAACCCACAACAGAAGTGAAACACCAATACTGAATACAGTCCTAAACCGACATATATAATGGTATATACATATACAGAGAGGCCTTGATGCGGCTTAGTCACACATTTGCGCAAATATGTGTAACCAAGATCTCTGAATTCTATTATGTGGGAATTATATCTGGTTACTGTTATCATTCAGGGTGCTGGGGGAAACAATGTCTCCCTTTTTTTCTTACAGTCCTAAACCGATCAACTTCAGTGTGTTGTAATAGCTGGTACACAAAGACATGGAGAGCATAGGAACATTTCATTACAGAATTCTAACACAATAGTCTAATATCGAAAGCATGTATTTCAATTTATTTTAACTCCTAGTTTACCTACAAATAATGAGTAGACCTAGTTACAGTGATCACAATAGTTAAACTCCTTTCAGACAGAAAATGAAATTACCGGGCGAAGCAGTTGCACCCAGGGCAGTCGAGAGCCAGGCTGAGCCCAGGTACTTTTCAAGGGGCGTGGCCTAATCACAGGAGGTGTGGCCATGTACACTTTAAAAAAAAAACCTGAAAAAAAGTTGTATTGTAAGCACCTCCATGGCCACACTGCAGTCCAGTACACAGCAGAGTGTGCTGAGCTGAGGAGAAGAGCTGCAGCCAGGTAAGGGGGAGGGGGCTTGGGCCCGTACTGGACGCACACTGGGCCCCTTCATCAGACCTGGGCACATGTAATTTGTGCCTCTCCCCCCCCCCCTCTCTCGGCACCACTGGTTCCACCTGGTAATTTCATGAAACAAGCGGGTCCTTTTTCTGTGTGAAAGGGTCGACCCGGGTTGAAATTCCCAGGACTTCGACCCTGGAATCTACCAGGGTTGGAGACACGGGAATTTTGACATGGGTTGACCCTTTCACACAGACAAAATACCCGTGTTGATCTGCAAATTACCGGGTCGAAATTCTCGACCCGGTAATTTGCATGTCAGTGTGAAAGGGGGGGGGTCAGGCAGGTCTCGGCAAAACGGGCCGGCATTGAAATGCCGGGTAATTGCCGGGAATTTCAGACATTTCTGTCTGAAAGTGGTATAATTAACTGAGAACATAAGTGGGAATGCGTTTCCCGTGGGTAGGACACCAGACTCCTCTAGCACCAGTGTAACACAAGTCTCACATCACTCCTCTGGTTGGACACAAATGGACATACTGGGTCTGAAATACTCTGTACTGCTGTTAAATTTCTAATGCTCGGATTGGCTACAGTTTATAACAAGTGAATCAGTGGTGAAAGTGAACACTCTTATTAAAAAAAAAGAGGATTTTGGAACTTACCGATAAATCCATTTCTCTGAATCCTCTAGAGGACACTGGAGTTCCTTAGACATTAGGGGTGTGAAGCTTGCAACCGGAGGTGTGGCACAATCTAAATCAGTATTGTCTGCACAGCCGGTTCCTCCCCCTTCACATCCCTCCTCCCTCAGTTTTGAAAATGTGACTGAGAGAATAGGACATGAGACTACCGCCCTGGCGAGGAACCGAACCGTACAACATATCAAACAGCATCCAAGAACTTCTTTAACCGAAACTAACACCGTTTGTACGAACTGTTTGAACAATAACACAAACACGGCAGGCTGACAGCACCAAGGCGGGCGTCCAGTGTCCCCTAGAGGATTCAGAGAAATGGATTTATCGGTAAGTACCAAAATCCTCTTTTCTCTTTCATCCACTAGGGGACACTGGAGTTCCTTAGACATTATGGGACGTCCCAAAGTTATCCCCTAGAGAGGGAGTGCTGTCTGTTGCCTGTAAAACCAAACGTCCGAACTTAGAATCCTCGGTCGCAAAGGTATCAAACTTGTAAAATTTAGCGAACGTGTGGGCTGAGGACCACGTCGCCGCTCTGCAAAGTTGAGTCGTGGAAGCACCTCTAGCAGCCGCCCAGGAGGCACCCACCGACCGGGTAGTATGAGCACCCGTCTGTACAGGAACCTGTTTACCACAGATTGCTTAGAAGCCGGCCAACCCTCCTTTGGCCCATCATACAGGACAAATAAATGGTCGGACTTTCTAAAGGACGACGTAATGTGTACGTATACCCGCAACGCTCGGACAACATCCAAGGATACATCCCCATCTGCCAGACACTGGAAAGATGGGACCACAATCGGCTGGTTTACATGAAACCCCGAAACAACTTTCGGAAGGAAATCCGCTTTTGTACGGAGTTCCGCCCGGTCCTCATGAAAAATCAAAAAAGGACTCTTACACGATAAGGCTCCTAACTCAGAAACCCGCCTAGCCGAAGCCAAGGCTAGCAACAACGTTACCTTCCAAGAGAGATGTTTCAGGTCTGTTCTCGGTAACGGTTCAAAGAGTGGTGATTTAAAAAAATCTAATACCAATTTGAGATCCCACGGTGCAGTGGGAGGACGAAACGGGGGCTGTATTCTCAGAACCCCCTGTAAAAAGGTCTGAATCTCTGGTAAGGCTGTCAACCGCTGTTGAAAAAGGATGGAAAGAGCCGACACTTGAACCTTCAGAGATCCCAGGCGCAGACCTAAGTCTAGTCCGGCTTGAAGGAAAAGTAAAAGTCTGGATAAGTGGAAGGTCGTCGAATTCCATCCACGTTCCTGTACTTCTTCCAAATTCTGTAGTAATGCCTGGCCGTGACCGGTTTTCGAGCTGCAATCATCGTAGGAATAGCCGTTCTAGGTATCCCTATGTTCCTTAAGATCCTGGTCTCAATAGCCACGCCGTTAAACGCAGCCTGTTCAGGTCCGGATGTAGAAACGGGCCTTGAGATAGCAGGTCCTCTCTCTGGGGTAACCGCCACGGTTTGTCCGCTAACCAGCCCTGTAGATCCGAGTACCAACTCCTGCGTGGCCAATCTGGTGCGATTAGAATCGCCCACACTCGCTCTCGTTTCAGCCTCTTCAGAACCCTGGGAATGAGTGGAAACGGTGGAAAGATGTAAACCTTTTCGTACCCCCAAGGAAGTGTCAATGCGTCCACTCCTTCTGCTGCCGGATCCCTTGTCCTGGACACATAACGGGGCAGCTGACGGTTCTGCCGAGACGCCATGAGGTCCACTTGAGGAAGACCCCATCTCCTCACCACCATGTCGAAAATCCGTGGATGCAGGCACCACTTTCCTGGGTGCATGTCCTGTCGACTGAGATAATCTGTTCTCCACACCTGGAATGAACACCGCCGAGAGTATGACGTTTCGCCTTTCCGCCCATACCAATATCTTTGTGGCTTCTCTTAACGCCATTCTGCTCCTTGTTCCTCCCTGACGGTTTATGTAAGCCGTCGTTGTGACATTGTCCGACTGTACCCTCACGAAGTGATTCCTGACTAAGTCTTCGGCGAGGAGAAGTGCATTGTAAACTGCTCTTAGTTCGAGAATGTTGATGGGCAATCTGCTCTCCTGTAACGTCCATCGACCCTGAAACTGATGGTCCTCGAAGACGGCACCCCAACCCCTGAGGCTGGCGTCTGTTGTCAGGATTCTTCAATTCCATATCCCGAATCTATTCCCTGCTGCGAGATTCTTGTGTAACGACCACCAAATCAAGGAGACTCGTACGTGTGGTTGAAGTCGGATCCGACGATGAAGAAGCCAATGTGAACGGGCTCCCTGAGCAAGGAGGTTCATCTGGAACGGCTGTGAATGAAGCCTGCCATACTGGAGAGCTTCGAACGACGCCACCATTTTTCCGAGAAGTTGTACACAGAGGCGCAGAGACACTGACGGTGTCCTTAGTACTTGATCTACTAACCTCAGTATATCCTTGATCTTGGATTCTGGCAGAAAAATCTTTAACTGTACCGTGTCCAAGATGAGACCAAGGAATTGAATTCGTTGAGTCGGAGTGAGGTTGGATTTCTGGAAGTTCACAATCCATCCGTGTTGAATGAGAAATAGGTGAGACGTCTGAACATCTTTGATCAGCTTCTCTTGAGAGGAGGCCTTAATCAGAAGATCGTCTAGATAGGGTATGATCGTGACTCCCACCATTCTCAACCCCGCAACCATGATTGCCATTTTCTTTGTGAAGATCCTCGGCGGTGATGATAGACCAAATGGCAGGGCTCTGAATTGGTAATGATCCTTCACCAGTGCAAACCTTAGGTAAGCTTGGTGGGGAGCCCAAATTGGAATATGCAGGTATGCATCCTTTATGTCCATGGACACCATGAATTCGCCCTGTTTCAGACCTGCAATGTCCGACTGGATTGATTCCATCTTGAATCTGTATATTTTTAGAAACTGGTTTAAAACTTTTAAATTGAGTATCGGCCTGACCGTTCCGTCTGGCTTTGGCACAACAAAAAGACTGGAATAAAAACCCGTTCCTCTCTGAGAGGCGGGAACTGTAGTAATGACCGCTGACCGTAATAATTTTTGAATGGCTGTCAGTAGTGCTTCTGCCTTCTGAGGGCATTGAGGCAGACCCGTTGTAAAAAACTGACTGTGAGGTCTCTGTTGAAAATCCAGTCTGTACCCCTGGGAGATTGGGAGGTAAATTTACTAAGGTGGGAGATTTTTAGAACTGGTGATGTTGCCCATAGCAACCAATCAGATTATATGTGTTATCTGCTAGAAGCAGCTAGATAAATGGTAAGTAGAATCTGATTGGTTGCCATGGGCAACATCACCAGTTCTAAAAATCTCCCACCTTAGTAAATTTACCCCTATGTCGTTGATCCAAGGATCTGGAGAGGTGACTGTCCATATGTCCCGAAAACCTTCCAGACGGGCGCCCACCAAGGGGGATCCCAGGTGGGCCGGAAGACCGTCATGCCACAGTCTTGTCAACAGGTTTATCCTGTTGTCTGGCTGCTGCCTGTGCGCGACCTCTACCTCTGCCTCCACGGACTTGTGTACCAAAACCTCGTCCTCGAAAAGACCGCGATCTAAATGAATTAAACGCCGGTCCCGAAAATCCTCTTCTAGCCTGTGGAACTGCTCTTGTATATGGAGTAGGCAGAAAGGTAGACTTCCCTGCTGTAGCCTGCGAAATCCACTTATCCAACTCAGCACCGAAAAGCATCTCTCCCCCAAAGGGGATGGATTCCACCGCCTTCTTGGTATCAGAGTCGCCTTGCCATTCTCTGAGCCATTAAAATCCGTCTAGCTGATATAGCCGAAGCGGAGATGCGCAAAGCTATTCTGCTAAGATCCTGTGAGGCTTGACACAAGTATGAAGCCGATTCTCGAATGTGGTCCGCCAGTTGGGTAATCTCTTCCAAGCTATTTTCCTCCTCAATAGCTTGTACAATATGCCCAGACCACGCGCCCATGGCCTTGTTGACCCAAGCACATACGATCGCAGGTCTCTGTGCTGCACCTGCTGCCATGAATATTGACTTTAAAGATGTGTCCACCTTCCGATCTGACGCATCCTTTAAAGTCGTCACATTAGGTATCGGCAATATTGTCTTCTTCGATAACCTTCCTACAGGTGGAGTCTCCCACTTATCCATGACACCCTTGGGTAGGGGATAAGTTGCTTGAAACCTCTTTGGAAATTGAAAGCGTTTGTCCGGCTGTTTCCAAGCCTCCTCCATCTGAGATTGGAGGGATTTAGGAATGGGAAACACCGCAGAACGCGGCTTTTGGGATTCGAATAAATCGAATTCTTCTGGTTCCTTGACGTCTTCCGCCTTGAAGCCAAGGACCTCTTTTACCGCCTCAATCAAAGACTCAATACCCGAGATTCCCGTGTCTACTTCTGTAAAATCGGCGTCCAGGGTAGATTCCATTAACTCACCTTCCTCCGTATCAATGAGAGGATCTCCTTCCTCGTCTGGTTCCGTTATGATAGGAAGAGGTCTTTTAACTGCCTTGCGCACATTCGTTTCTGCATGTGCTCGCGGCGTTAACTTGATGAGAAATTCCTCCATCGTCTTAGAGAATCCCGTAGCCCATTCGGATTGCTGTCTGCGGGATTGCGCCATCTCCTGTGAGATTCTATCTGCCAGGTTGTCTTCCCATGACCTAGGCAGAGCACTGCTCCCAGGTGGAGCATCCTTGTTCAAGCAGGAGTCGCACACCCCGGAGCTGCCAACCCTCATGCTCTTTTTGACACTTCGTACAAATATAGCAGGTCTTGGAAGTCTTGGTTGGTGCTTTAGACATGCTATTTAAACCCCCCTACTAGGGTATTACGCAGCGCTTTCACCCTTTAAACTAGGAAGGGAAAGACTGAGGGATGACGGAAGCGAAGGTATTGGAACCGGCTGGCAAACTTATCCCTTCATAAAAAGGTAAAATGTCAAAAAGTTAAAATGAAAAAACAAACAAAAAACAGCCGGTTTGCAACCCTCACAGACCGAACTGTAAATCAGCTACGATAGTGAGGTTGTCCACGTGCTTCTCAGTATTGTCTTCAGGATCTTTGAATAGAAATCCTTTGAAGATATAAATAGTAAGAAATACATTTTCAGGAAATCCTCAAGTAAAATATATATATATAAATCTCTACTAAAATAGCCTGATGTGTCAATCCCAGGGTAAGGGTTTATCCCCTCCCATTAAAGTGAAGTTAGTGACTATGCAAGGGGGGGGGGGGGGGGCTTATACCCTCCCCTTAGAATGGCGCCAATGCTTGCAGATTAAAATGGCTGACAGACAAAATTATTAGTCACCTCATCAATATATGCAGCATATGGGGAGGCGTTCGTTGTGTACCTGCTGATCGGTTCCCCCTCCGCTCTCGGTACACTGTAGTCAGCGCCTCTCTACTCTCTCACGCCGCTCCGTTCTCTGCGCCCGCCAGTCTCCTAGAACCTCCAGCGCCTCTTTCACTTGCCGCGCTCCGGGACCGCCCGCCGCAGCAGCCGAGCCCTTGCGGCGTCTGACCTCCCCTGGCTGTACGCGCTACGGGACGTTTCCTCTAAGTCCCGACGCGTGATAAGACACCAGAGCGTGCCCGCAGCAGCGCAGAAGTTCCCCCCAGCGCGCCTGCAGCCCCGCGTAACAGACATACTTGGGGAGATGCAGGGCTAAAACCTAACCATTACGCTATATCTAGCAGGGGATCCAGTCTGAAGATCGACAGTGTCTAGGTCGACAATGTTTAGGTCGACCACTATAGGTCGACAGTCACTAGGTCGACATGGATGGAAGGTCGACAGGGTTTCTAGGTCGACATGTGCTAGGTCGACAGGTCTAAAGGTCGACATGAGTTTTTCACATTTTTTTTTGGATTTTTTCATACTTAACGATCCACGTGGACTACGATTGGAACGGTAAAGTGTGCCGAGCGAATCGGTAGCGGAGCGAAGGCACCATGCCCGAAGCATGGTGAGCGAAGCGAGCCATGCGCGGGGACGCGGTGCACTAATTTGGGATCCCGGTCACTTTACGAAGAAAACGACACCAAAAAAAAAAAATCCTCATGTCGACCTTTAGACCTGTCGACCTAGCACATGTCGACCTAGAAACCCTGTCGACCTTCCATCCATGTCGACCTAGTGACTGTCGACCTATAGTGGTCGACCTAAACATTGTCGACCTAGACACTGTCGATAAAACGAACCACAACCATCTAGCAGTTCTGATAGGGATGCAGAAGTAAGCTAATAGCTCTGGCTTTTAAGTTAAATAAACAGAGCAAAGAATGAAATAAGAACCTAATGGGGCCCTTTGTAAAAACCAGTACTCGCACTGTTTTAGATGAGGATTTCCAGTGGAGAGATGCAGGTCCCTTCAAAAGGGATCTTTGTCTCCCAATATAAGTCAGCCTTGTCTCCCTTTTATTAGGTGGACGCAGCTCCAAAATACTGTTATTAGTCAGGAGCTCCAAGCTCCATGTGCTACCTCCTAGCACAATTTTCAAAACTGAGGGAGGAGGGATGTGAAGGGGGAGGAGCCGGCTGTGCAGACAATACTGATTTAGATTGTGCCACACCTCCGGTTTGCAAGCTTCACACCCCTAATGTCTAAGGAACTCCAGTGTCCCCTAGTGGATGAAAGAGAAAATGTAACAATATAAACTAGCAGCATTTGTATTTCAGAACAGAATAATCAAAAGGTTATAGTCGGGAATAACTGTTACGCTATGCAACTTTATTTATTGTATTTTTTTTTTATTCATTGTTGTTCAGTTGTTCCAGCATCACCTGAAATGAAGAATTACAATTGGTATAGCAGACCCTTTGGCCTTTGTCGCACACACCTACCAAGGAAACTATTGTAATGATTAACATTTACCTGTTTGAAATAGGCCTTCACCAGGCTGAAGACAAACCCCCTGTCCATGACAGACAACAGGTCATTGAGGAAGAAGGCCAGGCTGACATTGAGCCTCTCCACCATCTCAGTGTCCTGTAAGGAGAGAGGCTACATTAGCGCAGAGTACAATGGAAGTACTGCCCTGTTTAGTACTGATCGGGCTGGAGAAGGGCCAAGTATTTATTGCCCGGAACTTGTCCTTTAACATGTACAACGGAGGCCACACGCTTTGGTGGGTCTAATCCAGAGGTTCTCAAACGCGGTCCTCAAGGCACCCCAACGGTTTTAAATGTATCCATGCTTGGCCACAGGTGACTTAATTAGCACCTCAGTCAATTTGATTTAACCATCTGTCCTGAGCCATGGATATACCTAAATCCTGGATTGTTGGGGTGCCTTGAGGACCACATTTGAGAACCTCTGGTCTAATCTACTACAACTACACCTGAAATCCACATTGTCTTTAGGTCCTACCCACAGCCAGACTTGTCCTGCTGGCTAATTACAGGAAACCCGCTCCAGTGTACGTACAGAATAGATGGCCCAATGCCAAGAATTATACAATGTCAAAGTCATAGACCGTAACTTGCGCTGGATCAATCTTTGTTCTACTAACCAGTTATAGAGCAGCACGAGGGGTGGGTAGGAGTAATGGGCAGCACTGTACGTATGGCTTCTTCATACACATCCATATTACAAAAATAAAAAAGTATTTGCATGCAAGTTGCAGCACACCTCCTATCAGTAAGTGACCCAATTATTTTTTTTTCCCTGAAACCGAGGTGCGTGGCTTCATCACCCAGTGATCGGTGCAAAAACAGTGCTGGGGGTGTAGGACTTTGGACCCTCTCCAAAAGGAGAAGGGCCCCGTTACTCCCCAACCCCTCAGAGCCAAAAGGCCTACTGAGGGGAAAAAGGATCTTGCTGAAGCGCAGAGGGACCCCTTGAATCCCCAACCCCCGGAGCCAAAAGGCCCCTTAGGGGGGAATGGTCTTCAGACTTCCCTCCGCCTCACGGCTCGGGGTCGTCCCTTTCTCCCTAGGGTTGACCAAAGCTTCTCCCTGGGGAACAAAAAACCTCCAGCCCTCCCCAAAAGTAGAGGGCCTCGGCAACTAGGGGAGAGGATGGCCCATAAGGGTCTCACCTAAACCCCACCAACACACGTGACATACACACACATACACAGTAAGTGACCCAATGCATTACTTACAGCAACCTTGTAATGGCTGCACACTAAATAGGTGTGTAATGCTAACAAACCCCATCTGCACAAAGGAAGATATTACTAGTTCATAGCTAACAAACCCCATCTTCACAAAGGAAGACATTACTAGTTCATAGCTAACAAACCCCATCTGCACAAAGGAAGACATTACTAGTTCATAGCTAACAAACCCCATCTTCACAAAGGAAGACATTACTAGTTCATAGCTAACAAACCCCATCTGCACAAAGGAAGACATTACTAGTTCATAGCTAACAAACCCCATCTTCACAAAGGAAGACATTACTAGTTCATAGCTAACAAACCCCATCTGCACAAAGGAAGACATTACTAGTTCATAGCTAACAAACCCCGGGGGTCATTCCGAGTTGTTCGCTCGTTATTTTTTTTTCGCAATGGAGCGATTAGTCGCTAATGCGCATGCGCAATGTCCGCAGTGCGACTGCGCCAAGTAAATTTGCTATGCAGTTAGGTATTTTACTCACGGCATTACAAGGTTTTTTATTCGTTCTGATGTTCGTAATGTGATTGACAGGAAGTGGGTGTTTCTGGGCGGAAACTGTCCGTTTTATGGGAGTGTGTGAAAAAACGCTACAGTTTCTGGGAAAAACGCGGGAGTGGCTGGAGAAACGGGGGAATGTCTGGGCGAACGCTGGGTGTGTTTATGACGTCAAACCAGGAACGACAAGCACTGAACTGATCGCACTGGCAGAGTAAGTCTCGAGCTACTCAGAAACTGCACAGAGAAGTCTTTTCGCAATTTTGAGAACCTTTCGTTCGCAATTTTGATAAGCTAAGATTCACTCCCAGTAGGCGGCGGCTTAGCGTGTGCAAAGCTGCTAAAAGCAGCTTGCGAGCGAACAACTCGGAATGAGGGCCCCCATCTGCACAAAGGAAGACATTATTAGTTCATAACCAACAAAACCCCACCTGCACATTGGGGGTCATTCCGAGTTGTTCGCTCGTTGGCGATTTTTGCAACGGAGCGATTAAAGCTAAAATGCGCATGCGCTAAGTATTTTACCACAAAACTTAGTAAATTTACTCACGTCTGAACAAAGAATTTTCATCGTTGAAGTGATCGGAGTGTGATTGACAGGAAGTGGGTGTTTCTGGGCGAAAACTGGACGTTTTCTGGGAGTGTGCGGAAAAACGCAGGCGTGTCAGGGAAAAACGCGGGAGTGTCTGGAGAAACGGGGGAGTGGCTGGCCGAACGCAGGGCGTGTTTGTGATGTCAAACCAGGAACGAAACGGGCTGAGCTGATCGCAGTGTAGGAGTAAGTCTGGAGCTACTCAGAAACTGCTAAGAAATTTCTATTCGCAATTCTGCTAATCTTTCGTTCGCTATTCTGCTAAGCTAAGATTCACTCCCAGAGGGCGGCGGCCTAGCGTGTGCAATGCTGCTAAAATCTGCTAGCGAGCGAACAACTCAGAATGACCCCCAAAGGCAGACATTACTAGCTAATAGCCAACAAACCCCCATCTCCAAGACATTACTAGTTCATAGCTAAAAGAAAGTTGGCATTCTTATGAATCTTGAGCGTATATCATTTATAACATCATGGGCAGAACCACAACACCTGCTGTATATCCCACCTTCTGAAATCTAGTGACAATGTCATTGGCCATCGTGCTAACTAGAGCTGTGATATCATCCATGAACCGCTCAGGAAATCGGTGCTTCCGAGGGGAATCCATCTTGTCGGCAAAGTATAAATGATGCACCATGCTTTTCACCTGCGAGAGAACACAAGCTATCAGGGTTATAAAAGACGAAAACATTATGACGCGGAACCTTCCTGGGGACATTTATTAACATTTTATTTATATTTTATATCATGCAGCACTTTATAGAGAATATTAAGTCAATTACAATTTTTCAGCTACCAGTGTGTTTTTAGATTGTAGCGGGAAACCGGAGCACCAAGTGGAAACCCATGCACAGATGGGGAGAACATAAAAACACCACACACATTGTGCGCTGTTTGGGATCGAGCTTACAAGAACTCTGAGAATTCAATATAATATTCTGCAAAACACATACAAGCAGGAAAAAGCAATCGTAGCAAGCTGCACATATGTTATATTAAAAGATGCTTGGACTCACCATCAGCTCAAAGAAGAACCAGGCTTGATGAAGGGTTGCCTCCCGCACGATGCCGCTACACACCACCCACTGCAAGGCCAGCTCCTCATGGAAGAGCTACTCAATAAGGGGAGAGCCAGAGTTACACAACGTACCACTGTGACCACTACACACACCAACAAACCACCCACATACACCAGCACAGGCTCAACACCAAATCAGGCACAACTTAAACATACGTCAGCATACGAGGCAATGAATGGCGGGTGCGAACCGAAGACTGACGCGGCACAATGCAAGACAATGATTGCTGGATGTGTCGCGCAATGACAAATGCAGGACGCACAAACGAGTCTAGTGACGTTCCCTGGCGACTAGCTGCAGCCATACACCTGTATTTTTTCTGGCGCATCTTTACTATATCTGCGCTGTATTGGTCTCATTAATACCGGACAAGTAATTCTAAGACTGGCAAATATAAAAACTTTCACATATAGGTTTGTAAATTTCCGCTGGTTACTAGAGCAGGGAAAATTTGATGGAAGACTATGATGGGGGTGGAGGAATTATTTCCCCCATGCACTGCGGAGTTCCTGTCTTAAGAAAGCGTAAAAACACGACACACAACTTTACCTTGCCCGTATCTAGTATATACAGATGTGTCCTCTTATACTTTGCGTCTTTCCTGAGCCGCTCCAACACTAGCAAATTCTGCGTCCTAGACGCATTGCAGACGCAGTGAAGAGCCGCTCAGTGAACCAGAGGCGCTAGGATGTGACTATTTGCACAGGATTTGGTATAACGTGAAAGGTGAGGGATGACAGACCGTAGCGAAAGGAGGAGAACCCTTATTCAGTAGATCTGAGACGCACATAGGCTGTACGATTACCACACGTCCCAGTGGTCATTGTGTACTAGCAATGTACTTTTGTCATTCCTGGTTGTTCTATCAGTGCGAATAAGACCTTTTGTGCAAATAGGATGCTCGGTTAAGCCAAGTCACATGGCACGCTGAGAGGGGCTATTCACAATGACTTGAGTCACAGTATACGAGGACCAATTGTATATACTCCGCCATCTAGCAATACTGAATACAGTAATCATTTCACAGTAGGGAAGAATTATACAGTGGAAGCTTATTCCATTTCCTAACCCCCTGCTACATAGCTCCTTCTACCCCATCTGTGTCACCTGTCTGCTCCTCCCCTTCAGAATGTAAGCTCTCACGAGCAGGGCCCTCTCTCCTCATGTGCATTTCCCTCTCTTAGACCCTTGGTTTCTGCCCCCCATATGCTTATTTCAGTGTCCTGTCCCCTAATGCAGCAATATTTATATACCATGTACTGGTCCTACACTGCCTTGTTCTGTAAGTCGCTGTTTTCCTGTTTGGCTCATTTATTTATGTACTTTGTTAGGCGATGCAGAACCCTTGTGGCGCCATATAAATAAATAAGGTGTTTGTGAATGTTAAGGGGGTATCCAATTAGAAACGGTGAATTACAGCTGCTGATAGAATATCCCCCCAAGTCTTTCCATATTGGTAAAGTTACATTTATTTATTTAGATGTGAGTGTGTATTATATATATGTGTAATGTTGGGGGAGATGTATCAATCTCACTTTGTAACTCCCCCCCCCAGGGTGTGGTATAGCTCACAGACAGTTAAAAGATAGACAGTCATTAGTCAGACACTATATGGTCGACGGTCAAAGGTCCGACAGGGGCATGAGTCTGACACAAAAAAAATGTGAAATTCGTCAACGCTCGCCACACTTCGGGATCGGTGTCTGGCGTCGCTCCGCTCGCCACAACTTTACTAAAAGGTAACAGTTTGTGACATGGATAGTAAATGAGGCAAAAGTTGTAAAGAAACACAGAAAAAAAACAAAAAAAAACACAATTTTTTTTGGTGTCTGACTTTTGACTGTCGACCATATGGTGTCTAACTAATGACTGTCTATCTTTTAACTGTCTGTCTATAGACACGAACCCCCACCCCCACCCCCCATGGCCTCTCTAGACCACCAGGTGTATCCTTCCACCCTTCTTTTGCCTGTCTGTACCCCATTTCATGTGTAGACTACCATAGACTATCTGGCTATGAGGTCAGTAACGGATCAGTCATTACTCGGCTCATATTTTCCTGTATCCTATTTACAGTCTCCCACAGTACATTGCCGCCAAACCAGTCATGCTTCATTGGCTATCTGGGCAGGGTCAGGCGGTGTTCCTCACCGGCTATACCTCCGTACTCCCCTCTGCATATACAATGTATTCAGGTCACTGTTCTCACCACGGTTGGGAACCACAGCGAGGGGTGATGAAAGGATACTGCCGCACTTCATGAGCTGGAAACAGCCGTTTGTATGAATCTACCTTTTTAGTTGGCAATCGTCCGGTTAAGGTTTGTAAGAAACTTGAGGTCTCAGCGTGAGAGGACATGCGGTTCCCCCGATCCATAGCCTATGAAACGGAGACGAGTGATGGGTGAGAGCACATTACACGTGACTGACGGCGGACTCTACGTTGGAATCGCTGAACTTAGCACCGTAAATGCCACCAACCCTGAACAATAACTCCAACAACAGACTGGCTACCCACGAGGGACATGAAGAGGGGAAAGAAAAGTTTGATTGGAAGTTGAATTAGTTTTTTGGCACGGTTAGTTCAAGCAAAGCAAATCTCTCTGATTCCCAAGCGCATGCAGAGAAGCGTGCAGAGGTTATTATATTATTTTGCTTTATTACGGAGTGGACAAATAAAGTAATAAATCTGAAATTTAATTTTTGGTTTGTCTTTGTTATTAATTTGCTTTACGGCGGCAAATTACCCTTTCAGCAGATTTTGATTCTGTTTTTTTTACGGATTCCTTCTCCCCATACCATGAACAGTCTACAAACTGCATTTGGTGCCATTCCGACTATTAAGGGCACAGGCAGCTCTGAATAGGGAAACTTTACTTTGTACTTCCAAATTTGGGCTGTGATGAAACTAATTTGCAGTCGGGGGGTGTCCTGTATACACAGAAAGGTCCTGCTTTGATGTCTTATGAGACGATACTAAATTCTGCACTGGGGTGTCCACGAAGACTGCTCAAATCAATCAGTTTTATAGCAGGTCCACAACCCAAGTTCCCCATGGACGCGGCCACCTGTGCCAACCTGTTGTTAAAGGGAAGATGCATAACTCCTTGGGGAGAGATAAATATATGTTATGGTAAGAACTTACCGTTGATAACGTGATTTCTCTTATGTCCACAGGTATCCACAGGATAACATTGGGATATTGTCGAGCGACAGCGAAAATGGCACCAACACGGTCACAAGCTTTCTGGCCTCCCAGGATGCATTGGGGCCTCCACTATAATAGTCCCGCCCACTGACTCAGTCAGATCAGTTCTTTCCACAGCGATTTTAGGCAGGAACATTAGGTAGAGACCTGTACAGGTGATAAGAACACACATGCACACCCTTCCATACAATAAGGAAGAGGTTTAGTGATTGTCTAGATCCTCAAATCAGATGCGTCAGGGTGGGATCCCTGTGGATACCTGTGGACATAAGAGAAATCACGTTATCAACGGTAAGTTCTTACCATAACGTATATTTCTCTGGCTGGGTCCACAGGATTATCCACAGGATAACATTGGGATTCCCAAAGCCATTTTAGTGGTGGGGACGCTCCTGATTGCACAGGAGGACCTTTCACCCGAAGTCTGCGTCATGAGAGGCAAAAGTATCCAAGGCATAATGTCTGATGAATGTGTTTATGGAAGACCATGTGGCTGCCCTACATATCTGTTCTGCTGAAGCACCCTGCTGTGCTGCCCAAGAAGGACCTACCTTACGTGTAGAGTGTGCAGAGACATTAGCCGAAATAGGGAGATCTGCATAAGAATAAGCTTCTGATATTACCATTCGGAGCCATCTCGCCAGCGTCTGTTTACTAGCAGGCCAACCTCTCCTATGGAATCCGTAGAGGATGAAGAGAGAATCTGTTTTCCTGATGGCACTAGTACGATCTATGTAGATTCTTAAAGCCCGGACCACATCCAGCGACGCTTCTCCCGCAGATAGTCCCGATATCTGAAAGGCTGGGACTACAATTTCTTCATTCAGGTGAAACTTTGATACCACCTTTGGAAGATAGCTAGATCTCGTTCTGAGAACTGCTCTGTCTGGAAAAAAACTTAGGAAAGGAGACTTACATGATAATGCTCCTAAATATGACACTCTTCTGGCTGACGCCATTGCCAGTAAAAAAAGAACTTTAACCGTTAACCACTTAAGATCTGCTCTCTCAAGTGGTTCAAACAAAGGACCCTGGAGAAATTTAAGAACTAAATTCAAATCCCAGGGAGCTGCAGGAGGAACAAAAGGAGGTTGAATATGTACTACTCCTTGGAAAAATGTACGTACATCCTGTAAATCAGCAATCTTCTGCTGAAACCATACAGTCAACGCCGAGACTTGCACCCTCAAGGAAGCAACTTTCAACCCTTTATCCAATCCTGCCTGAAGGAAATCCAAAATCCTAGCTACTTTAAAAGATCTCGGATTGTAATTTTTTCCAGTACACCAGTGAATATAGGCTTGCCATATTCTATGATACACACGGGCCGAAGAAGGCTTTCTTGCTCTAAGCATGGTTTGGATTACTTGTTTCGAAAATCCTTTAGCCTCTAAGATAGAGGTTTCAACAGCCACGCCGTCAAAGATAGGCGATCCAGATGACTGTGATAACAAGGACCCTGCATTAACAGATCTGGACGTTGAGGGAGCAGTATCGGTGCTTCCACTGACATTCTCAACAGATCAGTGTACCAATGCCTTCTTGGCCAAGCTGGAGCTATTAGAATAATTGCTCCTTTTGCCTGTTTTATCTTTCTCACTACTCTGGGTAACAGAGATATTGGAGGGAACAGATATGCCAGCTGAAACCTCCATTCTACTGACAGTGCGTCTTCCAGGACCGCTCCTGGGTCCCTTGTTCTTGATCCGTACCTCAGAACTTTGTTGTTTAGACGAGACGCCATAAGGTCTATCTCCGGTAGACCCCATCTGTTCACCAGTGTCTGAAACACTTCTGGGTGTAGTGCCCATTCGGTTTCCTGAATGGTGTGCCGACTGAGAAAATCCGCTTCCCAATTTAGTACACCCGGGACAAATACTGCTGTCAATTCCGGGAGATGGAGTTCCGCCCATTTTAGAATGGGAGTTACTTCCTCCATCAGACTCTTGCTGTGAGTTCCTCCTTGATGATTGAGGTATGCTACTGCCGTCGCATTGTCTGAATGGATCTGGAATGGTCTTCCTTGTAGATTGTCCTTTGCCTGAACTAGAGCCAAGTAAACGGCCCTTATCTCCAACAGATCTATCGGCAGGCGACTTTCCCTTGAGGTCCACTATCCCCAGAACCATAGGCTTCCGAGTACCGCCCCCCAGCCCTGCAGGCTGCATCTGTTGTCAGGACTTGTCACTCTTTTATCCAAAAGGGTCTCCCCTTGTTCAAATGGTCTGTCTGTAGCCACCACGCTAGAGACCTTTTAACATTTATTGGAATCTTTATCATCTACTTCTTTATCGTCTGATGATTTCCGTTCCATTTGGTCAGAATAAGGTGCTGCAATGGTCTGGAGTGGAATTGCGCATATTCCACCATGTCGAAGGTTGATACCATCAGACCCAACAGTCGCATTGCTGCATGGACTGACATTGTCTGGGCTTGCAACGCTTCCTGAGCCATGACCTGCACCTTGACTATCTTTTTCTCTGGTAAGAGAACTTTCTGTAGGTCTGAATCCAATATGGCCCCCAAATGAACCATCCGCTGTGACGGATTCAGGGACAACTTCTCCCAATTTATGAGCCACCCGTGTCTCTGTAAACAAACTATCGTCTGTTGAAGATTGCTCAACAGTAAATCTTGCGACTGTGCTAAGATTAATAGGTCGTCGAGGTATGGGAATATTCTTATCCCCTGCTTGCGCAGACAAGCTGCCATAACCACCAAGATCTTGGTAAACACCCTGGGTGCTGTAGCTAGCCCGAAAGGCAGAGCTTGGAACTGGAAATGTTCCTGGAGGATGGCAAACCTGAGGTAACACTGATGTGACAGTGCTATAGGCACATGTAGGTAAGCATCCCGTACATCCAGAGATACCATATAGTCTCCCGGTTCCATAGCCAACATTATGGAGCGTAACGTCTCCATGTGGAACTTCGGGATCCATATGTATTTGTTCAACATTTTCAGATTTAGAATTGGTCGATATGACCCATTTGGTTTCTGGATTAGAAATAGATTGGAGTAATACCCCTGTCCCTTTTGTGATGGAGGTACTGGGACAATCACACCTGACTGCAGTAATTTTTGGACTGCTTCTTGCAGGGCATTGGCCTTCGACTCTATACGAGACGGGCTGGTGCAAAAAAATCTTTGAGGAGGCTGCCTCCTGAATGGGAACCCATACCCCTGAGATACTACCTTCTGCACCCAGGCATCTGCTGTTGACTGTTGCCATATGTGTGCAAATTGAAGGAGTCGGCCCCCAACCCTGGAATCCTCCAGGCGGAGGCCCGTCTCTTCAGGCTGACGGTTTCTGTTCAGGTTTGGAAGCTGGCTTTTTGCTAGCCCACTGCTTCCTACCCCTGGATTTAAACTGGGGTTGCTTAGGCTCCTCTTTAGCTTTTGCTTTGCTTTGCCAGCGAGATGAGCGAAATTTTAAACCCTTGGACTTAGGGTTATAAGCAGCTGGAAATCTGACCTTTTTCGATTCAGCCTCTGATTCTAGGATATCCGATAAAGGTTTTCCAAATAATATATTACCGACAAAAGGCAATGCTTCCAATTCTTTCTTGGACTCCGCATCTGCCTTCCAGGTCCGTAGCCAAACTGCTCTGCGAGCGACTACTGTCAAGGCTGAAGCTTTAGAAGCAACTGTGCCTACATCAATTGCTGCTTCTTCCAAATACTTGGCAGATTGTCTTAACCGGCAAAAACGATCCTCTTGCTCCCTAGTAGGAGAAGGGATGTCATTCTCTAGTTCCTCTATCCATTCGCCCATTGCCTTTGCTACCCAGGCCGAAGCCACAGCAGGTCTTACCACTGCTCCTACTAGAGAAAAAATATTTTTCAAAAGGCTATCTACCCTTCTGTCTGTGACATCATTTAGTGAGGTAGATGACAGTGATAAAGCAGATTTATGCACGAGTCGCAGAACATGTGCATCTACTTTTGGAGGAACTTCTCTTTTCGAACAATCCACAGCTGGAAATGGATAATAAGAATCCCATCTCTTAGGAATCTTATACTTTTTACTGGGCGCTGCCCAAGACTCATCCATCATTTCCATCAGCTCATCTGACGCTGGGAATTCAGCTTTCACTGATTTTGTTAGTTTAAATACAGGTGCTTTAGATTTTAACACTGACTTGGCTGGCTCTTCCAACGAGAGAACAGCTTTCACAGCATTAATAAGTTCAGCTACATCATCTGAACTAAAACTCTGCGACTGATCATCATACGGAGTCGAATCTATTGTCTCATCGTCCGATGTATCATCTTGTGTAGTCTGCCACACAGACGTATCTGTCTTAGTCTTACCTGTCCCTTGGTTGCTTGTAGAGGCTACTGGAACCAAGACGTAGGAAGGGACCTGCATGTATGGGTTCATAGTGTAACCTAACCCCTGAGGTGGTGCTACTGTAGTTAACTTGTCCGCTATAGAAGACAGAGTCTTTGCGAACATATTCCATGGTGGCTCTGTTGGTGGTTGAACCAACTCCTGTCTTATACTTCGCTGAAAAGCGAAACAGTAAGCACACAAACCCTCATAAGTGACCAACTGATTCATATCAATTACCCCTGACTTACAAGATAAGCATGTTAGGGCTATAGAAGTGCTTGATAAATTCTCATCACTTCTGCCGCTCACAGACATGGTAATAATCTGTTATTGACTACACAATTTTGTGACTGAAAAACACCCTATATGTCAGTATATAGAGATGAGATCAATCTGACCACAGTGCACCTGATTTGAGGGTCAGAACAGGACTGAAATTACACAGAAAAGTCAGCACGCATACTAGCAGTCAGTCACATGTTAAAGCATTAGACATTGTCATATGAGAATACAACCTCCATAACAACTTATACATAAGTAGCAAAATTGTACTTCTGTTTTAACTGGCTCTTTTTTTCAACATAACATGCAGAAAACACAGTAATATACAGGTCTCATATGCAATATGTACTAAAACTTAACAATGCATACTAAAAAGTAGAAGGAATTTTTAGTACTGTATACCCTGCCTCCGTAGAGCGGGATACAGGGAGACTCACCACACTTCCATATCCAAGCAAATACGCTCGTAAGACGCTGAGTGGATTCAGACGCTACTGGTGTACACTGCCGCTCTTGGTAACTGATAACGGACACGGACGCTCACCAACGGACACGGACGCTGAGCGACTTCCACGTGTATGCAGACGCTAAGGCCTGCGACTCGGTCTGGCGGGTTTTATCTCCAGTGTACACAACCGCAGCGTCTAAGCTGCGACCGAGTACCCTCGTGGTAGCGTCTGAGCCGGAAGTGAGGTCATTCAGTTCATGAAACGAGAGACACGCGGGAACTGGCCATGAACTCGGAGGAGGGATGGCCAGGAGAGCGTCTTAATCCCCTGTTGTCTTAAACTCCCAGGATCGCGGCCTCTACCTAGTCCTGGCACCTATGCTCCCCGGAGCGTAGCGCTGTCACACTCGAGATGTTCGGCGCATCAACACACTGTTTGCAGTCTCCACCAAATCAGTGTAGCTGTGTCCTGACCCCTCTAGTAAGAGGAAGTCCATAGACTCACCGTCTCCCCATGCTCCGGCCACAGCCTGGTTACGTCTGCTGGACCTGCTAGAACATCCGACACAGACGCCCGTCGAGACAGCACTGTACCGCGAAGGTAAGCGTTGTTGCGACCCGGTGGGGAGTTGTTGGAGCGACTCTTTCTAATATGCGTTTAAGACGCTGTTAAGAGAAGTCGCTCAAAAAAACAATATAGTAAGTCTATAAAAAAAAAAATAATAAAAGCTTTAGGCTGCTTTATTCACAGCAGCCCTGTGACCATGCGGCTTCCTGCCGCACCAAGCAAAAAACTGATCTGACTGAGTCAGTGGGCGGGACTATATAGTGGAGGCCCCGATGCATCCTGGGAGGCCAGAAAGCTCGTGACCGTGTTGGTGCCATTTTCGCTGTCGCTCGACAATATCCCAATGTTATCCTGTGGATAATCCTGTGGACCCAGCCAGAGAAAGTAGAGAAGTTGCCCAAAGCAACTAATCGGCTTCTGTCAGTTATCGAGCGCAGAATTTGCAGCGATAGGTTGCTTTGCGTGGCCTCCACTTTCTCTCTAAGCCTTGGATGAAGATAACGTAGACTGAGATAAAGTTCCAGCCAATCAGCTCCTAACTGCCACGTCACAGGATGGGTTTGAAAAATGACAGTTAGGAGCTGATTGGCTGGTACTTTATCTCCATCCAAGGCTTAGTAAATAGACCCCAAAGGCTTGATACATCTATACATCAAGGCTTGATAAACTCTGGAGCACTTTTGTACGTGGCAGTGTTATTTAAGTGCCTAAAGGGGAGATTTATTAACGCTTGGGAAGAGAAAGTGGAGAGAGATAAAGTACCAATCACCGTCTGACATTTTTTTCAAACACAGCCTGTAAATGGAGTTAGAAGCGGATTAGTCAGTACTTTATCTCTCTCAATGATTTGATAAATCTCCCCCTAATTGTGCCCAAAACTGAAATCGTAAGAAATGTTTTGTGCAGAGACCGTGAAGCATTTCCGAAGCCTTTGCTGTGTGGTATATGGACAGCAATCTGCTCTCTTCCACATAAGTGTTATGTATAATAATAACTATTTGCGTATATGGCGCAGAACGCATCGGGGATTAGGACCATGAAGAAAGTCGGCACAGACGCAGCGGACCTGGTTGGAAGTTAAACTGAACAGCGGCCAATGCAGCGCGTGAATATGGAAACACGGATTATGCGCGAGTGAAGAGGCTTGATGATACTGAATAGATGGGGATGGAGGTGAAACACACAGACAGGTATCTTCTGATTAGTATTTACAGAGAGCAAAGGACATTACTCCCATGCACAGACGTCAGCCACTCCCCACGCACAGGCGTCAGCCACTCCCCACGCGCATGCGTCAGCCACTCCCTTCCAGATTCCCTTAAAGCAACAGTAATAAGGAAACAAGAATACAAGAATACCACATAGTGATAACCAAAGGTTCCCAAAAAAAAAGGGTTTATCTCATTCAGGGGCCATTTATTATCGGGTTTTACACAGATCATTTACATTTATTATCACAGAAATAAGAAATGATGTACCACCAGCATGTATCATCAAACACATTCAGGGGGGATCAGTACGAGATCCCGGCGGTCAGGAGACAGATGCGGGCTCGCTGCGATCGACATGCTTTGGGCCCGGTGGCGAGCAGTTCTATTCTCCTCCGGGTGGTGTTGTGGGCCACCACCCAAGGGGGGGTAACCAGCCGGCGGTCGGGACTCTGACCGCCGGTATTTCAGTGGGTGTCGGGATTCCGGCGTCGGGATCGCGACAGGCGGTCAATTGACTGCCTCCCATTCAGGGATCAGAGCTCGTCCCTGTGATGTGAAAATGTAAAGTGATCGCATTCTCCAAGAGCGGATCGCTTTCCTGGTACTTTTTGCAGAATGCAGCCTATAGGCTACAGTGGATAATGTCATCCTCAGATGGCGTTCACTATCAAGGATAAACTTTGTCAATTCAGCAATTTTGCGATCGAAAAAACAAGAGACTGCAACAGATATCTTCGGCATCTACTGCAGGCCCCTGTACACAGATATGAGGGATACTTAATATCTGCTGGCGCCGAAAACGGGTGTTTTGGGGGATATCTCGCAAATCTTAGACAAATAGGCTCCTTACTCTTGAAGTATCAAAATGTATAAGCCACAGAATGACTGCCCCTCACAGGCACTGGAGCCAATCCGTGGACTGAAGCAATATTCACATTGGATGCTACAGCCAATCAATTCACTAGGAATTCGCGGTATCACAGACACGCCTCCTCTGCAGGTAAGGCGCTGATCTGGCTAACACGCTATACACTGCTGCTTTCAGGAATCCTTCAGGATGACATTAATCTCATTCCCAAACACTCAGACCCCCCTCATGCTGATAAAGGTTTTTGCAGGCACAGAGTATTACAGGAATAGCAGCATGCGTAGGACAAGATGGGAGAATAAAGAGGAAGGTAAATCATTCCCCCAGAAACACCACCTGCACTGAGTCAGCACTGGGGCTGGGGTTAGTCACCCACTGGGCAGCCTTGGGACCCCCCGTGTTGACCCAAGAGTTGGAGCGATCCAAGCCCTGACCACAGGGACGTGCGGCAGTCGGGAAAGGAGAGATGTTATTACAAGGGAGGCTTTGCTCATTAGTTTGGTTACCGATTCAAAATAGAATATAACATAAAAACATTAATATTTAAATACCCAACAACACAGCATGTGC
Organism: Pseudophryne corroboree; assembly: GCF_028390025.1. Classification (NCBI taxonomy): domain Eukaryota; kingdom Metazoa; phylum Chordata; class Amphibia; order Anura; family Myobatrachidae; genus Pseudophryne; species Pseudophryne corroboree. The sequence continues at coordinate 39,573,342 of NC_086452.1, read as the reverse complement.
GCTATGTTCAGTTCACAAAGAAAATGGTTACTTTTCCCTACATCAATATACAATTATGGATAACGCCCAAGTTGCAATGTTTCCTGTAACGGAGTTATCATAACACATCAATGTTAGGAAAACAAGATGGCCGAACGTTTGTCATTATTTTAAAAAAACAACAACAACCTAATAATAAACATTAAAAAACCATTATTGGAGAACAACCTGAAATATATCACGTGAAATATAGAAAAATGAAAGAAAGCATGGTCATTTATTTTGAGGACGATTCCAGATAAACATTTTTCGGGGCCGGCTCTGAGCCCGCCGCAAGTGGAAATGCAGACAGTTGTCACGGATTTCAGCTTACTGTGCATGCGCCTTAGTGACAAGGATGACGTGGACCACACTATCTGTGAAATGTGCGTTTTAGGGGGGTAATTCTAAGTTGATTGGAGCAGGATTTTTGATAGCAACTGGGCAAAACCATGTGCACTGCAGGGGAGGCAGATGTAACATGTGCAGAGAGAGATAGATTTGGGTGTGGTGTGTTCAATCTGCAATCTAATTTGCAGTGTAAAAATAAAGCAGCCAGTAGTTACCCTGCACAGAAACAAAATAACCCACCCAAATCTAACTCTCTCTGCACATGTTATATCTGCCTCCCCTGCAGTGCACATGGTTTTGCCCAATTGCTATCAAAAATCCTGCTGCGATCAACTTGGAATTACCCCCCAGGCTGGGAACTGGACGGCGACCACGCGATCGCACAGAACCGTCTCACGGGAGTGTTGGCCGACGTCGGTGCTCATTCGCAATGAGCAGATGGAGATGAGACGTCTGCTTCAATCAGATCTTTTGCACCCAGCACGGGACGGGGGTGTAAGTTCCAATACAAATAACTACAGCTGCGGACATAGGAACAGTACGCTGGATGGCCTAGCACATGCAGACGCACGGCTGTTTACTATACGCGGCAGATACTTGCATTAGCATAATGTATTAAGCACGGACTGGGGTCTGCACGGACTGGGGTCTAGATGGAAAAGGGGCCGCGGATGCATCCAGTCAGAACGAGCCCCGTTATATATTTATTTTTAACGCATACCCACCCCCAACTTGTAGAACCGCGCTTTATCTTGTCCACGGTTTACCTTCAAACGCCCACCGGCTGTTACCTCTGATGAAGAGCGACAGCCCGCGCTGGAAACGCTGCACATTGAGACCCCTAGACTTCTACTAGCTCAGGAGAACAGGTTTTATCATAAGGAGAAAACATCATATTTTCTTAATTTGTACATTTAATTAAATAAATAAATGTAATACTTTTCTGTTAATTACAAATCCCCTCAGAATTAGTTCATTATTACATGAAGGAGCCACGGTTATAAGCACCATATTAAAGTCGGTGACCAGACAATGGGGGTAATTCAGATGTGATCATTAGGCAGTGATTTTCGCTGCCCTGCGATCAGATAGTCGCCGCCTACAGGGGGAAGGGGAAATCGCTGTGCAAGTGTGGGATCGCATGTGTAGCAGAGCTGCACAAACTGAATTTATTTGTGCAGTCTCTGCTTAGTCCAGGTCTTACTCTGCTGCTTGTTTCCTGCTGATCGGGGCCGGAGCCGACGTCAGACACCCTCCCTGAAAATGCCTGATCCCGCCTGCGTTTTTCCGGACACTCCTCTAAAACGGTCAGTTGCCACCCACTAACCTTCCTGTCAATCACCTGCGAACGCCCGTGCTTTCTGATTTTTTTGTATCATCCCGTCGCAGGGCGCCGATTCCCGTAGCAGCGGTCCGTCGCATCTGCGCAGTGCGGTGCATGCGCAGTTCAGATCTGGTCGCCAGTTGCAATCAGGTCTTAATTACCCCCAATGTACACACAGAGCAACATCAGAAGGAAAGGGAACATTACCAATATAAAACATTATTTCGGCAAGATGTTCCCTTTACTTAAAAGCTCTTTAGTGCTCAATACATAAATAACAGCTGTTATTTGGCAGTGACCACGTCCACAATGTTTAATATAACATGAAATTTCAGCCGCAACCCTTCTATTCGTGGCATGTACCGTTATATTAATTTATTTTAAAATAAACCACTAATATCACCGATGAATAAAAGTTTTCAGAAAATGATCACAACTAAATATATTTAGGAGATATGTTTGATTATGGGGGGAGATATTTTTCCTATGCAGTTTAGGGATATTTTACCCCAGTCCGTGATAGTTAACAGGAAGCCTAAACTGGCCAATCAGACAACTGCATGCAATAAGTGTTACCCTGCTATGGGATGCTTCAGGGGCAAAACCGATCAGTCAGCATTTTAGATGAAATAGTCTTTTAGTATCTATCGGACGTTCGTCAATCACCGTATTATAATTACCGGTCACAGGAATAGGTTTCGATGAAAAGAAAAAACTGTGAGAGCGCATACAAAAAGTGACCTATAGCAAACACCAGTTCATACTGCAAAGTGCAGGCTATGCTACATCCGTGGTTCCAACTCAGACGTTTCACAGAGGTCAAAGGTGTTTGACCAGAGAGGTTGTGTAACCCGCAGTGTTTGTAAAGTCCTTCAAATGAGGCCAGAGTTACAAAAGCACATTAATTATTTCCATAAATGGAGAAACTCCGTTCTATATAGACTTCCAAAAAAATAAAAAGTGCATATTAGATTATATTTATGCCCGTGTTATAATGGGCGGTATCTTCATGCTGGGAGAATAACGGACAGGTCAGCCTGCAGCGCTGTTTCTGCATCACTGCGGCCGCATCCATTAATTAAGTCAGAAAAATGTCTGAAACCAGAATTAGCTACACTCATTGGTTATTGCTGACCGATCCAGCTCAGTTTTAGCAATGGACGGGAACCGGATATCTTGTTGACATTCATAATGTGGATATGAGAATGTCAACATGGTAATACAGATATGTCCTCGTGCATCACTGCTGCAGTCGTGCCAAACAGACCCTCTTGTGAGACTCTGCTAGCGTCGGGTGGCCCTCGCATCTATTTTGCCGAAAATGCGTCCTTGTTGCAACTCAATGCGACTTGGACGCACCAGGAGACTGTGCTGATTAATCTGATATGCGGCATGATATGCTCAGCCGGCTATCATTTTATTACTTAATACAGGTCAGCTGTAATCGCCAACTCACAAGTAGATAGGTTAGAAAGAAATGTTATATGTACTTCTTTTTTGTAACATACAAGTCAGCAGAAAAATGTTGCACACAGACACTGAGGGGGTCATTCCGAGTTGATCGCTCGCTTGCTGTTTTTAGCAGCCGTGCAAACGCTATGCCGCCTTCCACTGGGAGTGTATTTTAGCTTAGCAGAAGTGCGAACGAAAGGATCGCAGAGCGGCTACAAAATAATTTTGTGCAGTTTCAGAGTAGCTTCAGACCTACTCAGCGCTTGCGATGACTTCAGACTGTTCAGTTCCTGTTTTGACGTCACAAACACGCCCTGCGTTCACCCAGCCATGCCTGCGTTTTTCCTGGCACGCCTGTGTTTTTTCCGAACACTCCCTGAAAAGGGTCAGTTGACACCCAGAAACGCCCTCTTCCTGTCAATCACTCTGCGGCCAGCAGTGCGACGGAAAAGCTTCGCTAAACCTTGTGTGAAACTACATCGTTCGTTGTAATAGTTCGTCGCGCATGCGCATTGCGCCGCATGCGCAGAAGTGCAGTTTTTTTGCTTCATTGCTGCGCAGCGAACATTTTATGCTAGCGAACTCAGAATGACCCCCTGAATCTCTGAATCTGTACACAAAGGGATACACAGCTTTTTCCAATACAAGTTCTGTCCTGCTCTGTATACAGACTCAGACACACACAATATACAAGTGTCATCTATCACATTACCCAGCACAGTCTCCTCGTGCGTCCTTTCACTGCACTGCAACTAAGACACGTTTTCAGCAACAAAAAGACGCCTGACGCCCGGGGCCTGTCAGCTCACTCGCGCTACACATCTCCCACTGCGTGGTGAATTGAGGCTAGATGTACCATCTGTCAGCAAGTTTTATGTGTCGACATGCACAAAGGTCAACACTGAGGACAGGTCAACACTGTTACAACATTTGACAAGCAATTTTTAGAGCAAGCCTAACGTCATCATTTTCACAATGGCTACAGTCACATGTCGACATAGTAAATGTCGACAATCTGACTGCTTACCAAAGAGGACCACTAATCCAAAGAGAAAGCTGGGGCAATATGGAACGGTTTCCAATAAGAGTTCTTAGAACAACCCCAAAGATCTGATCGTTGTAGAGTAGAAAGACAACGAGTGTCCACGTGTGGTCGTCTCCTAGGACCTGTCATTATTATTATTATACCTGTACAAATATAAAGAGTACAACTGGGCACCTTTACGGCACGCTCATATTACCTTGCTGCCAATTATCGATCTCACTTCATCGTCTGGTGAGGTTGGCGTCCCGGAAATATCAGGATTGCTGTTGCTAAGGCTTCTGGAGCGGTTTAAATTAAGGCTCGCTGGTCTGTTTGCCGACCTGGCCATTGTGGCATAGTGCATTGATGCACCTAGACCTCCAGGCCCTGGAAGGAGGGTAAAAGCAATGAGAAAAATGTACGTTTTTGCTACACATCAAATAAACAAAGTAAGGTTTACTTTCAACAGCAACAAGTAGGAATGAACCACGGCCAATGTCCAGACTCAATGAGTTCCGGGGATTAAAACAATTGGGGTTCAAGCTTCTTTTTTTTATGGTGGGAAAGGGAGCAGGGACTGTAATCATGCCATAGATGTGGGATCCCAAAAGAGGCAAGTTGCAACAGAATGACTTGAAATATCCAAATTGGGGCGTTACGCCAATGTGGGGTCCCAACGCACAGTTGTGCAACTCCCTTAAACTAGGATTTAAATGGTCTTGGCAAACACCTGGCTTCTAGATTCCTGAATGCAGCCTGGCCATTATACACATCCGGCAAGAGTTTGGCTTCTAATTACAAAGTGGGAAGCCGAGGCTCGGGCGTTAGGCCGTGTCCAGAAGTGGCTCAGCTCCTGAGCTTCATGAGGACTACTAAGGGCTGGGGTGAAGGTCTACTGTGGACAACGACAGCCTGATTTCTAGGTCCAGCAAGGGTAAACACATGACTTTAGGTCTAATGTTGCTGTCCGGTATGTATGTATGTATGTATGTATGTATGTATGTATGTATGTATGTATGTATGTATTATGTGGTTGGCTACGGCTGGGGTTCGAACTCTAATGTGGGTGGTTATAATTTCAATTCTCTTGTGTGCCTACCTAAACCTGCCGGAATACGTCTAAGAATCCCACAAAGACCTTAGTTCTCATGGTGTCAAAGCCTTGGATACAAAATCTAGTGTAGAAGATCAAAGGGGAGCATATATGCCTAGTATGATATATCAGCCATAGAGCAGAAAGTGTCTAGTATCACTGTACTATGTACTAGCCACAAGCTATATAGCTCATTTGTCTATGGTGAAACCATGTTTCCAGTGTTCAGGAGCTACCAGGGACGTGCAGTCCGGGGAGGCAGTGCCTCCCCTGTCATTAATTATTAAAATAACACAAAGAAGATACTTATGACACATATTATGTGTCATAAGTATATGCTTTAGCTTTGTATTATTTTAGTAATTTTTCAGCATAAAAAAAAACGTTTACATTTGTGTTTCGGAGGCACCGCTCCAGGTGCCTCCCGATATCAATGTAACAGAGCCGGAAGCGGGGGGCGGGGCCGAGTATCGGGCAGTAAAAGCCCATTAAAAAAGTAACATAAGCGGCACTTATACAAGTGCTTCTGTGACAGGGGCGTGCTTTCAGCCATGTGAAAGCACGCCCCGTCACTGAAACAGCTCTGATTGGGCAGGGGGCAGCTCTGATGTAGCCGAGCATCAATATGCTGTGCTCGGCACTTGCAGGCAGGGGGCGGATCGGCCTGGCGGTGTGACGAGACGGGGCTGCCCGACAGCAAACGGCCCCGCTACCCGGGCCGGCTGCCACAAACGTAAGTCTCTCACCGCAGCTCCTGCTAGTGTATACAGCAGCGCCACATCAGGGATTAGGGCTGCAACGGAGACAGCGGTCAGCACTGGGATAGGGGGTACTATGAACTCCGTTGCAGCCCTACCCTCCCTACAAATGATGCAGCTTTAGCCGGGGAGTGATGGGGGGGGATGCAGAAGAGGGGTGTGGGGTTGTATGTTTCTAACATGACCTGTGTATTTTGAAAATGTGTCAGGTGGTAAGACATACACCTATGCACCAGCAAGGGGATTTGTTAAGGCTCCTTGACAAATCCCATTGCTGGTGCACAGGTGTATGTCTTACCACCTGACACATTTTCAAAATACACAGGTCATGTTGGAAACATACAACCCCCCCCCCCCCCCCCCCCACACACACACACACACACACACTCCCGCCCACCACCATTCCCCATTGGAATATACAGCAGCTGCATTACCCCTTCTGAAGCTGCATCATATGCATGAAGAGCTGGGCTGCAACGGAGGTCATGGCCCCATCCCAGTGCCGACCGCCACCGACTGTCACCCAGACAGCACCAGCCGTGCTCAAGAATGTCTGTAGGCTGCAGCCAGTGCAGCCTGTACTGCAAACGTTGGCTGGCACCAGTGTTGAGGCGGGCTTTACTGCGAGCACGCAAACATGGAAGCATTGACGAGCTGATCATGTACAGCTGGAGCAGAGGTTCGGCGCCACTCCCCCCCCCCCCCCAACCCGATTGCAGGCCGCGTCCACCCCCGTGTCCAAGCTCCGCTGGATCACACAGGAAAGAGACAGGTGTGAGGTACTGGAGAAGAGGGACCCATCACTTCCACTCCGGATGTCCGAGTGTCCGCCCATCCTGTGTGAGCCTGCTGTCAGTATGGAGGGTGCACCGGTGGCTGGGAGGAGGTGAGATCCTTGTTCAGCTTATTCTAACTTATGCTCGCCGAGTCCCTTCCACTCTCATCCTGCCCACATCTTCCCACCACTACTCCCATCCTGTCCCCCTTCTATTACTCCCTGCCTGCCCTCCTACTCTGCACTACTCTTACTCCCATCCTGTCTCCCACTTTCCACTACTACTTCCATCCTGCCCCCTGCTCTCCTCCACTGCTCCTCACTACTACTAATCCCAGCCTGCCCCCTGTTCTCCACGACTACTACTCTCAGCCTGCTCCCTGCTCTCCACCATGACTACTCCCATCCCACCACCTGCTCTGCACTTCTACTGCTCCCATCCTGCTTCTCACTATTCCTCCCACCCTGCCCCCAGCAGTAGCGGAGTGTATGGAGCTTGTGCTCCATGTCTCACAGTACAGTACCCATCCAAACTAACACTCCTGCCTCTGGAGCATACCTGTAATCCGCCCACTCCCTCCCCCCCCCCCCGGCCTCTTCAACATACAGTACCCCCCCAGGCCAGTGGGTACATACAGTACACTGCCCACCCTACCACCTCCTCCCCCTGGCCCCACGGACACACATTCCCCACCCTGCCGACTGGTCCTCTAGATACAGTACCCTCCCAAAATGGGGCAGCAGTAGTAGTGGGCATTAGCTTGGTGGCAGTAGGAGTCATCGGCGGGACTCAACAGACATTATGGCTGCAGTGCCTCACCAGCCACTGACCTCACCGCATGCCACTGGGAGCTACAGCATTATGGCCCTCATTCCGAGTTGTTCGCTCGCTAGCTGCTTTTAGCAGCATTGCACACGCTAGGCCGCCGCCCTCTGGGAGTGTATCTTAGCTTAGCAGAAGTGCGAATGAAAGATTAGCAAAACTGCGCGTGAAAAATGTCATGCCGTTTCTGAGTAGTTCCAGACCTACTCCTATCTTGCGATCACTGCAGTCTGTTTAGTTCCTGGTTTGACGTCACAAACACGCCCTGCGTTCGGCCAGCCACTCCCCCGTTTCTCCAGCCACTCCTGCGTTTTTGCCTGGCACGCCTGCGTTTTTTTTACCACACTCCCTGAAAACGCAGAGTTTCCGCCCAGAAACACCCACTTCCTGTCAATCATACTACGATCACTCGAGCGACTGAAAAACGTTGCTCGAGCTTGGATAAAACTACAAAGTTTTGTGTGAAAGTACTTAGCGCATGTGCGCTGCGTACCATGCGCAGAATTGCCGCTTTTAAACTTGATCGCTGCGCTGAGAACAACGGCAGCGAGCGATCAACTCGGAATGAAGGCCTGTATCAACAAAGTAAAAACAACCCGGGGATACCATGTTCTATGGCGGTGAATAGGGCTGGGTGGAGAGCTCAGACGGCTATCATTTTATCCATTAACACGTGTCAGCTGTAATCGCCAACTCACAAGTAGATAAGTTAGAAGGAAGCTTTATATGGGCTTCTATCGCCAACCCACAAGTAGATAGGTTAGAAATAAGCTTTATACAGGCTTCTTTTTCTACCATAAAAGTAAGCAGAACAATATTTTGCAAATCATCTTATGAATTGGGAAGGGGAGGGGATGATCTAATAAATAGGATATCAACTGCACGGGGTGGCCTTGAAAAAAAGTAACCAGCTAGTAGATCCCATATTCATTCCAGTCCCTGTTCCGCATACAAATTCTCTGTAATACTGGCTCCTGGGAAACACTCTCTGTCGGACTGCTAGAATCACAGGGTTGAACCGGAAAATAATTAGGAAATAAAAGCACAGGATCTATTATGTGGCCCAGAAAGAGGGGAGGAGGGAAGTAAAGCAACAAAGGATTCTTCTACAGCATTACCTGGAGATGGAGAACTGGGATCGGTGTTTGGAAGCCTGAACACATAGTAGATGTATGAAGCCAGAAGGTTATTCCTGCCGTGTAAGTCCTGGTTCCCTTCCAGGTTTTTATGGAGTCTATTCGTGATGGAAGCCATCGCCTCAAATGACGCTTGTCCTAAGTTAACTGACAAGAACAATTTTTATACATCTCACAGAACGACAAAAGATTGAGAGGACAGAAGCGGTTATGAGTCTGTAAATCCCCCACACGCCTCTCCACTCTCGTAAAACGTTATTGTCACACACTGCACAGGCCCGGTCATTACCCTTTATCTAGCCACAATGGTATAGAGTTCTTCTGGCACTTAAGATTTAACTCACCGATCTGACCGGCGATGACAGGCGGCCTCACGACAAGAAGAATCAGTTTATCCAGCAGGAGGTGGAGGAACCGCACCACCGGTTCCAGCTGAGCCGAGTTTAGGGCCAGGATGCTGCTCTTCAGCTCGCTTTCCAAGTTGTTTTCCATTATTCTCATGTCTCCGATTCGGACAGGGAATAGGTGCTCATCCAAAGCGTGGACAAGAGCGAAGAACTTGTCCAGGTATGAATCCTAAATAATAAAATGCAGAACATACAAGTTCATGTATCAAAGAGCAAATGTTATATATTTATATTATCTACATTTTCTTTCCTACAAAAGCTTCGGTTTACAGGAATGATGCAAGTGGAGATTTCCAACAGCTCCTGAAGAGGGAAGGCCACCTTACCATCCCTACTGCAAGGTTCTCCTTAGAAGCTTGTTTGTGGGATACAGCTCCTCCATTCCGAGGGCATAATCAATCGTGACCTCAAGCCAGAGAACATCCTGGTGGCTGGAATGGGCTATATTACCATCTCCGACTTCGGTCTCGCACTCGAGAACATCCTTGGAGACTGGAGGGCAACTGGCTTCGCTGGAACACATGGTTACTTTGCTCCTGAGGTGCATGCTGGCAAGGAGTACAGTGACAGTGTCGATTGGTTTTCACTTGGTGTCATAATGACTGAAATGATCACCGGAAGTCTTCATTACCAAACTACAAGACTTCATGCATTTGGCACTGCTGTGAAAGACATCATTGACGAGCTCCTCCAAAAAGATCCCCCACAGACGACTTGGGAGTCCATGGTAATATACGACACCATAAGTTCTTCTAGCCGGTCGACTGGGTCGCAGTGAAAACCCTTGAGACGTTACCGCCCTACAGCCCCGAGCCACCATACTTACCACAATCTGACTTCATTCTAAGCCACTCAGAGAGAATGGAGGCAGCAGAGGTCCATAAGTGACCAATAACGGCTGAGGAGCAAGGACGATTTAGAGGGTTTTCATTTGTCAGCTCTACCTCGAGAACCCTCCCAAAGGCACCCGGCATATAAGAACAACAGCTAAGGCCACAGCACTGCTGGTTACTAGAATGGAAGACTCTGCATCAAATGGAAGAGAATGAAGATGAGCCCAACAAAAGAAGAAAGAGGAGCTCAGAAGACTAAGCTTTGAGTTTTTCTCTAAGCTCCCGGTTATTTTAAATGTTTTTATTTTGCTCAGTTGGGATTAGTTTAGACCACAGGTTCTCAAACTCGGTCCTCAAGACCCCACACAGTGCATGTTTTGCAGGTCTCCTCAGAGAATCGCAAGTGAAATAATTAGCTCCACCTGTGGACCTTTTAAAATGTGTCAGTGAGTAATTAATACACCTGTGGACCTGCTGGGTTAACTGCAAAACATGCACTGTGTGGGGTCCTGAGGACCGAGTTTGAGAACCTATGGTTTAGACAGTCATACAGGGTGGGTTGGGACAGTTTACATTTTTTTATATATTTTTGTTAATTTTTATATTTGAAAAATATTGTTAGAGATAGTTTTTTTTATGTTTTACCTATAGATTTTAAGATTTAAAAAAAATAAGAATTTACTCACCGGTAATTCTATTTCTCGTAGTCCGTAGTGGATGCTGGGAACTCCGTAAGGACCATGGGGAATAGCGGGCTCCGAAGGAGGCTGGGCACTCTAGAAAGATCTTAGACTACCTGGTGTGCACTGGCTCCTCCCACTATGACCCTCCTCCAAGCCTCAGTTAGGTACTGTGCTCGGACGAGCGTACACAATAAGGAAGGATTTTGAATCCCGGGTAAGACTCATACCAGCCACACCAATCACACCGTACAACTCGTGATATGAAACACAGTTAACAGTATCAAACAATAGAGCCTCTCAACAGATGGCTCAACAATAACCCGATTTAGTTAACCATAACTATGTACAAGTATTGCAGATAAACCGCACTTGGGATGGGCGCCCAGCATCCACTACGGACTACGAGAAATAGAATTACCGGTGAGTAAATTCTTATTTTCTCTGACGTCCTAGTGGATGCTGGGAACTCCGTAAGGACCATGGGGATTATACCAAAGCTCCCAAACGGGCGGGAGAGTGCGGATGACTCTGCAGCACCGAATGAGAGAACTCCAGGTCCTCCTCAGCCAGGGTATCAAATTTATAGAATTTTGCAAATGTGTTTGCCCCTGACCAAGTAGCAGCTCGGCAAAGTTGTAAAGCCGAGACCCCTCGGGCAGCCGCCCAAGATGAGCCCACCTTCCTTGTGGAATGGGCATTGACAGATTTTGGCTGTGGCAGGCCTGCCACAGTATGTGCAAGCTGAATTGTACTACAAATCCAACGAGCAATAGTCTGCTTAGAAGCAGGAGCACCCAGCTTGTTGGGTGCATACAGGATAAACAGCGAGTCAGATTTTCTGACTCCAGCCGTTCTGGAAACATATATTTTCAGTGCCCTGACAACGTCTAGCAACTTGGAGTCCTCCAAGTCCCTAGTAGCCGCCGGCACCACAATAGGTTGGTTCAGGTGAAACGCTGACACCACCTTTGGGAGAAACTGGGGACGAGTCCTCAATTCTGCCCTCTCCATATGGAAAATCAAATAAGGGCTTTTACAAGACAAAGCCGCCAATTCTGATACTCGCCTGGCAGAAGCCAAGGCCAATAACATAACCACCTTCCACGTGAGATATTTCAGATCCACGGTTTTTAGTGGTTCAAACCAATGTGATTTTAAGAAACTCAACACCACGTTGAGATCCCAAGGTGCCACGGGGGGCACAAACGGGGGCTGAATATGCAGCACTCCTTTAACAAATGTCTGAACTTCAGGTACTGAAGCTAGTTCTTTTTGAAAGAAAATTGACAGAGCCGAGATCTGTACCTTAATGGAGCCCAGTTTTAGGCCCATATTCACTCCTGCTTGCAGGAAATGCAGAAATCGACCTAGTTGAAATTCCTCCGTTGGGGCCTTTTCGGCCTCACACCATGCAACATACCTCCGCCATATGCGGTGATAATGAGTTGCTGTGACCTCTTTCCTGGCTTTAATAAGCGTAGGAATGACTTCCTCCGGAATGCCCTTTTCCTTCAGGATCCGGCGTTCAACCGCCATGCCGTCAAACGCAGCCGCGGTAAGTCTTGGAACAGACAGGGGCCCTGCTGCAGCAGGTCTTGTCTGAGCGGCAGAGACCACGGGTCCTCTGAGATCATTTCTTGAAGTTCCGGGTACCACGCTCTTCTCGGCCAATCCGGAACGACGAGAATTGTGTTTACTCCTCGCTTTCTTATTATTCTCAATACCTTTGGTATGAGAGGTAGAGGAGGGAACACATAAACTGACCGGTACACCCACGGTGTCACTAGAGCGTCCACAGCTATCGCCTGAGGGTCTCTTGACCTGGCGCAATACTTCTCTGGTTTTTTGTTTAGGCGGGACGCCATCATGTCCACCTGTGGACGACCCCATTGATTTACAATCATTTGGAAGACTTCTGGATGAAGTCCCCACTCTCCCGGGTGGAGGTCGTGCCTGCTGAGAAAGTCTGCTTCCCAGTTGTCCACTCCCGGGATGAACACTGCTGACAGTGCTAGTACATGATTCTCCGCCCATCGGAGAATTTTTGTGGCTTCTGCCATCGCCGTCCTGCTTCTTGTGCCGCCCTGTCGATTCACATGGGCGACTGCCGTGATGTTGTCTGACTGGATCAGCACCGGCTGGTGTAGGAGCAGGGATTTTGCTTGACTTAGGGCATTGTAAATGGCCCTTAGTTCCAGAATATTTATGTGAAGGGCAGTCTCCTGACTTGACCATAGTCCTTGGAAATTTCTTCCCTTTGTGACTGCCCCCCAGCCTCGTAGGCTGGCATCCGTGGTCACCAGGACCCAGTCCTGTATGCCGAATCTGCGGCCCTCCAGAAGATGAGCACTGTGCAGCCACCACAGAAGAGACACCCTGGTTCGTGGAGACAGGGTTATTAAACGATGCATCTGAAGATGCGATCCGGACCACTTGTCCAACAGGTCCCACTGAAAAATTCTGGCATGGAACCTGCCGAATGGAATTGCTTCGTAAGAAGCTACCATCTTTCCCAGGACCCGCGTGCAGTGATGCACCGATACCTGTTTTGGTTTTAGGAGGTCTCTGACTAGAGAAGACAACTCCCTGGCTTTCTCCTCCGGGAGAAACACTTTTTTCTGTGCCGTGTCCAGAATCATTCCCAGGAACATTAGACGTGTCGTGGGGACCAGCTGTGACTTTGGGATATTCAGAATCCAGCCGTGCTGGCTCAGCACTTCCTGAGATAGTGCTAGTCCCACTAACAACTGTTCCTTGGATCGTGCCTTTATTAGGAGATCGTCCAAGTATGGGATAATTAAAACTCCCTTTTTTCGAAGGAGTATCATCATTTCCGCCATAACCTTGGTAAATACCCTCGGTGCCGTGGAGAGTCCAAACGGCAGCGTCTGGAATTGGTAATGGCAATCCTGTACCACAAATCTGAGGTACTCCTGGTGAGAATTGTAAATGGGGACATGCAGGTAAGCATCCTTGATGTCCAGGGATACCATGTAATCCCCCTCGTCCAGGCTTGCAATAACCGCCCTGAGCGATTCCATCTTGAACTTGAATTTTTTTATGTATGTGTTCAAGGATTTCAAATTTAAAATGGGTCTCACCGAACCGTCCGGTACTTGTTGAAGTAGGGGTACCTTGATTATCACCTGCTGGGAATACAGCTTGTGAATCGCTGCTACCACCGCCTCCCTGTCTGAGGGAGCAATCGGCAAGGCGGATTTTAGGAAACGGCGGGGTGGAGTCGCCTCGAATTCCAGCCTGTATCCCTGAGATACTATTTGAAGGATCCAGGGATCCACCTGTGAGCGAGCCCACTGATCGCTGAAATTCCTGAGGCGGGCCCCCACCGTACCTGGCTCCGCCTGTGGAGCCCCACCGTCATGCGGCGGACTTGGAAGAGGAAGCGGGGGAGGACTTTTGTTCCTGGGAACCTGCTGTTTGCTGCAGCCTTTTTCCCCTACCTCTGCCTCTTGACAGAAAAGACCCTCCTTTTCCCCGCTTGTTTTTCTGGGACCGAAAGGACTGAACCTGATAAAATGGCGCCTTCTTAGGCTGTGAGGGGACATGGGGTAAAAATGCTGACTTCCCAGACGTTGCTGTGGAAACTAGGTCGGAGAGACCATCCCCAAATAATTCCTCCCCCTTATAAGGCAAAACTTCCATGTGCCTTTTGGAATCTGCATCTCCAGTCCACTGGCGAGTCCATAAGCATCTCCTAGCAGAGATGGATCCATGCTGACGCAATAGCTGGTCTGAGTATAATGCCTGAGTGTGTATATACAGACTTCAGGATCGCCTCCTGCTTTCTATCAGCAGGTTCCTTAAGGGCGGCCGTATCCTGGGACGGTAGTGCCACCTTTTTAGACAAACGTGTGAGCGCTTTATCCACCCTCGGGGGTGTTTCCCAACGTAACCTATCCTCTGGCGGGAAAGGGAACGCCATTAGTAGCTTCTTAGGAATTACCAATTTCTTATCAGGGGAAGCCCACGCTTCTTCACACACTTCATTTAATTCATCTGACGGGGGAAAAACTACAGGTAGTTTTTTCTCCCCAAACATAATACCCTTTTTTGTGGTACCTGGATGTAAATCAGAAATATTTAACACCTCTTTCATTGCCTCAATCATGCAGTGAATGGCCTTAACGGGCATTAAATTTGACTCATCGTCGTCGACACTGGTGTCAGTATCCGTGTCGACATCTACTTGTGCCACCTGAGATAGCGGGCGTTTCAGAGCCCCTGATGACTTTTGAGACACCTGGACAGGCACGAGCTGAAGACTCGGCTGTCCCACAGTCGGCATGTCGTCAAATTTTTTATGTAAGGAGTCTATACGTGCACTCATTTCCTGCCATAATACCATCCACTCAGGTGTCTGACCCCCAGGGGGTGACATCCCTGCTAAAGGCATCTGCTCCCCCTCCACATCATTATCCTCCTCAAACATGTCGACACAGCCGTACCGACACACTCCACACACACAGGGAATGCTCAAACAGAGGACAGGACCCACAAAAGCCCTTTGGGGGGACAGAGTAAGAGTATGCCAGCACACACCAGAGCGCTATATATATATACAGGGACTAACTGAGTTATGTCCCTAATAGCAGCTTTTCAAATATAATATACTGTATACAGTGCCAATTTTAATGCCCCCCCTCTCTTTTCCCTCTTACTGTACTGTAGAATTGCAGGGAAGAGCCAGGGAGCTTCCTTCCAGCGGAGCTGTGAGGGAAAAATGGCGCCAGTGTGCTGAGGAGATAGGCTCCGCCCCTTTTTCGCGGCGTATTCTCCCGCTTTTTATGGGATTCTGGCAGGGGTATTTACCTCATATATAGCCCCAGGGGCTATATATTGAGGTATTTTAGCCAGCCAAGGTGTTTTTATTGCTGCCTCAGGGCGCCCCCCCAGCGCCCTGCACCCTCAGTGACCGGAGTGTGAAGTGTGTATGAGGAGCAATGGCGCACAGCTGCAGTGCTGTGCGCTACCTTGGTGAAGACAGGATGTCTTCATGCCGCCGATTTTCCGGACCATCTTCTTGCTTCTGGCTCTGTAAGGGGGACGGCGGCGCGGCTCCGGGACCGAACATCAAGGCTGGGCCTGCGGTCGATCCCTCTGGAGCTAATGGTGTCCAGTAGCCTAAGAAGCCCAATCCGGCTGCAAGCAGGCGAGTTCGCTTCTTCTCCCCTTAGTCCCTCGCTGCAGTGAGCCTGTTGCCAGCAGGTCTCACTGAAAATAACAAATTCTAAGACTATAACTTTCTAAGAGCTCAGGAGAGCCCCTAGTGTGCATCCAACCTCGGCCGGGCACAGAAATCTAACTGAGGCTTGGAGGAGGGTCATAGTGGGAGGAGCCAGTGCACACCAGGTAGTCTAAGATCTTTCTAGAGTGCCCAGCCTCCTTCGGAGCCCGCTATTCCCCATGGTCCTTACGGAGTTCCCAGCATCCACTAGGACGTCAGAGAAAAGTTTGTTCTCATAGTAGTAAGTAGGTACTTAAGGGGTCATTCCGAGTTGATCACTAGCTGAAAATGTTCGCTGCGCTGCGATTAAGTGAAAAACCGGCACTTCTGCGCATGCGGCGCAGTGCGCAACGTACTTTCACAACGGCCGATGTATTTTCACACAAGGGCTAGCGAAGCTTTTCAGTCGCAATGGCCGCCGCAGAGTGATTGACATGAAGAGGGCGTTTCTGGGTGTCAACTGACCGTTTTCAGAAAGTGCTCGAAAAAACGCAGGCGTGCCAGGAAAAACGCAGGCGTGGCTGGGCGAACGCAGGGCGCGTTTGTGACGTCAAAACAGGAACTGAATGGTCTGACGTGATCGAAAGCGCTGAGTAGGTCTGAAGCTAATCAGAAACTGCACAATATTTTTTTGTAGCCGTTCTGCGATCCCTTCGTTCGTACTTCTGCTAAGCTAAAATACACTTCCAGAGGGCGGCGGCATAGCGTTTGCATGGCTGCTAAAAAACTGCTAGCGAGCGATCAACTCGGAATGACCCCCAAAGTACTAAGTTTATAGAATAGACTAACAGATTTTTTTTTTACACTTTTTCACATGTATTTTTTATATTTATACAAAGTTAATATATTTTTAATATTCATAACTAGGTGCTTCATCGCGCCCTACGGGCGCTCTTCACACCGTCGCAAGGGGCTACGCCCCCTTAACCCTTGCATGCCTTTCTGGGGTTTAATATTTGTATTATATGGAGTATTACCTGCATTCCTTTGTTAGTTGTTAAATATTGCACAATGAAAGGGCGTGCGATGGTGAAGGAGGCGCAGCCCCTTGCGACGGCGTGAACAGCACCTGCAGGGCACGATGTACAGAATGTAGCGGGTGCGGGGGGGACTGCGGATGGTGTCTGTAGATGCTGCGGGTGGAGGGAGGCAGAAGTGGGGGTGGGGCCCGGATGGGGAAGGTTCGGGAGGTGCTGCGCGTGGGGGAGGGGCAGAGGAGTGGGGGATGCAGATGGGGGAGGGGTCCGGAGGCACTGAAGGTGGGGGAGGGGCAGGGGTGCCACGGGTGGGAGAGGGGCAGGTGTGGGGATGTTGTGGATGGATGAAGGGTTCCGGAGGTGCTGTTGGATGGGAAGGGACGGGAGTGCCGGGGGTGGGGTAGGGGACCGCAGGCACCATGGGTAGGGTAGGGGCAGGTACGGGTGTTGCGGCGGATGGGAAAGGAGGTCCGGAGGTGCTGCAGGTGGTGGAGGGGCAGGTGCGGGGGTGCCATTGGTGGGGGAGGGGTGGGTGAGAGGGGGACCGCTGATGGAGGAGGGTGTCTGCAGATGCTGCGGGTGGAGGGGGGCAGGTGTGGTGGGAGACATATAAGGGGGGTGAATGGTGGAAGGGGCCTGGAGGTGCTGTGGGTGGTGAAGGGGCGGAGGAGTGGGAGCCACGGGTGGTGTAGGGGGTCTGGAGGCACAGCATGTGGGGGAGGGGTGGAGTGCCGCATGTGGTGGAGGGGAAGGTGCGGAGGTGTGGTGCATTGGGGAGAGGTCTGGAGGCGCTGCGGGTACTGTACATGCCATAAAAGGTAGTTGGAGGGTATGCAGTAACAGAGCCAGGACAGGGGTGACAGGGTCAGTACAGGGTTGACGTGGCCAGGACAGGGGTGACAGGGTCAGAACAGGGGTGACGGTGCCAGGACAGGGGTGACGGGGCCAGGACAGGGGTGACGGGGCCAGGACAGAAATGATAGGGACAGGATAAGGGTGACAGGGCCAGGATAAGGGTGAAAGGGCCAGGATAAGGGTGGCAGGTCAAGGCCAGGGGTGACAGGGACATGACAGAACACAGGGCACGGGAGAGATTGGTATTAGGGACAAAACAGTGGTGACAGACAGATGTGTCTTACCGGAGTCACTGCTGCTGGCTGCTGCTGTTCCACTCCAACCTGTTGGGATCTGCTGCTGCTGGAGACTTGGCATGGCTGACTCTCTCAGGCTGGAGTCCTGCTTCCTCTGCCCGTCCGCATCCCTCCCCCCCTCCTCAGTCACACACCGCAGACCTCGCGCAGCTGGCGGGCACTGTGGTAAGGGGAGACTGGAAATGACTGGTTAGCCCCCAGGAGATGCTGCGGCTGGAGGGAGGAGGGGGTCATAGCATGCACGTGGCGCGGACCTCACGGCTTCCGGGCACTGTGGTAAGGGGAGACTGGGAGTGACTGGTTAGCTCCCAGGAGACGCTGCGGCTGGAGGGAGGAGTGGGTCAGAGCCTGCAAGCAGCTCGGATTTCTGCAGCGCTACCCGCCAGCTAAAGTGTGTGAATGAGCTGGGCGCACTCCACTGCGGGTGGCAGCGCTGCAGCTAGCGGTGGGGTTGCCGGGGCTGGAGATAACAGAGGCAGTATGGAACCTGCACAGCGGCAGGTGCCCCACTAAACTGCAGCTAAGAAGCGTGGAGTGTGCCAGAAAGTGACGCTCCTCCGCATCAGAGAGACCCTGCTGAGTATGCCGATGTGGGGGGTCAAGCACACAGTGAGCCGGTGCCCGTCTGTCTGTATGACATACCCCTCACACAGCCCCATACCTCCCAAATGTCCCGATTTTCGCGGGACAGTCCCATTTTTTGGGGTCTGTCCCGCTGTCCCACCCGCGGGTCGCAGTGTCCGGCGGTGGGGGGGGGGGGGGCAGTTGGAAAGCTCCTGTACTCGCTGTTCTGCTTAGCAGAGCAGCGGTGAATAGTGGAGACAGAGGGAGAGGGGGCATCAGGGGGTACGGATTAATGGGGGGGTTCCAGCAGCAGAGCCGGATTAAGGTGGGGGGGGGGGGCAGGGGATACGTACCGTTGGCCCCACAGTTTTAGGGGACCCCCCGGCTGGAGTAGCTCTGTCCCAGCTCAGAAGCTTTCCCCCCCCGTCCTGCCAGCAACAGCGGCAGCATTGTGCTACAGTCAGCACACGCTGCTGCATATTGGCAGGTCTGTGGTGTTGCAGGGAGGCAGCAGTCTCCCTGCTTTCTTCTCCCTGTGCGGGTGTGTAGGGGGGAGCGACCACCTCCTCTGGATTTAGCCCTAGCTGAGGGGCCAAAATCCCATAAAAAAAAACAAAAATAAAAATCGAAATTTGCATAAGGGGACGTGGCCGCGCGGGCCGCGATTAGGCCACGCCCCCAACCCACAGCAGGCACAGCGTGACAGCAATGAGATAGGGCTCCCCTGTCTCAAGTGCCCTGTGCCCCCCGGACTCATAATCAGCCCCTGGGAGCATGCCAGCAGCTCACAGAGCGCTGGGCATGCCCCCTCACTGACGAAAACGGGGCCCTCCCGTGAAGCCACGCCCCCTTTTCGCCGAGTGTGTTTCCCTCCTTCTGCCTGGAGAAAGCTCCTGCAGAAAGCTGGGAGGTATGCACCCCTGCCTGTGCCATGCCCAATGCCCATGCTATCTGCTTCTGCTCCTGGTCTCCTGTAGATTTGGCCAGATCTCTGTGACTCATTTGACTAACTCCGCCCAGTGTTGTAACTCCGCCCAGCGTTAGCAAATGAATCACAAGGTCACAGAATAGGGCTATTATATAGGAGATAGAATAACACCATAGAAAAAGGTGTGAGACTGGGTGGCCGGGAGGGGAGGTAGGGCGGGTAGTATATGTCCCTGGGGTAACATGAAATATCTGAACACACACATAGAACCAGGCCCTATACGACAGATGAGATAGGAAGAGGTATTAGACTGCGCAGATAGGATGACCGCAGCATTCACCACAGATGACATGTATAGATACTTTGCAGTCCTCCAACAACTGCTTGGTATACTGGCAAGGGGTCCCACCACGTCACATACACTGAGCAGGTAAGATCGGGGGTCTTTATATTAATCCAGTAATGAAATACAGACTGTTTGTTGCGATTAGATTCAGCGACAGCAGACTCACTGATACAGGGTTTATGTTTCAGCGTTTTCTGTGGGGTCAGAATCCCCTAAACAAGTGCAGTTGTGCAGAGAATATGGGGTGACAATGAGCTCACATTGTGGCAGAGCAATATGGCAGCTGTCTCTCCAGCTATGTCATTACCAAAAGGAAATGTCAATGATGGGTCCCATTACTATTGGTTATATGCAGCACGGTATATGGAACAAGGCAGACGCTGATAGAGGCAACCTTCCCTTACTAGGCTATCAGGGTGCCAGAGGGTAGGCGGGGTACTCTATGTCACTGGGGCCGGGAGGGGAAGGGAAGGGGGGGGGGGGGGTTCTATGTCTCTTCCCTGGGGCTGGAGGGGTAAGGTAGGTAGTGTAGGATTTATCTCTGGGGCTGGGGGTAAGGTATGTTCCAGCGGCCGAGTTGATGGTGGTGGTGGGGGGAAGGAGGGGTTGGCAACACTTCTATAAGCTCCTTTTTGTATAAATAGTACAGCCGGGACCATGTCACAGTGCTAATTGTCTAATTCCTACCTTAACCTCCGGCGATCTTGGGTAGTTGTGCAGGTTACTCCCCCTGCTGCTTGTTCGTAGGATGAGAGAGACGCGGACCAAGCAGCACTGAAGCAGGAACAGAGTGACATCACCACCGGTCGCCTGGCAAGACGCACAGTCCCCAGCTACAGACAAGCAACAAGGGGAGCAACCCGCAAAACTACCAGAGATCGCCGGAGGTTATGATAGGGAAAACACAGCGAAAGGTAGACAGAGCCTGCCTTCCTGCTCAACCCTCCATTAGGGATGATTAGCCTATTGTGCCCCACTGGGCCAGTCCCGCTAACGCTACCCTGCTGCTCCGGCTAAAGACACACGGAAAAGTGCCAGAGAGCTAGAGCAGATGTCAGTTTCCGATTTGCGTTCTGCAGTGGAACGCAAATCATGTAAGTGTGGCAGTCAGGGCGGCAGATTAGGAATTGGCCCAGCTTGACAGATGGAGCAATTGGTCAGAGGCCTGCTGCCTCTCACTTCTCTGAAGCTGCTAAACAAACACTACCGGCAGCTTCCAGCAACACAGGATTTGGAAAGACTGACACACCACTCCCCGGCACCTGTTCCCTTTTGCCCCACATTGAAACACGACTGGGGCATGTTTATTTCACAGGGCCAGCAAAACAGGAAATCTCAGAGAAGCATGCTGGAGATGAATAGTTAAACAAATAGGCGCATGGCAGGCAGTAGCGAGGTACAAAATGAATGTAAGTGGCGGAGCAATATAATGCGACACAACACGTTACCTCCATGCCACCTTGAACAGTACCACTTCCTTCCACAGCACCAGTTCCTTCAGGAAATCTTACTGCATCTACAGATTTGATCCCATCAGCCAATCACAAGTTAAAATAAGAAGATGTATCAGTTTCTAAACACCGATTTGACTATAGAAACTTACTTGCGTGTGAATAGTAGATACCGAGTCCACCTCAACATTGAAGACCCCCTTGTGATTATCAACCCATTTCATGCCAGGCAGCGGAACCTAAAAACAGTAACATCGGTTTAAAACCACAGATTTCCAGCTAACACGTCCTAAAATGTCTTTTACACAGTTCACAAATGGCTGATACCTGATGAAGTCAATCTTTTGTGCACCTAATATAAAGTTTTTAGAAATAAATAATATGTAATGTTTGTGTGTTATTTATTACCAAAAACTATGTATTATAAGTAGTGTAGTGTGCTTCTACCTGTTAATGGTTATAGATATCAGAAGTTAGAATTCCACAGTGGGTATAACATAGTAACTAAACTTCTTGTTGATTTGTAATGTCCTTAGAAATTTTACAGGATGGGGAACCTTATTAAGTATGTATTATACTCTTCTCCCCAGTCAGTATTGCTCAATATTAAACAACTATTGATCTCAATGTAACTTGAGTTAAAAAAAAAAAAAAGGAACAGGATATTAATACGCTCATTTATCAATGAGTGATAAATTTCACTGTGAGTGAAAAATTGCACCAGCCAACCAGCTCCTGTCATTTTTCAAACAGGGCCTGTACCATGGCATTTAAGAGCTGATTGGCTGGTGCAATTTATTGCTCACTGATAAATGAGCACATATATGCCCTTATTTATCAATGAGTGATAAATTTAACTGTGAGTGATAAATAGCACCAGCCAATCCGCTCCTGTCATTTTTCAAACACAGGGGCAGATGTATTAACCTGGAGAAGGCATAAGGAAGTGATAAACCAGTGATAAGTACAAGGTGATAAATGGATCAGCCAATCAGCTAACTATTAATTTGCATATTGGAGCTGATTGGCTGGTGCGTTTTTCACCTTGCATTGATCACTGGTTTATCATCACTTCATTATGCCGTCTCCAGGTTAATACATCTGCCCCACAGTCTGTAACATGGCAGGTAGGAGCTGATTGGCTGCTGTAATTTATCACTCACAGTGAAACTTATCACTCATTGATAAATAAGGGCATACATTCTTTAGAGAACAAATTTGTAGGAATTGTTTGGATTAAGTGTTACAAAAATCTTGTAGAAAAATACAGAGAATAGGTACTGTATAAATCTGGACACTTAAACATGAAAGGTGACTAGATCACATGTTGAAAGGACCAAAGAGGAGTCAAGGGTTGCCGGGGAGTAAAATATAAGAATCAATCAGGATTTGGGATTATACACACACTGACCTCCGGGGACAGCACTGAGTAAGCCTGCGGAGGTTTCTCTAGGGACACAGGAAGACAGAACTGTCCAGTTTTCAGGCGGCCATTCTGAAGCATTGGTATCCACTGAGCAGAAAGAGAAAAAGTCAACAATTAAATTTACAGTGGTTCAACATGAAGGAGTGCCACGTGGGTATAGCTGTAGGCTTTCTCGTGGCTGTATAAGGGAATTTGGCGTACTGTGTATCCCACTGGGGTCTCCAGGGGGGTATTCTGCTTCTGCTGGCAGCTGACGTGATAGAAGGTAAACAGCAGGTGGTGATGATCCGTCAACGTGGCCGGCAACTTAATCTTGATTTCTTCATGGAAATCTGGGGACCTGAACATAATAAAGATGTAAATTTCTATCTAGACCAAAAAAGTTTAAAATACACAACTGGTCATTCAGACCCATCATTTGCCAGGTTGCTAGCTACCGTGCCTCGTGTTGCAGGTGTTTTTGTGTTCCCTCCCCCTCCCCCCATAACCGTCTCTCTTGTCTCGGTCTCCACTATTGACAGTTGACCTTTCATCACCTAAAAGAGAAAAATTATTCTCCAGAAACCTTTACTTTTTAAATCTCATCCCCAAGGCTGTTACATGCACACAGGTTACTCTATGGCATCCGCGGATCACCAGACATTCACACGTGGTGGCCCGAGAATTGAGGCATGAAACCAACGCTCACCTGTTGTGGTAGACAACGGCGGTATAAGCTTCTTTAGAAAATTCTGGACAACTTGACTTTCCAAAGATAACCTAGAAATAATTAGACGCAGTCAGATATTGATAAATAAACTAGGTCCCTCGCTAAAGATAACTTGCAGCATACTGTTGGACTACAGTTTATACACTATCTGGTCAGTTACGTCGAAGTTCAGTTGTAGTTCAGCAGTCAAAAATGTCCTCCTTCTGTTGTAGACTATAATAACGCAATGATGGGGGAAGACCAAAACAGTTGGGATCAACGAGCAGGACACAAAAACATTAATAACGCAAAGTGTCAATGCTCTATGCCACCAATGTCTCGATTTACTTGGGAGCAGTCAAAGAACGGACAGTAGTTGGCTTACACATAAGTGTGGGAGACATGAGAATAGGCAACCTAATAGCAACTTACACAGTGTGTTCTAGACAGCTCTAGACAGCGTTGGACTGGGGCAAGAAGGGCCAAACGGGGAATGCAGTGGGGAGCCCATGCTTTAGAGATGTGGAGAGCCACCATAGGGGGTGTGGCCAGCCACCGCAAAAGGGTTAGGCTAAACATTTGAGAGGACACAGCCTGCATAGAAGAATGCCCTTTTATGAAGAGAGGACAGGGGTGTGTCAGGACCACACACTTACAAATCATACTAAATGTATACATGAGGTGCGGCCCAGAGGCAGTGGGGCCCAATGGGGACAACGGGGATTTCCCTGGGACACCTGTGGCCCAGTTCAACCCTGGCTCTGGTCACTTTTAGGTGGACGGTTGTCTTACCGGCATGGCGTTGCTGGGGTCTTCTCCGCTCATGAACTGCACTTTCACCGTTATATTCCTCGCCGATCCTTGACGATTTGCAAAATTAAGGCTTTGTGGATATACATATAGAATATTCCTATAGGACACGGTAGACAAAAAAAGAGACGAAAAATGATCACTCTCAAACATTGGGGAAAAAAAATTAAACAACAAGTGGACTTGTCTGATTTGCAAAAGCAAAACTTTGATATTTTTCCTGGAAGTTGGCACTTATGAGTAATGGTCTGTTCCATTGAGAAACTCGGCTCATATTAAAAGAGTTTCAAATTGGCCAATTTATATCGGCGCACATTCACTGCAGCTTAAAAAGTAAAATGGGTAGCACGGATTTCCCCAACAGATACAAACAATAGAATAAATAGATTTACTTTTTTCAGCACTGTGAAAAACTCTTAATCAATACGTGGATTCTGCAAACAATGGGTCAATCCATATGAAATGGTGCAGAATGAAATGAATTGGTTGCCTGACCATTTTGTATAAAAAAAAATATATATATTTTTTGTGTGTGTGATAACCCCTGTAAGTAAGTAGTCAGAAGCCAGCATTACTTTGTTTTTATTTACCTTCAAATGAAGATGGCGGCCATTTTTGTATCATGGCGTATAACATTTGTCACTGTTGCTGACATTTTGGGCCGAATGCAATATCTCAGCTCAGAAAACTCATAGAAGGCTGGGATAAAAAGCATTATTTTCAGCACATTCCAAGCTACATTTTTAGTCATATAACTATTTCCTTACCTCACTTCCTTATAACTGAAATTTAAGCACAAAGTTTATTGTTCGATTTTAAAAAAAAGTTTATTTTTTGGATTGTATTTCAGCAAGAAGGAATAAAATTTCAGAGCTGTAATTTTTTTATTTTTTTATTTTTATGGGGGGGGGGGTTAATAGCTATATATACAAAGATTTGCCAAACTAATTTTGAGTTCTCTCACTTGTCTAGATTTTTTATTAGAGCACTTTGACATTGCTAGTCTTTCACCTTAATTGACCTCTAATATCGCTAATAGGGGACCTGATAAAACTTTCAAATTCACAGCATATACAGTAGTCTATGAGGGGTAACTGTAAAAAAAAATTTTTAAAAATGGAGTTTGATATAGCTGCTGCTATGTCCGTGCTATGACATCATAATGGTTCTGTGCTATGACATCACAATAGTCCTGTGGTTACATATTGAGTGGTAAGAGTAGGGAGCAGCCATTCGCTTTTTCACCTTGATGATAAGCGGAGTATCCGGCTCTACACTGAGGATGAAGATGAAGACGTGTGTGATTCTTCTCTTACTCTTTGTGCATGGGATACGTATGGAAGTGTCAGACGGAGGAGAAACATCAGGTATAGTCGCAGGAATTTATTCTTAGCTTTCTAAACACTAGTTATTCTACAGCCCCTTTCCCAGATTATTACTATAGTAACTAGCTCACATCTGTCTCATATGTATATTCACTTTCTACCCCACAATTTGTGTCTGAATACCACCCCACTAACCCCCTGTAAATTGCTGACAGATAAGAATATAACGCTGTACTATCAGGAGAGGGCGGCTGCTGTGATTGCTGTAACCAGAAAGGGGCTCACACAGATCAGCTGTGATGTCCCTGTAATACATGCAGAGGACAGGAGAACCTCATGGGTGGGGCTCACACAGATCAGCTGTGATGTCCCTGTAATACATGCAGAGGACAGGAGAACCTCATGGGTGGGGCTCACACAGATCAGCTGTGATGTCCCTGTAATACATGCAGAGGACAGGAGAACCTCATGGGTGGGGCTCACACAGATCAGCTGTGATGTCCCTGTAATACATGCAGGCAGAGGACAGGAGAACCTTATGGGTGGGGCTCACACAGATCATCTGTGATGTCCCTGTAATACATGCAGGCAGAGGACAGGAGAACCTTATGGGTGGGGCTCACACTGATCAGCTGTGATGTCCCTGTAATACATGCAGAGGACAGGCGAACCTCATGGGTGGGGCTCACACTGATCAGCTGTGATGTCCCTATAATACATGCAGAGGACAGGAGAACCTCATGGGTGGGGCTCACACAGATCAGCTGTGATGTCCCTGTAATACATGCAGAGGACAGGAGAACCTCATGGGTGGGGCTCACACTGATCAGCTGTGATGTCCCTATAATACATGCAGAGGACAGGAGAACCTCATGGGTGGGGCTCACACAGATCAGCTGTGATGTCCCTGTAATACATGCAGAGGACAGGAGAACCTCATGGGTGGATATTGGGAATCTCTTAGTATAAATAGAAGCCAGCAACACCAGAACATGAAATAAATCAATTTATCCAACATACAAATAGTATCAAAGAGCCAGCACATTAATACACAGAATATCCCCATCATTCTCATAGGACTGATAGGTAGAAGCGCTGTGCAGTATTCTGTATCTGTGACTTTATTATACACTTTTTTAATGACAGATAGTAATAGTAAAATATAATATACAAATATCAGTCCATGTAACATGACAGGGTTCCTTCTCCCCTTATCTCATATGATTAGTAGCGGTGAATGATTTCCCCATAAGACAATATATGTACAGTAAATCCTGCATATATGATACTGTCAGATGTACGGTAAGCAATGCACAGTGTTTAGCAATTCATGTTTCGCTGTCTGTGTTTGTACAGGAAGCAATTGGGATGCAAAGAAAGAGCAGCAAATAGAGGATCTGCGCAGATTGATCCGGCTGGGGAGACTGCGTGTGATCCACCCAACGGGAGTGACCCGCTCAGACATCCGAGCGCTACCACCAGCTGCCGCTAATGGGGACGGATCTGTGACCGCTAAACCAATGGATGATTTTATGGATGAACTGCAGAACGATATGGATGACCTAAAGTCAGAGATGAAGAGCAGAAACATCAAAACCACAGTCATCATCATCAGTGTTGTCTTCATCTTTATGCTGCTGTTCACTGCGGTTATCTTGTACTTCACAGTATTTGCCCGTTACCAGCAATTGAAACGATTGGCGGACAATATGAAGACCAGCGGTAACAAAAATGGAAAGGACATCGATGTTGAAGCTGCATATGGTGCAGCTGAACAATAGAAGCTTACAGGTTCGTGATATGAGGTCAGACCTGCTACATGTGCTCCATTGGTGTCCTGCACAAGACTCTTCTATTACAGAGATATTACCAATACCCTATACCACCATCACGGTTTACAGAGGAGCATTCCACCACATACCACCTGGCCTGATGTCCAACATGTGCGCATCCTAATTGAATTCCTCAACGCCTGTCCCTAAATATGGGAGGTGTTAGTATTGGGGAAGGGGGGAGGGGGTTAGGGTCCCATCTAAAGAAGTTCACCTTGACGTGGTGAATGGGCTCACATATTTGGCCAAATTTGTGCTAAGAACTTCACATACTCCATGTTGTTACAGTTTATAAAAATAATTTTGACTAACAGTATTTTAAATGCACCTACATTTTTCTTTTCCCTGTGTGGTACTAGAAGCCTCAGTATTGTAGCACCTCTTATTATGTTTAAAAATAGGGTGTGCAGTCCAAGTGATCCCCTTTTTCCTTTATATTTGTATATATATATATATATTGTACACTTGAAGGTGAGGCTCCTTCATTCTGATATTGCCCCCCCTTCCTCCCATCCACTCTCAGGTGCTTTTAATTAGCACAGGTACCTACATTGCTGACTACATGTTAGAATGAGGTCTATTTAAAGGTAAGATCTGGATACATTTATATGCGTTAGTATTGGGGATGTTAGGAACCCATCTAATGAAGTTCACCTGGATGCGGTGGATGGGTTCACATTTTTGGCCAAATTTGTGCTAAGAACTTCACTTATACTCAATGATAATTATAAAAGTTTATCAAAATGATTTTGACTATGAGTATTCTTAGTGCTTAGAGCGTTCATCAGCATTTATCTTTTTCACTGGGGCAATGGGTTCAGCGTGCTTAATAAAGTCACTCAGTTTCCTCCCGTGTCCGTGATTT
This sequence comes from Pseudophryne corroboree, assembly GCF_028390025.1. Lineage (NCBI taxonomy): Eukaryota > Metazoa > Chordata > Amphibia > Anura > Myobatrachidae > Pseudophryne > Pseudophryne corroboree. The sequence goes on along the minus strand of NC_086452.1, from coordinate 39,545,057 downwards.
CTTCAGTGAAGTGTAACTTAGGCGAGGTTACCAATATTGCTCAATCAAAGACAATTAGTCGTGTTTTTTTGTTAAAATAAAACAAATTAAAAAGAATTAAGTAGCATTACTGCACCACGTGTCCTACAGATGTGATAGCGCTCATCCTGTGGATTGCGGGTGTATGGCTGGTTATTAACATACACAGTCAAGTCACGTTATCATGACCACCTCCTACATTTGACTTCGGCAGCGCGTATCCCATGAAGTACGTCACGTGTCATGCGCAAGCTTGGTGGGTATATAAGGTGTGTGATAGGCAATCTGCACACACATCACTCGTTGCTGTCATGGGTAAAAGGGGCGACTAAACTGCAAAAAGGGATTATCGGCTTTCGGGCCAAGGGTGGCGGTATTTCTGACACAGCGCAGTTTGGGAACTGTCCACGTGCTGCTGCGGTGAAGGTGTATCGTGACTGGACAAATGGCACCATTGCGAATAACCGATGTGGATACTGCTGAGCACCACGTGCCATTGATGCAGAGGTGAACGTCGGCTACGAAGGTGCGCGAGGGCCGACCGAAACGCTACCGTGGAGCAGCTCACCGTCACAATGATCCTGGGGGCCACCAAACGCGTCTAATATGACAGTTCAGCCCAACTGCCTTCTGTGTATATAAAACATAACATTTATTGATTTGTTAAAATGTGACATATTGTTCTAGACACACAAAGATACAAAACATCAACCTAAAACTAAACCGGCAAACACCACAAGATAGTAAATATGATTTGTGGATATCGGAGTAAAATGACCCCTAATTATATCAAGCTGGTTGTATTGCCGGATACATTCTGGTCTGTAGGTGCAGGACAGAGACTACAAACCATCAGATAATCACAATGTGTATCGTGGTCTGAGAGGGCGAAGATATTAGGTAAATCATGATAAAGTAATAATGGCCTATATGGTTCAATCCAGCATATACCACATAGATTATCAGCTCTTAAACATAACGGTATAACACAGGCCAAAGGGAGTACAAAATAGAACCATCGAACAGATCAGTGCCATAAATATGGTATGGTGGAAGGTGTAACTCAGTTTCAATATTCAAAATAGACAAATGTCTATATAGTCAAATCTACTCTCACCAAGAACTATTTAAAGGACATTGGTGCAGGGCAGGGGTGTAGACAGCCACGCAGGGCCCAGTTAACGAATGCTGGGGGGGGCCTAAAAGGGTATGCGTCCACGCCGCCTAAAAAAATACATTCTAATCGGTGAGGGGGGATTGTGATTTTTGTCTTTGGAATGTTCTTAATTCCAAGTTTAAAGATTCCATACCACCTTCAATGTGGTTAGGAATTAAATAGTCTTGCCTGAAAAGGAATTTAGAGAAATATTATGAATCGAAACGCGTCAAGACACCAGGTGGAGGGTATGAGTGAACACGACCTGGAGTGGCAGATTGTAGATGCTATTTGTCCCCGCAATCTACTACTCCAGGTTGCATCCACCAATGTATTCCACCTGGCGTCTTGACGCGTTTCGCTTTATAACCGCTCTCAAAGGGCCTCTAAATTTATTTTTGTTACAGAGAAGAAAATCACAATTTTTTTTTTCTCAAACACCAAAGTGCTGGAAAAAGTCAATATATTTTACTGGTCGTACTAAAAGAAGGGGCCATAATATAGCTCACCTCTTGTGATAAAAACCATATACCTGGAAGATAAGAAAACTGGTGGTCCCCAGCTTTTGTAAACCAGGTTATCGTAGGATATGTAGTCCAACAGGAGCTGGAAAAATCACAGGCCGCTTGCCTCTGTAACAAGTTTGCTGGTTTATTTTTGAGCTGGTATGTAACAGAATGTGGCCATAGGTGGCGCTATAGGTCTCTTAAAAGTTATTCGGGAAATACGGTGTTGTAGAACTGTCCTGAAAATAGCAAAGTCTGTTACATTTTACCCTGTGAATTACCTCCCACACACACATCAGGAGAGGGATTGCTGTGACCTGTGCTCATACTGTTAGATGACGGGCATAACGTACTTTCTTCATGTTCCTGCTACTGCCAGCGCATCATGAAACAATATGACGCATAGGAGTGTGAAACAATTGGGTGATAGATTCAAAAGGTTCTAAGTAAGTGATGATAATAAAGTAGCCCAGGGGGAATTAGGAACTCCAGACCAGAACAACTCTTCCTTTCATATTAGTGGCTCACAGAGTGAGTGCAGCAGTCACACAGAATATGTAATAGGTGACAGTAGTGTGTGATTTGATGATGATGTCACATGGTGAGTGCAGCACAGTGACAGAGCCTATGTAATAGGTTACAGTAGTGTGTGATTGGCTGATGATGTCACATGGTGAGTGCAGAGCAGTCACACAGCCTATGTAATAGGTGACAGTAGTGTGTGATTGGATGATGAGGTCACATGGTGAGTGCAGCACAGTCACACAGCCTATGTAATAGGTGACAGTAGTGTGTGATTGGATGATGAGGTCACATGGTGAGTGCAGCACAGTCATACAGCCTATGTAATAGGTGACAGTAGTATGTGATTGGATGGTGAGGTCACATGGTGAGTGCAGCACAGTCACACAGCCTATGTAATAGGTGACAGTAGTGTGTGATTGGATGATGAGGTCACAGAGTGCAGCACAGTCACACAGCCTATGTAATAGGTGACAGTAGTGTGTGATTGGATGATGAGGTCACATGGTGAGTGCAGCGCAGTCACACATCCTATGTAATAGGTGACAGTAGTGTGTGATTGGATGATGAGGTCGCATTGTGAGTGCAGCGCAGTCACACAGCCTATGTAATAGGTGACAGTAGTGTGTGATTGGATGATGAGGTCACATGGTGAGTGCAGAGCAGTCACACAGCCTATGTAATAGGTGACAGTAGTGTGTGATTGGATGATGAGGTCACATGGTGAGTGCAGAGCAGTCACACAGCCTATGTAATAGGTGACAGTAGTGTGTGATTGGATGATGAGGTCACATGGTGAGTGCAGCTCAGTCACACAGCCTATGTAATAGGTGACAGTAGTGTGTAATTGGATGATGAGGTCACATGGTGAGTGCAGCACAGTCACACAGCCTATGTAATAGGTGACAGTAGTGTGTGATTGGATGATGATGTCACATGGTGAGTGCAGCAGTCACACAGAATATGTAATAGGTGACAGTAGTGTGTGATTGGATGATGAGGTCACATGGTGAGTGCAGCACAGTCACACAGCCTATGTAATAGGTGACAGTAGTGTGTAATTGGATGATGATGTCACATAGTGCAGCGCAGTCACACAGCCTACAGTGCATCCGGAAAGTATTTACAGCGCTTCACTTTTTCCACATTTTGTTATGTTACAGCTTTATACCAAAATGGAATAAACTAATTTTTCCCCTCAAAATTCTACACACACAATACCCCATAATGACAACGTGAAAAAAATAAAGTTTTTTTTAGATTTTTGCAAATTTATTAAAAATAAAAAAACACATGTATATAAATATTCACAGCCTTTGCTCAATACTTTGTTGATGCACCTTTGGCAGCTATTACAGCCTCAAGTCTTTTTGAATATGATGCCACAAGCTTAGCACACCTATTGTTGGGCAGTTTCGCCCATTCCTCTCTGCATCACCTCTCAAGCTCCATCAGGTTGGATGGGAAGCGTCAGTGCACAGCCATTTTCAGATCTCTCCAGAGACGTTCAATCGGATTCAAGTCTGGGCTCTGGCTGGGCCACTCAAGTACATTCACAGAGTTGTCCTGAAGTCACTCCTTTGATATCTTGGCTGTGTGCTTAGGGTCGTTGCCCTGCTGAAAGATGAACCGTCGCCCCAGTCTGAGGTCAAGAGCGCTCTGAAGCAGGTTTTCATCCAGAGTGTCTCTGTACATTGCTGCATTCATCTATCCCTCTATCCTGACTAGTTTCCCAATTCCTGCCGCTGAAAAACATCCCCACAGCTTGATGCTGCCACCACCATGCTTCACTGTAGGGATGGTATTGGCCTGGTGATGAGCGGTGCCTGGTTTCCTCCAAACATGATGCCTGGCATTCATGCCGAAGAATTCAATCTTTGTCTCATCAGACCAGAGTATTTTGTTTCTTCAGGTGCATTTTGGCAAACTCCAGGCGGGCTGCCATGTGCTTTTTACTAAGGAATGACTTCTGTCTGGCCACAATCCTGTCTTGGAGGTCTACAGACAATTCCTTTGACTTCATGCTTGGTTTGTGCTCAGATATGCACTGTCAAGTGTGGGACCTTATATAGACAGGTGTGTGCCTTTTTCAAATCATGCCCAATCAACTGAATTTACCACAGGTGGACTCCAATTAAGCTGTAGGAACATCTCAAGGATGATCAGCGGAAACAGGATGCACCTGAGTTAAATTTTGAGCTTCATGGCAAAGGCTGTGAATACTTATGTACGTGTGATTTCTTAGTTTTTTATTTTGAATAAATTTGCAAAAATCACAAGAAAACTTTTTTCACGTTGTCATTATGGGGTATTGTGTGTAGAATTTATGAGGGGGAAAATGCGCTGTGAATACTTTCTGGATGCACTGTATGTAATAGGTTACAGTAGTGTGTGATTGGATGATGATGTCACAGAGTGCAGCACAGTCACACAGTCTATGTAATAGGTTAGAGTAGTGTGTGATTGGATGATGTCACAGAGTCACACAGACTATGTAATAGGTCAAAGTAGAGTGTGACTGGGTGATGATGTCACGTAGAGAGTGCAGCACAGCCACACAGCCTATGTAGTAGGTTACAGTAGTGTGTGATTGGATGATGATGTCACAAAGTGCAGCGCAGTCACACAGCCTATGTAGCAGGTTAGTGTGTGATTGGATGGTGATGTCACAGAGTGAGCGCGGCGTGGTCACACAGACTATGTAGCAGGCTTGTGTGTGATTGGATGTGATGTCACAGAGTGAGTGCAGCACAGTCACACAGACTATGTAGCAGACTCGTGTGTGATTGGATGTGATGTCACAGAGTGAGTGCAGCGCAGTCACCCAGGCTATGTAGCAGGTTAGTGTGTGATTAGATGGTGATGTCACAGAGTGAGTGCAGCGCAGTCACCCAGGCTATGTAGTACAGTAGTGTAGCATGCAGAACTTAAGTTCTAGTATGTCATTGTAGAAAAGCACAATTGTCTCTTATTTTAACTAGTTTTAATGAGTTTTCTATGCATTTTATTTTTTAAATGTACAGTAGTTAAGTCCAAAAAAATAAAAAATAAATAAACAGTCGGAGGGAGTGAAAATGGCGTTTCCCACTACAGTCATCCCGGGGTTACAGTGCAAGTCCAGGAATTTTTAAAATGCATTTTGTAGCAAATGTCTAAATGCTGATTATAGAGCAAAGCAAGAAGCATTTAATGGTATCTACGTTCCCCTCTGATAGGACAGAAATAACAGCAATTGCAGAAGGAAGTTCATGGTGCAGAATAAAACTGCAAACTGCAGCATTTCACTGCAAGATCCCTATTCCGGCACACACCAGAATCAGGTCTCACCTCTAACCAGCATGGCGTCCTCTGCGCCATTATAACGGGAATAACATGGAAATATATGTATAACACGCTTAACGTACAAATGGGTGGTCTTCAGTATACCGGTTGTTGGGATCCCGGCGCACAGTACACCGGCGCCAGAATCCCGACAACCGGCATACAGACACCTTTTCTCCCTCTTGGGGGTCCACGACCCCCTGGAGGGAGAATAGATATCGTGGCGTGCTACCGTGCCTGCAAGGGGCTCATTGCGCTCGCCCCGCTGTCAGCAAGTTGGCAGTCGGGACCCCGGCATGCAGGCCGCCGGGGACCCGGCCGCCGGCAATTCATACCACCCCCGTACAAATGTGAGACTGCGTCATCATGTGGTCGACTTGTTTCCTTATGTATAGGTACGGCTCGTCTGACGCAGATAGAACACATGGGAATATGGGAAATACATTTTTCAAAACTACAGCTACGTTCAAAAAGGAACAATTAATAAAATGCAAACACGAACAAGACTGTAACCAGCTAATGTAGCCCCCGTGTTACAGAAGCACCCTGGCAGCTGCTACACTAGGCTTCAGTCAGTGTGAACGGCCTTGGAAAAGGAATCAGTCACCTATTACCTTACCTGACCGACACACACTTTCCTCCCCACCAGGGTAACTAAAAGGGAGAGCTGTGCAATATCAAAGACACACTAACAAATATATATATATATATATATATATATATATATATATATATATATATATAACAGTGAGTTATCCCCGGTCCCCCATTTTGAGCAGTGTCGGATGAATGGCCCAGTGCAGAGAGCAGGTTGGGCCCCACTGCCTGAGGGACCTTCCCCTTACCTTGAGGAGGCAGGACTGTCCTTGTGTGTGCTGGACTGATAGAGGAGTCCTGTCACCAGTCAGCGCTGGTGATCACAGCCACTTACTGCCTCTAATTAACAGACAGATTCTCTGCACCATGCATTACATTGTGCTCGTACCCCTGTCACCCACTGTCTCTCCGTCACACACTTCCTCCTCCTGTCACCCCCTGCATGCCGCTGTCACCCTCTGCCTCCCATTGTCACCCTTTGCCTCCTTCCTGCCTTATGCTGCCACCCTTTCCCTGTCACCCACTGCTGTGTGGCATATTATGAACTTTGGGGTGGAGGAGGGGGGCCAAATTATATTTTTGCACCTGGGCCCACACTCAAAAGTTTCGCCACTGGACGATAGATAGATAGATAGATAGATAGATAGATAGATAGATAGATAGATAGATAGATAGATAGATAGATAGATAGATAGATAGTTTAGTACATAGAAACATATAGTATAGTACATAGAAACATATAGTATAGTACATAGAAACATAGTATAGTACATAGAAACATATAGTATAGTACATAGAAACATATAGTATAGTACATAGAAACGTATAGTATAGTACATAGAAACATATAGTATAGTACATAGAAACATATAGTATAGTACATAGAAACATATAGTATAGTACATAGAAACATATAGTATAGTACAGGTACATAGAAACATATAGTATAGTGCACATATATTTTTTTTAATGGATCAACTTGTATTGTTGTCTTGTGACAAACTGAAACCCCGATCTGTGTGAGTCTTTGTTGATGAGCGAGTGAAGATAAGATTGTGCATTGTGTCACATTAGTACATCATGTCTGGTTGGGGTTGGAGAGTACACCCAAGGCTGTCCTTGGTATAGGAAACCACAATAGAGTAATGTAGCTTTCTACAGGAGACCTTGCATTATCTCAATGTATCCTGATGCTGCTGTAAAGAGCTACAGTATCAAAGAGGTTTCTGGATGGGAAAACAAAAATAAGATTTTACTTACCGGTAAATCTATTTCTCGTAGTCCGTAGAGGATGCTGGGGACTCCGTAAGGACCATGGGGATAGACGGGCTCCGCAGGAGACATGGGCACTTTAAGAAAGAATTTAGTTCCTGGTGTGCACTGGCTCCTCCCTCTATGCCCCTCCTCCAGACCTCAGTTAGAGAAACTGTGCCCAGAGGAGATGGACAGTACGAGGAAAGGATTTTGTTAATCCAAGGGCAAGATTCATACCAGCCACACCAATCACACCGTATAAAACTTGTGATAACTACCCAGTTAACAGTATGAAAACAACATATCATCAGTTCAAGACCGATGCAACTATAACATAACCCTTATTGAAGCAATAACTATATACAAGTATTGCAGAAGAAGTCCACACTTGGGACGGGCGCCCAGCATCCTCTACGGACTACGAGAAATAGATTTACCGGTGAGTAAAATCTTATTTTCTCTAACGTCCTAGAGGATGCTGGGGACTCCGTAAGGACCATGGGGATTATACCAAAGCTCCCAAACGGGCGGGAGAGTGCGGATGACTCTGCAGCACTGATTGAGCAAACATGAGGTCCTCCTCAGCCAGGGTATCAAACTTGTAGAATTTCACAAAAGTTTTTGAACCCGACCAAGTAGCAGCTCGACACAGCTGTAGTGCCGAAACCCCCCGGGCAGCCGCCCAAGAAGAGCCCACCTTCCTAGTGGAATGGGCCTTGACCGATTTTGGTAATGGCAAACCAGCCGTAGAATGCGCTTGCTGAATCGTGTTACAAATCCAGCGAGCAATAGTTTGCTTTGAAGCAGGGGCACCAATCTTGTTGGATGCATACAGGACAAACAGCGCTTCAGTTTTCCTGACTCTAGCCGTTCTGGTTACGTAAATTTTCAAAGCCCTGACCACATCATGTAACTCGGAATCCTCCAAGTCACGTGTAGCCACAGGCACCACAATAGGTTGGTTCATATGAAAAGATTAAACCAATTTTGGCAGAAATTGCGAACGGGTCCGCAATTCTGCCCTGTCCATATGGAAAACCAGATAGGGGCTTTTATGTGACAAAGCCACTAATTCAGACACTCGCCTAGCCGAAGCCAAGGCTAATAACATGACCACCTTCCACGTGAGATATTTCAACTTCACCGTTTTAAGTGGTTCAAACCAGTGTGACTTTAGGAAACTCAACACCACGTTAAGATCCCAATGTGCCACCGGAGGCACAAAAGGAGGCTGAATATGCAGCACTCCCTTTACAAAAGTCTGAACTTCTGGGAGAGAAGCCAATTCTTTTTGAAAGAAAATGTATAGTGCCGAAATCTGGACCTTAATGGAACCTAATTTAAGGCCCAAATTCACTCCAGTTTGTAGGAAGTGAAGGAAACGACCCAGATGGAATTCTTCCGTAGGAGCATTCTTGGTCTCACACCAAGAAACATATTTTCGCCATATACGGCGATAATGTTTTGCTGTTACTTCCTTCCTAGCCTTTATCAGCGTAGGGATAACCTCAACCGGAATGCCTTTTTCTGCTAGGATCCGGCGTTCAACCGCCATGCCGTCAAACGCAGCCGCGGTAAGTCTTGGAACAGACAGGGTCCCTGTTGCAACAGGTCCTGTCTTAGAGGAAGAGGCCACGGATCTTCTGTGAGCAGTTCCTGCAGATCTGGATACCAGGTCCGTCTTGGCCAATCTGGAACAATGAGGATTGTTCTCACTCCTTTTCTTCTTACTATCCTCAACACCTTTGGTATGAGAGGAAGAGGAAGAAATACATAGACTGACTGGAACACCCACGGTGTCACCAGGGCGTCTACCGCTACTGCCTGAGGGTCACTTGACCTGGCGCAATACCTCTGTAGCTTTTTGTTGAGGCGGGACGCCATCATGTCTATCTGTGGCAGTTCCCACCGACTCACAATCTGTGCGAAGACTTCTGGATGAAGTCCCCACTCTCCCGGGTGTAGGTCGTGTCTGCTGAGGAAGTCTGCTTCCCAGTTGTCCACTCCCGGAATGAACACTGCTGACAGTGTGCTTACATGATTCTCCGCCCAGCGAAAAATTCTGGTGGCTTCCGCCATTGCAACTCTGCTCCTTGTGCCGCCTTGGCGGTTTACATGAGCCACTGCGGTGATGTGGTCTGACTGGATCAGAACTGGTCGGTCGCAAAGTAAGGTCTCCGCTTGACGTAGGGCGTTGTATATGGCCCTTGTCTTCACATCAACATCCTGGAGCTAAGTCTCTTGACTTGACCAAAGACCCTGGAAATTTCTTCCCTGTGTGACTGCTCCCCAACCTCGGAGGCTTGCGTCCGTGGTCACCAGGATCCAGTCCTGAATACCAAATCCGCGGCCCTCGAGAAGGTGAGCACTCTGCAGCCACCACAGTAGTGACACCCTGGCCCTGGGGGACAGGGTGATCAACCGATGCATCTGAAGATGTGACCAGGACCACTTGTCCAGTAGGTCCCATTGGAAAGTCCTCGCATGGAACCTGCCGAAGGGAATGGCCTCGTATGACGCCACCATCTTTCCCAGGACTCCAGTGCAATGATGCACTGACACCTGTTTTGGTTTCAATAGGTTCTTGACCAGAGTCATGAGTTCCTGGGCCTTCTCTATCGGGAGATAAACCCTCTTCTGGTCCGTGTCCAGAATCATGCCCAAGAAGGGCAGAAAAGTCGTAGGAACCAACTGCGACTTTGGAATATTGAGAATCCAGCCGTGTTGCTGTAACACTTTCAGTGAAAGAGATACGCTGTTCAGCAACTGCTCTCTTGATCTCGCTTTTATGAGGAGATCGTCCAAGTATGGGATAATTGTGACACCTTGCTTCCGCAGGAGCACCATCATTTCCGCCATTACCTTGGTGAAAATCCTCGGGGCCGTTGAGAGACCAAACGGCAATGTCTGAAATTGGTAATGACAATCCTGTACCGCAAATCTTAGGTACGCCTGATGAGGTGGATAAATGGGGACATGAAGGTACGCATCCTTTATGTCCAGTGACACCATAAAATCCCCCCCTTCCAGGCTTGCGATGACCGCTCTTAGCGATTCCATCTTGAACTTGAACCTTTTCAAGTATAGGTTCAGAGATTTTAAATTCAATATGGGTCTGACCGAACCGTCCGGTTTCGGGACTACAAACATGGTCGAATAATAACCCCTTCCCTGTTGAAGGAGGGGAACCTTGACCACCACCTGCTGAAGATACAATTTTTGTATTGTGTTTAACACTATTTCCCTCTTTTGGGGGGGAAGATGGTAGGGCCGATTTGAAATACCGGCGAGGAGGCACCTCTTCGAATTCCAGCTTGTAACCCTGAGACACAATTTCTATTGCCCAAGGATCCACCTGGGAGTGAACCCACATGTAGCTGAAATTCCGAAGACGTGCCCCCACAGGGCCCGGCTCCGCCAGTGGAGCCCCAGCGTCATGCGGTGGATTTTGTAGAGGCCGGTGAGGACTTCTGTTCCTGGGAACTAGCTGCGTTGTGCAGCTTCTTTCCTCTGCCCCTACCTCTGGCAAGAAAGGACGCACCTCTGACTTTCTTGTTTCTTTAGGAACGAAAGGACTGCATTTGATAATGCGGTGCTCTCTTAGGCTGTGAGGGAACATAAGGCAAAAAATTTGACTTTCCAGCTGTAGCTGTGGAGACCAGGTCCGAGAGATCTTCCCCGAACAATTCCTCACCCCTGTAAGGTAAAACCTCCATATGCCTTTTTGAGTCGGCATCACCTGTCCATTGCCGAGTCCACAGGACCCTTCTGGCAGAAATCGACATAGCGTTTATTCTAGTACCCAGTAGACTAATGTCTCTTTGAGCATCTCTCATATATAGGACAGCGTCTTTTATATGCCCCAGGATCAATAATACAGTATCCTTATCTAGGGTATCCAATTCCTCAGATAAGGTATCCGTCCATGCCGGTCTTAGTAAGGTACCCGAATGTGTATAAATGGACTTCAGGGTAACCTCCTGTTTGCGATCAGCAGCATCTTTGAGGGTAGCCGTATCCTGGGACGGCAGGGCTACCTTTTTGGATAAGCGTGTTAAAGCTTTGTCCACCCTAGGGGAGGACTCCCATCGTAACCTATCCGTTGGCGGGAAAGGATACGCCATAAGAATCTGTTTGGAAATCTGCAGTTTTTTATCTGGAGATTCCCAAGCTTTTTCACATAACTCATTCAGTTCGTGTGAGGGGGTAAAAGTTACCTCAGGCTTCTTTCCCTTATACATATACACCCTCGTGTCAGGGACAGGGGTTTCCTCTGTGATGTGCAAAACATCCTTTATTGCTATATTCATATATCGAAGGGATTTAGCCATTTTTGGCTGTAACTTTGCATCATCGTAATCGACACTGGAGTCAGAATCCATGTCGGTATCTGTGTCAACAATTTGGGATAGTGGGCGCTTATGAGACCCTGACGGTCCCTGCGACATAGGGTTAGGCATGGGTTGAGACCCTGACTGCCCCAATGCATCAGCCTTGTCAAATCTTTTATGCAAGGAATTAACTTTATCATTTAAAACCTTCCACATATCCATCCAATCAGGTGTCAGCGCCGTCGGCGGAGACACCACATTCATTTGCTCCCGCTCCTCTCCCACATAGCCTTCCTCATCAGACATGTCGACACAAGCGTACTGACACACCACACACACAGGGAATGTCCTTTCTGAAGACAGTTCCCCCACCAGGCCCTTTGGAGAGACAGAGAGAAAGTATGCCAGCACACACCCCAGCGCTATAATATCCCAGGAATAACACAGTAACTTAATGTTAACCAGGTAGCTGCTGTATGTTATAGTTTTTGCGCCTAATTATGTGCCCCCCCCCTCTCTTTTCAACCCTCTTCTACCGTGTATCAGCAGGGGAGAGCCCGGGGAACTTCCTCTCAGCGGTGCTGTGGAGAAAAAATGGCGCTGGTGAGTGCTGAGGGAGAAGCCCCGCCCCCTCGGCGGCGGGCTTCTGTCCCGCTTAAACAGTAATTTTGGCGGGGGCTCATACATATATACAGTGCCCAGCTGTATATATGTGTTCTTTTCAGCCAATATGAGGTCCCAAATGCTGCCCAGGGCGCGCCCCCCCCCCCCCCCCAATCAGGCAGCTGCACGTGGGAGGCTGAAAAACTGTATGTACTGGCACCGAGCATGCAACTGGGCAGCAAACATGTAAGAGATGTATCTCATGGGAGTGTCATGGGTACGTAGCGATGCGTGTACGTGGAAGGGGGATATCGGTTCCTGACTGATCTCTGGAACAGAGCATGGTGTTGTTGCAAGTGCCAATACCAAGGATGACAACTACAGCAGTTGGTGTAAAATTAGTGGGCATCGTGGCTTCCTGCTTGAAGATGCAGAGAATCTGGCATTACATGTACGGAATCTGGCACTACATGTACGGAATCTGGCATTCGCCGCACGGAATCTGGCATTCGCCGCACGGAATCTGGCATTCGCAAGCTTCTCTCATAAACTTTGCATCACTTTGCATCTGACCAAGAGTCAGGTCCACTGTCCGCAAGTGACTAGCTTACAAAGTACACACTAAGCAACAGTCACCACTTCACTTTCTCTAGGTGACTGTCACAGTTAACAGTGGAAGTGTGTAAAAATAATTTAAAAGGGATGCAATCAAAATCCTAACGGTCAGAAGACCAACAGCTGGATCCCAACGGTCAGAACCCGACGAGTCTTGGAGGTAAGTACCGGGGTTGGGGTTAGGCACTAGGGGGCAGGTAACGGTAAGGCTGTGGGAGGGGGGACAATTAGGGTTAGGCTGCCAGGAGGGGACGGTTAAGGTTAGGCTGCGGGAGGAGTGGGTTAGGGGTAGGGTTCCGGGTAAGGTGAAAATACCTCTTTCAGTTGGAGTACCGCAAGGCTCAGTCTTGGGTCCTCTGCTTTTCTCTATCTATACCTCATCTCTTGGTAAACTAATCAGCTCTTTTGGATTTCAGTATCATCTGTAAGCAGATGATACTCAATTCTACCTATCCTCCCCCGACTTGTCCCTATCTGTACTGGACCGTGTCACTGAATGCCTCTCTGCCATTTCATCCTGGATGACATCTCGCCACCTCCAACTTAATATTTCAAAGACAGAGTTAATTATATTTCCTCCGGCCAATAGTAGGTACCAACCTGATATCTCTATCACTGTTGAAAACTCGACAATCTACCCTACCCCACAAGCTCGCTGCCTAGGTGAAATCCTTGACTCTGATCTGTCCTTTGTTCCCCACATTTAATCTGTCTCTAGATCATGTTACATGCATCTAAAAAACATATCCAAAATACGACCATACCTTACACAAGACACTGCTAAAACTCTAATCCATTCTCTCATTATCTCCTGCATTGATTATTGCAATAGTCTCCTAACTGGTCTTCCCAAACAGAGACTCTCACCACTACAATCCATTCTGAATGCAGCAGCGAGGCTTATCTTCCTCGCTAGACGTTCATCGTCTGCAGATCCACTCTGTCAGTCCCTCCATTGGTTACCTGTATTCTACCGCATTCAATATAAAATACTCACACACAAGGCCATTAACCAAACTACACCAACGTACATCACTTCGCTTATCTCAAAATATCTCCTAAACCGGCCCCTTCGCTCTTCACAAGACCTGCGTCTCTCATCCACACTCATTACTCGCTCCCACTCACGATTGCAGGACTTTCATCGGGCTGCACCCACTCTGTGGAATGCACTGCCACGCACAATAAGACTCTCCTCTAGTCTCCAAACCTTCAAGTGTTCCCTCAAAACTCACCTCTTCAGACAAACCTATCAAATTCCAGAACCACCCACATAACCTTCATAAACCTTCCTATCAAATTGCATCCACTCTGCACAGTCCACACATATCCTCTCATGTCTTCTCATTCTTCACTTTCCCTTCCTCCCGACCCCGGTTCATCATTGCTGTGTGACCATAGCATACAGCCCACCAAGAACCTTTGCAATCTGGTGAACAACTATGCAATAGATAGCACCTTTCCTTGTGTATACAGTACATGCCTATTTCCCTATAGATTGTAAGCTTGCGAGCAGGGCCTTCCTACCTCTATGACTGTTTGTTATCACCCAGTTTTGTTATATCATTGTTCTCTCCAATTGTAAAGCGCAACGGAATTTGCTGCGTTATATAAGAAACTGTTAATAAAAATAATACCAGAACCCGTCGGAATTCTGGCCAACGGGAATTATGCTGTCAGTCTCCTGACTGACGGGATTTCGGACCCAACCCATTCATCTAAGCCTGTTAATTCTCCAATGCGAAGTCACTGAAACGTGTGGTAGACCTAAGTCAGGCCTGTCATGGAAAGTAATGCAGACATGCCAGTCACAATCCAAGCCAAGTTGTTTTAAAATTATCGCCAGTGTCTGGCTACGGGAAGCTCTAGTTGCCGTAATATATATTCCATTTAGTGAAATTATTCCTGCATGCAACCGGCTGACTCTGCGTAGTGAAAACCACAAACATACCAACTTACAGCTACAAACATTAGAGAGGATCCTGCTTGTGGAAACGATCTAAAAAGATCCCAAAAAAACAGACAATGAAATATGTTGGGGAACCATCGCTGGAAGGGTGGTGGCCCGCAGCGAGGACCTGGCATCATACCATTAGCGCTGTGCCAGGCCAGATGTGTCAAAAAGAAATCTTTAAAGAGAAAAGGTCTGCAATCGCATGTGGGAAACAAAACTGAAATAGCCAAGACCAGGCCTCAGCTGGATCACGAGATCCGTGTCATACAGTGAGCGGTTAATCGTTCAGTTACTGTAATCAGAGGGACAGGATTCCTGCAAGAGGGAGAAAGGTTAAGCGTCCCCCTTTTGTGGAAGTTTCAGCATTTGGCAATCGGCTGAGTAATTGGGAAACAGATGTAAAGCAGAAAGTTGCCACGTATAGCTGTATAAGTGCCGCACAACAATCGCAGGATGTGGAGAGCATTTACAAACAGGGATTGGAAATCCGTCAATGGAACCTGTGGACCAACATAATAAAATGTCTCTGGAAAAGTGATCCCCACTATTGATCCCTACACTTAGGGCAGATATTCCCAACCACGGTCCTCAAGGCACACAAAACAGTGCAGGTTTTAGTGATATCCAGGCTGCAGCACAGATGGTAAAATCAAAATAACTGAGCTACTAATTAAGACACCTGTGCTGAAGCCTGGATATCACTAAAACCTGCACTGTTGTGTGCCTTGAGGACCGTGGTTGGGAATGCCTGACTTAGGGGAATGTTACATTTAACCATTTATTATACACATAGAGGCTGATTCCAATGTGTACACTAAAGCCTGCGCAGATGTGATTATCAGCCTATGGATAAGCAAAACAAAGTAGGTAAAGCAGCCGCCCAGAAAAGAATAGCGACGCCCACGGAACAATTGCAACTGCGCACACATACGCAGCGTTGACGCAGAAACAAGGAACACTGACTTCCCTAGTGAGTCTACGGGTATTGTCAAAGTCAGAAAAATGTCTCTATGCACGTTGCCATATTTGCACCGCACACTGGTCCGCGCTGCGCATGCGTACGCTCTCCCGTGAAGGCGCATACCCGCAATAGCGTGCACTCGCAGGCGCGGTATGCGTATTTACGGTAGAGTTTATGTAGTCGTAGCGTGCGACTCATTCGTTACATATTTTCACAATTAATGTAGTTTATAGATCATGATCCCTTTGATAGTTTCTGAAAGTTTGGTTAATATAGAAGGTCCCTGTTTAAAGTAATCCCTCTTTGTATCGTACGAAGGGTCTAACAAGACTCATACAGCAGTGTTTGGTACCCATCGGAAGAGTATTTAATTAGCAATATTCCGGTGTTGGTTTGGAGCGTATTAATCGCTCGTGCGAATAGTTATGGACATAAGAAGTTTATGTCCATTTCTACTATTTACTCATACTCAGGTATGCGGCGGGAAACCTAGTTCCCCACCCACCTGAGCTGTTTGAAATCGTCACAGCCCACCTGTATGAATCAACCTATGACCTTTTGTTGTGATACAGGGTCGAATTCCTTCATCCAATGGACAATGGGATTGTAGGGACTATGAGATTGCATTGTGTGTGGGGCATAAATAGGCAGGCCGACCACATCCAGCTCTCACTCTTCAACGGTTCTCATTGCTGAAAATCGGGTGCTGGATGTCCAGGCGCATGCGATCGTTTACCCTTGTGCGTAAGTTTCTCTCCGTAATCATTGTCTTTCTGTGAGCCAATTTCTCTCATCTCTCTCTCTCTCTCTCTCTTTCCCTTCTCTTTCTCTCGTATCTCCCCTAGACTAGTATTGTATTGTATTAGATAGTATTGTATTTTGGTTAGGAAGTCTTTGTTATATTGTAGTGTATCATTTGTACTGTTATCCCCTTTTTACAAGTATACTAGATATAATACAGTTAATAGGCTTTGGACCCTAAACCAGTATCTGTGTATTTCCTATAGTGTTAAGTGTTCACTTGAGCGTCGGTGACGCTCAAGCAGCTTTGTAGTTAGTCAGGTTACACAAGGTTGCACTTACACCCTGTATTCACATTAAGGTATTCCGTGTATTTCATTGGTATAAGGTTTAGACATAAAGGTATAGCGTTGTGAGCGTCTGCGCCGCTGGTGATCTCCTCGTGGTCTCGAGCGTCCGCTACGCCATAGCGAATCATTACTCTAGTCATAGCCAATAACGTGTCCTGTGATCGCTGGGCCGTGAGCGAACGTGACGCTTGAGCGTCTCGCCTACGGCTGAGCGATCGTTACGCAACTAGCGTACCATTACGGTACTTCTTAAGTAAACAGCGTACAGTGTTCTTAGCTTCATAAAGGGTTGTTTATACGACAAGGGAATTTAGCATTGTCAGTATGTAGACTGGCTGCGGAAGCGGGCACGCTGGCGCCATGTTTTCTGCGTACAGGATCGCAGCTGGAGACAGAAACATTGCCCCGAAAACATCCATGACGCACCTATTTTTTTGCACCACTTACGGTTATCTCTTCCAAGCCGTCCCCCTTCCTGTCAATCCCTTTGCAATTAAGTCATCGCTGCGAGCGGCACTGCAAAGGTATGTTGGTGCGTGCACAGCGCAAACATAGCACAAGCACCATCTACCAATAATCGCTCAGTTGCGTAAAACGGCACTGCGTGCAAATCGGAATCAGGCCCATTCTACTGCCTCGTCAGAGCGTTCCCGTCACAGAAACTAAAATACACACTACGGGTTTAATTTTTTTCATTTTATTAGAAGTTAATTAACCTACCAGTCTTTTTTGTGGGGTACGAGAGGAAACTCACACAAACACTAGGAGGACATACAAACACCACACAGATAAGGCTTTGGTCAGGAACTGAACTCAGAACATAGGGTTGTGAGGCAGTGATGCTAACCACTACACCAACCATGCCACTCGAGGTTATGTATGGGGT
This sequence comes from Pseudophryne corroboree, assembly GCF_028390025.1. Taxonomy (NCBI): domain Eukaryota; kingdom Metazoa; phylum Chordata; class Amphibia; order Anura; family Myobatrachidae; genus Pseudophryne; species Pseudophryne corroboree. Next base: position 39,527,242 of record NC_086452.1, on the reverse strand, counting down.
AATAATGCATTACTAGTGTAACGTATACAGATATTAGAAGTCACAGAAAGAAAGGGTCAATGTTGCTAAACATTAAATGCTCAGTGTACATTAGTCACTGTCTATGATGCCTTTTCACGTCTTAAGCGCATACTATGGAAATGGTGTGATATTGGGCAATGGTGGGAAATGGTGCAGATATTGGGCAATTGGGTAAACATCACAGTGTGTGGCCCTGAAAACAGATGTGATACTTGGTAATGTGTTCTAAATCAACCGAATTTTTATCATGCATATCCTGAAATTTGGTCAGAAGTTGGGAGCGCACGATTATCTTCAGATACCAACAGGCGGTAGTCTTGCTGAAAACAGTTCGAGTTGGCTTTAAAGGTAGGCAAGGACGGGCTTGCAGATATACCAGTGTTGCATATCAAATGAACTACTGCAATCTCGTGAAGTGGTTTTGATGCATAGAATTGCGATTAAAGCGTACCTTTGAGCAAAAAAAAGACGCCGACTCACATGGGACCTTGAGGGCCGAATGAGATGTTCGGCATGAACAATAGTGTATGAGGACACATCTGCTTGTGTGAAATTAAAAGGCACATCTGGAGGGACTTCTGTGCAAACCTTATCCACACAAAACTGATTATAAATAATATTCTCTTTAACTCTATGAAAGTTTAATTAGACCCACATTTAAAAATGATTAAAAAAAACCTCTGCATATACTGTAAATACAATGTAAACTTCCTACAATAGAGAAGTTGTATCAAGAAGGTCAATTTGTATAACAAAAGAAGCCCTTATCTGATGGCTCGACGCAACAACACACAATACCACAAATTCCTTGCAAGTGCCCTTGGAAAAGAACAGGAACATTCTGCTGCAACTTTAAAACATTTTTTTTTTTTTTTTAAACACATTGTTTTCTAAGTGTCAGGACTGAAAGTAGACAATGGGTCAAGCTGCCCCCAAAACATTTGGATTCTTTGCATCGGAACTACACATAAACAAAAATAGCATGAGGCTTTTTATTTTTTTCTTCCCTGAATGGTTTTTGGAAATGAGTCATTAGACAACACAGCTCCTTCTCCTTGGCTGGTATTGTGTCACAGTTCATTGAGTGATAGGTCCAACATAGCAAGAAGTCAGTAGAGGTTACGTCAGTTCAAATGCCTTGTTTAATTATCAACTACTGCTCTGTCTGCGGGTAATCTCTCGGTGATATATATAGGTTAATTACAAGACAGGACGGACACTGACTACTAAGCTCTTGCCAAAGTAGGAAGATGAAGGTAACGGTCTTGATCCTTCTACCCCTGGTTTTCTCTGCGACCACGCAGAAAAATGAAGAAGATGCCGATTTCGTGTCTTTACCCACAGAAACCAGGTCCAGATTTGCTATGCTGGACGATGTCAGAATTTTAGCCAACGGTCTCCTGCAGCTCGGCCACGGCCTGAAAGATTTTGTCCACAAGACTAAAGGGCAGATCAATGAGATCTTGCAGAAACTGAACGTTTTTGACAAGTCCTTCTACGACCTGTCGGAACAGACCAACGAGATCCGGGAGAAAGAGGTGGAGCTCAAGGAGCAGACCTCAAAGCTGCAAGAGAATAATGAGGAGCTGAAAAACTTATCGAATAAAATCTACTCCCAGATGGAATATCTCCAACAAGACAAGGTCCAGCTTCAGACCAAAATCGTCAGGCTGGAGGAGAAGCTGAATCATATTACGGAGGGGCAGCATGGAGAACAAGACCACAAAGAGGTAGCTGCACTCAAAGTAAGTCTAACAAACTATTAAAGAGGTCGTCTAACTCCAGATTAATTTATATGCTTGTACCTCCTAGATTTATTTCAGTATCTTTTTGCTTCCTTCCATTCTTTAAAGCAAAGTCATATTAGCAAGCAGCTCTGCATCGCCTATAACTATGTCTGGGTAGCAGCTTTTAGGTGTTACAATAGACAGCTGCTAGATTAAACTGGCCTGATGGTGAAACTATATTTATGTCCACGTTGCTGAAAGGACCAAAACATTGAGCATTAAACCCTAAACTATTCACCTTGCAGGCTGAGCAGTAGCAAATGTACAGCATAAAGGGGGCAATTCAGAGTTGATCGCGGCAGCAAATTTATTAGCAGTTGGGCAAAACCATGTGCACTGCAGGTGGGGCAGATATAACATTTGCAGAGAGTTGGATTTTGGGTGGGTTATTTTGTTTCTGTGTAGGGTAAATAAATAATGGCTGCTTTATTTTTACACTGCAATTTAGATTTCAGTTTGAAAACACCCCGCCCAAATCTAACTCTCTCTGCACATGTTACATCTGCCCCACCTGCAGTGCACATGGTTTTGCCCAACTGCTAACAAATTTGCTGCTGCGATCAACTTAGAATTAGGACCAAAGTCTCATACACTTGAAATACAGTGCATGAACTTTTACATAACACATGCAATTGTGTAATTTATATTAGATGCCAGTTATAATCTTGTATGTGTTGTTAAGTCTGCGACGTTATATCCTGGATATAGCAGTATGGCTGGATAATGACCAAACGCAAATCTTTCCATATGTTTTAATTTACAACCAATCTTTGTTTATAGAACTATATGGGAATGTTTCAATAAACACATATAAATATACATATATATATATACACATTATATATATATATATACACACACACACACACATATATATATATATATATATATATACCGGTATATATATATATATATATATACATACATACACACACACACACACCTGATAGCTTCAGCTCCGCACTCCTGTATCAGAAATAGCAACTTTTAGGGTGCCTTCAACCGTAAATTTTGTGGACTGCTGCTTCTTATAGGAACACACACACACACACACACACACACACACATATGTATATATTAGTCAGTAATATCCTTGTTTTATACTTGGATGTTAGGTTTAGTATTTGTTTAAGGGAAGACTATTAGGTCTTCTGCAAGGTCACTAGCAAAGATCTATTTCAAAACGGTTATAAGACAGCCGGAAGTTTCTCTATAAACTACAGCACACCGTTGCATATTACTGAAATCCACACACTTCAAAAATGCAAAAGACATCAAGAACATTGGTTGATGTCACAACAAATGTCCCACAAACAACGTCACTGCCCCAATGATAATCTGAGCAAAGTGAAGCGGATCACTGTCTGCATTTTGCTAAACACAGTTGGAAAATATTGCAAATTGACACTTGCGTCATGCGTGCTGTCCTTTTCCCGACATGAACTGAATAGATCTGTCCACCTTCACCAGCATAAGCGATGTCAGGTCTATACTGACTTTACAGGCTGCATTGGCAGGAATATTGGTTTTAGCCCACAGAATGACTGCACTCAGAGGACAGCAGTGTGAAATATTTATTGCAAAATAATCTTTGAAATGCACCCAAAGAAATTTAGTTCCATACATAATATAATACTCCCAGCCTAGTTATTTAGGGTGTGTCTGGCACGTATCTCATTGGAATGATCAGTTATTAACAAACTTACTTGTTGGAGAAAAAAAAAGATAAAAAGGTCAACTGTAAAAGTTGGGAGTTTAGGTGACAGTGAGCTCATGTGATATCTCGGAGCCAATCAACCGACAGCTGGCAGCTGGATGATGTCAGACTGAGCATGCTCCTGCTAGTACAATATGTATATTATTGCTGTGCAATCGCCAGTAAACATGGTTTGGAGTACCACAAGAAATAATAGGTTTACGAAATTGTGTTACAGAGTATTAGAGAGTAACAAAGACATTTGTGTTTCAGCATTACGTGGAGCAACAAGATATTAACATCCAACGTCTGTTGAAAGTGGTCCAAACTCAAAACACCCAACTCGATTACCAAAACGGACAAATAAAGGACCTGGAAGATAAGGTAATAATCCAAAATATTCTAAATAAGTGCTAAGAGATGGTAGATAGAGCACAGCAGCAGGTCACTGATAGGGGCGGCACCTTGCCGCAATGGCCACTGCCCCCTTCCCATACTCCTACGAATCGCTGCATGAGTGACACTAGGGGGTAGGGTTTTAATGATGGGTTATCCACAGTAGAGACAGCTTTGAAGAAGAATTTGGGTTTGTTAAGGGGAGGAGTGTTCTGGGCACTGTGAAGCCCCCCCTGTGTGCTCCTCTGGGTGAGCACAGCACACCTTATTTTAAAATTGGGAGGTGCTACCATGCTGAGACTTGTAGTGCCATACAGGATAACGAAGATGCTGGTGTACACACTAAGCACACTGATAATTAAAAAAGATATAATAAACTCTGCAAACATCATGGAGTATAATTAAGGTTCTTAGTACACATTTGACCACACGTGGGAGCCCATCCACCATATCAAAGTCTAGTGTGCCACATCAAACTTTACAGCGTGAGGACTTATTATAACGTTGCTTTTCCTTCCTGTTGAACATCTGCATGTCAACTCTGGAGAACTTTAATGCAAAAATAAAGCTTCTACCCTCTGTTACAGCTCAGCAACGTCAGCTTCCCGAACAGTATAAGGAGTTTACCTGCCAGCCAGCGCCTCGATACCCACTCATCTGTACATCCAAACAACTCCACGGAGTCGACGCAGGAGCCAAACGGTAAGATGATCTAGTCATACAGATTCTAGAACGTAGTTTCACATTTTCAGGTACAGTTATCTGGTGTTTTTATTATTAAATTTTATCTATAAGGTGCCACAAGTGTTTCGCCAGACATTAGAACAATACAGGGTCCACAGAACTTAACATTACAGAAACAGAAAACCTAAAATAGGTAACAATTAGCACCACAAGTCTCAGCACACACTATAGCTGAGATGTAAGGAAGCAAAGGAGTAATCGGCGTACTACTCGAGGCGGGCAGCCGTGGGAAGAGTCGACCGTTTACAAGCGAGAGGAGACGCAGGTATAGATGGTCACTGAGTAGGGGGGTACTGTAATTAAAGTGCAAGAGAAGAGGAGGGAAGAGGGCCCTGCTCCAATGAGCTTACAATCTAGGGGGAGGAGGGAGACGGACAGGTGACATGAGACACAAGCAAGCGGAATGTGGCCTGGTGGCAGGAAGTAAGCAAGGCAGAGATGGCCAATGCATGAGGCAGCGGGTTGGGACAGCGGCCGAGACTAGGTTATGTGGAAGGGGGCGCTTTGATGATCAGCTGGGTTTTCCGTGCCAGTTTGAAGCTTTTTAAGATCAGGGAGAGTCTAATAGAGCTCGTTCCAGTGAATGGGGGCAGCAAGGGCAAAATCTTGGATTGGCACATGGGCTGCAGCGACCAGGGCAGAGGAGAGGCGATGGTCATTGGCAGATTGGAGAGGGCGGGTCTAGTACAGTATGTTAGTGGTGATCGGAGGAATATTATGGAGTGGGTGAAAACAGTAACAAAACTTAAAGGCATCTTTAAAATGGGTTTTTAAAATACCCACACATGGGCAGAGCCAAGTTCGTCACATATGGTGAAGGACTAGACCTGTGGATAAGCTGGCCCCACCTTTAGACGCATTTAATAAGGTCTTTTCATTTTTCGTTGAGCCATGACCTCCAGGGTGAGCAGATTTTTGTCTCAGCGATCAACCCATTGAGGGGGATATGTACGAAGCCTTGGATAAAGAGAACGTGGAGAGAGATAAATTACCAACCAAATCAGCTCCTAACTGTCACGTTAAAGGTTCTACATCCACGTCAACATTTTATAAAAAAATGGCTAGTACTGCATAGCGCAACCCTTACTTGCACCACAACTGTTCAATGATGATCATACTGTGATGTTGAATATTTCAGGCCAGCCACGAGACTGCAATGATATTTATAACCAGGGTGAGCGGACCAGCGGCATCTACACAATAAGGCCCAACAAAAGCGAAGAATTCAGCGTCTACTGTGAAATGACTTCAGGTGAGCAACAAAATCCCATTATTAGCGGAAATGGGACTCAAATGGACAGGTCCAGTCACAGGTCACTTTTTACTTCCAAGTGATACCGCAACCCTAGTAGGTGCACCCCCACATTTCTCCTGGATGGATCTAGGCTGGGGGGGGGAGGGGGGAAGGAAAGAAGGGGTAAGGGGGGGAGGGAGGGTAAGGGGGGGGGGGTCTATGTGTAAAACTTTACTTGTGACCAGGCCAATAACTTACTCACATGACATATTGCCCAAGTAGTAAAATATTACAAAGACAATAGCAAAATAATAATGTTATTAAAAAAGCAGCAAGGTTCTAAAAAGACTCCCACCTTAGTAAATTTCCCCCTCTGAGTGCCAAATGCCTTGCAAGGAATACATCTGTAACTTGCCCCACACATAAACTGCAGGTCATTGTTCTGCACGTGTTTGATCGATTCGACAAACGCCTGTCACAAATGATCTTTATGTCTTTAAGATGTGGCCTGGACAGTGATCCAGAGACGGGCAGATGGGTCTGTGGAGTTTAACCAAACGTGGGAAGATTACGCTAATGGTTTCGGTGACCTTGCCGGTAAGTTAACTGTATAATCTCTTATGGCTCAAATCTCTTCTATAATGCACAGCAAGTACGTCTAGTATGCAGCCCGTCCCTGCTGAGGCCAAACAGACGCTGTTACGGCGGAGGGTTCGGGACGCCAATATGGACAGAATGTTACATTTTTTAAAGAATGCGTTTCTTATTACTGTATCAGGCACGGATAACCCCATCTGGCCACATTGCATCATATAGTCAATACAGTCTCTATATATAAACCACATATTTCACTAAAAAGTTAAACATGCCCTGAAACATCAATCATACAACCACAGAGGACCAATCAGAGGGGACATCGCTGGGTCAGACCGAAACTCCCATGTTTGCTCCTAGTTAATAAATCACTGCTCCGAGACCCAAAAGTCACTTATGCAACGAAAACTGCAGCCGCTGGCACAAGATACCAGGGGGCCTGACCGGATCAACCTGAACGTACAGTGTGAAACTGCTACTGCAGGTCACGGTTATAAAAACCTTCACTACTGATACAGACGGATAAAAAAAAATGCACGCGCCAAACCAAGCAAATCTTACATGGCATATTTACCAATACATTCATAGCAAAAATATAATTACTCCGGAACCTTAACTACACATGATAGCAAGACCATGCTGCACTGCATGTGGGGCAGATGTAACATGTGCAGGATGAGTTAGATTTGGGTGGGGGGTGTTTAAATTGAAATCTATATTGCAGTGTAAAAATAAAGCGGTCTAACATTTGTGGGCTACATGCAAAAGCAGCCGGTATTTACCCTGCACATAAAAAATATAAAATGTATTTCCTACCCTTGCATGGCAGCATGGTTCGTTTCCGATACAAAGTTACACAAACACATACACAAGCGCACAAACATTTGTGCAAGTCAATTAAACTCGCTATATGTCTTTCATCTGTGGAAGGAACTGAAGTTTAAGCAAACATGGAAATAATCTAAAACTGTTGCCGATAGGTCCCTACAGTATGTATAGGCTTGCCATAATATCTAGCCAAGTTCAAGCATGCATTTCACCTGGTTTTAATCAGCCCCAGAACCTGTGTAAATCATTGGCAACCCTGATTAAAGGGATAGTGGGGGTCATTCAGAGTTGATCGCTAGCTGCTTTCGGTCGCTGCGCAGCGATCAGGCAAAAAAACGGCACTTCTGTGCATGCGTATGCGGCGCAATGCGCACGCGCGTTGTACTATTACAACGAACGATGTAGTTTCACACAAGGTCTAGCGAAGCTTTTCAGTCAGACTGGTGGCCGCAGACTGATTGACAGGAAGAGGGCGTTTCTGGGTGTCAACTGACCGTTTTCAGGGAGTGTTCGAAAAAACGCAGGCGTGCCAGGAAAAATGCAGGCGTGGCTGGGCGAACGCAGGGCGTGTTCGTGATGTTAAAACAGGAACTGAATAGTCTGAAGTGATTGCAAGCGCTGAGTAGTTCTGAAGCTACTCTGAAACTGCACAAAAAATTTTTGTAGCCGCTCTGCGATCCTTTCGTTCGCACTTCTGCTAAGCTAAAATACACTCCCAGTGGGAGGCGGCATAGCGTTTGCACGGCTGCTAAAAACTGCTAGCGAGCGATCAACTCGGAATGACCACCAGTATGGCAAGCCTACCTATGTACAGCACAGAACCCCCAAAGCCCCAGCGTTGTGATGCAGGAATGCTAACCACTGTGCTGCACTGACACCTATCCAGATAATGAAAGGCCATGTTTAAGCGTACACAACAGAGGGAACCACTCGGTGGGCAGGAACGAGGGTGCAGCCTATCAGCACGCTTGTCACATTGCCAAGGCGGCCATTTTCCTGGGCTTAGCGACGAGCGTGCAGCCTATAAATACGGACACCATTGAGGCAGGAGGCACACAGTAAAGTCAGTATTTCCTAGGGAATTGATCAGTGGGGTCAGTAGTTCCTAGGGAATTGGTCATTAACGCATACTGGTTCATACCAGGAAATGGCTGTATACACGGTGCACGTGAGCTATAAAAACAAAACAAAAAAATGGACAGAACCTGTATCAGCCCCCAGGGTGCACGGTCAGAACGTGGAGAGAACGCAGAAACTTTACTCTACACTAAACCTTCAGAGTTTTCACCTCTGTGACCGTCCTGTTTTCTAGGTGAATTCTGGCTGGGCCTGAAGAAGGTCTACTCCCTGTCCCAGCAAGGAGATTATATCCTCCACATAGAGCTCCAGGACTGGAAGGACAACAGGCGGTTTGTGGAATACTTGTTCACCCTGGGGAATGAAGACACCAGTTACACACTGCAACTCTCTCAGGTCCTAGGGAACATCCCCAGCGCTCTCTCGGAATATACGCCGCTCCAGTTCTCTACCAGCGATCACCAATCCCAACATCTGAAATGTCCTACAGAGATATCATCAGGTAATGTCCTGCAATTGTTCACCAGGCAGAAAAGTGCAAGACACCTCGTGGCTGTGACAGTCGTGGCCTGATGTCATAAAGACTAGTTGGTGGGTGGTGGAAATATTTTAAAATGGCCAAAGAGGAGGAGACACAACCCTCTGACTTGGAGGAGAGGGAGGGGTGTTGTCCGTTTTTGAGTAGTCCATTTAGTTGCATGAAACCGGTGATGGAACATTTTTGTTGGGCAAACTTTTTTCCTAGCAAAAGTATCCATAATAACCAGCAAGTATATAGTACCCCAGTATAATAGCTCCACGTTGAACAAGAGGTGATGCTACTTAATAGAGTAAAAGAGGTATGGGGTTTGGTGAAGACATTTCAATACGGGCAAAGTGATGGAGCAATCTGAATGCATGAATTTAAGACTTGGCGATACATTGTATAACAGCCATTGGTTTATGTTGCAGGCGGATGGTGGAAAGCAACCTGTGGCGGGACAAACCTTAACGGCAAGTACATTAAACCCAAAGGAAGGGCGAAAGCAGAAAGACGACGCGGACAAGGCTTATACTGGAAACCAGAGAAAGGCAGAATGTACTCGCTCAGGTCTACCAAGATAATGCTTTACCGCACTGATCTGGAGAATTTCGACTAGCGCCAAAGCGTGGAACGGTTCCTAAGAGACATTTTGCAATACTATGCCGGAACCGATTTACACATAACTAACCAAACACTCAAACACACAGCTGTTAGCAATTCAGCAGACAAAGGACGGTCCGGCATGTTCAATAACCACGTAACTCCAGCTCGGCAGGAAATACTGCAGTATTAAAATGGTATCTACCAATGAAGCGCTTATTATGTACAGTATATAACACACCAGGCAGGCTTTCAAGATCACACTTCCAATGTTCTGTTACAAGCAACGACAAAGTAGAAGGTTTTGCATAAGTTCGAAAATACATGGTCATAATTATTTCAAGTCCTTTTACAGACGAACTGTTTTGCAAAAACTAGAACATTGTTATAACAACGTAAACGAGTAATAGTTATCATAGCCGTCTGCCTCTAGCAGTGAGCAGAGAAAGGAGATGGGGGGTACAGAGTGTGTGCTCCTCAGCCTATTTAGGAAATGATTGCAACATATAAATCCCCACACTTCACTTTCCACCAGAAGGCAGCAATAACTGTATAATATACTAATCATTTAGTCAATCGGGGAATCTGAGTTTTGCAAAGTTAATACGGAGTTACCTTCAGTCTTGAAAAACATTTAAAACCGATTTACAAGTTCTATTTAAATATGACCTCATGACGCAACAATGGGGTTCTTAAACGTACATATATTAAGTCATATTGACTTACAGCTATTCTGTACTGTAAACGATTATATTAGTGAACTTTGCAGATGTCGTTTCTAGACAATGGACATATAACTTCAGAAATATGCTTCGGAGTCAGGGCTTTTTTTTATCATATATAAGTGTTATTATTTTATGCACATTAATGTAATATAACATTGTTTTTAATATGTTTTGTTATAACAAAGCTAAAGGACAATAAACTTTACCGTTGTCTAAATGTTCAACAAGTGCATCAGTTTGCAGTATTGTCGTGATAACGGTAACTAGCGGCGAGCCTCTTTCCCAAGACATGATTTTTATTGCTTTGTATACCGTATAAGACTATTTATTCATATGATCTGGTGTTTAGCATATTGGCGATTTGTCTTTGTGTGTCAAATCTGGTTATAGATATTTAGGGTGTGGATCGTTGGGTCGGCAGTAACTAGGTCAACCACTATTGGTTTGACAGTGACTAGGCCAACACCTGAAATAGGTTGACACAGTCATTAGGTCGATATGGAAAAGGTCGACCTGGAAAAAGGTCAACATTAGTTTTTTTGGGGGGGTTTTTGGGTGCCGTTGTCTTCGTAAAGTGACCGGGAACCCCAATTAGTGTCCCCTCGCAATGTGCCTCCCTCCGCTACCGCTGCGCTTGGCACAGGTTACTATTCCAAATCGTAGTCCACGTGGATCGTAAAGTATGAAAAAGTTGAAAAAAAAAAAAGGTGAAAAACCCATATCGACCTTTTTATGTGTCGACCTAATTATTATTTATTAACAGTTTCTTATATAGCGCAGCAAATTCCGCTTTACAATTGGACACAAAGATACAACAAAACTGGGTAATAACAACCAGTCATAGAGGGAGGAGGGCCCTGCTCGCAAGCTTACACTCTATAGGGAAATGTATACACAAGGATAGGTGCTATCTATTGCATAGTTCTCCACCGGATTGCAAAGGTTCTTGGTGGGTTGTATGACATGGTCACAAAGCAATGATGAAGCGGGGTCAGAAAATAGGATTTTAATACCAACCGGTAAATCCTTTTCTCTTATTCCGTAGCAGATGCTGGGGATGCTTCAAGAACCATGGGGTATAGACGGGATCCGCAGGAGACACAGGCACACTTTAAGACTTTGATTGGGTGTGAACTGGCTCCTCCCTCTATGCCCCTCCTCCAGACTCCAGTTTAAGTAACTGTGCCCAGGGAGACGGACATTTCGAGGAAAGAATTTATTGTTAAACCACGGTGAGCATCTTACCAGCTCACACCTCAGTATGCCGCAGAACTTGGCATTCAATAGAACCCCAGCCGACGGCATGAAGAATACGCAGCAATACGCTGGCATAAAGCATAACACAACCTGTGTGTGTAAACACAACCAATAACAGCACAACACATGCCATGGCATGAACATCATCAGCTACAGGCCGACTTATACAGAACACACCAAGTGTGTAAACATACCCAATAACTGCAGATACAGTACGCACTGGGACGGGCGCCCAGCATCCTCTACGGACTAAGAGAAAAGGATTTACCGGTAGGTATTGAAATCCTATTTTCTCATACGTCCTAGAGGATGCTGGGGATGCTTTAAGAACCATGGGGATTATACCAAAGCTCTAGAACGGGAGGGAGAGTGCGGACGACTCTGCAGCACCGAATGACCAAACAAGAGGTCCTCATCAGCCAGGGTATCAAACCTGTAAACTTCGTAAAGGCGTTTGATCCCGGCCAAGTAGAAGCTTGGCCAAGCTGTAATGCAGAGATCCCTCGGCCAGCCGCCCAGGATGAGCCCACCTTTCTAGTAGAATGGGCCTCCACCTATTTCGGTAATGGCAATCCTGCCGTAGAAGGAGCCTACTGAACCATAGTACGGATCCAGCGCGCAATAGTCTGCTTAGAAGCAGTAGCCCCAATCTTGTTGGGAGCCCATAGGACAAACAGAGCCTCTGTTTTCCTAACATGAGCCGTTCTGGCGACATAGTTTTTCAAATCTCTGACCACAATCGAGAGACTTCGATTCCGCCAAGGTGTCAGTAGTCACTGGCACCACAATAGGCTGGTTTACGTGAAACCAATTTTGGCAGAAATTGCTGACGAGTTCTCAACTCCGCTCTATCAGCATGGAAGATTAAATAGGGGCTTTTGTGAGACAAAGCCAATTCAGATACCCGCCTTGCGGATGCCAAGGCCAACATCATGACTACTTTCCAAGTAAAAAATTGTAATGGAACCTTACGTAAAGGTTTAAACCAATGAGATTGCAGGAACTGCAACACCACAGTAAGATCCCCTGGAGCCACAGGGGGCACAAAGGGAGGTTGGATGTGCAACACGCCTTTCAAGAAGGTCTGTAATTCTGGAAGGGAGGCCAATTCCTTCTGAAAGAAATTCGATAAGGGCAAAATTTGTACTTTAATGGAGCCTAACTTTAGTCCCGCATCCACACCTACTTGCAAAATATGAAGCAACCGCCCTCACGGAAAATCCTCCGTAGGAGCTTCTTGGATTCACACCAAGACACATATTTCCTCCAAATACGGTGCTAATGCTTTGCAGTTACTTCTTTTCTAGCCTGAAGAAGTGTTCGAATGACTTCACTGGGAATACCCTTCCGGGCTAGGATTTGGCGTTCAACCGCCATGCCGTCAAATCAAACGCAGCCGCAGTAAGTCTTGATACACGCACGGCCCCTGTTATAACAGGACCTCTCGAAGAAGAAGAGGCCAGGGATCTTCTATGAGCAACTCCTGAAGATCTGGATACCAGGCCCTCCTTGGCCAGTCTGGAACAAGGAGTATCGCCTTAACCCTTGTTCCTCTTATGATCTTTATCACCTTTGGAATGAGTGGAAGTGGAGGGAATACATAGACAGACTGAAACAACCACGGTGACACCAGGGCGTCCACCTCTATTACTTGAGGGTCCCTCGACCTGGAACAATATCTTTGAAATTTCTTGTTGAGGCGAAACGTCAACATGTCTATTTAAGAATTCCCCAATGACTTGACATTTCTGCAAAGACTTCTTGATGAAGACCCCACTCTCCTGAATGGAGATCGTGTCTGCTGAGGAAGCCCAGTTGTCTACACCCGAAATGAAGATCGCTGACAGCGCGTTTACATGCCTTTCCGCCCAGCGGAAAACTTTTGTGGCTTCTGCCATCGCCGCTCTGCTCCTTGTTCCGCCCTGGCGGTTAACGTACGCCACTGCTGTATGTTGTCCGACTGAATTAAGACGGGCAGACCACGAACAGAACGTTTATGTGCAGACCAGCTTCCTGGCTTGGCCATTTTCCCTGGAAATTCGTTTCCCTCTGAATGACTGCTCCCCAGCCCTGGAGACTTGCATCCACGGACACCAGGATACCATCCTGGATCGCGAACCTTCGTCCCTCTAGGAGGTGAGAACTGAGCAGCCACCATGGGAGAGAAATTCTGGTCTTGGAAGATAAGATTATCTTCCGGTGCATGTGCAGGTGAGACCCGGACCACACGTCCAATTGGTCCTGCTACAAAACACTCTGGCAGTTAACCTGCTCACGGAATGGCCTCGTAGGCCGCAACCCTCTTTTTCATCAATGGAACGTATTGATGGATTGACACTGTTGTAGATCTGACCCGACTCTGGATCTTCAGAACTCTTTCCATTGAAAGAAACAAACTCTCAACAGTTTTGTATCTAACATTCTTCCCAACTCCGACAACCACGTCATTGGGATCAAACGTGATTCTGGCAAGTTCAGGAGCCAACCACTTTGTTGAAGATCCGTCAGAGATAAAACAACGTTTTGCACCACTTGTTTCTTCCCCTCCCCGTACGCAGAGATCCCAGTACTGAGTAATAATGACTCTTGTACTATTACAGAAAACCATCATACCGCCATCACCCCGGTGAATTGGCACTGACAATCCTGAATAGCAAACCAGGTAAGCCTAATGCAGAAGAACCGTATTTAGACCCACTTTCTCCTTAACAGATTGGAGATCCCTGCCCAGAGAGATTCCACCATGTAGTTCAACTTCTTAAGAAGAAATTGTTTGGAATTGTTCTGACCGAGCCTTCCGGCCTCAGAAGCACGAAAAAGCTTGAATAACAGCTTATATCCTTTTTTTTTTTTAAGTGACTGGGACAACAGGACAACGACCTGATCCTGACCCAACTCTTGTATGGCGTCGCCTACTACCTCCCCGTCCAGGGGAGAATTGTGAAAAATCAGTGAGGGGAATCGTCTGGAAATTCCAGTATGTTCCCCTAGGGACTCTATTCTCAAACTCACTGGTCCAAGTCCGTACCAGGACCTACTGAAGAGTATTAGACGTGGTCCCACCGGTGTGGGCTCCTGCAAGATAGACCCAGCGACATGCGGTGGATGTGGTAGAAACAGAGGATGATTTCTGTTTCAGCGAACTTGAAAAGGCTGCTGACCTCTTACCTTTTCACCTTCCTCTACCTGCAAAGAAAGGGAAACCGTATCCATTCGGTCTAAATGACTGCATCCTACAAAAATGCGTCACCAACCGTTGTGAGGGAACATAGGTCAAGAAGTACTTACCAGTGGTATCAGCTGAGATCAACTTAACAAAGCCATCCCCAAACCAGGTTTCACCTTCATAGGGAAGATACTCCAGTTCTTCTTGGAGTCAGTCTCAGCATTCCATTGGTGAATCCACAACGCCCTCCTAGTCGAGGCCGCTATGGAAGTGGCCCGCGAAAACAAGAGTCCTATATCCCTTGTAGTCGCACGGCGGTATGCTGCAATGACATAGACATAACTCAACTTAAGTTGCATACAACTACTCCCACATGCGCATGTAATGCAAGTATAAAACCACGTACATGCGGACACATAATTAGAGTATCACATATCTTCCTGCATACGATCCTTTGTGACAGGTCCCCGTGCAGAACAGGGGGTGACTCTCACCTTCCATCCATTGAGAAGGACAAACTTTACCTCAGCATTCATTATAAATATCTTTATATACATATATATATACCTTCCAATGCACCTATACACACACACACACACATATATATATATATATATATATATATATATATATATATACATATATATATACATATATACACACACACACACACACACACACACATATATATATATATATACACACATATATACATTATACATATTTTTTATTTGTCAGGAACAGCAAGGTCCCTAGAGACGTTAATACGTTCTAATGTGTATAAACAGGTACTGAATGCCAATTTTTTTAAGGATCTGAACAGGAAACATTAAGGTCGACCTAAGAAAGATTTTCGAGTCGATCTCAGGGAGTAGTAACTGGGCAAAATAAAATTTTGGTGACCCTGAAGGGTCTGAGATAAATCTATTCTATGAATATGACTCCCTCCATAAAATTATCACATCTGTGATCGTGCCACAGACCTATATAATCATGCTATACATACATATTACATATAGGTATAGATCTATCTGATATGCATCATATTATCATGTCCATATCTACCCAGTCAGATATTGTTGGTGCCGACAGGGTCACCCCCCACGTCTGTGTCTCCCATATAGTTTTCTCTTGGGAAAAATATACCTCTACTGACATGTTGACATATTTACATGTACTAAGTACCATTAGGGGTCGACAGCACCGACACAGTCCTTCTCTTTGTGGCAGAGCCCTCAGCCTCAAATATGCCGACACACGTGTACCAAACACCCACCGACATTTCACTGGCTATAAGGGTCAGACCCCAGTACATTCAGTCATGGAAACACAGAAGGAGTTTATCAGCTCATTTCCCCCAGCGCCCATGATATAGTGTTTTTATTTCACTTTATATCTCACCAAACCACTGTGCCCCCCCCCCCCTCGTTTTCCACTCTGATCCATGCAGCAGTGTTTAGGAAGGACCAGCGTCCACAGGCGTGCGCAGAGACTGACTGGCGGGTGCTGCTCCGGACTTCCCCCCCCTCCACGGCATTATAGTGTTCTCTCACATCCCCTGTCCTGAATATAGACTGCTCACCTGGGCGGCCCAGGTGAGCGGACCAGGTGAGCAGTCTATATGCAGGACAGGGGAGGTGAGAGAACACTATAATGCCGTGGAGGGGGGGACGTCCGGAGCAGCACCCGCCAGTCAGTCTCTGCACATGCCTATGCCAGCGTCTCTGCGAGGAGAAAATGGCGCTGGAAGTGCTGTGACGTGCTTCAGACCCGCTCAAACTCACATCTTTATACTGGCGGGGGTTTATATTTTAGTGACTAGGCACTTACAATACCAGTTTTAGAAGCTTCAGTGTCCATGGTGCCCAGGACGCCCCTCCTGCGCCCTGCACCCTGCCAGTGCCGCTGTGTGTGCGTGGGAGCATGGTGCGCAGCGCGACCGCTGCGCGGTACCTCTAACACTGAAGTCTTCTGCCATCACTGAAGTCTTCTTTTCTTCTTTATACTCACCCGGGCTTCTTTCTTACGGGTCTGTGAGGGGGGTGACGGCGCGGCTCCGGGTACAAGCAGCTAGGCGTACTAAGTGATCGAACCCTCTGGAGCTAATGGTGTCCAGTAGCCTAAGAAGCAGAGCCCTTGAACTCTTAAGAAGTAGGTCTGCTTCTCTTCCCTCAGTCCCATGAAGCAGGGAGCCTGTAGCCAGCAGTGCTCCCTGAAAATAAAAAACCTAACAAAGTCTTTTCCAGAGAAACTCAGTAGAGCTCCTCAGTGTGTGACCAGTCTCTCTGGGCACAGAATCTAAACTGGAGTCTGGTGGAGGGGCATAGAGGGAGGAGCCAGTTCACACCCAATCAAAGTCTTAAAGTGTGCCTATGTCTCCTGCGGATCCCGTCTATACCCCATGGTTCTTGAAGCATCCCCAGCATCCTCTAGGACGTATGAGAATGAAGGAAAAGTGAAGAAATAGAAAATATGTGGAGGATATGTGTGGACTGTACAGTGGGGACCTAATGCATGTCGACCAATAGTGGTCGACCTAATAAGTGTAAACCTAAAGACCGGATACCAACATTTAGTGTGTCTCACTGCACAGTTACCTAGATACATTTTAAAACACTTCATATAATATTGTATAAAGCACCAAATGTAAATCAGCAATGGTGACCACACCTATCCCTGTGGAGGTTCCACAAGGGGCGAAACACGCCGGTCTCAATTAAGAACAAAGAACTCGGACATAGGAGTATACAGTACTACCTACAAGATATCCAATAAACTGATCACCCTAATAAACACCATCTGCGGACTAGCGGCACTTTACATCAAATTGCCTCATTTTGTGGCCAACTGGTGACTTGAATTGCATCACAGTGGATCAGCCCCACACACCGCAGGGAGATGTTTCTGTCTTAACATTTAAACCAGTGTTTCTCAATAACAGTCCTCTGTGTAAGGATATCCATACTTGACCACAGGTGGATTAATTCATTCCTCATTTCGATTTAACATCTGCGCACAAGCATGAATATCCTTAAAACCTGGGCTGTTAGGAGACTTTGAGGACAGAGGGGGTAATTCCAAGTTGATCGCAGCAGGACATTTTTTAGCAGTTGGGCAAAACCATGTGCACTGCAGGGGAGGCAGATATAACATGTGCAGAGAGAGTTAGATTTGGGTGGGTTATTGTGTTTCTGTGCAGGGTAAATACTGGCTGCTTTATTTTTACACTGCAATTTAGATTGCAGATTGAACACACCACACCCAAATCTAACTCTCTCTGCACATGTTATATCTGCCTCCCATGCAGTGCACATAGTTTTGCCCAACTGCTAACCAAATTCCTGCTGCGATCAACTTGGAATTACCCCCAGAGTTTGGGAATACACTGATTTAAACTGTAAAACAACACAACCACAAGTGACTGTACCCTAGTTGCACTTTATCTATACACACCTAAACCACGCAAGCCAAAATAAATAGAATAAATAGGACTGTTCCGTGTTATTGACAAGGTGCACCGTGACCATCAGTGAGCAAGTTAGAAGTACAACCTTGTTCTTGGGAACACTGCGAACATGTCACGGTATATCTGTCCCATTATAAGGGGCAAAGAGCTTATTACCAAATATTCAAACTGACCTTACTTAGGGGGTCATTCCGAGTTGATCGCTAGCTGCCGATTTTCGCAGCGCAGCGATCAGGTAAAAAAATGGGAAAACTGCGCATACGTATGCGCAGCAATGTGCAGTCGCGTCATACGAGCACAAAGAGCATCACTGCTGTGCACTGGATATAGCGAAGATTCCATTCGAAAAGCCGATTGCAAGGAGACTGACAGGCAGAGGGCGTTTATGGGTGTCAACTGACCGTTTTCTGGGAGTGCTTGGGAAAATGCAGGCGTGTCCAGGGCGGGTATCTGACGTCAATTCCGGGACCTTCGTCGCTGCAATCATCGCACAGAATAGGTAACTACAGGGCTGGTCTTGTTTTGCACAAAATGTTTTTGTACCACTCAGCTGCACAGGCGTTCGCACACTTGAAAAGCGAAAATACACTCCCCCGTGGACAGCGACTATGCGTTTGCACGGCTGCTAAAAGTAGCTAGCGAGCAATCAAATCGGAATGACCCCTTTAGCTCACACCCCGAACGACTCATGATCTAAGCATAATTTAGATTTATTTTTTCCTCTATCTTCACCTAGTCTCTCCCCCTGTTCCACAGCCTCTCACTTTCCTCCCATCTCTTCCTGTGCTTCCACCTTCCTCCATTCTTGAACCTTTCCTTCCATCTCCCCATTTTTTACCCTTTCCTCCCATCTCCACGTTCTTGACCCTTTCCTCCCATCTCCCACTGTTCTTGACCCTTTCCTCCCATCTCCCACTGTTCTTGACCCTTTCCTCACATCTCCCACTGTTCTTGACCCTTTCCTCACATCTCCCACTGTTCTTAACCCTTTCAACCCTTTGCCACCTGTTTTGACCCTTTCCTCCCATATCCCCCTGTTCTTGACCCTTTCCTCCCATCTCACCCTGTTCTTGACCCTTTCCTCCCATCTCCCACTGTTCTTGACCCTTTCAACCCTTTGCCACCTGTTTTGACTCTTTCCTCCCATCTCCCTGTTCTTGACCCTTTTCCTCCAATATCCCTGTTCTTGACCCTTTCCTCCCATCTCACCCTGTTCTTGACCCTTTCCTCCCATCTCACCCTGTTCTTGACCCTTTCCTCCCATATCCCCCTGTTCTTGACCCTTTCCTCCCATCTCACCCTGTTCTTGACCCTTTCCTCCCATCTCACCCTGTTCTTGACCCTTTCCTCCCATCTCACCCTGTTCTTGACCCTTTCCTCACATCTCCCACTGTTCTTGACCCTTTCCTCACATCTCCCACTGTTCTTGACCCTTTCAACCCTTTGCCACCTGTTTTGACTCTTTCCTCCCATCTCCCTGTTCTTGACCCTTTCCTCCCATATCCCCCTGTTCTTGACCCTTTCCTCCCATCTCACCCTGTTCTTGACCCTTTTCCTCCCATCTCCCCCTGTTCTTGACACTTTCAACCCTTTGCCACTTGTTTTTCACCCTTTCCTCCCATCTCCCCAATTTTGACCCTTTCACCCCATCTCATCCTGTTCTTGACCCTTTCCTCACATCTTGCCCATGTTCTTCCCCTTTCATCCAAGCTCCCCATGTCCTTTCCCACTCCACCTTATTCCAACAGCTCCGCTCCCAGTGCCGGGCTCAGCATGGGTTATATGTTCCTTCAGCAGGGGGGGGGGGGGGGGTGCGGGACATATTCTGATTCACAGCACATCTGGCAGGCAGGAGGAGAACACCAAAAGTTTAACAGGAAGGCACACTGCGCAGGAGTGTAAGCAACACATATCGGTCCATCCCCCATATCCTCTCATCATTAAAGGGGTTTAGTGAAGATGCACTGAGTGGGCGAGTCATGATTACAAAGTATGGGCCAACAGAATGATCAGGAAGAAATTAATTAACACCTGAGCAGAAGGGCAGGAAGCTTCAGCACAACCTCCCCTCCTTGCTCAGACAGGACAGACAAATAATGGATTTTTCCTTCCCCGGAATAATACGTAGTAACTGTTTTTGTAGGCTTATTGAAAGTAAGTCTGTGATCTTTACTTAGTGTGCGTCCCAGATAATAAGTATGTTAGTTATAATGAAAAGAAACTCCTTTAAAAGTCTTTGTTTCCAGAAGATAACGCAGGTTGTGAACACAAAATAGCACAAGTAAATAGGTTTCCCTGTTAATAATTGACGTCTCTAAGCGACCATTTGCCAGGGCTGGCGCCCCTCAGGGACGACTACATTAGGGGCGACAGTAATTAACTTGTCACATTGATTATACTCTTCTATTTCTTCTAACCTTCAAAGAAAATGTCAACTTCTCTCAGGAGCTCCTTGCATGGGTCTACAGCGGCCCGGGAAATTAGAGGTTGTTCAGAGGAGAGCCACGTTGCCTCATTCACCGCAAGCACCGAAATTACACAGCGGACATTAAAGTATAATATTTAGAAAGGTGTAATCATGAAAAAGCTGCTGACGGTTAGATGTGGGCTGGATGCTTTCTGTGCGACTCATTCAGTGATATGGGAAATAAGGAGAGAGCGTCTTGCTCGTTGGGAATGAAAAGTAAATATTCTAAGTGAATATTTCGGTTAACTGTACAGATTATAATATTTCTTCAGAAGATCAGGCAGTTTGAGATTTGTGAGAGATTAATGCAAATATGAGACTTTTATATAAAGAGATCACACAACAAGGACAGAATGTCGAAAAATCGCTCCTGGGCGATCCTGCGTGAGTATTGTTAATTCCTAACCCTCCCCTCAGCGCCTAACCTTATCCTCCCCTCCTGTAGCTCAACCCTAACCTCCTCTCCTGTA
Organism: Pseudophryne corroboree; assembly: GCF_028390025.1. Classification (NCBI taxonomy): domain Eukaryota; kingdom Metazoa; phylum Chordata; class Amphibia; order Anura; family Myobatrachidae; genus Pseudophryne; species Pseudophryne corroboree. The sequence goes on along the minus strand of NC_086452.1, from coordinate 39,506,191 downwards.
GCCCAACCCTAACCTCCCCTCCTGTAGCCCAACCCTAACCTCCCCTCCTGTAGGCCAACCCTAACCTCCCCTCCTGTAGGCCAACCCTAACCTCCCCTCCTGTAGGCCAACCCTAACCTCCCCTCCTGTAGCCCAACCCTAACCTCCCCTCCTGTAGCCCACGACTAAACCTCCCCTCCTGTAGCACAACCCTAACCCCCCCTGTAGCCTAACCCTAACCTCTTCTCCTGTAGCCCAACCCTAACCTCCCCTCCTGTAGCCCAACCCTAACCTCCCCTCCTGTAGCCTAACCCTAACCTTCCCTCCTGTAGCCTAACCCTAACTGCCCCCCCCCGTAGCCTAACCTTTACCTCCCTTCCTGTAGACTAACCCTAAGCTCTCCTCCAGTAGCGCAACCCTAGCCTCCTCTCCTGTACCTTTACCTTCTCTCCTGTAGCCCAACCCTAACCCCCCTCCTGTAGCCTAACCCTAACCTCCCCTCCTGTAGCCTAACCCTAACCTCCCCCCCTGTAGCCTAACCCTAACCTCCCCCCCTGTAGCCTAACCCTAACCTCCCCTCCTGTAGCCTAACCCTAACCTCCCCTCCTGTAGCCCAACCCTAGCCTCCCCTCCTGTAGCCCAACCCTAACCTCCCCTCCTGTAGCCCAACCCTAACCCCCTCACCTGTAGCCCAACACTAACCTTCCCTCCCGTAGCCTATCCCTAACCTCACCTCCTGTAGCCTATCCCTAACCTCCCCTCCTGTAGCCTAACCCAAACCTGCCTTCCTGTAGCCTAACCCAAACCTGCCCTCCTGTAGCCTAAACCAAACCTACCCTCCTGTAGCCTAACCTAAACCTACCCTCCTGTAGCCTAACCCTAACCTACCCTCCTGTAGCCTAACCTTAACCCACCCTCTTGTAGCCTATACCTAACCTCCCCTCCTGTAGCCTATCCCTAACCTCCCCTCCTGTAGCCTATCCCTAACCTCCCCTCCTGTAGCCTATCCCTAACCTCCCCTCCTGTAGCCTATCCCTAACCTCCTCTCCTGTAGCCTAACCCTAACCTTCCCTCCTGTAGCCTAACCCTAACTGCCCCCCCCGTAGCCTAACCTTTACCTCCCTTCCTGTAGACTAACCCTAAGCTCTCCTCCAGTAGCGCAACCCTAGCCTCCTCTCCTGTACCTTTACCTTCTCTCCTGTAGCCCAACCCTAACCCCCCTCCTGTAGCCTAACCCTAACCTCCCCTCCTGTAGCCTAACCCTAACCTCCCCCCCTGTAGCCTAACCCTAACCTCCCCCCCTGTAGCCTAACCCTAACCTCCCCTCCTGTAGCCTAACCCTAACCTCCCCTCCTGTAGCCCAACCCTAGCCTCCCCTCCTGTAGCCCAACCCTAACCTCCCCTCCTGTAGCCCAACCCTAACCCCCTCTCCTGTAGCCCAACACTAACCTTCCCTCCCGTAGCCTATCCCTAACCTCACCTCCTGTAGCCTATCCCTAACCTCCCCTCCTGTAGCCTAACCCAAACCTGCCTTCCTGTAGCCTAACCCAAACCTGCCCTCCTGTAGCCTAAACCAAACCTACCCTCCTGTAGCCTAACCTAAACCTACCCTCCTGTAGCCTAACCCTAACCTACCCTCCTGTAGCCTAACCTTAACCCACCCTCTTGTAGCCTATACCTAACCTCCCCTCCTGTAGCCTATCCCTAACCTCCCCTCCTGTAGCCTAACCCTAACCTCCCCTCCTGTAGCCTATCCCTAACCTCCTCTCCTGTAGCCTATCCCTAACCTCCCCTCCTGTAGCCTATCCCTAACCTCCCCTCATGTAGCCGAACCCTAACTTCTCCTCCTGTTACCTAACTCTAACCCTGCTCTTCTGCCTAACCCTATCCCCAACTGAGGTGTCGACATAATGAATGCATTCCAAGGACAGGGCTCTTGTATGATCTTATATATTGTGACAGAGGTCCCTTAGTAACATTAGGGTTTGAGGTAGTAAAAGAACAATATAACGTTTGCATGTTCGTGGTTCCTAAACATGTAACAAGTATCTGAAACAGGGCGATGTTCTGCAGACGTTTGGAGATATTATAAACTAATATGCTGCTAATTAATAGCACAGGAATAAAAGAGAAGGGTATGGAAGAGAGAAGCGATGAGGTCTGTATGGCACAAGTTCACAGTACTTGTAATAATAAATCACTTGCAAGTCTACTGAAGGACACAAAAGGAAGCTATATGGAACCTGTTATGGACAAATATAGGACACACTGTCATCACTTATGTACAAAGCATAGACAACATGCTATAGTAACGCATCTCAAATTCTCCATCTATAATGGTCAATGTTACACAAAGTCGTATAGGATTTTTAAGTCCAGTTCTCTGAATCTATCTGGGGAACACTTTGGGAAGACCCTGCAACATCCACGAGCAGGGTCTTCTACAAATCTAAAAACTAGTTTGCTGCCGTCTCCTCCCCCACTACACCTGTTCACCAGTCACTACTAGTGGTTTTAATTATACATTTAACTAAACTACACTCGATCTGTCCCGCAGGCGGATTCAGAGAAAAAGACTCAACAGTGAATATAAAAATCCTACATTATCCAACATCCTATCTGGGGGACACTGGTACACTCTGGGGATGTTCCCAATATGCCCCAAGGGGAGGATATGCTCAGACAAAGCTGAGAACAACTCTGTTTGCTCATAACGAGCCTCTTTAGATACAAAAACATTGAGTTTGTATAACAACATAAAAAAACACAAAAACAATTGTATAACTCAGGAAACTGCTCCTGCAGCTCAAACAAATTACTGGCATTAAGTTAGAAAACTGACTGCAGATTGTCGGAAAGGTGTAGAGTCGGATGAGACAACAGTACACAAGTTATGGTTGGCAGAAATGCCTGCTCCTTGACACAGCGCCCCCTACACACTGACTCTAAGTAAATACTTTCATCTCAGAACGGTGTCTGTTTACCCGTTTTATTGCACTATAGGCCTCATTCTCTCTGGAGGTCTTTACCTGTTGGTTGGGAAAAGCCCCAGCCGCATCGCAGCAAAGCAGAATGGACATCACCCAGTGAGCACAAGAGGAGCATTCTCTAGGTCCCGCAAGTAAAAGGTTAAAGTTCTAAAGAGCAACTGGACAGCAAAACGGCAGCCAAACATGACACAATGTCAGAAAAGCTTTACCCTTAGAAGGTAACATCTGCATCTTTACACAAGAAACCTTCCGTGGAATTTGCAAATGATCACACAACCGTTGCCTAAGCACAAGCAGTGACTGTAGCTACTGAGCCCATCTATGAACCAGGCCCATAATCACTGGAGGACCAAACGGACAGGTTGATAACTGATAAGGATCTATTGTTGGGTTTCTTGCAAAACAGCTAAGGTTAAACACTTGATGGTCTGAAGACCTTGCCAAGTCAACAGGTACAGCAGATCTGGAGGTAATGTGGCCTCCTCATTACCTGTATGTTGTGTTTGGGACATAGACGTCTCTTGCTGGAAATTCCAAGATCCCCCTTGTTGGCCTCACTCGGGTGTCAGGATAAGGTTTGACTTGTAATAATTCAGGTGTCAGGCAATAGCTCGGACTCTCTGGGGCTGGAGAGATGTCAATCTTCAGCTGAGCTACAAAAGATAAGAGGAACAGTGTAAGGCAGAGGTTCCCAAACTGTGTGCCGTGGCTCCCTGGGGTGCCTCGGGACACTTGCAGGGGTGCCCTGGGTTGGTGGTCCAGGACCAATTCAAATTATTCATGGTCAATATAATAGGCGAAACCAGTGCTGGTGGCTGCCAGTAATAAACTATGTGGACAAACAGAAGTGAATCCTGTCCCTCACCACACAACTGACCCTAAGGATGACATATAAATGCAATCTACTTAATGTAATATTTCTTTCTAAATTTCTCAATGAGAAATTTTTAGCCTAGGGGTGCCGTGAAAAAAATTCTGATATTCTAGGGCGCAGTGATTCAAAAAAGTTTGGAAACCACTGGTGTAAGGATTCATCATAGTGTCATTAGTACAGCTGTGGCAGGAGACACCACGGCCACCACCTGGCGTGGCCTTGTAGATCTAATGCAGTACATGGACGGTAGTTAGAGTTGGCAGCTCTGTGCCAGACCTCCCACATTATTATCTCCAGACCAATATAAAACAGGGAAACATTTATGGGGGGGAATTCAAATGTTTGAAAAGTCGGTTGGGTGTCTGTTTTGTCCTGTCTATTAGATAGGAAAAAACAGACACCCAACTGACTTTTCAAACAATTGAATCTCCCCCATGGAATCAGTAGAAGATTACAGTAGTTCTGAGGAGTGTTGTCACACCAAAGACAGGACTGACTACTGGGCGATCGTCTCACCATCAATAGTGTTGCCGTATATACTCCTCACCTAAGAGAAATACATAAAGCCATGGAGAGAGATAGTGGAGAAACTTCCCAAAGCAACCAATCAGCTTCTGTCATTTACCCAGCACAGTCTTTGAAAGGACAGCTACAAGCTGATTGGTTGCCTTGGGCAACTTCTACGCTTTCTCTCTCTTTAAGAGCTTGATAGGTCTCAGCTCTGTGGCCTCCTTGGTACTGCGAGCGCCGCCGCAACTGTGAACATGGGGGGGATCGAGTGTCGTGGGTGCACCGTTACTGCAATATACGGGGTGCACCGATACTGCAACATAAGGGGTGCACAGATACTGCAAGCTGGCAGATAATCACAAGCATGCCTGCACAGCACAGAAGGAAAATCCTGCTACAGAGCCAGAAGCGGAGGTTGGTTTGGTTGACGTAAAAGCTGAAGGACGGCCATGGCTGCCAGCCGCTAAGTGTTTTAAGATTTCTACTTTATGACGAAGTCCTTTAGGAGGCTACAGTGCCTAATATATGAAGTGGCTAGTTATAAAGTGGCAGCTAAAAATCAAAGGAGGTCATTCCGAGTTGTTCGCTCGCAAGGCGATTTTAGCAGAGTTGCTCACGCTAAGCCGCCGCCTACTGGGAGTGAATCTTAGCATCTTAAAATTGCGAACGATGTATTCGCAATATTGCGATTACACACCTCGTAGCAGTTTCTGAGTAGCTTCAGACTTACTCGGCATCTGCGATCAGTTCAGTGCTTGTCGTTCCTGGTTTGACGTCACAAACACACCCAGCGTTCGGCCAGACACTCCTCCGTTTCTCCGGCCACTCCTGCGTTTTTTCCGGAAACGGTAGCGTTTTTTCCCACACGCCCATAAAACGGCCTGTTTCCGCCCAGTAACACCCATTTCCTGTCAATCACATTACGATCGCCAGAACGATGAAAAAGCCGTGAGTAAAATTACTAAGTGCATAGCAAATTTACTTGGCGCAGTCGCAGTGCGGACATTGAGCATGCGCATTAAGCGGAAAATCGCTGCGATGCGAAGATTTTTACCGAGCGAACAACTCGGAATGAGGGCCAATATCTGTGTTATACCTGCGTTAAACCGAAGGAACACAGAAGACAAACAAACAACAAACCAGCATTACGACAGAAGGACTGCCTTACAGCCACAAAGCTCAAAGTCATTATGTGGCCTCTCCTCACCTCTGCAATGAGAACTCCACGACCAGGCTTATCACCCCTCAACATAAGCAGGGAGCGGTGGGGGTATAGCACCAGGCGCAGGCTCAGCAGTGACATTTCCACTGAACTTGAGTGTGCTCCCCACATTCTCACACCTACCCGTTCTGCTCACATGAGACCAGGACATTTATAGTTTTATCAAAATGATGTTATCCTAATTTCTCTGGCATCCATAAGGGATACTTGTGTTTACTTAATACGATGAGTCTGACAGGCTGGGGAAGGGAGGGGGGGTAGGGGGGAAGGTGGTATTCATGAAGCAGTGAAAAAAGTGTAGAGAAGTGAGCCAGTGGAGAAGTTGCCCATGGCAACCAATCAGCATTGAAGTAACATTTAGAATTTGCATACTATACAATTGTACGGAGCAGCTGATTGGTTGCCATGGGCGACTTCTCCACAGGCTCACTTCTCCACACTTATCACTGCTATCGGGGATGTATTAAAAATCCCTTTGTAAGAGGCTGCTGCACCGCAGTTGTTTTTCCTAGCGCAGAAAAATGTCAGCATCAACTTCCCTGATTCTCCGGAACTAGACGAGGTCTTTAAACAAGCCTGGAAAACTCCTGATAAAAGATATCAGGTTACCAGGAGGTTTTTACGCTCTTTCCCATTTACACCGGAGGGTAGCAAACATTGGGAAAAACCCCCAGCTGTAGCTGTCTGTCTCCTGCCTCTCTAAGAAGGTGGTAATGCCGGCCCCTGGGTCCTTTCAGCTCAAGGACCCTGAAGTCTATTTACACAGCGGCTGGCTTATCACAAAGACCTGTGATAGTGGGTTGCTGGATGATGCATGCCATCCATACCTGGGCGACTCAAATTCAAGAGGGCCTTACGGGGGACATGCCTCTGGTCACTACGGTGACCCTCAAACACATTCAAGACACTGCACGCGTGTTGTGTGACTCTCTCCAGGAGATAGGCATTATTAATGGAGGGCAGCACACCCCAGCCTGTCAGACTCATCGTATTAAGTAAACCCCAGTATCCCTTATGGACTACGAGAAAGGGATTTACTGGTAGGTAGAAAAATCCAGTTTTTCTCCCCTTCCGTTGGTTACTAGCACGTTTCTTTTTTACCATGTGTTTTTTATTCTCTCTTTCTTCCCGTGTGCTATTCTTGTAATGTGTACCTACACTGATTGCCAGTACTACTACTGCTACTACCAATACCACCACCACCACTACTACTACCACTACCACTACCACCACTACTACCACCACCACCACCACTACTACTACCACTACCACCACCAATACCACCACCACTACTACTACCACTACCACCACCACTACTACTACTACTACCACCACTACTACTACCACCACCACTACTACCACTACCACCACCACTACTACTACTACTACCATTACTACCACCACCACTACTAAATTGTCAGCTTTCCCATGTATGCATTGGGCCCTTTTATCATCTGGTACGCTCTTGGATGGGATGAAAAATACATGGACCTGACTGTTACCCTACGCTTAGCATTAGGATGCTGAAATCACCCCATTTTGAGTCATCTCTTCAAGGGATAGACTATTCCACCCAAGGTAATCCTACGCAGCGCACCCAAGATGGCTGCCTCACTTAGTACCTGTGAGGGTGGCTACACAACCCGTTGAAGTTATTACCCAAAACGCCTACACCAATCCCGCATTTTGCTTACTGCGTGCTCAAGGTCTTCTTTTTATGTCTGTGTGGCTTCTCAATTGCTGTATTACTTAAATCTTCTGAGGGGGCGCGGCCTGGCAAACTAGAAGACCCAGTATTAATATACAACTGGTCAATATGCTAGAACAGGAGTGGGCAGCGTGTGGCACTCCAGCTGCTGCAGGACTACATATCCCAGCAAAGTTCAGAGCAGGAGTGTTCACACAAATGCAGCCGGTGCAGACCTGGATATAAGAGAATATGCGCCATTTTGGAGAGTAAGCCCAATTCACTTCCAACATTGCATTAGTCCAATATCTTTGCCTTGTGCAGCCATAGGAGGACACTGGGGTAGATCATGGGGTGTGGATGTAGTGCATGGGGTTTCTGGATAATAGATAGACAGTGTCTAGTTAGACAGTCAATAGACAGACACCACATGTTAGACAGACATTAGGTCAACAGAGTCAAAAGGGCGACATGAAAAGGGTAGACAGTACAAAAGGTAGACAGCGTCAAAAGGTCGACATGTAAAAATGGTCGACATAAAAAAAGATAGACAGGTTTTTCTAAACTTTACATGTTTTTGGACTTGTCACGATCCTCACTGTAGTTTTCATATTGGGTGACTTACCTCTGCCATCTGTCCTGGATCCTGTGTCTTTTTGCTCACTGGGATAAACAGCTTGTCAGTAACATGAGTTTCCTGAGTGCAGAGTTAACGAGCTCCACCTGTGGTGATTAACCTTGTGTGTGAATCTGAATTCAGCAATCTGAAGTTTAGGCCTTAAAGCCGGCATCCGCTGTTCATTTGCAGATGTTCAGGCTTCAGTGTTCTATCGGCCTGCTAGGCATCACTCCACATCAGAGCCTAATCTGGAGTACTCATGTGACAGTGTCTGATCACCTGACCCGGAGCTGTCCAATACTGTGCCAGCCTGAGACTCTCTGAATCACCTGACTCTGCTCACCAATCACCAAGGACCAGGAAGTATAAGTCAGGAGACTTGAGTTGCAGACTCTGCCAGTTCCTTGTGTCACACACAGAGCTATGTGTGAGCTTAGAAGCTGAGCTTCCTAAAGGTAACACTTGTACTTTGGTTCCTGTAAAACTCAGCTCTTTTGCTTCCCAGTCTGGATTACAGTTGTGTTACCATTGATAGCCAGTGTTCGGCTTGTCTTAAAGCCATAGCCGCAGTATTCCACAGTCTCGTCTTAAAGTCACAGCTGCAGTATTCTTCGGTCTCGTCTTAAAGCCACAGCTGCAGTATTCTTAAGCCTTGTCTTAAAGTCACAGCCACAGTCATTGTTCTACTTACAGTTGCCAGTTATATCCGGTACCAGCCAAGATCACAGTGCGGTTCCCAGTCTCACCGGTAACAAGCCCGGTTCTCAGTCTCACCGGTAATCAGTCCGATTCAATGTCTTCAGCTCTCCTCCCAGTTCTGCTCAACTCCAGAGAACCTATTTCATAGTAACCTGGAGTACACAAGCACCTATTCCTGTGACAGGATATCCAGTTTAATTGCACCAATACATTCACCATCCTGCTTTCAACACAAAGTCCCTGGTGATCCAGTGGTCAGGATACGGCTCCCTCTGCCGAGGCCCGGGTTCGATCCCCTGCCAGGGATTGCTCCTTCTCACTAATTCCTACAGACCAGCCTAATATACACATAGTCCTCCAGTCGCCCGCACAGACTTTACTAACACCGGGTTCACAAAAACCACAGTCATGACAGGACTTTTTCGATTATATTCACGTCGAACTTTTGTACTGTCTACATTTTTCATGTCTACCTTTCGACCACGTTGACCTTTTGAATGTCTAACATGTGGTGTCTTTCTACTGACTGTCTAACTAGAGCACTTCAAGACGTTTACAACTCAGGCTCGCCCCACTTCTGTGTCCCCCCTCCTCTTCCCTCCATCTTGTTGAGGAGTGTCTGCAACTTCTCAGTTGAACTTTTCTGTTCAGTTCTGCATCGCGCCGATGTGCGGTTGGTACCTCCAGCTACCGGCAGCCCACGCCCACTATTATCCATGCACCTTAGAATAATGTGTAATATAAGCCAGAATCCAGCGAAAAATAAACATACCATTGGAGATATCAGAGGATGAAATAACCTTCCCTATAAATCAACTGTATAAAGCTGAAAGTATCTCACACAAATAATACCAATAGTCAAATATGCAATAGCACAAACTATGAGGGCGGTGTCACATCAGGGCTTATTCTTTTGTGTTTATCTGGTTTATGGCTACGTGAAAAACACCTTAAAAAAAAAAAAGATGTCTCTTATAAGTCTATGCAGCTTCCACGGCATTTGTTATACAAACCATCCATCAAATACTGCCCTGGTGCATGGCCACCACTCGTTCTCCGAAGCTGCCTTGGTGTCCGGACAGGCGGAAATACTACAGCGGAGCACTGCGCACCGTCACATGTAAGTCCAACATGGAAATGCACATTTGAGAAACAACATAGACCCCACTAAAAGTACGGGGGATACAGTCATTAGGTCGGCACCACTTAGGTTGACAGTCATTAGGTCGACCACTATTGGTCAACATGCAATAGGTCGAAAGGGTCACTAAGTCGACATGTTCTAGGTCGACAGCTCAAAATGTTGACATGAGTTTTTCACATTCTTTCTTTTCAATTTTTGGACTTTTTCATACTTTACGATCCACGTGGACTACGATTGGGAACAGTAACCTGTGCCGAGCGCAGCGGTAGTAGAGCGAGGCACCTTGCTGCTCGCCATGCGAGGGGACACGGTGCACTAATTGGGGTTCCCGGACGCTTTACGAATAAAACTACAAAAAAAAAAAAGGTAAAGAAAACTCATGACGACCTTTCGACCTAATGACCATGTCGACATAATTACCCTGTCGACCAATAGTGGTCGACCTAATGACTGTCAACCTAAGTAAGTTGTGTCGACCCAACGACCCATACCCAAGTACGGGACGAGTCTCGCCCACTGCAAGTCATATAAAACAGGGGGTGTAGTATGGTATGCCGACGGCCGGACTCCCGGCAACCAGCATACTGGCGCCGGAATCCCGACAGCGTGGCGAGCGCAAATGAGCCCCTTGCGGGCTCACTGCGTGCGCAACGCTATTTATTCTCCCTCCAGGGGGGGTCGTGGACCCCCAAGAGGGAGAAAAAGTGCCGGTATGCTGGCTGTCGGGATTCTGGCGCCGGTAAACTGTGCGCCGGGATCTCGATACCCGGCAAACTGAAGACCACCCAAAACAGGCACCCATTAACCAATTTCACTACTCTGTCTTCTCAAAGGAAAGCTTATTTTTAAAGTGCTCATCATAATTAGCGAGTTAGCGAACACCGTATGGTCTGTTGCACGCCCTACCATCTTACCCTAAAACCCCACTCACTTATCTGGTATATGGCCTACAGCACGTAGAGCTTTTAGGTTAAAATAATAAGATTTTACTCACCGGTAAATCTATTTCTCGTAGTCCGTAGTGGATGCTGGGAACTCCGAAAGGACCATGGGGAATAGCGGCTCCGCAGGAGACTGGGCACAACTAAAGAAAGCTTTAGGTCACCTGGTGTGCACTGGCTCCTCCCACTATGACCCTCCTCCAAGCCTCAGTTAGGATACTGTGCCCGGAAGAGCTGACACAATAAGGAAGGATTTTGAATCCCGGGTAAGACTCATACCAGCCACACCAATCACACCGTATAACTCGTGATACTATACCCAGTTAACAGTATGAAAACACTGAGCCTCTCTACAGAAGGCTCATAACAATAACCCTTTAGTTAGGCAATAACTATAAACAAGTATTGCAGACAATCCGCACTTGGGATGGGCGCCCAGCATCCACTACGGACTACGAGAAATAGATTTACCGGTGAGTAAAATCTTATTTTCTCGAACGTCCTAGTGGATGCTGGGAACTCCGAAAGGACCATGGGGATTATACCAAAGCTCCCAAACGGGCGGGAGAGTGCGGATGACTCTGCAGCACCGAATGAGAGAACTCAAGGTCCTCCTCAGCCAGGGTATCAAATTTGTAGAATTTTGCAAACGTGTTTGCCCCTGACCAAGTAGCAGCTCGGCAAAGTTGTAAAGCCGAGACCCCTCGGGCAGCCGCCCAAGATGAGCCCACCTTCCTTGTGGAATGGGCTTTTACAGATTTAGGATGCGGCAGTCCAGCCGCAGAATGCGCCAGCTGAATTGTGCTACAAATCCAGCGATCAATAGTCTGCTTAGAAGCAGGAGCACCCAGTTTGTTAGGTGCATACAGGATAAATAGCGAGTCAGTTTTTCTGACTCTAGCCGTCCTGGAAACATAAATTTTCAAGGCCCTGACTACGTCCAGTAACTTGGAATCCTCCAAGTCCCTAGTAGCCGCAGGCACCACAATAGGTTGGTTCAAATGAAAAGCTGATACCACCTTAGGGAGAAACTGGGGACGAGTCCTCAATTCCGCCCTATCCATATGGAAAATCAGATAAGGGCTTTTACATGACAAAGCCACCAATTCTGACACACGCCTGGCCGAAGCCAAGGCCAATAACATGACCACTTTCCACGTGAGATATTTTAGATCCACGGTTTTAAGTGGTTTAAACCAATGTGATTTTAAGAAACTCAACACCACGTTGAGATCCCAAGGTGCCACTGGAGGCACAAAAGGGGGCTGAATATGTAGCACTCCCTTTACAAATGTCTGAACTCCAGGCAGTGAAGCCAGTTCTTTCTGGAAGAAAATCGACAGAGCCGAAATCTGGACCTTAATGGAACCCAATTTTTAGGCCCATAGTCACTCCTGACTGTAGGAAGTGCAGAAATCGACCCAGCTGAAATTCCTCCGTTGGGGCCTTCCTGGCCTCACACCACGCAACATATTTCCGCCAAATACGGTGATAATGGTTTGCGGTTACTTCTTTCCTAGCTTTAATCAGCGTAGGAATGACTTCCTCCGGAATGCCCTTTTCCTTTAGGATCCGGTGTTCAACCGCCATGCCGTCAAACGCAGTCGCGGTAAGTCTTGGAACAGACAGGGCCCCTGCTGTAGCAGATCCTGTCTGAGCGGTAGAGGCCATGGGTCCTCTGATATCATTTCTTGAAGTTCTGGGTACCAAGCTCTTCTTGGCCAATCCGGAACCACGAGTATCGTTCTTACTCCTCGCCTTCTTATTATTCTCAGTACCTTTGGTATGAGAGGCAGAGGAGGGAACACATAAAACGACTGGTACACCCACGGTGTCACTAGAGCGTCCACAGCTATTGCCTGAGGGTCTCTTGACCTGGCGCAATATTTATCTAGTTTTTTGTTTAAGCGGGACGCCATCATGTCCACCTGTGCCCTTTCCCAACGGTTTACCATCAGTTGGAAGACTTCTGGATGAAGTCCCCACTCTCCCGGGTGTAGATCGTGTCTGCTGAGGAAGTCTGCTTCCCAGTTATCCACTCCCGGAAAGGAACACTGCTGACAGTGCTAACACGTAATTTTCCGCCCATCGGAGAATCCTTGTGGCTTCTGCCAACGCCATCCTGCTTCTTGTGCCGCCCTGTCGGTTTACATGGGCGACTGCCGTGATGTTGTCTGATTGGATCAGTACCGGCTGGTTTTGAAGCAGAGGCCTTGCCTGACTCAGGGCATTGTAAATGGCCCTCAGTTCCAGAATATTTATGTGTAGGGAAATCTCCTGACTTGACCAAAGTCCCTGGAAATTTCTTCCCTGTGTGACTGCCCCCCAGCCTCAAAGGCTGGCATCCGTGGTCACCAGGACCCAGTCCTGTATGCCGAACCTGCGGCCCTCTTGAGGATGGGCACTCTGCAGCCACCACAGTAGCGATAACCCTGTCTCCAAGGACCAGGGTATCAGCCGATGCATCTGAAGATGCGATCCGGACCACTTGTCCAACAGGTCCCACTGAAAAGTTCTTACATGGAACCTGCCGAATGGGATTGCTTCGTAGGAAGCTACCATTTTTCCCAGGACTCGCGTGCAATGATGCACCGATACCTGTTTTGGCTTCAGGAGGTCTCTGACTAGAGATGACAGCTCCTTGGCTTTCTCCTCCGGGAGAAACACTTTTTTCTGGTCTGTGTCCAGAACCATCCCCAGGAACAGTAGACGTGTCGTAGGAACCAGCTGTGACTTTGGAATGTTTAGAATCCAACCGTGCTGTTGTAGCACTTTCCGAGATAGTGCTACCCCGACGAACAACTGCTCCTTGGACCTCGCCTTTATAAGGAGATCGTCCAAGTACGGGATAATTAAAACTCCCTTTTTTCGAAGGAGTATCATCATTTCGGCCATTACCTTGGTAAACACCCTCGGTGCCGTGTACAGTCCAAACGGCAGTGTCTGGACTTGGTAATGGCAATCCAGTACCACAAATCTGAGGTACTCCTGGTGAGGATGGTAAATGGGGACATTCAGGTAAGCATCCTTGATGTCCAGGGATACCATATAATCCCCCTCGTCCAGGCTTGCAATAACCGCCCTGAGCGATTCCATCTTGAACTTGAATTTTTTATGTATGTGTTCAAGGATTTTAAATATAAAATGGGTCACACCGAACCGTGCGGTTTCGGTACCCCAAACAGTGTGGAATAGTAACCCCGTCCTTGTTGAAGTAGGGGCACCTTGACTATCACCTGCTGGGAATACAGCTTGTGAATTGCCTCTAGCACATCCTCCCTGCCCGAGGGAGTTGTCGGCAAGGCAGATTTGAGGAAACGGCGGGGGGAAGACATCTCGAATTCCAGCTTGTACCCCTGAGATACTACTTGAAGGAAACAGGGATCCACCTGTGAGCGAGCCCACTGATCGCTGAAATTTTTGAGGCGGCCCCCCACCGTACCTGGTTACGCCTGTGGAGCCCCCGCGTCATGCGGTGGACTCAGAGGAAGCGGTAGAAGAATTTTTATTCTGGGAACTGGCTGACTGGTGCAGCTTTTTCCCTCTTCCCTTGTCTCTATGCAGAAAGGAAGCGCCTTTGACCCGCTTGCTTTTCTGAAGCCGAAAGGACTGTACCTGATAATACAGTGCTTTCTTAGTCTGTGTGGAAACCTGAGGTAAAAAATTTTCTTCCCAGCTGTTGCTGTGGATACGAGGTCCCAGAGACCATCCACAAATAATTCCTCACCCTTATAAGGCAGAATCTCTATGCGCCTTTTAAAGTCAGCATCACCTGTCCAGTGACAGGTCTCTAACACCCTCCTGACAGAATGGACATTACATTAATTTTGGATGCCAGCCGGCAAAATATCCCTCTGTGCATCCCTCATACATAAGACGACGTCTTTAATATGTTCATATGTTAGCAAACTAGTATCCCTGTTTGACAGGGTCACCGACCACGCTGCAGCAGCACGATCTGCAGGTCTCAGTCTAGTACCTGAGTGTGTAAATACAGACTTCAGGATAGCCTCCTGCTTTTTATCAACAGGTACCTTCAAAGTGGCCGTATCCTAAGACGGCAGTGCCACCTTTTTTGACAACCGTGTGAGCGCCTTATCCACCCTAGGGGATATCTCCCAGCGTAACTTATCCTCTGGCGGGAAAGGGTACGCCATCAGTAACTTTTTAGAAATTACCAGTTTCTTATCGGGGGAACCCACGCTTTTTCACACACTTCATTCACTCATCTGATGGGGGAACAAAACACTGGCTGCTTTTTCTCCCCAAACATAAAACCCAGTTTTAGAGGTACTTGGGTTAATGTCAGAAATGTGTAACACATTTTTTATTGCCGGGATCAAGTCACGGATGTTCCTAGTGGATTGTGTATATGTCTCAACCTTGTCGACACTGGAGTCAGACTCCGTGTCGACATCTGTGTCTGCCATCTGAGGGAGCGGGCGTTTTTGAGCCCCTGATGGCCTTTGAGACGCCTGGGCAGGCGCGGGCTGAGAAGCCGGCTGTCCCACAGCTGTTACGTCATCCAGCCTTTTATGTAAGGAGTTGACACTGTCGGTTAATACCTTCCACCTATCCATCCACTCTGGTGTCGGCCCCACAGGGGGCGACATCACATTTATCGGCATCTGCTCCGTCACCACATAAGCCTCCTCATCAAACATGTCGACACAGCCGTACCGACACACCGCACACACACAGGGAATGCTCTGACTGAGGACAGGACCCCACAAAGCCCTTTGGGGAGACAGAGAGAGAGTATGCCAGCACACACCAGAGCGCTATATAATGTGGGGATTAACACTATAACTGAGTGAATTTTTCCCAATAGCTGCTTGTATATACAATATTGCGCCTAAATTTAGTGCCCCCCCTCTCTTTTTAACCCTTTGAGCCTGAAAACTACAGGGGAGAGCCTGGGGAGCTGTCTTCCAGCTGCACTGTGAAGAAAAAATGGCTCCAGTGTGCTGAGGGAGATAGCTCCGCCCCTTTTTCGGCGGACTTTTCTCCCGCTTTTTTATGGATTCTGGCAGGGGTAATTATCACATATATAGCCTCTGGGACTATATATTGTGATTATTTTGCCAGCCAAGGTCTTATTATTGCTGCTCAGGGCGCCCCCCCCCCCCCCCAGCGCCCTGCACCCTCAGTGACCGGAGTGTGAAGTGTGTATGAGGAGCAATGGCGCACAGCTGCAGTGCTGTGCGCTACCTTGGTGAAGACTGATGTCTTCTGCCGCCGATTTTCCGGACCTCTTCTTGCTTCTGGCTCTGTAAGGGGGACGGCGGCGCGGCTCCAGGACCGAACACCAAAGACGGGCCTGCGGTCGATCCCTCTGGAGCTAATGGTGTCCAGTAGCCTAAGAAGCCCAAGCTAGCTGCAAGCAGGTAGGTTCGCTTCTTCTCCCCTTAGTCCCTCGGTGCAGTGAGCCTGTTGCCAGCAGGTCTCACTGAAAATAAAAAACCTAACATATACTTTCTTTCTAGAAGCTCAGGAGAGCCCCTAGTGTGCATCCAGCTCGGCCGGGCACAAAGATCTAACTGAGGCTTGGAGGAGGGTCATAGTGGGAGGAGCCAGTGCACACCAGGTGACCTAAAGCTTTCTTTAGTTGTGCCCAGTCTCCTGCGGAGCCGCTATTCCCCATGGTCCTTTCGGAGTTCCCAGCATCCACTAGGACGTTAGAGAAATTGAAGAGATTTTCTGGTTGGTGGAAAACGCTCATGTGACACCACCCACAGGCTCTAAAAGGCCACGAGGAATACTGTGACTTATGTACTGTACGTGGCTCCTCACAGTGGTTCTACTACCAGACTACAGATGACACAAAGTGATTACTTATATGCATGTAATAATTATGGTATTGTCACAATGAGTACTCGTCCTTGGATAACGATAACGAGTCAGTGATTACGTGACTTCCTGCAAGACCACACATTTTTTGAACTAAAACAGGAACTCTACATTATAACCTGACATATACATTCTCGCAACTTCCCTGCAAATTGCTGCCTCGTGTCCAAAAAAAGGATATAAGAAAGAAAACTTTTAGCACAGCAAAACACCAAAAATAAATACCAGTGATTGGTCGCAGTCTTCTTAGAACAGAAGATGGTCTCCTCATGTCAGCCAAGAACTTGTACAAATCCTCGTCACTTAACCGATCACCTTCCTAGGGGAGACAACGAATGATACCAATGGGTCAACCCAAAAATACATAAAAGGTTTATAGAATAAAAAATACACAAAAAAAATATATGAACGGAAAAGATTTACAGGGACATGTACTAAGGGGTTCACTACGATATGCCGGCGGTCGGGCTCCCGACAGTGTGGCGAGCGCAAATGAGCCCCTTGCGGGCTCGCTGCGTTCGCCGCGCGCCACACTATTGTATTCTCCCTCTAGGGGGGTCGTGGACCCCCACGAGGGAGAATAAGTGTCGGTATGCCGGCTGTCGGGATCCCGGCGCCGGTATACTGTGCGCCGGGATCCCGTCAGTCGGCATACTGAAGACCACCCGTACTAAGCAGGGATAAAAGGGGGAGAAGTGAGCCAGTGGAGAAGTTGCCCATGGCAACCAATCAGCATTGACATAACATTTATAATTTGCATACTATAAAAGTATAGAGAGCAGCTGATTGGTTGCCAAGGGCAACTTCTCCACTGGCTCACTTCTCCACTTTTATCACTGCTTAGTACATGCCCCCCTTAGTATTTTATTATTAGAGGGAATTTCAGTTATCGTCTGTTTGCGGCCATCATCGTGTTTTCTGCCTGGACACTTTATTATTACCAGCTATTTATATAGCGCACATATTCCGCAGCGCTTTAGAGAATATTTGCCCATTCCCATCAGTCCCTGCCCCAGTGGAGCTTACACTCTATATCCCCTACCACATGTACACCAGACACATTCACGCTAGGGTTAATTTTGTTGGAAGCCAATTAACCTACCAGTACATATTTATTTTGGGTTGTGGGAGGAAACCGGATGACACGGAGGAAACCCAAACAAGCATGGAGAGAATATGCAAACTCCACACAGTTAGGGCCATGGTGGGAATCGAACCCATGACCATAGTGCTGTGAGGCAGCAATGCTAACCATTACACCGTCCATGCTGCCATTCAATAAGGTAGGAAATCTTGCTTGCGCCAGTCTGTTCCACAGCACCCAGCAAGATGTGCACAATACACAAATTATTCGTTGAAGAAATAAATGTAAAAAATGGTGACATATTTAGAGACTTGTCTTTAAGTGCACTCGGCTGCCTCACAGAACGCAATGTTACAACGCTCCTCAGACTACGCTCCTGTGAGTTGCATTGTTGGGCCTTTGCACTGCGAGAGGCAGGTAATGGGTCTTCCCATGCATGTGTAGCACCAGAAGGGCACACAGATGAAAGTTAACCACCCCACTTTGAGAAGTGTTCGATTTTTATTTTTATTTAACAACCTATTATAATGGACATAAGACATTGTTGTTTGTCTTGCACAAGTAATATTGAGGGGACGACCCTTGAGCAATTTGGGCGCATGAAAGCCACCAGACCAGTAAAAGGTCTGAGCAGATAATCTGAATCGGAGGCCTCTTGCCAGGATCTGAGCCTGAAGAGGCCTCAAATGGAACGGAGCAAAAGGCAAAACCTCAAAAGGAGGCCACTGCCTCCCCCAGCATCTGCATGCAGTGGACAATGGATACCTGTCTCCACCCCAACAGAGATCTCACCTGAGTCTGCAGGGCCACAAGCTTGTACTCTAGAAGAAACACTCTTGACTCCTGGTTGAAAGAGAGGCCCAGATTAATCAACCTCTCTGCCGACACCAGAGTCGACTTTATCACCCACCCGTGCTCACCCAAACTAGAAACCACCAAAGTTCAGGTGATGCAGGAGCCAAAGTAGTGAATAGGTAATCTCCATTATGGCTTTTCTTCTCAATAAAGCGATCAAGCAATAACTGTGAACACACGTGGAGCCATGGTTAGACAAAACAAAAGGGTCCGGAACTGGAAATGGAGCTTTTCTACTTAAAGTCTGAGCACTACATGATGTGACTCTCACACTGCGGCATGCAGGTAGGCTTCCTAGATATCAAGAAGCTCCTCTGGTTCCATGGCACCAATGATGGGGCATATGGACTCCATCTTGAACTTCTCCATGAACAAGTGGGTGTTCAACAATTTTAAGTACAGGATCGGCTAGAAAAAGGCTGGAGTGGAACCACAACACTCACTGATTTTTGGGAACCAGAACGATGACTACCGATCCTATGAACTGCATGTCATAAGACATTCCTCCTGACCTGATATCTTGGAAGAGGAGTAGCTGAAAAGAAAAAATTGACTGGGAGGGAGACCTACCTCAATGTACCCGCTGAGCAGGGACAGACCGACACCACACATTCCAAGAGTGGAGAAGACAGGTCTCCACTATGGTCGAACCTAGACATGGTCCCAGAAAGTCATGCAGATCGATTGTCTCCCTGCAGGGGACAGATGTTCTCGGTAGTAGTCTCCTTGCAGAATCCCAGATTAACCTCTGGAGAATGAAGCTCTCCCACACCCCGCAAACTGAAAGCTCCATAACCTAGGAATATTCAGTTGGGAGCTAGCTGCCCCCCTCCCCCATTGCCTGGGAAATAGTGTGATCCAACTTAGAACCACAAAGAGGCTGTCCCACAAAACGAAAGCACCTTCTAAGTGTTCTTTTGGATTCAGGAATCTGCCTCCCGAGATCTAAGGCACAGAACTCTCCTAGATGAAATATATAAGGCTGACATCCTGGAAGGTAGGGAACCAGCATCTAGGATCGCATCTCCAACATATGCGGATGCCTCCTTCATTTGATCCACCAAAGGGAGGAGGTCAGCCCTGAACTGGAACAGGGTTGCCAAAATATCACTTTAATCAGGGATTTATGCATTACACACGTATGTAGCTGGAGGACTTCAAGTCTTCTTTTCACCTGGTTTTAAATCAACCTCAGAAAGGTGTATAATTAATTCATATAGGTCTCTGATTAAAAGGATATTATATCAACCCTGTATTGGAGACCTCCAGACAACTGGTCAGACCAGGATTCAAGAACTTTGTTCAGCCAAGTCGCAGCCAACTAGTGTAAGAGAAAAAAAAGCTGCAGCATTCATAGTGGGAATTACGTGGATTTGGTCAGCCTCGCTATGTGGGCTTCCACTTATGGTGGAACTTCCTAGCTGACCATGTCCGTGTCAACAAAGGGGTAAATACATATATATCTAGAAGTTAATCGAAATCAACGTGACTGGTCCTACCACTCAAAGAGGACCAGTCTGGAACCTCACCTTTCTTATAGGAAGTATCTCCCAAATGAGATTTCCCCCAGAAAATAAACCTGTGGGGAGGTTTCAAACATTTTTTTGGATGTCGTGAAGACACCCCTTGGAATATTACAGGCCCACAGTGGTAACCGGGAAAGACCCACTCTTTCCCTGACTGTAAACAGAAGGTATAGGAGCAGGAGCTACAGCCTGAGAAGAAACATCACTTTCCTCAGACTGATGCAATGCAATAGTGCTGGAAATTGACCAATTCTGGCCACGCACCTTGGGCCTTCTCACCTGCAGATGTGTGTCGGCTGTGGTCTTCAGCCTCACAAGCTGCACAATGGGCGCCTGCTTCTGAACAGCTAATTGACAATTTTGTCCTGCATTTTGAGCAGGTAAAATCTCTCATAGAAACAGGATTAGCTTCGGAACGGATGCAGTTGTCAGGCATGATGGCAAATATTAAAATAAATAAACCAGATTAAAGAAACCAAAGAACCAGTCATAGAAAAAACTTCCCATCCGCAGGAACTTAATAACACAGGTCCATGTTCATATTAAAATAAATTTGGAAATGCAACAAACATTTAACATTAATTTGCTAATACCAAGAAGTGCTTTCTCCTTGTATGTGCAAGGACAGAAGCAACACAAGAGACAACTTTCCCACCTGTTTGAAGAAGTTGGTGACGGTGAGCGTGGCTGGCCGGAAGGTGGTCAGGTTGCAAGATTCGTCGCCGCTAGTGGTGCGTTCTAGGGATCTCCGGCCAACAATGCTGGAATTTCTCCGTTCTGACCACGAGCCTTTGCGTTCTAACCGGGAGACATGGGACAGGATTGTAGATGGCAGGCCAATATATAATGCAGACATGGCAGAGTAAGCATTTGAGGGATTGTGTACAATTACAATACTCACTCAGCGACCGCTATTTACTAAGAAGTTTCAAAGTTGAAAGAAAACACGGGTATGCAGACCAGATGACCGCTATTAGAGTGGAGTATTCAACATGCAGCCCTCCAGCTGTTGTGGGACTACACATCTCAGCATTCCACGCCACTGTTCTAGCATGCCTTAATAGAAAAACAGTGACAGGGCATGATGGGATGTGTAGTTCCACAACTATTGGAGTGTTGCATGTTGAACACCCCTGTATTAGAGCTTAGTGTCAGTAAGCTGCAACAAAATAAAACAAGAAAGATGGAGCGCTTAATTAATATGTATAATGAACGCACATACCTGCAAATAAAATGGTTAGTAATAAATGTTTAAGCTCTTTTTTGAAAAGGTGGTGGGGCAGAGGTGATTGATATTGTTTCTCAATCAGTCAAAATTGCCGGACAGTTCTTTCAACGGGTAATGCTATCCCTGCTATCCCTAATACCTTTTTTGTGGCTTGTAGCTTGTTGCTACGGCGTGCATCGGCATACGCCGTGGGTAGCGTTCGTCCCGTCTCTCCCGCTGTATCGGCTACTTCACCTCCGTAGTCCTCTTGCGGCGTGACAAGCGTCTCAGCATATCAGTGTTTGCGTTCACTGATTAATGTCCTCTGTTCCTGCACCTCAATGTCCATGGATAAATATGAGGAGGAAGTCCAAAAACCTCTGCAAGACGGGAACTCCAACTCTTGCAGAGGTTTTTGGACTTCCTCCTCATATTTATCCATGGACATTGAGGTGCAGGAACAGAGGACATTAATCAGTGAACGCAAACACTGATATGCTGAGACGCTTGTCACGCCGCAAGAGGACTACGGAGGTGAAGTAGCCGATACAGCGGGAGAGACGGGACGAACGCTACCCACGGCGTATGCCGATGCACGCCGTAGCAACAAGCTACAAGCCACAAAAAAGGTATTAGGGATAGCAGGGATAGCATTACCCGTTGAAAGAACTGTCCGGCAATTTTGACTGATTGAGAAACAATATCAATCACCTCTGCCCCACCACCTTTTCAAAAAAGAGCTTAAACATTTATTACTAACCATTTTATTTGCAGGTATGTGCGTTCATTATACATATTAATTAAGCGCTCCATCTTTCTTGTTTTATTTTTGGTGATTAATATAAAGGGAGCTGCTATATATACATATACACAAGCGCGGCTAATACCTCACTAATTTAAGCTGCAACAAAAGCCAGCACAAGCTTTCTGTGCAAATAGAATTGTTTCTGAGCTATAATCAGCAGTGGCTGGACAATGTATTTTGGCACCAAATATATCGAACTTTAGGCTTCCCTACTGGCGTCCAAACACATGTATGGCATCATTACCTGCAAAACATTTTTGTCACAATTCCCAGCAGTATTTATTCCTCACCACCAGGGGTCGCTGTGTTTCTTGTGTAACTGAGCTGCAGCTCCAGAACCTTCCAGAGGTGCTGCTCTTCTGAGACTGTTCTCCGGTTAATTATCAGGTTATTGCCTACACATTATCAGCGTGGATTACAACTGACACCTGGCTAGCTGGATCATCATTTGTCTATGAATACTTGTGTTGCTGCGAATTCCGGCGATTCTTATGCCTGCCAATTCCCAGAAAGAACTTCTGAATACTCGTAATTTTTGCTATTGTGACTACACTGATCTCTGCTTACATTTCCTAAAGATTCTTTCGTTTGATTTATATATATATATATATATATATATATATATATATATATATATATATGTATATATACTGGACACAGTATTTCCCTTGTGCATATATTCTTTACACACAGTACTTCCCTCATGTCTGTATATCAGTTCCCTGAATAAACATCATTGTGTGTATATTATTACCATTCCTTGTGACTTTTTGTGCAACCGCACTTAGAAGGTTCCTGACAATTTTTATTATTTGATTTAATTAACTGTTAAAACCAGTGAACTGCAGAACATACGCCTTGACGGCCAGTTGCAAATTTTCCATTAAAGATACTTTTACCAAAGAAGCCGACTGCACTCAGTGCAGACACTGTGACCCTGAGCCTAATGATGTTTAAGGAGCTTGCCTCTTCTGCCTTACCCCTTGTACCAGCCCTGCCATACCCCCCCTGGGCCCGGGCCCTGCCTTACCCCTGGGCCCGGGCCCTGCCTTACCCCTGGGCCCGGGCCCTGCCTTACCCCTGGGCCCGGGCCCTGCCTTACCCCTGGGCCCGGGCCCTTGCCTCTTCTGCTTTACCCCTTGTCCCGGCCCTGCCTTACCCCTTGTCCCAACCCTTGCCTCTTCTGCCTAAACCCCTTGTCC
Organism: Pseudophryne corroboree; assembly: GCF_028390025.1. Classification (NCBI taxonomy): domain Eukaryota; kingdom Metazoa; phylum Chordata; class Amphibia; order Anura; family Myobatrachidae; genus Pseudophryne; species Pseudophryne corroboree. The sequence goes on along the minus strand of NC_086452.1, from coordinate 39,482,997 downwards.
CGGCTGTTTACTCATTATCTACAGTGTATAATCTGTAAGAAAATTACATATCTGTTTTTGTTTTTTTATTTCAGTTCTACAACAACTCAAAAACATCGACAAGAAAAAAACAGGAAGGACTTTGAGGACAGGTTTGAAAAAATAAGAATTTACTTACCGATAATTCTATTTCTCGGAGTCCGTAGTGGATGCTGGGGTTCCTGAAAGGACCATGGGGAATAGCGGCTCCGCAGGAGACAGGGCACAAAAAAGTAAAGCTTTACTAGGTCAGGTGGTGTGCACTGGCTCCTCCCCCTATGACCCTCCTCCAGACTCCAGTTAGGTACTGTGCCCGGACGAGCATACACAATAAGGGAGGCATTTTGAATCCCGGGTAAGACTCATACCAGCCACACCAATCACACCGTACAACTTGTGATCTAAACCCAGTTAACAGTATGACAACAGAAAGGGCCTCTTAAAGATGGCTCCTTAACAATAACCCGAATTAGTTAACAATAACTATGTACAAGTATTGCAGATAATCCGCACTTGGGATGGGCGCCCAGCATCCACTACGGACTCCGAGAAATAGAATTATCGGTAAGTAAATTCTTATTTTCTCTATCGTCCTAAGTGGATGCTGGGGTTCCTGAAAGGACCATGGGGATTATACCAAAGCTCCCAAACGGGCGGGAGAGTGCGGATGACTCTGCAGCACCGAATGAGAGAACTCCAGGTCCTCCTTTGCCAGGGTATCAAATTTGTAAAATTTTACAAACGTGTTCTCCCCCGACCACGTAGCTGCTCGGCAGAGTTGTAATGCCGAGACCCCTCGGGCAGCCGCCCAAGATGAGCCCACCTTCCTTGTGGAGTGGGCTTTTACAGTTTTAGGCTGTGGCAGGCCTGCCACAGAATGTGCAAGTTGAATTGTGTTACAAATCCAACGAGCAATCGACTGCTTAGAAGCAGGTGCGCCCAACTTGTTGGGTGCATACAATATAAACAGCGAGTCAGATTTTCTGACTCCAGCCGTCCTTGCAATGTATATTTTTAAGGCTCTGACAACGTCCAACAACTTGGAGTCCTCCAAGTCGCTAGTGGCCGCAGGCACCACAATAGGTTGGTTCAGATGAAATGCTGATACCACTTTAGGGAGAAAATGCGGACGAGTCCGCAGTTCTGCCCTATCCGAATGGAAGATTAGATAAGGACTTTTATAAGATAAAGCCGCCAATTCAGATACTCTCCTGGCAGAGGCCAGGGCTAGTAACATAGTCACTTTCAATGTGAGATATTTCAAATCCACCTTTTTCAATGGTTCAAACCAATGGGATTTGAGGAAATCTAAAACTACATTTAGATCCCACGGTGCCACCGGAGGCACCACAGGAGGCTGTATATGCAGTACTCCCTTGACAAAAGTCTGGACCTCAGGGACAGAGGCCAATTCTTTTTGGAAGAATATTGACAGGGCCGAAATTTGAACCTTAATGGATCCCAATTTGAGACCCATAGATAATCCTGATTGCAGGAAATGTAGGAAACGACCCAGTTGGAATTCCTCCGTCGGAACCCTCCGATCCTCGCACCACGCTACATATTTTCGCCAAATGCGGTGATAATGTTTCACGGTGACTTCCTTCCGTGCCTTAATCAAGGTAGGAATGACTTCTTCTGGAATGCCTTTCCCTTTTAGGATCTGGCGTTCAACCGCCATGCCGTCAAACGCAGCCGCGGTAAGTCTTGAAAAAGACAGGGACCCTGCTGTAGCAGGTCCCTTCTCAGAGGTAGAGGCCACGGTTCGTCCGTGAGCATCTCTTGAAGTTCCGGATACCAAGTCCTTCTCGGCCAATCCGGAACCACTAGTATTGTTCTTACTCTTCTTTGCCGTATGATCTTCAATACCTTTGGTATGAGCGGCAGAGGAGGAAACACATACACTGACTGGTACACCCAAGGAGTTACCAGTGCGTCCACAGCTATTGCCTGTGGATCTCTTGACCTGGCGCAATATTTGTCCAGTTTCTTGTTGAGGCGAGACGCCATCATGTCTACAATTGGTCTTTCCCAACGGTCTATTAACATGTTGAAGACTTCTGGATGTAGACCCCACTCTCCCGGATGAAGATCGTGTCTGCTGAGGAAGTCTGCTTCCCAGTTGTCCACGCCCGGGATGAACACTGCTGACAGTGCTATCACGTGATTCTCCGCCCAGCGAAGAATCTTGGCAGCTTCTGCCATTGCACTCCTGCTTCTTGTGCCGCCCTGCCTGTTTACATGGGCGACCGCCGTGATGTTGTCCGACTGAATCAACACCGGCTTTCCTTGCAGGAGAAGTTCCGCCTGGCTTAGAGCATTGTAGATTGCTCTTAGTTCCAGAATGTTTATGTGAAGAGACTTTTCCAGACTCGTCCATACTCCCTGGAAGTTTCTTCCTTGTGTGACTGCTCCCCAGCCTCTCAGGCTGGCGTCCGTGGTCACCAGGATCCAATCCTGAATGCCGAATCTGCGGCCTTCTAATAGGTGAGCCTTCTGCAACCACCACAGAAGTGACACCCTTGTCTTTGGTGACAGGGTTATTCGCAGGTGCATCTGCAGATGCGACCCTGACCATTTGTCCAACAGATCCCTTTGGAATATTCTTGCATGGAATCTGCCGAATGGAATTGCTTCGTAAGAAGCCACCATTTTTCCCAGGACTCTTGTGCATTGATGTACTGACACTTTTCCTGGTTTTAGGAGGTTCCTGACCAGATCGGATAACTCCTTGGCTTTTTCCTCTGGAAGGAAAACCTTTTTCTGAACCGTGTCCAGAATCATTCCTAGGAACAGCAGACGAGTTGTCGGGATTAAATGGGATTTTGGAATATTCAGAATCCACCCGTGTTGTCTTAGCACCTCTTGAGATAGTGCTAAAGCTGTCTCCAGCTGTTCTCTGGACCTTGCCCTTATTAGGAGATCGTCCAAGTATGGGATAACTAATACGCCTTTTCTTCGAAGAAGAATCATCATCTCGGCCATTACCTTGGTAAAGACCCGAGGCGCCGTGGACAATCCGAACGGCAGCGTCTGAAACTGATAGTGACAGTTTTGAACAATGAACCTGAGGTACCCCTGGTGTGCGGGGTAAATCGGAACGTGTAGATACGCATCCTTGATGTCCAAGGATACCATAAAGTCCCCTTCTTCCAGGTTCGCTATCACTGCTCTGAGTGACTCCATCTTGAACTTGAACTTTTTTATGTAGAGGTTCAAGGACTTCAGATTTAGAATAGGCCTTACCGAGCCATCCGGCTTCGGTACCACAAATAGAGTGGAATAATACCCCTTTCCTTGTTGTAATAGGGGTACTTTGACTATCACCTGCTGAGCGTACAGCTTGTGAATGGCTTCCAACACCCTCTCCCTTTCGGAAGAGACGGTTGGTAAGGCAGACTTCAGGAAACGATGAGGAGGATCCGTCTCTAATTCCAACCTGTACCCCTGAGATATTATCTGCAGGATCCAGGGGTCTACCTGCGAGTGAGCCCACTGCGCGCTGTAATTTTTGAGACGGCCCCCCACTGTCCCCGAGTCCGCTTGAGAGGCCCCAGCGTCATGCTGAGGTTTTTGCAGGAGCCGGGGAGGGCTTCTGTTCCTGGGAAGGAGCTGCCTGTTGGTGTCTCTTCCCTCTTCCTCTGCCTCGTGGCAGGTACGACAAGCCCTTTGCTCTCTTATTTTTGTAGGAGCGAAAAGGCTGCGGTTGAAAGGTCGGTGCCTTTCTCTGTTGGGGAGTGACTTGAGGTAAAAAAGTGGATTTCCCGGCAGTAGCCGTGGCCACCAAGTCTGATAGACCAACTCCAAATAACTCCTCCCCTTTATACGGCAAAACCTCCATGTGACGTTTTGAATCCGCATCGCCTGTCCACTGTCGTGTCCATAAGGCTCTTCTGGCTGAAATGGACATAGCACTCACCCGAGATGCCAGTGTGCAAATATCCCTCTGTGCATCACGCATATAGATAAATGCATCCTTTATTTGTTCTAACGACAGTAAAACATTGTCCCTATCTAGGGTATCAATATTTTCAATCAGGGATTCTGACCAAACTACTCCAGCACTGCACATCCAGGCAGTTGCTATAGCTGGTCGTAGTATAACACCTGCATGTGTGTATATATTCTTTTGAATAACTTCCATCTTTCTATCTGATGGATCCTTAAGTGCGGCCGTCTCAGGAGAGGGTAACGCCACTTGTTTGGATAAGCGTGTGAGCGCCTTGTCCACCTTAGGGGGTGTTTCCCAGCGCGCCCTAACCTCTGGCGGGAAAGGGTATAATGCCAATAACTTTTTTGAAATTATCAACTTTTTATCAGGAGCAACCCACGCTTCATCACACACGTCATTTAATTCTTCTGATTCAGGAAAAACTGTTTGTAGTTTTTTCACACCATACATAATACCCTGTTTTACGGTATCTGTAGTATCAGCTAAATGTAACGTCTCCTTCATTGCCAAAATCATATAACGTGTGGCCCTACTGGAAAATACGTTTGAATTTCTACCGTCGTCACTGGAATCAGTGCCCGTGTCTGGGTCTGTGTCGACCGACTGAGGCAAAGGGCGTTTTACAGCCCCTGACGGTGTTTGAGGCGCCTGGACAGGCATTAATTGATTGTCCGGCCGCCTCATGTCCTCAACTGACTGTTTAAGGGAAGATAAACCATCACGTAATTCCACAAATAAAGGCATCCATTCTGGTGTCGACCCCCTGGGGGGTGACATCTGCATATTTGGCAATTGCTCCGCCTCCACACCAATATCGTCCTCATACATGTCGACACCACGTACCGACACACACCGCAAACTCACAGGGAATGCTCTAATGAAGACAGGACCCACTAGCCCTTTTGGGGAGACAGAGGGAGAGTCTGCCAGCACACACCACAAAGCGCTATATATACAAGGGATATCCTTATATTAAGTGCTCCCTTATAGCTGCTTTAATATATATATATATAGCCATTAATGTGCCCCCCCTCTCTGTTTTACCCTGTTTCTGTAGTGCAGTGCAGGGGAGAGACCTGGGAGCCGTTCTGACCAGCGGAGCTGTGACAGAAAATGGCGCCGTGTGCTGAGGAGATAGGCCCCGCCCCTTTTTCGGCGGGTTCTTCTCCCGCTATTTTTCCAGTCAGGCAGGGGTTAAATATCTCCATATAGCCCCTATGGGCTATATGTGAGGTATTTTTAGCCTTGTATAAGGTTTATATTTGCCTCTCAGAGCGCCCCCCCCCAGCGCTCTGCACCCTCAGTGACTGCCCAGTGAAGTGTGCTGAGAGGAAAATGGCGCACAGCTGCAGTGCTGTGCGCTACCTTATGAAGACTGAGGAGTCTTCAGCCGCCGGTTTCCGGACCTCTTCACGCTTCAGCATCTGCAAGGGGGTCGGCGGCGCGGCTCCGGGACCGGACTCCACGGCTGGGCCTGTGTTCGATCCCTCTGGAGCTAATGGTGTCCAGTAGCCAAGCAGCAAATCCACTCTGCATGCAGGTGAGTTTACTACTTTCCCCCTAAGTCCCACGTTGCAGTGATCCTGTTGCCAGCAGGACTCACTGTAAAGAAAAAAACCTAAACTAAACTTTCTCTAAGCAGCTCTTTAGGAGAGCCACCTAGATTGCACCCTTCTCGTTCGGGCACAAAATCTAACTGGAGTCTGGAGGAGGGTCATAGGGGGAGGAGCCAGTGCACACCACCTGACCTAGTAAAGCTTTACTTTTTTGTGCCCTGTCTCCTGCGGAGCCGCTATTCCCCATGGTCCTTTCAGGAACCCCAGCATCCACTTAGGACGATAGAGAAACAGAGCAATAAACAACCTAAAGTTCAGTAAGACTAGGCGGTGCTCTTAATAATAGATGGTCTTTAAAACAATTCCCACCTCCGACAACCTTTCCACAGACAGGTATAAAAATGCCAGTGTAATACCTCCAGGTCCTATTTCTAACTCGTTGGAATCCCGCTCCAGGCTTCCGGCGCTGCTCACGATGTTCATCAGATGAATTGCAGTCCATGCAAAGGGCATGCGATACCTCCCCAGCCTCTGGCAGAACTGCTCTCCTTGGCTGCGCAGCTTTTCCAACTTCTCCTTGTTCTACAAAACAAGGAATCATCCTTGGTGCTAGAATATACTTCTGGTGCCCGTGCACCAATTAAACTAAACATACAATCATAGGACAACTAAAGCCAAACATTTTTGAAGACGAATACACTGCCCAGCCTTAGCCCGACTTTTACCTAATTAGTTAAAAAGCGAAGAGTAATGGTGTATTTCCTCCTCACTCCAACACAAACCTCTAGAGGTTGTACCCGACAGGTTAAAACAGATGCTTACTTAGGAAAGCCAGCTAAATAAATTAATTATAACTGCAAGTTCTGCTTGCTCTTAAATCATTTACAACCACCTCTAAACAGGCTTAGTTTCGGTTACCTATGAGACTGCAAGCCAATAATAGAAATAAATATATGCATGTTATACAGTGTAAGACAGAATACTAGGCAGTTTAGATATTAAAACAATATAATAAAAGCCTGTTACTTCGAGCTAGATAAAATCCCTTTAACTTTATGTTAAAATAGATTAGTAAGGGGAAGTCCACACCGGGATCCGGTCTGAAGATCGACAGTGTCTAGGTCGACAATGTTTAGGTCGACCACTATAGGTCGACAGTCACTAGGTCGACATGGATGGAAGGTCGACATGTGCTAGGTCGACAGGTCTAAAGGTCGACATGAGTTTTTCACATTTTTTTTTCTTTTTTTGAATTTTTTCATACTTAACGATCCACGTGGACTACGATTGGAACGGTAAAGTGTGCCGAGCGAAGCGGTAGCGGAGCGAAGGCACCATGCCCGAAGCATGGCGAGCGAAGCGAGCCATGCGAGGGGACGCGGTGCACTAATTTGGGATCCCGGTCACTCTACGAAGAAAACGACACCAAAAAAAAAAAAATCCTCATGTCGACCTTTAGACCTGTCGACCTAGCACATGTCGACATAGAAACCCTGTCGACCTTCCATCCATGTCGACCAATAGTGGTCGACCTAAACATTGTCGACCTAGACACTGTCGATTTGATGAACCACACCCGTCCACACCAGACCCTACTTGGCATTTATCCAAATTCTTCACATTCATAAATAAATCGATTTTTTGGGATCAGTCGGCCAAGTTCTGTCATGTTGCGGAGAATTTTATACACACAGAATATGCGAGAGTGCTACAAGATTCTGTTCTATATTACACCACGCAGAATTGTAGGATTTGTAAGAGTCATTGTTATAGGTTTATGTACACTGGGCCTAATTCAGGGTTGATCGCAGCAGCAAATTTGTTAGCAGTTGAGCAAAACCATGTGCACTGCAGGGGGGGCAGATGTAACATGTGCAGAGAGTTAGATTTGGGTGGGGTGTTTTCAAACTGAAATCTAAATTGCAGAGTAAAAATAAAGCAGCCAGTATTTACCCTGCACAGAAACAATATAACCCACCCAAATCTAACTCTCTCTGCACATGTTACAACTGCCCCCCTGCAGTGCACATGGTTATGCCCAACTACTAACAAATTTGCTGCTGCGATCAGGTCTGAATTACCCCCACGCTATACGCTATTGCGTGATGAAAATCCGCTGCATCACCAAGGCACTCCAGGTGTTGTGGTCACTTTTGTAATCTTGCCTTTGTACCGCACTATGGAACCCTTGTGCTCCATTTAAAAATAAAGGATAATGACAACATCACCACTCACTTTTGCTGTATCCGCCTCCTTATAGATCATGTAGGGTTCTGCGCACTCCCCGATGTCGCCCTGCTGCAGAACCTTTTCCAGCTGGAAACACACAAAATGATGTAAAACAGGAAATAATTCTGAGCATCAGAACATAATCCAGTTATCTACAGCAACATCCAACTGATGACAACTCTGCCAGTTCTCCCTATGTCCTGCTGATAAAGTGCTAATTATTAATGCCAAATGTGACCCCCTAATCAACTGAATGGGCAGCCTATGCCAAGAGAATGCAGCAGAATATGGACTTCTGCACATTAGATTTATCCATTATCAATCTATACTAAATAAGGCTCCTATACTCAGGGCTGGACTGAGGGTGGTGCATCCAGTGCAGCGGTACAAAGCAGAGGCGGGGGGGGGGGCTTGGCGCCCAACCCACAGCTCAGGATACACTCTCGCACCTGTACATTCCTGTCAGACAAGTGCCCCGGTCTGCAGCACGCTCACGTAGAGAAAGGACCTCAAGCAGTATGCCAGGGGACTCAGTAGCCTGATGTGTGGGCGGGGTACGAGGGAGAAGGACCTCTTGGGAGCTTGAAAAGTTTAACTGTTCGGTGACTGATCCTGGTCGCCACCATCATACCCCAAGGTCATCCCTGTGGATGCTTATGGACCCTGAAGAAGAAAAGATGGGTAGTACTCCCAATAGAGAGTGTTATTCACACGTAACTGGGATACTGCTCACAGTCACTATTGTGGTAATGCGGTGACCAGTCACATCTCCCTGTTACCCACAGAGTGAGAACATATACAGGTATATGTTTTACAGCTTGTATATTCCACTGTATGTACAGAAGCCATAAACAGACCGTGGAATCAACATTTCCAAATATTCTGGGTAAAACTAAATACAATTGTATCTCACAATTTGCTTCATTAAAGAATGTAAAATGTAATATTCTGACCGGATTTTCTCATAGTCTCTCCCTTTTATTAGTAGAGTGACATGTGGATAGATTACCGTGGGTTTAGGAATACTCTGCTTTGTCAGTCGTGGGACTACAAACCTCAGTATACCCTGCTAGCCCCTGACTTGTACATGTTTACAGCATAGTCAAATTGTGGATCTCTAGCGGTACTACAAGTCCCAGCTGCCGTTCCAGCTTAAGGCCTTCAACTGGTAGAGTATGCTGGGGCCTGTAGTGCCACAGCAGCTGTAAGTGCTGCAGGCTGTCCACCTCTAGCTTACAGGCATGAGTGTCAATGATTGGAAAGACCTTCAAGTTCACCCCAAAAACTAAATATACAGATTTATTTGAAATGCAATATATTGTAATATGATGAGTTTTAAAGAGATTTTCAAAAGTGACAAATATACTGCAATGCTAGACCGATTTATGCATATACGTGGATAAACAAATGGCCAGACCTTTGCGGTCTACAGATGTGTCACATACACAGTTGCTGAAGTTACGGCAAATTGTCTGTGCGTCAGTCAGGTCCCAGGCGACTTGGCCGCGCTGAGCGTCTTTTTCACTCAAAATCTGCTTCTTATTGCATAAATAAATCTGGAAGCAACTAAACTGCCGATCGGTTTGCTGTGCGACATTTGTACATCTGAGCGCAACGGAATCTGAATCTGTATAGGAAGTGCTGCAATGCAGCCGACGAGGCTTATTCTCATTCCAAGTTCCGTTGCACTTCTTCTGCGACCTTGTAGGTGTTACTATGCGGTTAAAGCCGCAGCCCAAAGTTTCTAGTACACTTTTTGCCTTGCTGCGCCTGTGATGCCAATTTATAGAAGAATGATACGTTAAACCTCACGGAGCGTCTCAGTTGCACTAGGGCATCTCACATTGTATAGATGCTAGGTGTATGATAACACATCTGTATACCTGGAAGAAAGCAGTCGCCAGTCTATATTTACATACGTGCACTCACTTTAATCACCAGGAAGACGTCTTGGGAAGGATACGTGATTGAGAATATGGCGGATCTGGCCAGCGTGCTGATCGCCGCCGAGGTGACGTAAGGATGCAGCATTCCTTTTATCTGCTCCGAGTTCAGATCAAAGTAGAAGTTTTCTGAAATCTACAGAAAAAACAGAATTACCATAATAGTAATCTTCATGGTCGTGTTCCTTACTACATAATGCATGAGGCACACATCCATCCTCTGGGTAATGATTCCGGCTACAGATCGGTGCTGTCACTTTCCACCAGGAAGCTAAGTCATTGCTAGTACATGAATGCTGAGAAATCGCCATCACTACTAACCGGATATAAATAATACAATACACAGCAAAACAGCAACAGAAATGAAAATATGAACTAGAATATCTGAGTAAATTGAATTTTTGCTATTAATGGGATGTCTTATATAAAAAGGAAATTAATCTCTTGATGAATAATGATATTAACCAGTGCCACCTGCTTAGCATTCGTAGTGATTTCCCATTGGCAGTGCTCTATGCTAATCACAGACAGACAGACCGACCCAGGGGGAGGGGTTTTCTTCCCCTGGGACTGTCAGTCCGCCTGCTATAGCAGACAGCGCACTTCCCATAGGAAGGAACTCCCCTGCTATAAAGGTCAGTCCTATCTGGCTTCTATGGGCTGCAACTGATGCAGTCCATGGAAGCCAGCCTTAGTAGCAGCGCTGGAGATAAGCCCTGCCCCTTGACATAAGCCCCACCCCTTGCTGTCACTGGACCTAAGCCCTACCTCCCAGTGACCTCAGACATCAATCACCGGGAGGCAGGGAGGAGAAGGGGACTGCAGATCCAGCAAGACTGGTTACGAGCCACCGCTGATATTAACTATATCTCGCGGTACACACAGATGTGTCTGCAGTCATCGTTGCCATAAACAGGGCTCACGTGCAGCCACATCACGACTGTGACTTGCAGCGCCCGCGTGCGACCCTAACGCAGGAGCATACACACCCATGCGATCCTATATATTGCAGGTGCGTGCGCATGGCTGCATGCAAACTAGTCCCGCGCTTGCAACAACTAACAACTAGCAGGAGATGAGCTAGGACTCATCTGTACTATAATGAAGCGTACCGTAATAATCCAGGCTCAGTTTTATATTAATGTCATTCAAATTATGGGTCAGTTCATTTAGGGGCAAAGAGGGAGAGTTGCTGTTGCAACAGTGTATAAACACCGGCAATGACACCCCAACTCGCCCCACTCGCGCCCAAATCTCGCACTGGCCTCGCTGACTGTTGTACGCAGCCCTGTGCAGCTGCAAAAAGAATCAGCTTGTCTGGCAACAACATAAGTGCAGTAATGAGTTACTGATGAGTAAGATAATTTCACAAATTTCAAACCCAGTTGTTCATGATCTGGCGCAGCCCGAAAATAAGCTCCGCCTCCTTCACTCACCTTTTTCTTTTCCTTGGCATCATATAAAGCCAAACTCGCAAATATTGGTTCAATTTCTATTTCGAATCTAAAAGTAAAACACAAAAAAAAAGGACTCAGAAGGTCACTATGACAGCTTATACAGATGCTACCATAGGTTTGTTGTTTGTGTACTGACATTTACAGCTAATGAAATCATCTAGCCCACATGTACCTGTAAATTGAAAGTTCTTTAAAGTAATAGTTTTTATTTGCTTTACAAAAAAAGTTTTCTAAGGACCTAATTCAGACCTGATTGCTAGCAGGTGATTTTTGCTCTGCTGCGATCAGATAGTCGCCACCTACAGGAGAAGTGTATTTTAACTGTGCAAGTGTGCAAACGCATGTGTAGCAGAGCTGTACAAACAGATTTTGTGCAGTCTCTGCGCAGCCCAGGACTTACTCAGCCGCTGCGATCACATCAGCCTGTCCCGGACCGGAAATTACGTCAGGAATCCTCCCTGCAAACGCTTGGACACGCCTGCGTTTTTCTAACCACTCCCAGAAAGCAGTCAGTTGACACCCAGAAACGCCCTCTTTCTGTCAATTTCCTTGCGAACACCCGTGCGAACGGATCCGTCGCACAAACCCATCGCTGAGCGGCAATACGCTTTGTACCCGTGCGACGCGTCTGCGCATTGCGGTGCATACGCATGCGCAGTTTAGACCTGAGTGCCCACTGTACGAAATCGCAGCCTAGCGATCGGGTCTGAATTATCCCTTTAATCTCAATAGCAAAGGTCTGGTGGGCACCCCCACTACAGAGTCACTGTGGAAAATTAGGTTATAGTAATATTCTCCATGAAACTAGAGAGTATAATTATTCTGTCATTCTGAGCTGTAATTGGAAATTCATATATACAATCTGATATTGGGAACAAAAAGGAGACTGAAATTGGCTGATAAATTTAATAATGTTGCAAACCTATTAAAATTATTGTTTAAACCTCAAAAACACTGAATTGTTTCCTATTTTATAGAAATACGTAATGAAAATAGATACATTTCCCTACATTGGAAACATCGGGCCTTATTCTGAGTTGATCGCAGCAGGAAATTTGTTAGCAGTTGGGCAATACCATGTGCACTGCAGGGGGGGCAGATATAACATGTGCAGAGAGAGTTAGATTTGGGTGGATTATTTTGTTCTGTGCAGGATAAATACTGGCTGCTTTATTTTTACACTGCAATTTAGATTGCAGATTGAACACACCCCACCCAAATCTAACTCTCTCTGCACATGTTACATCTGCCCCACCTGCAGTGCACATGGGGGGTCATTCCGAGTTGTTCGCTCGGTAAATTTCATCGCATTGCAGCGATTTTCCGCTTAGTGCGCATGCGCAATGTTCGCACTGCGACTGCGCCAAGTACATTTGCTAAGAAGTTAGGAATTTTACTCACGGCTTTTTCATTGTTCAGGCGATCGTAATGTGATTAACAGAAAGTGGGTGTTACTGGGCGGAAACACAGCGTTTTATGGGCGTGTGGGGAGAAACGCTACCGTTTCCGGAAAAAACGCAGGAGTGGCTGAAGAAACGGGGGAGTGTCTGGCCGAACGCTGGGTGTGTTTGTGACGTCAAACCAGGAACGACAAGCACTGCACTGATCGCACTGGCAGAGTAAGTCTCGAGCTACTCAGAAACTGCACAGAGATGTCTTATCGCAATATTACGAATCTTTCGTTCGCAATTTTAAGATGCTAAGATTCACTCCCAGAGGGTGGCGGCTTAGCGTGTGCAATGCTGCTAAAAGCAGCTTGCGAGCGAACAACTCGGAATGACCACCATGGTTTTGCCCAACTGCTAAAAAGTTTCCTGCTGCGATCAACTTGGAATTACCCCCATCATACAGTACACAAAGCTGTGTTGCTCCCTCTTGTGGTCATTTCAATGTATTGCATTAGTTAACATTAGGCCTAATTCAGTAAGGAAAACACAAAATCGGGTGATTATCGGCAGACTGCGCATGCACTGCGAACGCATTCCGCGTGCACGAAAGCCAAAGTGTGATTGCTTTGCAATCGCATGCCCAGTAAAATGCGAACGCAAAGTGATTGACAGGAAGTGACAGTTTGTGGGAGGCAATGCGGCGTATGTGGGGAGTGGTTGGGAAAACGCACGCGCATTTTCGGGGCGTGTATCAGACGTCAGCTGTAATGAAAAAATAAGAATTTACTTACCGATAATTCTATTTCTCGGAGTCCGTAGTGGATGCTGGGGTTCCTGAAAGGACCATGGGGAATAGCGGCTCCGCAGGAGACAGGGCACAAAAGTAAAGCTTTTACAGGTCAGGTGGTGTGTACTGGCTCCTCCCCCTATGACCCTCCTCCAGACTCCAGTTAGGTACTGTGCCCGGACGAGCGTACACAATAAGGGAGGATTTTGAATCCCGGGTAAGACTCATACCAGCCACACCAATCACACCGTACAACTTGTGATCTAAACCCAGTTAACAGTATGATAACAGAGGAGCCTCTGAAAGATGGCTTCCTAAACAATAACCCGAATTAGTTAACAATAACTATGTACAAGTATTGCAGATAATCCGCACTTGGGATGGGCGCCCAGCATCCACTACGGACTCCGAGAAATAGAATTATCGGTAAGTAAATTCTTATTTTCTCTATCGTCCTAAGTGGATGCTGGGGTTCCTGAAAGGACCATGGGGATTATACCAAAGCTCCCAAACGGGCGGGAGAGTGCGGATGACTCTGCAGCACCGAATGAGAGAACTCCAGGTCCTCCTTTGCCAGGGTATCAAATTTGTAAAAATTTACAAACGTGTTCTCCCCTGACCACGTAGCTGCTCGGCAGAGTTGTAATGCCGAGACCCCTCGGGCAGCCGCCCAAGATGAGCCCACCTTCCTTGCGGAATGGGCCTTAACAGATTTAGGCTGTGGCAGGCCTGCCACAGAATGTACAAGTTGAATTTTGTTACAAATCCAACGAGCAATCGACTGCTTAGAAGCAGGTGCACCCAACTTGTTGGGTGCATACAGTATAAACAGCGAGTCAGATTTTCTGACTCCAGCCGTCCTTTAAATGTATATTTTAAGGCTCTGACAACGTCCAACAACTTGGAGTCCTTCAAGTCGTCTGTAGCCGCAGGCACTACAATAGGCTGGTTCAGGTGAAACGCTGATACCACCTTAGGGAGAAAATGCGGACGCGTCCGCAGCTCTGCCCTATGTCGAATGGAAAATTAAATAAGGGCTTTTATAAAACAAAGCCGCCAGTTCAGATACTCTCCCGGCCGAAGCCAGGGCCAGTAACATAGTCACTTTCCATGTGAGATATTTCAAATCCACATTCTTTAGTGGTTCAAACCAATTGGATTTGAGGAAATCTAAAACTACATTTAGATCCCACGGTGCCACCTTAGGCACCACAGGAGGCTGTATATGCAGTACTCCTTTGATAAAAATCTGGACCTCAGGGACTGAGGCCAATTCTTTTTGGAAGAATATTGATAGGGCCGAAATTTGAACCTTAATAGATCCCAATTTGAGACCCATAGACAATCCTGATTGCAGGAAATGTAGGAAAACGACCCAGTTGAAATTCCTCCATCGGAGCACTCCGCTGCTCGCACCACGCAACATATTTTCGCCAAATACGGCGATAATGCTTCGCGGTGACTTCCTTCCTTGCCTTTATCAAGGTAGGAATGACTTCTTCTGGAATGCCTTTTCCTTTTAGGATCTGGCATTCAAACGCCATGCCGTCAAACGCAGCCGCGGTAAGTCTTGAAAAAGACAAGTACCCTGCTGAAGCAGGTCCCTTCTCAGAAGTAGAGGCCACGGATCGTCCGTGACCATCTCTTGAAGTTCCGGGTACCAAGTCCTTCTTGGCCAATCCGGAGCCACTAGTCTTACTCCTCTTTGCCGTATAATCCTCAATACCTTTGGTATGAGAGGCAGAGGAGGAAACACATATACCGACTGGTACACCCAAGGTGTTACCAGCGCGTCCACAGCTATTGCCTGCGGATCTCTTGACCTGGCGCAATACCTGTCCAGTGTTTTGTTGAGGCGAGACGCCATCATGTCCACCATTGGTTTTACCCAACGGTTTAATAGCATGTGGAAAACTTCTGGATGAAGTCCCCACTCTCCCGGGTGAAGGTCGTGTCTGCTGAGGAAGTCTGCTTCCCAGTTGTCCACGCCCGGGATGAATACTGCTGACAGTGCTATCACGTGATTCTCCGCCCAGCGAAGGATCCTGGCAGCTTCTGCCATTGCCCTCCTGCTTCTTGTGCCGCCCTGTCTGTTTACATGGGCGACTGCCGTGATGTTGTCCGACTGGATCAACACCGGTCTTCCTTGAAGCAGAGGTTCCGCCTGGCTTAGAGCATTGTAGATTGCTCTTAGTTCCAGAATGCTTATGTGAAGAGACTTTTTCAGGCTCGACCACACTCCCTGGAAATTTCTTCCCTGTGTGACTGCTCCCCAGCCTCTCAGGCTGGCCTCCGTGGTCACCAGGATCCAATCCTGCATGCCGAATCTGCGGCCCTCCAATAGATGAGCCTCCTGCAACCACCACAGAAGGGATACCCTTGTCCTCGGCGACAGGGTTATCCGCAGGTGCATCTGAAGATGCGACCCTGACCATTTGTCCAACAGATCCCTTTGCATGGAATCTGCCGAAAGGGATTGCTTCGTAAGAAGCTACCATTTTTTCCCAGGACTCTTGTGCATTGATGTACAGACACCTTTCCTGGTTTTAGGAGGTTCCTGACCAGGTCAGATAACTCCTTGGCTTTTTCTTCGGGAAGAAAAACCTTTTTCTGAACTGTGTCCAGAATCATCCCCAGGAACAGCAGACGAGTTGTCGGCATTAATTGGGATTTTGGAATATTCAGAATCCATCCGTGCTGCTTTAGCACCTCTTGAGATAGTGCTAAACCCATCTCTAGCTGTTCTCTGGACCTTGCCCTTATTAGGAGATCGTCCAAGTATGGGATAATTAATACGCCTTTTCTTCGAAGAAGAAATATTATCTCGGCCATTACCTTTGTAAAGACCCGAGGTGCCGTGGACAAACCAAACGGCAGCGTCTGAAACTGATAGTGACAGTTTTGTACAACGAACCTGAGGTACCCCTGGTGTGAGGGGTAATTGGAACGTGGAGATACGCATCCTTGATGTCCAAGGATACCATAAAGTCCCCTTCTTCCAGGTTCGCTATCACTGCTCTGAGTGACTCCATCTTGAACTTGAACTTCTTTATGTACAGGTTCAAGGACTTCAGATTTAGAATAGGCCTTACCGAGCCATCCGGCTTCGGTACCACAAAAAGAGTGGAATAATACCCCTTCCCTTGTTGTAGAAGAGGTACCTTGACTATCACCTGCTGAGAATACAGCTTGTGAATGGCTTCCAAAACCGTCTCCCTTTCTGAGGGGGACGTTGGTAAAGCAGACTTCAGGAAACGGCGAGGTGGCTCTGTCTCTAATTTCAACCTGTACCCCTGAGATATTATCTGCAGGATCCAGGGATTTACCTGCGAGTGAGCCCACTGCGCGCTGTAATTCTTGAGACGACCGCCTACCGCCCCCGAGTCCGCTTGCGAAGCCCCAGCGTCATGCTGAGGCTTTTGTAGAAGCCGGGGAGGGCTTCTGTTCCTGGGAAGGAGCTGCCTGTTGCTGTCTCTTCCCTCGTCCTCTGCCTCGTGGCAGATATGAATAGCCCTTTGCTCGCTTATTTTTAAAGGAACGAAAGGGCTGCGGTTGAAAGGTCGGTGCCTTTTTCAGTTGGGGAGTGACTTGAGGTAGAAAGGTGGATTTCCCGGCCGTAGCCGTGGCCACCAAATCCGATAGACCGACCCCAAATAACTCCTCTACGCATCGCCTGTCCACTGTCGTGTCCATAAAGCTCTTCTGGCCGAAATGGACATAGCACTTACCCGTGATGCCAGTGTGCAGATATCTCTCTGTGCATCACGCATATAAAGAAATGCATCCTTTATTTGTTCTAACGACAGTAAAATATTGTCCCTGTCCAGGGTATCAATATTTTCGATCAGGGACTCTGACCAAACTACCCCAGCACTGCACATCCAGGCAGTCGCAATAGCTGGTCGTAGTATAACACCTGCATGTGTGTATATACCTTTTTGGATATTTTCCATCCTCCTATCTGATGGATCTTTAAGTGCGGCCGTCTCAGGAGAGGGTAACGCCACTTGTTTTGATGAGCGTGTTAGCGCTTTGTCCACCCTAGGAGGTGTTTCCCAGCGCTCCCTAACCTCTGGCGGGAAAGGGTATAAAGCCAATAACTTCTTTGAAATTAGCAGTTTTTTATCGGGGCACCCCACGCTTCATCACACACGTCATTTAATTCTTCTGATTCGGTAAAAACTACTGGTAGTTTTTTCACACCCCACATAATACCCTGTTTAGTGGTACCTGTAGTATCAGCTAAATGTAACATCTCCTTTATTGCCAAAATCATATAACGTGTGGCCCTACTGGAAAATACGATTGATTCGTCACCTTCACCACCGGAATCAGTGCCTGTGTCTGGGTCTGTGTCGACCGACTGAGGCAAGGGGCGTTTTACAGCCCCTGACGGTGTTTGAGGCGCCTGGACAGGCACTAATTGAGTGTCCGGCCGCCTCATGTCGGCAAACGACTGCTTAAGCGAGTTGACGCTATCCCGTAATTCCACAAATAAAGGCATCCATTCTGGTGTCGACCCCCTAGAAGGTGACATCCTCATATTTGGCAATTGCTCCGCCTCCACACCAATAACGTCCTCATACATGTCGACACACACGTACCGACACACAGCAGACACACAGGGAATGCTCTATACGAAGACAGGACCCACTAGCCCTTTGGGGAGACAGAGGGAGAGTCTGCCAGCACACACCAAAAAGCGCTATATATGACAGGGATAGCCTTATGATTAAGTGCTCCCTTATAGCTGCTTTTATATTAATATATTGCCATTTATTTTGCCCCCCCTCTCTGTTATACCCTGTTTCTGTAGTGCAGTGCAGGGGAGAGACCTGGGAGCCTTCCTGACCAGCGGAGCTGTGACAGAAAATGGCGCCGTGTGCTGAGGAGATAGGCCCCGCCCCTTTTCCGGCGGGCTCGTCTCCCGCTATTTAGTACATTTAGGCAGGGGTAAATATCTCCATATAGCCTCTGGGGCTATATGTGAGGTATTTTTAGCCTTTTTAAAGGTTTTCATTTGCCTCCCAGGGCGCCCCCCCCCCAGCGCCCTGCACCCTCAGTGACTGCCGTGTGAAGTGTGCTGAGAGGAAAATGGCGCACAGCTGCAGTGCTGTGCGCTACCTTAAGAAGACTGCAGGAGTCTTCAGCCGCCGATTCTGGACCTCTTCTTGCTTCAGCATCTGTGAGGGGGCCGGCGGCGTGGCTCCGGTGACCATCCAGGCTGTACCTGTGATCGTCCCTCTGGAGCTTCATGTCCAGTAGCCAAGAAGCCAATCCATCCTGCACGCAGGTGAGTTCACTTCTTCTCCCCTCTGTCCCTCGTTGCAGTGATCCTGTTGCCAGCAGGAATCACTGTAAAATAAAAAACCTAAGCTAAACTCTCTAAGCAGCTCTTTAGGAGAGCCACCTAGAATTGCACCCTTCTCGGCCGGGCACAAAAATCTAACTGGAGTCTGGAGGAGGGTCATAGGGGGAGGAGCCAGTACACACCACCTGACCTGTAAAAGCTTTACTTTTGTGCCCTGTCTCCTGCGGAGCCGCTATTCCCCATGGTCCTTTCAGGAACCCCAGCATCCACTTAGGACGATAGAGAAATATGGCACCCGTTGCGACTGCAATCGCATTATTTTGAGTTGGCATGGACCAACCAGAAGTGTTAATGGTGCTTGATGTCTGCGTATGCATTGCAGATATGGGACTGCATATGCAAATTTGCTTCGCCGTTCCCAGACACGGTGGTAATATGGAAGGAAGCGTAGGAGGTATAGCATATCTGCAGTCCAGAATCCAAGTGAAAGACAGAGCACACCCCTACATAGGATGTGGCTGCCAGCCCACCAGACACAGGCCAGTGACAGGAGAACAGTCAGAGTGGGGGGAACAAGCAATAAAATGTATATTCTGTTCATTGGGAGTTTGTTCTACTTGTGCTTAAGGACTACAGAATTCCCCTAGATCTGGCTACAGAACAATACCATTATTACTTATCTAAATATAGCGCCAATAAGTGTTTATATTCCTGCCGGCGGCCTCCTAAGGACACTCTGATAAACCTAGTTACATTCCTGTGTGACCTGGTCAGCGCCGGTGACTACGTTCTCGCAGCAAGTCCCACCCCCTGGCGACACTGTGTAGCCTCCCGTGTTCCCCAGTGTATCATGTGACACATACAACAGCTGAGTGTCAGTAGCTTGTACTAAATGTGCAATATAACACTTCACCAAATACAATTATCTGAGGCTACTAGTCCTAGTCACTCTACTTATGTATTATCTCCTATATACTAGCCCAGATCTGTGACTGCGTGTATAACGCTGGGCAGAGTCACAGCGCTGGGTGGAGTCAGGGCGGGATGGGACAGTACAGAAGGTGTAATGGTTAGCATTACTGCCTCACAGCACTGGTCATGGGTTCGATTCCCACCATGGCCCTAACTGTGTGGAGTTTGTATATTCTCCCCGTGCTTGCGTGGGTTTCCTCTGGATAATCCGGTTTCCTCCCACAATCCAAATATATACTGGTAGGTTAATTGGATCCCAACAAAAATTAATCCTAGCGTGAATGGGGAATATAGATTGTAAGCTCCACTGGGGCAGGGACTGATGTGAATGGCCAAATATTCTCTGTACAGCGCTGCGGAATATGTGTGCGCTATATAAATAACTGGTAATAATAATGATAATTTCTACCACTGCGGTCTCTGGCTTATTGCATCCTGTGTGGTCTCCTCGTCAATAGGATCGCTGCCCGTAATTTTCTCCTCACTGCGTTTCCGCCTCACCACCGCCGCGGCCACTCAGTCCTGAACTCTCAGTATCGGCTCCCCCTGCCAGTCGCACATGCGCACACTGGTTATGGCACACAGCAGAGACAAATGTGCACGCGCGACTGACAGGGGGAGCGCAGCGCTGATCAACCGCTACGGAGAGTTCAGGACTGAGTGGCCGCGGTGGTGATGAGGCGGAAGCGCAGTGAGGAGAAAACTACGGGCAGCGGGCGGCGATCCTATTACCGAGGAGAACACACAGGATGCAATAAGCCAGATACCGCAGCAGGAGAGGTTAGTACATCCCACCCCTGAGTCCCCCCTCCCCCACCCACAGCGCCACCGGACCCCCACCACCATCCACGGTACCCCCTGCACCTGCCCCTCCCCCACCCATTGCGCCTCCAGGCCCCATACCCAAACCACGGCACCCCTGCACCCGCCACTCCATTACCCGCAGCACCTATGGACCCGATCCCCCATCCATGGCACCCCCGCACCTGCCACTCCCTCACCCGCTGCGCCTCCCAACCAGCTACCCCACTCGCAGCACCCCTGCACCCGCCCCTTCCCCACCTGTAGCGCCTCCGTATCCCCTCCCCCATCCGCAACAGCCCAACACCTGATCCTCCCCCACCCATGGGACCCCCACCCCTCCACCACCTGCAGCGCCTCCGGAGGAACCCATCCCCCATCCATGGCCCCCACTTCTCTGCCCCTCCCCCACCCACAACACCTCCCGACCACCTCCCCCATCCGCAGCACCCCCTCTGCACCCACTCAGCCACCACCCGCCCCTCCCCCAGCCACAGCACCTCCTAGATGATTCATTGTGCCCTGCGTGCGATGTTCACGCCGTCGCAAGAGGCTAACCATCCCACACCCTTTGTCCGTACAATATTTAACAACTCACAAAATTATGATTGGAGGCAATACTCCATATAATAAAAATATTGCACGCCCCAAAGGCATGCAAGGGTTAAAGGGACGTAGCCCCTTGCGACGGTGTGAAGAGCGCCCGTAGGGCGCGATGAATTACCAGTATTGTGATAATCACGGTTCCCTATTCCTTCATGGTCTATAGATGTACATAAACTGTGCACACAACCTTATATATCTATATAGTGACAGCTGCCACGTGGACAGTACCGCAGAGAGACAGTGTCCCGGTGATAAGATTCCTACGGGAGGCTGCATTGCTGGACTACGTTGGTTGCCTCCTGTGTGTACAGTGTGGGGGAGGTAGATGGATTATAAGGGTATCACAGGCTCATTATAAAGGAAAACAAATAACAAAAACAGTAACAAAGTATAACATGTATGCACAGGCTCTGTACACACATGTATCACAGATCTCTCAGCACACGTATAGGTGTGATCTCGTCTGGCACGTGTCCTTACTGGTGGCCCCAAGGCAGCTGGCGCAGATTAAATCCCAGATGACTAATAACAGGGAGTGTGTTATTACTGGTGACACAAACGTTCATCTCTTCCACCTCCCAGCGGGCATCCAACAAAAATAGTTCTGTTTCCCAGGCCAGAACGCCACCGACGCTGCAAGTGCGCCCTGCATCTGGGACGCCAGAAATGTAGCCGATCAAAGTAGATTTGTCTGTTGTTTCAGAAACCCCTATTTGTTATAGTTACTATTCTCTTTTCCTGCCCGATTTCAGTGGCTCCAGTTTACAAGTGATCAGGAGGAGACAGACTCAGCAAGTTCTAGCAGTATAAAAAGAAAGGCGGATTATACACCCACAGAGGACTTTAACTTATTGGCTTCTATGAGCCCTCTTACAACTTTCACTACATAAATGACTTTACGCTTATAAATTGTTCTGTTCTTTGATAGTGTATTTATCTCCTCGGGGGAAGAGTGTCCTTGTTCCCCTGCACTGATCCCTACAGTTGTATCCAGAAAATAGATAAGCATCATATCCCCAATTACTCTATACATAAAACACACACACTGAAAAAAAAAAAAGTTACAGTAGAAATAAAGGAAATCCTGGGAGACTTGTCTGTAGGAGATAACTTACTTGAGAGACAAGCATTTCACTAGCAGCCGCTGCCCAAAATGTTCCTTCGGTACTTCGGGCACGCCGAGGCGCTCAATGGGCTCATCCTGTGGGTGAAACGCAAACAGAGGATCAAGAAAAATCACCTGGAAGATATCATGGATTCCCTTTGATAAATGGGTTTAGTGTCCAAACTGTATCAATCCCAACTGGAACATGGATTAAAGGGGGGAAAGATTTTGTTGACACTTTAGTGTTTTATATGTAACGGTCGATTCAGTTAGGAGTGATGCTGGCAATGGGGGTCATTCCGAGTTGATCGTTGCTGTGCTAAATTTAGCACAGCTACGATCAGGCACTCAGACATACGGGGGGACGCCCAGCACAGGGCTAGTCCGCCCCGCATGTCAGTGCGCCCCCCACTCCCGTCCCCCGCAGAACCTCTTCGTTGCCCCGGGTCGCAGCGGCTGCGTGTGACGTCACGCAGCTGCCGTGGCCCGCCCTCCCAACGGTCCGACCACGCCGCCATCCATTCCCCTCCCGCCCAGCGACCGCCTCTGCCTCAGAGGCGATCGCTAGGCAATGACGGCTGGCGCATGCACAGTGCCGACCCAATCGCTGCGCTAAACTGCAGCGAGCGATCGGGTCGAGAATGACCCCCAATGTCTTGCATACTGCAACTGGACTTATGGTAGCCCTTAAATCACATAAATTAATATGTATCCATATTGGGCTGAGAATGGGTTGAAATAGAAATCCCGGAACTCACTAACCCGGCCAGCATAACACAGACAATGACATCGCGATGGTCAAAATCCTGATGGATTTCGGTAAATATCTTAACCCTACCCCTAATCCACCCCTCTCCTCCTGCAGCCAACCCTCACCGTTCCTTCCTGCAGACTAATCCTAAATTCCCGCAGCTTAACTCTAATCCCCCCATGCTGTCTAAACTTACACCCACATCCCCTCCAACCCACTCCCCCACAATCTAATCCTCCCCCCCCTAGTGCTTATCCCTAACCCCAGCATTTTCACCATCAGGATCCTGACTGCATCCTCTGAGAACTAAAACTTGCGATTTAAGGGCAAAATTAAGGTAATTTAGGGTGTAGAGGTCGGAGTTCCAGCACCGTCCTCCCAATGGCACATCGCCCGCAATTTGCACCTAATTGTATTGAACCCATGGTGCTTTGTATTATCAACATCTTTGTATTCAATGTCATTATTTGACTTTAAGTTTTTATTATAGCTATTATTATAGGAGGAGCAGTTTCCTACACTGAAAACAAATCACACAGTATATCAATATTATGTATAAACACTTCCTGAACCAATAAACAGTAGCAAAGACGTGGAGCAAATATTTATCAGTTCAAAAGTATAAATCGCCCCCCCCATTTTGCAATTCCCCCTCCTGTTTTATATCCACCTAGTTTTTCCTCATCTCCACTATACATAAAGGTCTCCATGAACTAAAGTAAGAGTAGTGCTTGAATGGATCCAAAAATTAGCCAGTTTCATACAAAAAAAGTCTCTTACCAAATTATTGTAACTTTGCAGTTGAAATCTTAACATTATAGTCACAAAGATATTCACAGGCTTATGTGAGTAAAGATCACCGCCATGAAAATGCTCAAAAATATTGTTATCAGCGTCATTTCAATGAATCAAACATTTTTATTTCTTTTTTTTTTTAAACAAACTTATCAAAACTTTTGAAAACTTTTACTGTAATTTGGAATTTTTTGGGTTACATTTTACAGATTACAATTACAAATGGACGCGTGAGGAGAAGACCTTTATAAAATTGCATGTGAATTCTTTATTAAAATACATGGTTAACGATCCATTTCTGAATGCCGCTCATTACCGGTCTACGGTACAGCGCATGGGCTGGGGTATTTACAGGCCACATACCTCGTCCTGAGCTGGGTGCAGTGCAAAGACTTCTCTGTGCCGGCTCGACTTTCTTTGGTGTTCGTTTTGGTGGTCTATCTCCTCGTTGGGCGTCCGGTCCAGGAGGTTTGAAAGCAGGGCGTCGGGGAGGGAGTTTTTGAGGTCAAAGATGCTGCAAGCCCAACTTCCTCGTGGCGTATCATCAATGGACATCGATCGTCTCTTTAGGTCATCCTGGTGGTGGGAGGGGGATGGGGGGGAGGATTATAATATTTTAAATAGAATATATTATTCCAAACATCCTATCAAATGTTGTATTGACGATTTCCAAGTATGTTACAGGACTAAAAATAAAAAATCTCAATTAGACTTAGAATCCGATATAAATCTGGGATAGCAGAAGTCAATTTAAAAGAAGATACTTTTTGTACATACAGAGGGCAACTATTATGCAAAATAACGGGCCATAGGGGTCATTCTGACCCGATCGCACGCTGCAATTTATCGCCAGCGCATGTCCGACGGCTATGATCGCCTCTGCTTGATTGACAGGCAGAGGCGGCCGCTGGGCAGGAGGGGGCGGAACGGCATTTCGTAGGCGTGGTCCAGCCGACGCAGGCGTAGCCGGACCGAACGGGGGGTTGGGTTGCAGCGGCTGCGTGACGTCACATGCAGCCGCTGCGGGCCGGGGAGCGATGCCTTTGCTACTCTTGAAGTGCAAAGGCATCGCCGCTGTGCAATGCCTTTGCACTTCTGCGGGGAGGGGGATCCGGCACTGACATGCGGGTCGGGATAGCCCTGTGCTGGGCATCCCCCCGCATGTCAGTGTAAATTTAGCACAGCTACGATCATCTCGGAATGACCCCCGTATACGAGTTTTATAGAAAACCAGCAAAATTTCATATGTAGTTGGAAGAACGTCCCAACAGGTGGCGCTGTTTCTCCATGCTCCCTCACAATGGATTAGTTATTGCTGTGCACCTGACTCCATATGAACCATATAATTAGATACATAGTTGTCCATTTTGTGACAACAATAATTAAATTTCATAGTAAACATGTGGATCAGTACAGAGGAGTTTGCAATACTGCACCTGTTCGTCCTGATAGCTACTGCTCTCCTGGCCTTCGTCAGACTCGAAGACCTGCTTGGGTAACCCCTTCTGTCTGTCCTTCTGCTTGTCCAGGGTGTTGGGATTAAAGCCGGTCCCTAGTTTCTGGTATCTGTTACATATACAGCTCTGATTAGTGTGTGTATGTGGGTGGGGGGGTTTAAAGGGACATTGTACCTTTAACGTCTGTCACGGGTTAGTATCTCCTCAACTGCCAATTAAATCCTGAAATATTGCTTATGTTTAAATGGCACGCTCCGCCTTCTAATTGCTTTAACTAATTCAGTGCAGTTTTTACTAAATGCACTGCTTTAACTTTCTGGATTCCTTCTGTGTTTTTCAGCAAGGTCTTTACATCTACTTGTAGGTATGAGCAGTTGCTCTTTGATGATGACTGGATACTATGATACCTGGCTTTTATAAACCCCTGCTAATCACATATGCTGTTAAAACCAACAAGGTCCCGCAAGTAGGATGATAGAGAAATAGGATTCCTTCATATTTACCAGCTGGGCAAGGAACTGGCGAACACAGCGTGGTTCAATCGTGGTCTGCGTTGATCCCTAGAGAGTGGTGCTAATTGGTGAATAACAGCCGAAGTGATATAGGACCACTCTTATTTTAGATGACCTACCGCTTATGAATTTTAGGCAGACACCACCTCTCTTCCTGTCCAAAACCAATCCCCTGCACCCTAGGGGTATATAAATCTGCACACACTGGCACATTGTTCTACTTTTATCTTGCATTCCTATCACTCTATCACAGATTACCTGGGCACAGAATCTTGGCTTTATAACATTCTATAGGACGACCAACAAACTTACTTGCGATTGACTACGGCCCAGTCCTCTGTGTAACTTCGTATACAATCTTTGACATGAGAGTCCATTTCACTGCAAGCACAAAAACTCATATAAGCCTTGGATGAAACAGCAAAAGGTCTGTAGTCTGTTAGATATTTGATAACTGCGCCAAATCTCCTAATTTTGTGAATCAACAGGAAAACTTCTAACTGCAAATCTGACGAAACACCTGGCATCATATTGTTTCCCATAATTAAATGTTTGTTTAATGAAATTCCCCCAACCTGGCAACAATGTGGCTCTACGTGTGTACGGTGAAGTGAGACAGATCAGGGTATTCATTGGGTTGGTACCACTAGTGGCCCCCAAAGGACCCAAGACTTCCATTCAGGTTGAAATCTACAAGGACAAGTCCCCTTGTCCGATTGGATAACGGTCTTGCCTGATAAAATTGATCTCTGCTCAGACCATCATTGGGCTGGACACTATTGTGACCCTGGTGGGTCTAACATGACCAGGTTTTGGTTTTAAGGTCTAACCAGACCGACAACACTATAAACTCGCCAACCCGTGTGAATTACTCATAGACCGTCACCTCTCTTCTGGCACGGATGAGACCACTGTCCGACATTCCCTCGGAGTGTACACGACCTCTACATCGTCGGCGGGGAACTCGTACAGGTCTCTTAGAGGACCCGAGTCAACGGCCACCGGATGACTGATGAGATATTCCTCGTAATCCACCGGGTCCACCACGTCAGTAAGAGGCACCTGGAAGACACAGGGTAGCAGAGCACAAATGGCCCGATGAGTGATCGCCATTCCCACAGTGCACCCAACTGAATGAGTGAAGCACAAACACAGGCAGAACCTTTAAGGCTATTTCAGGATATGTTCTGGGAAAATGGATAAAAATGTATTAAAACAAACCAGCATTTAATGCGTCTTTTGTGTGCTGCACTTTTACCATACAGTCTATGCGGACGGGCTGTCAGTGGTCAGAAAACCGACGCTGGCATTCAGAGGTTCCCGTTCCAGATAGGGGCGAGGTAAGTATTATACCTGACCCCCTACCCCTC
This sequence comes from Pseudophryne corroboree, assembly GCF_028390025.1. NCBI lineage: Eukaryota > Metazoa > Chordata > Amphibia > Anura > Myobatrachidae > Pseudophryne > Pseudophryne corroboree. The sequence goes on along the minus strand of NC_086452.1, from coordinate 39,455,987 downwards.
CCTTACCACAGCCTAACCCTAACCTACCCCCTTAGTGCCTTAACTTAACCCCACCCCCACTCTTACTCGCAGACTAATCTTAACCCTCCCTCCCCCCATGCAGCTTAACCCCCCCCCCCCTCCCCGGGTGGTGCCTACACCTAACCCCCCACCCCCCTTCCCGGTGGTGCCTAACCCTAACTTCGCCCCCTTTCCCAGCCGAACACCCCCCCCCCCCCCTTTCCCCCCTCCAGGTGGTGCCTAAACTTGTCCCCCCACAGCCAAATCCTAACCCTCCAGTCTATACTTACCTTTGCTATCTCGGCATCAGGATGCGGACCTGGTCAGGATTCCGGCACCTGTATTTCCAGTTGACGGGATGCCGACAGCCAGGGTCCTGTACGTATACCCTATGTACTACTACTGTACTGACTATCATTATTAGCAGTTATCTATATAGCGCACACATATTGCACAGCGCTGTACAGAGAATAGTCATTCACACCCATAGGAAACCCACACAAACACATACAAACTCCACATAGACAGGGCCTTGGTCAAATATTAAACTCATGACCTCAGGGCTGTGAGGCTGCAATGCTAACCACTGTGCCCACCATCAAGTGACTTAAAGGCAGGTAAGCAAAGCAATGAGAAAGGCAAGTCAGATGCTTTGTTGCATAGGGAGAGGAATCAGTAGCAGGAACAAGAAGTAATAATGCCACTGTATAGGTCATTGGTACGGCCTCATCTGGAATACTGTGTCCAATTCTGGAGACCATATCTTCAGAAGGATATAAATACATTAGAGAGTGTACAAAGAAGGGCAACTAAAATGGTGCATGGCCTACATCACAAAACTTACCCGGAAAGGCTAAAAGATCTTAACATGTATAGTTTGGAGGAGAGAAGAGAAAGGGGGGACATGATAAGACCCTAGATATATGTGAACGTTCTAACAAAGTTCAGGAGGGAAACATTCTTCAAAGGAAGAGACGTATTAGAACTCGAAGACATACACTAAAACTGGAGGGGGGGGGATGTTCAGGGGAAATTGAAGGAAAAATTACTTCACAGAAAGGGTAGTGGATAAGTGGAATAGCCTCCCATCAAAGGCGGTAGAGGCTAAGACTATAGAGCAATTTAAACATGCTTGGGATAGGCATATGAATATTCTTACAAAGAATTAAGGTTCAAAAAGGGTTGAGATTACCTAAAGGATAAAAAAAAAAGGGGCAGACTAGATGGGCCAAGTGGTTCTTATCTGCCGTCACATTCTATGTTTCATAATACATGAGAAATTGGCGTAAACTGTAAATGCGACATTAACACTTTAGGATGGCGGGAATGACACTAATGATTCTTACATGACCTTTGTTTTTGTTTTTTCGGAATTGCACATTTCACGTATTTATTACCGTGTAAAAAAGGGCAGTAAAGGCAGATCGGTGTGAGCAGCGAATGAGGATTCCCTATAGATTCTAAAGACAGACAAGTTGGGAAACATTTGCTCATTATAAACTGTGTGACCCTCAGCTAAGCTCAGGCCGTAACCAGCGTTCCCAATGGAACTCAGACGCTATTGCTTGCCATGTAGATGGATTCTTGCCGCAGAGATGTCGCCCACAAGAGCTGGAGACTGGCGCTAAAACTACTCATTTACTTATACAAATATTTATAGGTGGGACTGGTTTCAGCTCATCCGACATCCTCAAGCTCCGCCATCCTCAAGCAGGAACGCTACATACAAAAGCGGTATCCGGATGACAGGTCAACAGTGGACAGGGCTGATTTACCATCCACGTGGACTACAACTGGGAATAGTAACCTGTGGGCTGCGCTGACCACACTGTCTAAAGCGCGGCAAGCCCAATTGCTAACAAATTTGCTGCTGCGATCAACTCAGAATTAGGCCCGATGACCACTCCTTTTTCACAAAGTCAAGATTGTATTTTAAGTTCTAACAATGAGTAAAAGGGGGAGGGGAAGGGTAAGAAGGGAAAAAGAAAGGGAGGGGAAGGTAAGGGGAAAGGTTGGTTAAGAGCGGGGGGTGGGGTGGGGAAGGACTATGCTAAATAAAGGTGAAAATAAGGATATATAAATCAATTATCGGAAGACCGACACGGAATCACAATATATGTAATATTTGGATGGTATAGAATAATGAGCAAGTTCTCAAGAGAGAGTAAAACGGTCTATCATAGGCATGTATGCAAAAGAGTAGAAAACTGGGAATGTCACATTTGTACACTGGGAGGTCGGGGGGAAAGGTAGCAAGTCAATGGTAGATGTTAGATGCACTGCTACTCTCTTCTATTAGTATATATGGTAAGTGATCTGTGCAAAGCAGCAAGCAACTAAAGGGCCGTACTCACCGGCAGATCTGGGAGAGATGTGTGCTGAGCGAACCGCTCAGCACACATCTCTCCCCCCGCTCAGCACAGCGCGATGTGTGCTGAGCGTGCGGGGTGAGGCGGGGGGGGGGGGGGGGAGGAGGAGCTCATTTCACCCAGCAGGTGAAATGAGCAACCTGATAGATTGGCGGAGCGATCAGGTTTAAAATCTAAGCAATCTAGTCAGATTGCTTAGATTATCGCTCCGTGAGTACCCCCCTTAACAGTATGCAAAGGAATTGAGCATAAAAGAAGGGAACAATCTGCCAGGATGCTATGAAATGAAGCATATATTCAGTGTATTGTATGAATGAATAAGTGTAATTATAAGGGTATTCTTTTTCTATTTTCTGTCTGACATTGTATCTATTGCAAATTGAAAATCAATAAATAAATAAAACTCCAAAAAAACAAAAAAAAATACAATATATTGGTATACAGCTCCTGCGTAACTTACCGAGGCGTGGTGCGACGACCCACCGCCGACGCTAACGTTTTTGTGGAGCTGTGGCGACCCATATTGTCCTGAGATTTGTTTGCGCACCTCGGCGGCCACGGTCCTAAAAATCATTAAAAAAAATAAACAAATTAATTATGAGAACAGATAAAAGGCCTTGTTCCTTTATACAGTCTGTGGTTAGTAATATACAGATGGAGCCCTTCTCATTTTGGCCTTTAATAGGATTAATTGAGCCAGGGCAGTCGGACTTAATCCCCTGATGTATTGTTCTCTCTGTATTGTATTGCAGCTGAGAACAATAGATGGAGGGCTTATGCTAATAAACCTTGGTGCGCCTAGGTGCAGCAGAAAAGAGAGGAGAGCTTAATATGATGGGATATAATCGGTCAGATGATATAAACATTTATTTGAATAAAAGGACAAAAGTTTAAAAAAAAACACAACTAAACCCAAATAGGTCTTAATAATTAGTAGAATTCATTTACAAGAACAGAGGGGGTCATACCAAGTTGTTCGCTCGCAAGCTGCTTTTAGCAGCTTTGCACACGCTAAGCCGCCGCCTACTGGGAGTGAATCTCAGCTTATCAAAATTGCGAACGAAAGATTAGCAGAATTGCGAATAGACACTTCTTAGCAGTTTCTGAGTAGCTCCAGACTTACTCGGCATCTGCGATCAGTTCAGTCAGTGTCGTTCCTGGTTTGACGTCACAAACACACCCAGCGTTCTCCCAGACACTCCTCCGTTTCTCCAGCCACTCCCGCATTTTTCCCAGAAACGGTAGCGTTTTTTCGCACACACCCATAAAACGGCCAGTTTCCGCCCAGAAACACCCACTTCCTGTCAATCACATTACGATCACCAGAACGAAGAAAAAACCTCGTGATGCCGTGAGGAAAATACCTAACTGCATAGCAAATTTACTTGGCGCAGTCGCACTGCGGACATTGCGCATGCGCATTAGCGACTAATCGCTCCGTTGCGAGAAAAAAATAATGAGCGAACAACTCGGAATGACCCCCAGAATACCTAATTGATCATGAATACAAGTTTTTTCATTTTAAAATAAGTGTGCGCTCTGGTTTTTGCAGACTTTGTTGTTGCTCCTCCATATTGCATGCCCTGCTCTATATGCGTGAACAGTTAAATATTAATAGAGGCATTTTGAAATTTGTAGAATGCGTAGGCGGGTGACAAGTCAGACGCTCGCTGCAGAATATTCCCGCTGGCTATCTGGGCTCTGAGCACAGCACATCCCCGGAAAATGCAGCACAGAAATCAATAGATCTTTGTGCAGTGCTGACCGACGGAATTCCTGGGCTGACACAGATGAGAAATGACTGAGGAGCTGCACAGTTATTTAAGAAGAAAAGAACGTTACAGCTATTTAAGTTTTAGATGCCGCAATGTGCTCTGTACGATTTCACTATGTGACACAGCTAGCCAGGATACACCCCGAAAATTAACATTCATGCCACTACACTATGGAGATTTATCAAAGCTTGACAAGAGATAAAGTGGAGAGAGATAAAGTCATACATGCCTACTCTCCCGGAACAGCTGGGAGGCTACAGAAAATCAGGTGGCCCTCCCGGCCACCTGGAAAAGTGGGCAAGTCTCCCAGAATCCAGCTACCCCCACCACTATCGGTGATGACGCGTTAAATTGCGTCACTGTAGAAACGCCCCCACCCGCCGCTGAAGCAATGCTCTACATCAGGCATGTCCAAACTGCGGCCCTCCAGCTGTTGTGAAACTACACATCCCAGCAAGCCCCGACAGCAAAACTGTGTCAGGGCATGCTGGGATATGTAGTTTCACAACAGCTGGAGGGCCGCAGTTTGGACATGCCTGCTCTACATTGTATAGCGTGGAGACACTGAAGTGACCACGGAAACCACACCCCCGGACCAGTCTCATTTGACTTGCCGCTCCTCCATCCCGCCCCCCTATATGACTCGTCACGCCACCGCACTGGTCCGTGCTATGCCAACATGGCTGCCCTCTCCTGGAATGAGCAGCCAGAATGTCGGGATAAAGTACTAGCCAATCAGCTCCTGTCATTTTTCTTACACAATGTGCATAACGACAGTTAAAAGCTGATTGGTTAGTACTTTATCTCTCGCAAAGCTTTGATAATTCTCCCCTATGTATTTTAAAAAAAAAACATTTAAAATTGGTAGGGAGAAACACATCTTATACAGGCTTAAGGGTAGGCCACACACCTGCCTACTGACACGCTGAAGACCAGGCCACACACCTGCCTACTGACTCGCTGAAGACCAGGCCACACACCTGCCTACTGACTCGCTGAAGACCAGGCCACACACCTGCCTACTGACACGCTGAAGACCAGGCCACACACCTGCCTACTGACTCGCTGAAGACCAGGCCACACACCTGCCTACTGACTCGCTGAAGACCAGGCCACACACCTGCCTACTGACTCGCTGAAGACCAGGTCACACACCTGCCTACTGACTCGCTGAAGACCAGGTCACACACCTGCCTACTGACACGCTGAAGACCAGGCCACACACCTGCCTACTGACACGCTGAAGACCAGGCCACACACCTGACCACGGACTCGCTGAAGGCCAGGCCACACACCTGACCACGGACTCGCTGAAGGCCAGGCCACACACCTGACCACGGACTCGCTGAAGGCCAGGCCACACACCTGACCACGGACTCGCTGAAGACCAGGGCACACACCTGCCTACAGACTCGCTGAAGACCAGGCCACACACCTGCCTACGGACTCTCTGAAGACCAGGGCACACACCTGCCTACGGACTCGCTGAAGACCAGGGCACACACCTGCCTACAGACTCGCTGAAGACCAGGCCACACACCTGACCACGGATTCTCTGAAGACCAGGGTACACACCTGCCTACGGACTCGCTGAAGACCAGGGCACACACCTGCCTACAGACTCGCTGAAGACCAGGGCACACACCTGCCTACGGACACGCTGAAGACCAGGCCACACACCTGCCTACTGACACTCTGAAGATCAGGCCACACACCTGCCTACGGACTCGCTGAAGGCCAGGTCACACACCTGACCACGGACTCGCTGAAGACCAGGGCACACACCTGCCTACAGACTCACTGAAGACCAGGCAACACACCTGACCACGGACTCGCTGAAGACCAGGCAACACACCTGCTTACGGACTCGCTGAAGGCCAGGCCACACACCTTCCTACGGACTCGCTGAAGACCAGGCCACACACCTGACCATGGACTCGCTGAAGACCAGGCCACACACCTGCCTACGGACTCACTGAAGGCCAGGCCACACACCTAACCATGGATTTGCTGAAGACCAGGGTACGCACCTGCCTACGGACTCTATGAAGGACAGGCCACGGACTCGCTGAAGACCAGGCCACACACCTGACCATGGACTCGCTGAAGACCAGGCCACACACCTGCCTACGGACTCGCTGAAGGCCAGGCCACACACCTGACCACGGATTTGCTGAAGACCAGGGTACGCACCTGCCTACGGACTCGCTGAAGGACAGGCCACGGACTCGCTGAAGACCAGGGCACACACCTGACCACGGACTCACTGAAGACCAGGGCACACACCTGCCTACGGACTCGCTGAAGACCAGGCCACACACCTGACCATGGACTTGCTGAAGACCAGGCCACACACCTGCCTACGGACTCGCTGAAGACCAGGCCACACACCTGCCTACTGACTCGCTGAAGGCCAGTGCACACACCCGCTTACGGACTCGCTGAAGACCAGGCCACACACCTTCCTACGGACTCGCTGAAGACCAGGCCACACACCTGCCTACGGACTCGCTGAATGCCAGGCCACACACCTGACCACGGATTTGCTGAAGACCAGGGTACGCACCTGCCTACGGACTCGCTGAAGGACAGGCCACGGACTCACTGAAGACCAGGGCACACACCTGCCTACGGACTCGCTGAAGAACAGGCCACACACCTGACCACGGACTCGCTGAAGGCCAGGCCACAGACTCGCTGAAGACCAGGGCACACACCTGCCTATTGACTCGCTGAAGACCAGGCCACACACCTGACCACGGACTCGCTGAAGACCAGGGCATACACCTGCCTACAGACTCGCTGAAGGCCAGCCCACCCACCTGCCTACTAACACGCTGAAGACCAGGCCACACACCTGCCTACATACTCGCTGAAGATAAGACCACACACCTGCCTATGGACTCGCTGAAGACAAGGCCACACACCTGTATCCCAGTTTTCTTTCTTGTGAGCTGGGCAGGGCCTTGATGGTGCAACTGGCGCCATCAGACCATGCATCTGCTCCTTAAGGACACGATTTGCAGTTGCTGCAACTTGTGCACTTTTCGGATTCCGATATGTCGCTTATCTAATCTAGAGTCTTACAGACATATCGGGAAAGTAGGAAGATACAGTACGTACAAATTATTTCTCTACAGAGTCCTGGCAGCTGGTAAAGAGGAAGTGCAGAACTAACGGTATAAATAGGGGACAGGCATTGCGAAGTAATGAATCAGTGCAAATGACTTCCTATTTTGTTGACCTCTAAAGGAAACATGAACTGAGGAAAGACAGAATCATTAAATCCATGGGTGTGTGCTGGCTGGGTGACAGAGAACTGCTGGAGGAGTGTAACACGGGTTTAACGCTTTAAGATGAACGGAACCAGAACAAGCGAAGTTTTCTTGCAGTTATTCGGATGTCAGCCGTAAGGGGACAAAAAAAATGTTTAACTCTTTACAAATGGGGTTTATGGCTGTTTCATTTCTCATTAAAGGTCCAGCAAAGCTTCCTGTGAGACGTTCTGCAGAAAAGACATGTACAGTCGGAACGGACGTATTGCTACTATACGTCTGAAAAATTAAAACAGGATTTTGGTACTCACCGTTAAATCCTTTTCTCCTAGTCCGTAGAGGATGCTGGGGACTCCAAAAGGACCATGGGGTATAGACGGGATCCGCAGGAGCTTGGGCACACTAAAAAGACTTAAAACTGGGTGTGAACTGGCTCCTTCCTCTATGCCCCTCCTCCAGACCTCAGTTATAGGAACTGTGCCCAGGAGAGACGGACAGTACAAGGAAAGATTTTTGTTTTAACCAAGGGCTACCAAACTACCAGCCCACACCATAAACATACCGTACAATCGGAATAACGCCAAACCAGATAACAGTATGCATAAAACTCCAGCAACCAGCTGCAACAAACCAATACACAACTCGTGTATAAACTAACTTAACCAGTAAGAAAACACACTGCAAGTAATAGTCCGCACTGGGACGGGTGCCCAGCATCCTCTACGGACTAGGAGAAAAGGATTTAACGGTGAGTACCAAAATCCTGTTTTCTCTTACGTCCTAGAGGATGCTGGGGACTCCAAAAGGGCCATGGGGATTATACCAAAGCTCCAGAACGGGCGGGAGAGTGCGGACGACTCTGCAGCACCGACTGAGCAAACGCCAGGTCCTCATCGGCTAGGGTATCAAACTTATAGAACTTAGCAAAAGTGTTTGAACCCGACCAAGTAGCTGCTCGGCAAAGCTGTAGCGCCGAGACACCTCGGGCAGCCGCCCAAGATGAGCCCACTTTCCTGGTAGAATGGGCTTTAACCGATTTCGGCACCGGCAGTCCGACCGAAGAATGAGCCTGCTGGATCGTACTACAAATCCAGCGTGCAATAGTCTGTTTTGAAGCGGGATGACCAACCTTGTTGGCCGCATACAAAACAAACAACGCTTCAGTTCTCCTAGTAACAGCTGTCCTAGAAACATATACTTTTAACGCTCTTACAACATCCAGAGATTTTGGAATCGCCACCTCTTCCGTAACTACCGGAACCACAATAGGTTGGTTAATGTGAAATGAAGAAACCACCTTTGGTAGAAATTGTTGATGAGTCCTCAATTCTGCCCTATCCGAATGAAAAATCAAGTACGGGCTCTTATGAGATAAAGCTGCCAATTCCGACACTCGCCTGGCAGATGCCAGCGCCAAAAGCATAACGACCTTCCAAGTGAGAAATTTCAACTCAACCTTACGCAAAGGTTCAAACCAGGAAGACATGAGAAACCGTAAGACGACATCAAGGTCCCATGGAGCTACAGGAGGTACAAAAGGTGGATTGATATGCATTACACCCTTCACAAAGGCCTGAACCTCTGGAAGGGCAGCTAACTCTTTCTGAAAGAAAATAGACAAAGCCGAAATTTGCACTTTGATGGAACCCAATTTCAGGCCTACATCTACGCCCGCCTGTAAAAAGTGGAGAAAACGACCCAAGTGAAAATCCTCCGCAGGAGCCTTTTTAAGCTCACACCAGGAAACATACTTCCTCCAGATACGGTGATAGTGTTTCGCCGTAACCTCTTTCCTAGCCTTAATGAGAGTTGGAATGACATCCCTGGGAATATCCTTACGAGCTAAGGCCCTCATTCCGAGTTGTTCGCTCGCAAGCTGCTTTTAGCAGCATTGCACACGCTAAGCCGCCGCCGCCGCCTACTGGGAGTGAATCTTAGCTTAGCATAATTGCGAACAAAAGATTCGCAATATTGCGAAAAGACTTCTCTGTGTAGTTTCTGAGTAGCTCGAGACTTACTCTTCCAGTGCGATCAGTTTAGTGCTTGTCGTTCCTGGTTTGACGTCACAAACACACCCAGCGTTCGCCCAGACACTCCTCCGTTTCTCCAGCCACTCACGCATTTTTCCCAGAAACGGTAGCGTTTTTTCACACACTCCCATAAAACGGCCAGTTTCCGCCCAGAAACACCCACTTCCTGTCAATCACATTACGATCACCAGAACGAAGAAAAAACCTCGCAATGCCGTGAGTAAAATACCAAACTTCATAGCAAATTTACTTGGCGCAGTCGCAGTGCGAACATTGCGCAAGTGCAATTAGTGGAAAATCGCTGCGATGCGAAGAAAATTACCAAGCGAACAACTCAGAATGACCACCTAAGATCTGGCGCTCAACCTCCATGCCGTCAAGCGCAGCCGCGGTAAGTCTGGAAACACGCATGGACCCTGCAACAACAGATCCTCTCTTAGAGGAAGCGGCCAAGGATCTTCCACCAGCAAGTCCTGAAGATCCGGGTACCAGGCCCTTCTTGGCCAGTCTGGAACGACGAGAATCGCATGAACCTTTGCTCAACGAATGATCCCCAGCACCTTTGGGATGAGAGGAAGTGGAGGGAACACATACACCGACTGGAAGACCCACAGAGACACCAGGGCGTCCACTGCAGTGGCTTGTGGGTCCTTTGACCTGGAACAATACCTCGGGAGCTTCTTGTTGAGCCGAGACGCCATCATGTCTATCAACGAAATTCCCCAGCGTCTTGTCACTTCTGCAAATACCTCTTGTTGCGGAGCCCACTCTCCCGGATGAAGGTCGTGTCTGCTGAGGAAATCCGCTTCCCAGTTGTCCACCCCCGGTAGGAAAACTGCTGACAGTGCGCAGACGTGTTGTTCCGCCCAGCGAAGGATCTTTGTGGCCTCCGCCATTGCCGCTCTGCTCCTCGTTCCGCCTTGCCGGTTTATATGGGCCACCGCTGTGATGTTGTCTGACTGTACCAGGACCGGTCGATCCTGAAGAAGACTTCTTGCTTGGAGCAGGCCGTTGTAAATGGCTCTTAACTCGAGAATATTTATGTGGAGACAGGCTTCCTGGAGCGACCATTTTCCCTGGAACTTTCTTCCTTGGGTGACTGCGCCCCAGCCCCGGAGACTTGCATCTGTCGTCAGAAGTACCCAATCCTGGATACCGAATCTGCGTCCCCCCCAGGAGGTGATGAGCTTGTAGCCACCACAGGAGAGAAATTCTGGCTCTGGGAGATAGACTTATCTTCCGGTGAATGTGTAGATGAGATCCGGACCATTTGCTCAGCAAGTCCCACTGAAACACGCGGGCGTGAAATCTGCCAAATGGAATGGCTTCGTACGCCGAAACCATCTTCCCCAGAACCCGAGTACAATAATGGATCGACACACTCGTCGGCTTCAGAAGTTCTCTGACCATCGTCTGCAGTTTCCGAGCCTTTTCTTCTGGAAGGAATACCTTCTGTAACTCAGTGTCCAGAATCATGCCCAGAAAAGGAAGCCGAGTGGTCGGAATCAACTGGGATTTCGGCAAATTGAGCACCCAACCGTGCTGTCGCAGAACCGATAGTGACAACTCTACACTTCTCAGCAATCGTTCCTTGGACCTCGCCTTTATCAGGAGATCGTCCAAGTACGGGATAATTGAAACCCCTTGTTTGCGAAGAAGAACCATAATTTCTGCCATGACCTTGGTGAAAATCCTCGGAGCCGTGGAAAGCCCAAACGGCAACGTCTGAAATTGGTAATGAGACTCCTGTATCGCAAACCTGAGGAAAGCCTGATGTGGAGGATATATCGGCACATGTAAGTAGGCATCCTTTATGTCGACTGACGCCATAAAATCCCCCCCATCCAGGCTGGCAATCACCGCTCGAAGGGATTCCATCTTGAACTTGAAGACTTTTAAGTATGGATTGAGGGATTTTAGATTTAGAATTGGTCTGACCGAACCGTCCGGTTTCGGTACCACAAAGAGGCTTTAGAATTGGTCTGACCGAACCGTCCGGTTTCGGAACCCCTCCCCCCGCTGTGACGGAGGGACGGGAACAATGACCCTCTGTAGACACAATTTTTGAATAGCCGCCCGGACCACCTCCCTGTCCGGAAGAACCACTGGTAATGCCGAAATGAAGAACCGGTGAGGGGGCATCTCCTGCTCCAGTTTGTATCCTTGAGACACAATTTCTAACACCCAAGGATCCAGGTCTGACTGAATCCAGACCTGGCTGAATACCTGAAGACGGCCCCCCACCGGTCCGGACTCCTCCAGGGAAGCCCCAGCGTCATGCGGTAGACTTGGTAGCAGCCGGTGAGGACTTCTGGTCCTGTGCGCCTGAGGCTGCAGGAAGTTTTCTTCCCCGTCCTCTACCCTTTGAGGCGAGGAAAGACGAACCTTTCCCACGCCTGTATTTATTGTGACGAAAGGACTTACCCTCAGTCGCGGTCAAGACTAGGTCCTCCAGGCCGTCCCCAAACAAGACAGTACCTTTAAAGGGTAGAGCTTCCATAGACCTCTTGGAGTCGGCATCAGCATTCCATTGATGGATCCACAAGGCCCTGCTGGCAAATATCGACATGGCATTGGTCCTTGATCCCAAGAGACAGACGTCCCTTGCCGCGTCCTTTAGGTAATCCGCAGCGTCCTTAATATAACCGAGAGTTAGAAGGACATTATCTTTATCAAGAGTATCCATGTCACTAGCTAAATTCTCAGCCCATTTAGCAATAGCACTACTCACCCATACCGACGCCACAGCAGGTCTGAGCAATGCACCCGTATTAGCGAAAATGGACTTCAGACACGTCTCCAACTTGCGATCCGCCGGATCCTTGAGAGCTGCCGTATCAGGAGACGGAAGCGCCACCTTCTTAGACAAACGGGATAGAGCTTTATCAACAGTTGGAGATGTCTCCCATTTTTCCTGTCATCAGACGGGAAAGGATACGCCATATAAATCCTCTCTCGAATCTGCCATTTCTTATCCGGCGACTCCCAAGCCTTTTCACAAAGAGTATTCATTTCATGAGAGGGGGGAAACTTCACCCCAGGTTTCTTTCCCTTGAACAAGCAAATCCTTGTTTCCTGTACCACAGGTTCATCAGAAATCTGCAAAACATCTTTTATAGCCACAATCATGTACTGAATACTCTTAACTAATCGTGGATGTAACGCAGCCTCAGTGAAATCGACCTCGGAATCAGAGTCCGTGTCGGTATCCGTATCCCCCACCTGAGTAAAAGGCCTCTTATGGGACCCGGATGGGGTCTGTACCTGAGATAAAGCCTCCTCCATGGACTTTTTCCACACCTGCGTCTGTGACTCAGACTTATCTAACCTCTTAGATAAAGAAGCTACATTGGAATTTATTGTATTAAGGAGTGCTAGTAAATCAGGAGTCGGCTGCATCGACAGTGCTACATCTAGCCCCGCATCTCCACCTCCCATAACCTCCTCTGGTGAATAACATTCAGGCTCCGACATGTCGACACGTAGTACCGACACACAACACACACAGAACCGTCCCAGCAAGGTGACAGGCCCACAATGCAGCCCAGAAGAGGAGACAGAGGGAGTATGCCAGCTCACACCCCTGCGCCTGTATATTGGTACACGAATATATGTACCCAGCCCTGCCTTATTATCAAAAAGACTGGTACCCCACCGCGGCTCCCCTCTGGAGATGCCCTCTTTTACTTGAAATCAGCGTGGAGGTCCCGGCAGCGTCTCTCCCTCCGTCTGGTGCAGGGAGAAAATGGGGCGTGTGAGCCGCGGACCGAAGCTCCGCCCCCTTCCCGGAGGCTTCGGCCCGCCAAATTCAAACTCATGTAAAATGCCGGCGGGGGTCTGTAAAAGGTGCCTCGGCACCCACAATCATATGCCGCCCTTACATAACTTCAGTAACATGCCTCCCAGGGCGCCCCCCCCAGCGCCCTGCACCCAGTGACAACCGTTGGTGATATGTGTATGGGAGCATGGAGCACAGCGTTACCGCTGTGCTTTACCTTCCATCACTGAAGTCTTCTGCCGTCCTGAAGTCTTCTGGTCTTCTCATACTCACCCGACTTCTGCCTTCTGGCTTCTGTGAGGGGGTGACGGCGTGGCTCCGGGAACAAGCAGCTAGGCGCACCAAGTGATCGAACCCTCTGGAGCTAATGGTGTCCAGTAGCCGAGAAGCAGAGCCTTGAAACTCACAGAAGTAGGTCTGCTTCTCTCCCCTCACTCCCACGCTGCAGGGAGCCTGTAGCCAGCAGGGCTCCCTGAAAATAAAAAACCTAACAAAAGTCTTTTTCTAGAGAAACTCAGTAGAGCTCCCCTAGTGTGCATCCAGTCACTCCTGGGCACAAAGTCTAACTGAGGTCTGGAGGAGGGGCATAGAGGGAGGAGCCAGTTCACACCCAGTTTTAAGTCTTTTTAGTGTGCCCAAGCTCCTGCGGATCCTGTCTATACCCCATGGTCCTTTTGGAGTCCCCATCATCCTCTAGGACGTAAGAGAAATATGATTTATAAAAAAACACAACTACGCCCGCAGTAATTAAATAATTTAGTGTAAAAATAAAAAGGGCTGAAATTATGCTTTTGTCCGCCAAGTCATAACCTTTGAACACGCCATTAGTCAGACATGGGAGTGTGATGGATTTGTTTCTGCTAGGAATAAAATATAGAATGCAATATGCAGAATTTCAATGTAGAGGCTCTTTAAATGAAGGGACGGTAAATTAAAGCACCCCACAGTGTGTAGAAAGCGGCAACAACTGCTGCGATATACAGACGATAGAATAATAAAATAAAGTAATACTGGTCTGATTAATGATGGTCTGTGCTTCGTCCTCCCGTCCAGAGCTCAAAACATGTAAAACAAAAGGATACTCTGGTGCGACACGTTTCTGATGGTAGTGTTCAGCAATTAAATACGTAGAAATGTCCATTTACCAAGTCTTGAGATTGTGTACCATGCCTTGATGAAGACAACAGTCTCGAAACACGTTGGGCCTGGAGACATATCTCAAATAACCCAACCGCTGACGGTTGAGAACCTGGGGATTCCAGAGTCCCCATGTTTGATTGATTGACTGTCCACTGTCTATTCATATCTGGTAAAGTTATCCCACTTATGTGTATTTGACTCTTACAGGCCGATTGTGTTATGCTGTGTTTCTTTTTTGCTGTATTTTTGTTGCATGATGTCAGTTTTGCACAGAATAACTGGTCGTGCATTTAAACATTCTATTCATCTGTGCTTTTGAAGGCAATCCCCATTGAAGATCTTGGGTACACGTACTCTAAAAAGATACCCCAAGACTGTTGGTAAATGTACATTTGGAGCTTTTTACTGCTGAACACTACCACCTCAAACGTATTGCACCAGAGTGTCCTTTGTTTTGAGCTCTGCACGGGAGGACGAAGCACCTACCATCATAGAAAGAGACAATTGTTATTTTATTATTCTATGGTCTGTGTATCCCAGTAGCTATTTTCCCTTCCCACACACCGTGGGGTGTTTTTTTTGAGAGCGCCACCCTTAAACTTTAATGCATTATTATGGGTCATAGGGGATAGATCCAGTGTGCGTCAAGGACTGTTTCTCATTCTGAAGCCATCACCCTGGTATATTAGTGACACGACCCCCCCCCCCCCCCACCCCAAGCTGGATTTGTAATATAGAAACGACCTTCCAATGGCGTTGGGAACTCTCGGTTGGTCGCCAGTCTCACCTCGCAGACATTTAAAGGTAAATCATTTTTACAAGGCGGTTGTGGAGCTTTAAGTGAAAGTCACTGAAGGGAAAAGGACGAGATGAGGAAATTCCTTGTGATTGCGCCTGTGAAAGACGGAATAATACACTGTACAGTCCCGTCTGTGGGGAAACCAGTCACATGCAGATCACTGAGGTCAGAAGAAAACGCTGAAGACCAGTTTTGCAGAAACTACTGTCACTAACATTTATAATGCACCAGCATAGTCTGTAATACAGTACTAGTATTTGTCACTTATCACTCATTTGGGTTGCTCGCTAGTGTGGCCGCTGTATACGGTAGCCTCATCCATCCTGTGTCTCACCAGCTCCGCCCCTCCATGTCTTCTAATGCCTCAAGACCCACCTGTGTCACCAGCCTCATACCCACCCATGAAAAATGGAACGCTGCGCTAGATTAATGTAATGTGACAACAATGATAATTGGTCTATTAATTGTACAATTTAATAATAAAAAATATTATCGCTAAAATAATGTGATAAGTATATCATAAAATACATGCAACATCAATATGGCTTAATAAAAACATACAGTTGGGGTATGAAGAAGGGTTACCCAATTAGCCAGCAATGAAGGAAGTTGGTAGGTGGAAAGTCCGTTCCAAAGTATTCCTCCAGGTTGGTCCGAGTCCGGTATATGTAGGTATTTGAGAGGTAAGCAGTGTCCCATATAGTAGTATATCTTGCTTGGGTCCCTTGTGCATCTGACGCGTTTCGCTGCATTACCTCTGAAAAAGCTGCTAGTTGAATGCAGCGAAACGCGTCAGATGCACAAGGGACCCAAGCCAGATATACCTTGCTGGAAGACCGAACCACCCCCTCCAAGTTCCGGATCATCATACGCATTTTGAGGACTCCAATAGCAGACTGAACCGATGATTTCCATACACTGCACTGCATGAGGAGCTCACTATCCAAAATTCAGGAGCACCATATCCTCTAGCGGCAATTTGCTACTATATGGGACACTGCTTACCTCTCAAATACCTACATATACCGGACTCGGACCAACCTGGGGGAATACTTTGGATCGGACTTTCCACCTACCAACTTCCTTCATTGCTGGCTAATTGGGTAACCCTTCTTCATACCCCAACTGTATGTTTTTATTAAGCCATATTGATGTTGCATGTATTTTATGATATACTTATCACATTATTTTAGCGATAATATTTTTTATTATTAAATTGTACAATTAATAGACCAATTATCATTGTTGTCACATTACATTAATCTAGCGCAGCCTTCCATTTTTCTTGTTTGTTTACCTTGTGGGGGTGACTCCCCCTTAATTTAAGGCAGCAGCTTGGTGAAACACCTTATACCTAAAGCGCCTGAGTACCCTTTGGTTAATCAAACCTCTACTCATACCCACCAATGCCTCCCCAGTCACATAACCCCCTCCCAGTGTCTTTCCCATTTCCCCCCGCCCCCACACACATGCCTTACTATCTCTCTCATCTCTGTCCCTCTCTAGTCCCCATCTGTTCCTATCTCCTCTGTCCCCCTCCTCTCTTTCTATCATTCTCTCACCATCTCTCACACTCACTCCAGCTCTCCACCGAGTCCGCGCTGAACACACAGATACAGCATTATACAAAATAGATATTAGATGATTGTTGTCTATCTGTACAGTATGTCAAAGACACATCAAATCTCAGAATATATTTCTATATTCATATTTTTTTTTCTAGCACCTGTATTTCAGGGGTATTGGTCATTAGGTCGACCACTATTGGCCGACATGCAGTAGGTCGACAAGGTCAATAGGTCAACGTGTACTAAGTCAACATGGAAAAGGGCCGACATGAGTTTTTGGACTGGTTTTGGTGTTGTTTCCTTCGTTAAAGTGACAGGGAACCCCAGTTAGTACACAGTGTCCTCTCGCATGGCTACCGCTGCGCTCGGCACAGGTTACCGTTCCCAATCATAGTCTGCGTGGATCGTAAAATATGAAAAAGTTTTACAAAATTTTTTTTTTTTTTAAATGTGAAAAACTCATGTTTGACGTCGACCTAGTACAAGTCAACCTAGTGACCAAGTCGACCAATAGCGGTCGACCTAATGACCGTATCCCATTTCAGAATAGTCTTATGTCACATGACACAGACAGTATGGCTGGCTCCGCTGGGTGCACCACAGGTGAGAGGATTATCAGTGTTCGGGATGCAGGGGGTAGTATTGTGACCGGTGGTCATACATCCCCTTCACATTACACAATTATTTACATGTCAGGGGCACTGTTATTAACAACTAAAATAGACGCATTCACCATGTAAAAGAAATTTAGAGCAACATGCAAAGCCAAAATTAGCATTATTATCAAGTACAAATCACTACACACTACTCCCCCCATACGAGGACATGGAAATAGGCCTCACAGCTGCAGGACGCTTGTAAATCTCACTGTGACTACACAAATAGATAACCGCACCAACGTTACATGAGGAATAACATAAAGACGCATTTTACCAATCAGATGCTGCTGCTGATTGTCATCATCATCAATACATACATTATACTAGGGGTGGAGCACCTGCAAAGGATCCGCCTACAAACAGTCATCGAACATGTGTGAATAGGACATTCCTGTACTGTGGCCACAGTTATAAGCCCCCTTCAGCCCCCATCCCATCCTCCTTGATGTAAGTGCGAAACGCGTCTCAGACAACATCGCTAGAACGTGCATGAATTTTGTTAGTGCATTTTATGCGATGACAAAAAGTGCAAAATAACAATTCTACATGAGCAATACAGTCTAACACCCAAACAGTCTCCCGGTACATGGGTAACTCAGGTGTGCCTGCCGGTAACCCAAAACTATGGCAGACTGTTAACAGCAACATTTACCTGGCCTGCCACGCAGACCCACCAGTCACGACCGTCCCCCTAAATGTCCAACACATGGATTGGCTGCATCCTCATTAATATTAATAAAGCAATCATTGCGGGGTATTTATAAAACCAGCCCCTGGCGCACTGAAAGCTAAAACCTAATTAACTTTCTAATTAATCTAACCAAATACATTTACGCAGAGAGAAAGCACTTTGTGTTACTATATACATTTATACTGATGATGTAATGTCACTAGTAGCTAGCATTGTGTGTTACTATATACACATATATGCTGATGATGTAATGTCACTAGCTGCAGCACTGTGTGTTACTATATACACATTTATACTGATGATGTAATGTCACTATATACACATTTATGCTGATGATGTAATGTCACTAATAGCTAGCACTGTGTATTACTATATACACATGTATACTGATGATGTAATGTCACTAGCTGCAGCACTGTGTGTTACTATATACACATTTATACTGATGATGTAATGTCACTAGCTGCAGCACTGTGTGTTACAATATACACATTTATACTGATGATGTAATGTCACTAGCAGCAGCACTGTGTGTTACTATATACACATTTATACTGATGATGTAATGTCACTAGCAGCAGCACTGTGTGTTACTATATACACATTTATACTGATGATGTGATGTCACTAGCTGCAGCACTGTGTGTTACTATATACACGTTTATGCTGTAATGTCACTAGCTGCAGCACTGTGTGTTGCTATATACACATGTATGCTGATGATGTAATGTCACTAGTAGCTAGCACTGTGTGTTACAATATACACATTTATACTGATGATGTAATGTCACTAGCTGCAGCACTGTGTTACTATATACACATGTACACGGATGATGTGATGTGACTAGCTGCAGCACTGTGTTACTATATACACATTTATACTGATGATGTGATGTCACTAGCTGCAGCACTGTGTGTTACTATATACACATTTATACTGATGATGTAATGTCACTAGCAGCAGCACTGTGTGTTACTATATACACATTTATACTGATGATGTAATGTCACCAGCTGCAGCACTGTGTGTTACTATATACACACATGTACACTGATGATATAATGTCACTAGTAGCTAGCACTGTGTTACTATATACACATGTATACTGATGATGTAATGTCACTAGCAGCAGCACTGTGTGTTACTATATACACATTTATACTGATGATGTAATGTCACTAGCTGCAGCACTGTGTGTTACTATATACACACACATGTATACTGATGATGTAATGTCACTAGTAGCTAGCACTGTGTGTTACTATATACACATGTATACTGATGATGTAATGTCACTAGCTGCAGCACTGTGTGTTACAATATACACATTTATACTGATGATGTAATGTCACTAGCAGCAGCACTGTGTGTTACTACAGGTATAAACACATTTATACTGATGATGTGATGTCACTAGTTGCAGCACTGTGTGTTACTATATACACATTTATACTGATGATGTAATGTCACTAGCAGCAGCACTGTGTGTTACTATATACACATTTATACTGTTGATGTAATGTCACCAGCTGCAGCACTGTGTGTTACAATATACACATTTATACTGATGATGTAATGTCACTAGCAGCAGCACTGTGTGTTACTATATACACATTTATACTGATGATGTAATGTCACTAGCAGCAGCACTGTGTGTTACTATATACACATTTATACTGATGATGTGATGTCACTAGCTGCAGCACTGTGTGTTACTATATACACGTTTATGCTGTAATGTCACTAGCTGCAGCACTGTGTGTTGCTATATACACATGTATGCTGATGATGTAATGTCACTAGTAGCTAGCACTGTGTGTTACAATATACACATTTATACTGATGATGTAATGTCACTAGCTGCAGCACTGTGTTACTATATACACATGTACACGGATGATGTGATGTGACTAGCTGCAGCACTGTGTTACTATATACACATTTATACTGATGATGTGATGTCACTAGCTGCAGCACTGTGTGTTACTATATACACATTTATACTGATGATGTAATGTCACTAGCAGCAGCACTGTGTGTTACTATATACACATTTATACTGATGATGTAATGTCACCAGCTGCAGCACTGTGTGTTACTATATACACACACATGTACACTGATGATATAATGTCACTAGTAGCTAGCACTGTGTTACTATATACACATGTATACTGATGATGTAATGTCACTAGCAGCAGCACTGTGTGTTACTATATACACATTTATACTGATGATGTAATGTCACTAGCTGCAGCACTGTGTGTTACTATATACACACATGTATACTGATGATGTAATGTCACTAGTAGCTAGCACTGTGTGTTACTATATACACATGTATACTGATGATGCAATGTCACTAGCAGCAGCACTGTGTGTTACTACAGGTATATACACATTTATACTTATGATGTAATGTCACTAGTAGCTAGCACTGTATTACTATATACACATGTATACTGATGATGTAATGTCACTAGTAGCAGCACTGTGTGTTACTATATACACATTTATACTGATGATGTAATGTCACTAGCTGCAGCACTGTGTGTTACTATATACACACACATGTATACTGATGATGTAATGTCACTAGTAGCTAGCACTGTGTGTTACTATATACACATGTATACTGATGATGTAATGTCACTAGCTGCAGCACTGTGTGTTACAATATACACATTTATACTGATGATGTAATGTCACTAGCAGCAGCACTGTGTGTTACTACAGGTATATACACATTTATACTGATGATGTAATGTCACTAGCTGCAGCACTGTGTGTTACTACAGGTATAAACACATTTATACTGATGATGTGATGTCACTAGTTGCAGCACTGTGTGTTACTATATACACATTTATACTGATGATGTAATGTCACTAGCAGCAGCACTGTGTGTTACTATATACACATTTATACTGTTGATGTAATGTCACCAGCTGCAGCACTGTGTGTTACAATATACACATTTATACTGATGATGTAATGTCACTAGCAGCAGCACTGTGTGTTACTTACTACTACAGGTATATACACATTTATACTGATGATGTGATGTCACTAGCTGCAGCACTGTGTGTTACTATATACACATGTAAACTGATGATGTAATGTCACTAGCAGCAGCACTGTGTGTTACTATATACACATTTATACTGATGATGTAATGTCACTAGCAGCAGCACTGTGTATTACTATATACACATTTATACTGATGATGTAATGTCACTAGCAGCAGCACTGTGTTACTATATACACATTTATACTGATGATGTAATGTCACTAGCTGCAGCACTGTGTGTTACTACAGGTATATACACATTTATACTGATGATGTAATGTCACTAGCAGCAGCACTGTGTGTTACTACAGGTATATACACATGTATACTGATGTGATGTCACTAGCTGCAGCACTGTGTGTTACTATATACACATTTATACTGATGATGTAATGTCACTAGCAGCAGCACTGTGTATTACTATATACACATTTATACTGATGATGTAATGTCACTAGCAGCAGCACTGTGTTACTATATACACATTTGTACTGATGATGTAAGGTCACTAGCTGCAGCACTGTGTGTTACTACAGGTATATACACATTTATACTGATGATGTAATGTCACTAGCTGCAGCACTGTGTGTTACTACAGGTATATACACATGTATACTGATAATGTGATGTCACTAGCTGCAGCACTGTGTTACTATATACACATTTATGCTGATGATGTAAAGTCACTAGTAGCTAGCACTGTGTTACAATATAGACATTTATACTGCTGATGTAATGTCACTAGCTGCAGCACTGTGTTACTATATACACATTTATACTAATGATGTGATGTCACTAGCTGCAGCACTGTGTGTTACTATATACACATTTATACTGATGATGTGATGTCACTAGCTGCAGCAGTGTGTTACTATATACACATGTATACTGATGATGTGATGTCACTAGCTGCAGCACTGTGTTACTATATACACATTTACACTGATGATGTAATGTCACTAGCTGCAGCACTGTTACTATATACACATTTATGCCGATGATGTAAAGTCACTAGTAGCTAGCACTGTGTGTTACAATATACACATTTATACTGCTGATGTAAAGTCACTAGCAGCAGCACTGTGTATTACTATATACACATGTATACTGATGATGTAATTTCACTAGCAGCAGCAGCACTGTGTATTACTATATACACATTTATACTGATGATGTAATGTCACTAGCAGCAGCACTGTGTTACTATATACACATTTATACTGATGATGTAATGTCACTAGCTGCAGCACTGTGTGTTACTACAGGTATATACACATTTATACTGATGTGATGTCACTAGCTGCAGCACTGTGTTACTATATACACATTTATACTGATGATGTGATGTCACTAGTAGATAGCACTGTGTGTTACTATATACACACATTTATACTGATGATGTAATGTCACTAGCTGCAGCACTGTGTGTTACTATATACACATGTATACTGATGATGTAATGTCACTAGCTGCAGCACTGTGTGTTACAATATACACATTTATACTGATGATATAATGTCCCTAGCAGCAGCACTGTGTGTTACTACAGGTATATGGATGTATTGTCACTAGCTGCAGCACTGTGTGTTACTACAGGTATATACACATGTATACTGATAATGTGATGTCACTAGCTGCAGCACTGTGTTACTATATACACATTTATGCTGATGATGTAAAGTCACAAGTAGCTAGCACTGTGTTACAATATACACATTTATACTGATGATGTAATGTCACTAGCAGCAGCACTGTGTATTACTATATACACACATGTATACTGATGATGTAATGTCACTAGCAGCAGCACTGTGTTACTATATACACATTTATACTGATGATGTAATGTCACTAGCTGCAGCACTGTGTGTTACTATATACACATTTATACTGATGATGTGATGTCACTAGCTGCAGCACTGTGTGTTACTATATACACATGTATACTGATGATGTGATGTCACTAGCTGCAGCACTGTGTTACTATATACACATTTATACTGATGATGTAATGTCACTAGCAGCAGCACTGTGTATTACTATATACACATGTATACTGATGATGTAATTTCACTAGCAGCAGCAGCACTGTGTATTACTATATACACATTTATACTGATGATGTAATGTCACTAGCAGCAGCACTGTGTTACTATATACACATTTATACTGATGATGTAATGTCACTAGCTGCAGCACTGTGTGTTACTACAGGTATATACACATTTATACTGATGTGATGTCACTAGCTGCAGCACTGTGTTACTATATACACATTTATACTGATGATGTGATGTCACTAGTAGATAGCACTGTGTGTTACTATATACACACATTTATACTGATGATGTAATGTCACTAGCTGCAGCACTGTGTGTTACTATATACACATGTATACTGATGATGTAATGTCACTAGCTGCAGCACTGTGTGTTACAATATACACATTTATACTGATGATATAATGTCCCTAGCAGCAGCACTGTGTGTTACTACAGGTATATGGATGTATTGTCACTAGCTGCAGCACTGTGTGTTACTACAGGTATATACACATGTATACTGATAATGTGATGTCACTAGCTGCAGCACTGTGTTACTATATACACATTTATGCTGATGATGTAAAGTCACTAGTAGCTAGCACTGTGTTACTATATACACATGTATACTGATGTGATGTCACTAGCTGCAGCACTGTGTTACTATATACACATTTATACTGATGATGTAATGTCACTAGCAGCAGCACTGTGTGTTACTATATACACATTTATACTGTTGATGTAATGTCACCAGCTGCAGCACTGTATGTTACAATATACACATTTATACTGATGATGTAATGTCACTAGCAGCAGCACTGTGTGTTACTGCAGGTATATACACATGTATACTGATGATGTGATGTCACTAGCTGCAGCACTGTGTGTTACTATATACACATGTATACTGATGATGTGATGTCACTAGCTGCAGCACTGTGTTACTATATACACATTTGTACTGATGATGTAATGTCACTAGCTGCAGCACTGTGTGTTACTACAGGTATATACACATTTATACTGATGATGTAATGTCACTAGCTGCAGCACTGTGTTACTACAGGTATATTCACATGTATACTGATGATGTGATGTCACTAGCTGCAGCACTGTTACTATATACACATTTATACTGATGATGTAATGTCACTAGTAGATAGCACTGTGTGTTACTATATACACACATTTATACTGATGATGTGATGTCACTAGTTGCAGCACTGTGTGTTACTATATACACATTTATACTGATGATGTAATGTCACTAGCAGCAGCACTGTGTGTTACTACAGGTATATGGATGTAATGTCACTAGCTGCAGCACTGTGTTACTACAGGTATATACACATGTATACTGATAATGTGATGTCACTAGCTGCAGCACTGTGTTACTATATACACATTTATGCTGATGATGTAAAGTCACTAGTAGCTAGCACTGTGTGTTACAATATACACATTTATACTGCTGATGTAAAGTCACTAGCTGCAGCACTGTGTGTTACTATATACACATTTATACTGATGATGTGCTGTCACTAGCAGCAGCACTGTGTATTACTATATACACATGTATACTGATGATGTAATGTCACTAGCAGCAGCACTGTGTATTACTATATACACATGTATACTGATGATGTAATGTCACTAGCAGCAGCACTGTGTATTACTATATACACATTTATACTGATGATGTAATGTCACTAGCAGCAGCACTGTGTTACTATATACACATTTATACTGATGATGTAATGTCACTAGCTGCAGCACTGTGTGTTACTACAGGTATATACACATTTATACTGATGTGATGTCACTAGCTGCAGCACTGTGTTACTATATACACATTTATACTGATGATGTGATGTCACTAGTAGATAGCACTGTGTGTTACTATATACACACATTTATACTGATGATGTAATGTCACTAGCTGCAGCACTGTGTGTTACTATATACACATGTATACTGATTATGTAATGTCACTAGCTGCAGCACTGTGTGTTACAATATACACATTTATACTGATGATGTAATGTCACTAGCAGCAGCACTGTGTGTTACTACAGGTATATGGATGTATTGTCACTAGCTGCAGCACTGTGTGTTACTACAGGTATATACACATGTATACTGATAATGTGATGTCACTAGCTGCAGCACTGTGTTACTATATACACATTTATGCTGATGATGTAAAGTCACTAGTAGCTAGCACTGTGTTACAATATACACATTTATACTGATGATGTAATGTCACTAGCAGCAGCACTGTGTATTACTATATACACACATGTATACTGATGATGTAATGTCACTAGCAGCAGCACTGTGTTACTATATACACATTTATACTGATGATGTAATGTCACTAGCTGCAGCACTGTGTGTTACTATATACACATTTATACTGATGATGTGATGTCACTAGCAGCAGCACTGTGTGTTACTATATACACATTTATACTGATGATGTGATGTCACTAGCTGCAGCACTGTGTTACTATATACACATTTATACTGATGATGTGATGTCACTAGCTGCAGCACTGTGTGTTACTATATACACATGTATACTGATGATGTGATGTCACTAGCTGCAGCACTGTGTTACTATATACACATTTATACTGATGATGTAAAGTCACTAGTAGCTAGCACTGTGTTACAATATACACATTTATACTGCTGATGTAATGTCACTAGCTGCAGCACTGTGTGTTACTATATTCACATTTATACTGATGATGTGATGTCACTAGCAGCAGCACTGTGTGTTACTATATACACATTTATACTGATGATGTAATGTCACTAGCTGCAGCACTGTGTGTTACTATATACACACACATGTATACTGATGATGTAATGTCACTAGCAGCAGCACTGTGTGTTACTATATACACATTTATACTGATGATGTAATGTCACTAGCTGCAGCACTGTGTGTTACTATATACACACATGTATACTGATGATGTAATGTCACTAGCAGCAGCACTGTGTGTTACTATAGACACATTTATACTGATGATGTGATGTCACTAGCTGCAGCACTGTGTGTTACTATATACACACACATGTATACTGATGATGTAATGTCACTACCAGCAGCACTGTGTGTTACTATATACACATTTACACTGATGATGTAATGTCACTAGCTGCAGCAGTTTATAAATGTGACATATTTGCTCTTATCCTCAAAGTTTTGGCAGCTGCACAGAAACGCTGTAATAATGTTTATATAGTAATTAATGTATGAACGATTAAAGATAACCTGACAATCAGGAAATACGAACAGTAAACACAAAACAACATTTGCTTACTGTATATACAGCAGACTGTACAACTTATTATAGACTGCAATCAGACTGTACAACTTATTATAGACAGCAGACTGTACAACTTATTATAGACTGCAATCAGACTGTACAACTTATTATAGACAGCAGACTGTACAACTTATTATAGACAGCAGACTGTACAACTTATTATAGACTGCAGGCTGTACAACGGTCTGTGTCCTTCAGTAAACCTAACTTCCACTATCCGCCACACCCTCTATGGTCTTAACGTAAACTTCCCGGGGCTCATGTAGCGTCACGCAAATGCATTCTGCGCCTTTTATCCCCTACGTATACACTCATAATTCTTACACCTTCTCACCGATACCAACTGAGATGCATTTCACCCTTAAGACACCTTGTAACAGGAGGAACAGGAGAGGGGATAGATGGGGATGAGGTCAAGATCCCAGCGGCTAAAATACCGATGGTCAGAATGGTAACATCGGCATACCGACGGTCAGAGCTCCGTCGGTAAATGCTAGGCTTAGGGTTAGGCTGCGGGAGGGGATGAATAGGCTCAGTGATAAAATACTCATCGAGATCAGTCGGGATTGTGAAGGTTGGGATGACGCTGTCTGCATTCTGACTGCCGGGATTTCAAACGCCGTAATACGATACCCTCCCGATAGATGGGGTGTGCAAGTACCACCAAAGTATTGTACAGTCGTGCTGACGCAAAATAACACACATTTGCGCATGTTTGGTGGCAGATCTAATGCATTGGTGCAAATTACAAAGTGATGACGTATTCCTCCCATTCATGCTAATGCTATAGTAATGTTGCTGCATTATTATGTTTATATTAACAACCGGTCCACAGAAAAAAAGGGAAGACGCCTGGTGTGAATGCATTACATCTTATTACATACTTTCATTCTGTCCTGAGGTCTTGTTCTAATTTCCCTTTACATGGTGACTGTGACTTTATTAGATATGAATAACACAGTTGGGGCACAAACTGTATGGGGTGTGAGTGGCGCTATGCACTGCATGGGGTGTGAGTGGCGCTATGCCCTGCATGGAGTGTGAGTGGCGCTATGCCCTGCATGGGGTGTGAGTGGCGCTATGCACTGTATGGGGTGTGAGTGGCGCTATGCACTGTATGGGGTGTGAGTTACGCTATGCACTGTATGGCGTGTGAGTGACTCTATGCCCTGTATGGGGTGTGAGTGGCGCTATGCACTGTATGGGGTGTGAGTGGCGCTATGCCCTGCATGGAGTGTGAGTGGCGCTATGCCCTGCATGGGGTGTGAGTGGCGCTATGCACTGTATGGGGTGTGAGTGGCGCTATGCACTGTATGGGGTGTGAGTTACGCTATGTACTGTATGGCGTGTGAGTGACTCTATGCCCTGTATGGGGTGTGAGTGGCGCTATGCACTGTATGGGGTGTGAGTGGCGCTATGCACTGTATGGGGTGTGAGTGGCGCTATGCACTGTATGGGGTGTGAGTGACGCTATGCACTGTATGGGGTGTGAGTGGCGCTATGCACTGTATGGGGTGTGAGTGGCGCTATGCACTGTATGGCGTGTGAGTGGCGCTATGCACTGTATGGCATA
Organism: Pseudophryne corroboree; assembly: GCF_028390025.1. NCBI lineage: Eukaryota > Metazoa > Chordata > Amphibia > Anura > Myobatrachidae > Pseudophryne > Pseudophryne corroboree. Next base: position 39,427,873 of record NC_086452.1, on the reverse strand, counting down.
TGAGTGGCGCTATGCGCTGTATGGGGTGTGAGTGGCGCTATGCACTGTAAGGCGTGTGAGTGGCGCTATGCACTGTACGGGGTGTGAGTGGCGCTATGCACTGTATGGGGTGTGAGTGGCGCTATGCACTGTATGGGGTGTGAGTGACGCTATGCACTGTATGGGGTGTGAGTGGCGCTATGCACTGTATGGCGTGTGAGTGGCGCTAAGCACTGTATGGCGTATGAGTGGCGCTATGCACTGTATGGGGTGTGAGTGGCGCTATGCACTGTATGGCGTGTGAGTGGCGCTATGCACTGTACGGGGTGTGAGTGGCGCTATGCACTGTATGGTGTGCGAGTGGCGCTATGCACTGTATGGGGTGTGAGTTAATGAGTGGCGCTATGCACTGTATGGGGTGTGAGGTACGCTATGCACTGTATGGTGTGTGAGTGGCGCTATGCACTGTATGGAGTGTGAGTTACGCTACGCACTGTATGGGGTGTGAGTGGCGCTATGCACTGTATAGTGTGAGTAGCGCTATGCACTGTATGGGGTGTGAGTGGCGCTATGCACTGTATGGGGTGTAGAAGCTACGCTATGCACTGTATGGCGTGTGAGTGGCGCTATGCACTGTATGGGGTGTGAGTGGCGCTATGCACTGTATGGGGTGTAGAAGTTATGCTATGCACTGTATGGGGTGTGAGTGGCGCTATGCACTGTATGGGGTGTAAGTGGCGCTATGCACTGTATGGGGTGTGAGTGGCGCTATGCACTGTATGGGGTGTGAGTGGCGCTATGCACTGTATGGGGTGTGAGTGGCGCTATGCACTGCATGGGGTGTGAGTGGCGCTATGCACTGCATGGGGTGTGAGTGACGCTATGCACTGCATGGGGTGTGAGTGACGCTATGCACTGCATGGGGTGTGAGTGACGCTATGCACTGCATGGGGTGTGAGTTACGCTATGCACTGTATGGGGTGTGAGTTACGCTATGCACTGTATGGGGTGTGAGTTACGCTATGCACTGTATGGGGTGTGAGTTACGCTATGCACGGTATGGGGTGTGAGTGGCGCTATGCCCTGTATGGGGTGTGAGTGGCGCTATGCACTGTATGGGGTGTGACTGGCGCTATGCACTATATGGGGTGTGAGTTACGCTATGCACTGTATGGGGTGTGAGTTACGCTATGCACTGTATGGGGTGTGAGTAGCGCTATGCACTGTATGGAGTGTGAGTGGCGCTATGCACTGTATGGGGTGTAGAAGTTACGCTATGCACTGTATGGGGTGTGAGTGGCGCTATGCACTGTATGGGGTGTGAGTGGCGCTATGCACTGTATGGGGTGTGAGTGGCACTATGCACTGTATGGGGTGTGAGTGGCGCTATGCCCTGTATGGGGTGTGAGTGGCGCTATGCACTGTATGGGGTGTAGAAGTTACGCTATGCACTGTATGGGGTGTGAGTGGCGCTATGCACTGTATGGGGTGTGAGTGGCGCTATGCACTGTATGGGGTGTAGAAGTTACGCTATGCATTGTATGGGGTGTGAGTGGCGCTATGCACTGTATGGGGTGTGAGTGGCGCTATGCACTGTATGGGGTGAGAGTGGCGCTATGCACTGTATGGGGTGAGAGTGGCGCTATGCACTGTATGGGGTGAGAGTGGCGCTATGCACTGTATGGGGTGAGAGTGGCGCTATGCACTGTATGGGGTGAGAGTGGCGCTATGCACTGTATGGGGTGAGAGTGGCGCTATGCACTGTATGGGGTGTGAGTGGCGCTATGCACTGTATGGGGTGTGAGTGGCGCTATGCACTGTATGGGGTGTGAGTGGCGCTATGCACTGTATGGGGTGTGAGTGGCGCTATGCACTGTATGGCGTGTGAGTGGCGCTATGCACTGTATGGCGTGTGAGTGGCGCCATGCACTGTATGGGGTGTGAGTGGCGCTATGCACTGTATGGGGTGTGAGTTACGCTATGCACTGTATGGGGTGTGAGTTACGCTATGCACTGTATGGGGTGTGAGTGGCGCTATGCACTGTATGGGGTGTGAGTTACGCTATGCACTGTATGGAGTGTGAGTGGCGCTATGCACTGTATGGGTTGTGAGTGGCGCTGTGCACTGTATGGGGTGTGAGTGGCGCTGTGCACTGTATGGGGTGTGAGTGGCGCTATGCACTCTATGGGGTGTGAGTTACGCTATGCACTCTATGGGGTGTGAGTGACGCTATGCACTGCATGGGGTGTGAGTGACGCTATGCACTGCATGGGGTGTGAGTGACGCTATGCACTGCATGGGGTGTGAGTGACGCTATGCACTGTATGGGGTGTGAGTGACACTACGCACTGTATGGGGTGTGAGTTACGCTATGCACTGTATGGTGTGTGAGTGGCGCTATGCACTGTATGGAGTGTGAGATAAGCTACGCACTGTATGGGGTGTGAGTGGCGCTATGCACTGTATGGGGTGTGAGTTACGCTATGCCCTGCATGGGGTGTGAGTGGCGCTATGCCCTGTATGGGGTGTGAGTGGCACTATGCAGTGTATCGGGTGTGAGTGGCGCTATGCACTATATGGGGTGTGAGTTACGCTATGCCCTGCATGGGCTGCGAGTGGCGCTATGCCCTGTATGGGGTGTGAGTGACACTATGCACTGTATGGGGTGTGAGTTACGCTATGCACTGTATGGGGTGTGAGTTACGCTATGCACTGTATGGGGTGTGAGTAGCGCTATGCACTGTATGGAGTGTGAGTGGCGCTATGCACTGTATGGGGTGTAGAAGTTACGCTATGCACTGTATGGGGTGTGAGTGGCGCTATGCACTGTATGGGGTGTGAGTGGCGCTATGCACTGTATGGGGTGTGAGTGGCGCTATGCCCTGTATGGGGTGTGAGTGGCGCTATGCACTGTATGGGGTGTGAGTGGCGCTATGCACTGTATGGGGTGTAGAAGTTACGCTATGCACTGTATGGGGTGTGAGTGGCGCTATGCACTGTATGGGGTGTGAGTGGCGCTATGCACTGTATGGGGTGTAGAAGTTACGCTATGCATTGTATGGGGTGTGAGTGGCGCTATGCACTGTATGGGGTGAGAGTGGCGCTATGCACTGTATGGGGTGTGAGTGACGCTATGCACTGTATGGAGTGTGAGTGGCGCTATGCACTGTATGGGGTGTGAGTGGCGCTATGCACTGTATGGGGTGAGAGTGGCGCTATGCACTGTATGGGGTGAGAGTGGCACTGTATGGGGTGTGAGTGGCGCTATGCACTGTATGGGGTGTGAGTGGCGCTATGCACTGTATGGGGTGTGAGTGGCGCTATGCACTGTATGGGGTGTGAGTGGCGCTATGCACTGTATGGGGTGTGAGTGGCGCTATGCACTGTATGGGGTGTGAGTGGCGCTATGCACTGTATGGGGTGTGAGTGGCGCTATGCACTGTATGGGGTGTGAGTGGCGCTATGCACTGTATGGGGTGTGAGTGGCGCTGTGCACTGTATGGGGTGTGAGTGGCGCTATGCACTCTATGGGGTGTGAGTTACGCTATGCACTGTATGGGGTGTGAGTTACGCTATGCACTGTATGGGGTGTGAGTTACGCTATGCACTGTATGGGGTGTGAGTTACGCTATGCACTGTATGGGGTGTGAGTTACGCTATGCACTGCATGGGGTGTGAGTGACGCTATGCACTGCATGGGGTGTGAGTGACGCTATGCACTGTATGGGGTGTGAGTGACACTACGCACTGTATGGGGTGTGAGTTACGCTATGCACTGTATTGTGTGTGAGTGGCGCTATGCACTGTATGGAGTGTGAGATACGCTACGCACTGTATGGGGTGTGAGTGGCGCTATGCACTGTATGGTGTGTGAGTGGCGCTATGCACTGTATGGTGTGTGAGTGGCGCTATGCACTGTATGGGGTGTGAGTGGCGCTATGCAGTGTATCGGGTGTGAGTGGCGCTATGCACTATATGGGGTGTGAGTTACGCTATGCCCTGCATGGGCTGCGAGTGGCGCTATGCCCTGTATGGGGTGTGAGTGACACTATGCACTGTATGGGGTGTGAGTTACGCTATGCACTGTATGGGGTGTGAGTAGCGCTATGCACTGTATGGAGTGTGAGTGGCGCTATGCACTGTATGGAGTGTAGAAGTTACGCTATGCACTGTATGGGGTGTGAGTGGCGCTATGCACTGTATGGGGTGTGAGTGGCGCTATGCACTGTATGGGGTGTGAGTGGCGCTATGCACTGTATGGGGTGTAGAAGTTACGCTATGCACTGTATGGGGTGTGAGTGGCGCTATGCACTGTATGGGGTGTGAGTGGCGCTATGCACTGTATGGGGTGTAGAAGTTACGCTATGCATTGTATGGGGTGTGAGTGGCGCTATGCACTGTATGGGGTGTGAGTGGCGCTATGCACTGTATGGGGTGTGAGTGACGCTATGCACTGTATGGAGTGTGAGTGGCGCTATGCACTCTATGGGGTGTGAGTGGCGCTATGCACTGTATGGGGTGAGAGTGGCGCTATGCACTGTATGGGGTGAGAGTGGGGCTATGCACTGTATGGGGTGTGAGTGGCGCTATGCACTGTATGGGGTGTGAGTGGCGCTATGCACTGTATAGGGTGTGAGTGGCGCTATGCACTGTATGGGGTGTGAGTGGCGCTATGCACTGTATGGGGTGTGAGTGGCGCTATGCACTGTATGGGGTGTGAGTGGCGCTATGCACTGTATGGCGTGTGAGTGGCGCCATGCACTGTATGGCGTGTGAGTGGCGCCATGCACTGTATGGGGTGTGAGTGGCGCTATGCACTGTATGGGGTGTGAGTTACGCTATGCACTGTATGGGGTGTGAGTTACGCTATGCACTGTATGGGGTGTGAGTGGCGCTATGCACTGTATGGGGTGTGAGTTACGCTATGCAATGTATGGGGTGTGAGTTACGCTATGCACTGTATGGGGTGTGAGTGGCGCTATGCACTGTATGGGGTGTGAGTGGCTCTGTGCACTGTATGGGTTGTGAGTTAAGCTACGCACTGTATGGGGTGTGAGTGGCGCTGTGCACTGTATGGGGTGTGAGTGGCGCTATGCACTCTATGGGGTGTGAGTTACGCTATGCACTGTATGGGGTGTGAGTTACGCTATGCACTGTATGGGGTGTGAGTTACGCTATGCACTGTATGGGGTGTGAGTTACGCTATGCACTGCATGGGGTGTGAGTTACGCTATGCACTGCATGGGGTGTGAGTGACGCTATGCACTGCATGGGGTGTGAGTGACGCTATGCACTGTATGGGGTGTGAGTGACACTACGCACTGTATGGGGTGTGAGTTACGCTATGCACTGTATTGTGTGTGAGTGGCGCTATGCACTGTATGGAGTGTGAGATACGCTACGCACTGTATGGGGTGTGAGTGGCGCTATGCACTGTATGGTGTGTGAGTGGCGCTATGCACTGTATGGGGTGTGTTACGCTATGCACTGTATGGGGTGTGAGTGGCGCTATGCACTGTATGGGGTGTGAGTGGCGCTATGCACTGTATGGCATGTGAGTGGCGCTATGCACTGTATGGGGTGTGAGAAACGCTATGCACTGTATGGGGTGTGAGTGACGCTATGCACTGTATGGGGTGTGAGTGGCGCTATGCACTGTATGGGGTGTGAGTTACGCTATGCACTGTATGGGGTGTGAGTGGCGCTATGCACTGTATGGGGTGTGAGTGGCGCTATGCACTGTATGGCATGTGAGTGGCGCTATGCACTGTATGGGGTGTGAGAAACGCTATGCACTGTATGGGGTGTGAGTGACGCTATGCACTGTATGGGGTGCGAGTTATGCTATGCACTGTATGGGGTGTGAGTTACGCTATGCACTGTATGGCGTGTGAGTGACGCTATGCCCTGTATGGGGTGTGAGTGGCGCTATGCACTGTATGGAGTGTGAGTTACGCTACGCACTGTATGGGGTGTGAGTGGCGCTATGCACTGTATGGGGTGTGAGTGACGCTATGCCCTGCATGGTGTGTGAGTGGCGCTATGCACTGCATGGGGTGTGAGTGGCACTATGCCCTGTATGGGGTGTGAGTGGCACTATGCCCTGTATGGGGTGTGAGTGGCGCTATGCACTGTATGGGGTGTGAGTGACGCTATGCACTGTATGGGGTGCGAGTTAAGCTATGCACTGTATGGGTTGTGAGTTAAGCTATGCACTGTATGGGGTGTGAGTGGCGCTATGCACTGTATGGGGTGTGAGTTACGCTATGCACTGTATGGGGTGTGAGTGGCGCTATGCACTGTATGGGGTGTGAGTGGCGCTATACACTGTATGGGTTGTGAGTTAAGCTACGCACTGTATGGGGTGTGAGTGGCGCTGTGCACTGTATGGGGTGTGAGTGGCGCTATGCACTCTATGGGGTGTGAGTTACGCTATGCACTGTATGGGGTGTGAGTTACGCTATGCACTGTATGGGGTGTGAGTTACGCTATGCACTGTATGGGGTGTGAGTTACACTATGCACTGCATGGGGTGTGAGTGACGCTATGCACTGCATGGGGTGTGAGTGACGCTATGCACTGTATGGGGTGTGAGTGACGCTACGCACTGTATGGGGTGTGAGTTACGCTATGCACTGTTTGGAGTGTGAGTTACGCTATGCACTGTATGGGGTGTGAGTGGCGCTATGCACTGTATGGGGTGTGAGTTACGCTATGCACTGTATGGAGTGTGAGTGGCGCTATGCACTGTATGGGGTGTGAGTGGCGCTATGCACTGTATGGAGTGTGAGTTACGCTACGCACTGTATGGGGTGTGAGTGGCGCTGTGCACCGTATGGGGTGTGAGAGGCGCTATGCACTGTATGGTGTGTGAGTGGCGCTATGCACTGTATGGAGTGTAAGTTACGCTACGCACTGTATGGTGTGTGTGTGTGGCGCTATGCACTGTATGGGGTGTGAGTTACGCTACGCACTGTACTGTATGGGGTGTTAGTGGCGCTATGCACTGTATGGGGTGTCAGTGGCGCTATGCGCTGTATGGGGTGTGAGTGGCGCTATGCGCTGTATGGGGTGTGAGTGGCGCTATGCACTGTATTGTTAACATTTACCACTGTCTAGCAGTATCTCTGGCGTAACCTGGACTCATTTACTACCAATCCCACCACATGTAAAGGCATATACTACACTTGGGGCATATACTACACTTAACGAGCTAGGTGTATCCTGCATATGTACACGGCCAGCTCAGCGAGACAGGCGGAATGAACTATACATGCGCTCTTCAACCTCCAAAAAGCACCTGAGACTTTCACATACATAATATTATAATATATCTCTCTATAGGTCGGCACCGCAGATTGTGAAGAGGTGAAAAAATAAGATTTTACTCACCGGTAAATCTATTTCTCGTAGTCCGTAGTGGATGCTGGGACTCCGTAAGGACCATGGGGATTAGCGGCTCCGCAGGAGACTGGGCACAACTAAAGAAAGCTTTAGGACTACCTGGTGTGCACTGGCTCCTCCCACTAAGACCCTCCTCCAGACCTCAGTTAGGATACTGTGCCCGGAAGAGCTGACACAAATAGGAAGGATTTTGAATCCCGGGTAAGACTCATACCAGCCACACCAATCACACCGTATAACTCGTGATACTATACCCAGTTAACAGTGTGAAATATAACTGAGCCACTCAACAGATGGCTCAACAATAACCCTTTAGTTAGGCAATAACTATAAACAAGTATTGCCGACAATCCGCACTTGGGATGGGCGCCCAGCATCCACTACGGACTACGAGAAATAGATTTACCGGTGAGTAAAATCTTATTTTCTCTGACGTCCTAAGTGGATGCTGGGACTCCGTAAGGACCATGGGGATTATACCAAAGCTCCCAAACGGGCGGGAGAGTGCGGATGACTCTGCAGCACCGAATGAGCAAACTCTAGGTCCTCCTCAGCCAGGGTATCAAACTTGTAGACTGTTGCAAAAATGTTTGAAACCGACCAAGTAACAGCTCGGCAAAGTTGTAAAGCCGAGACCCCTCGGGCAGCCGCCCAAGAAGAGCCCACTTTCCTCGTGGAATGGGCTTTTACAGATTTAGGGTGCGGCAGTCCAGCCGCAGCATGTGCAAGTTGAATCGTGCTACAGATCCAGCGAGCAATAGTCTGCTTAGAAGCAGGAGCACCCAGCTTGTTGGGTGCATACAGGATAAATAGCGAGTTAGTTTTCCTGACTCCAGCCGTCCTGGAAACATACTTTTCAGGGCCCTGACTACGTCCAGTAACTTGGAATCCTCCAAGTCCCAAGTAGCCGCAGGCACCACAATAGGTTGGTTCACATGAAAAACTGATACCACCTTAGGAAGGAATTGGGAACGAGTCCTCAATTCCGCCTTATCCATATAAAATACAGATAAGGGCTTTTGTATGACAAAGCCGCCAATTCTGATACACGCCTGGCCGACGCCACGGCCCACAGCATGACCACTTTCCACGCGAGGTATAGTAGCTCCACGGATTTAAGTGGCTCAACCCAATGCGACTTCAGGAAATCCAACACCACGTTGAGATCCCACGGTGCCACTTGAGGCACAAACGGGGCTGACTATGCAGCACTCCCTTAACAAAAGTCCGAACTTCAGGCAGTGAAGCCAGTTCTATTTTGGAAGAAAATCGATAGAGCCGAAATCTGGACCTTCATGGAACCCAATTTTAGGCCCATAGTCACCTCTGACTGTAGGAAGTGCAGAAATCGACCTAGCTGAAATTTCTCCTTTGGGGCCTTCCTGGCCTCACAGCACGCAACATATTTCCACCATATGCGGTGATAATGGTTTGCGTTCACTTCTTTCCTAGCTTTAAATAGCGTAGGGATAACTTCCCCCGGAATGCCCTTTTCCTTCAGGATCCGGCGTTCAACCGCCATGCCGTCAAACGCAGCCGCGGTACGTCTTGGAACAGACAGGCCCCCTGCTGCAGCAGGTCCTGTCTGAGCGGCAGAGGCCATGGGTCCTCTGAGATCATTTCTTGGAGTTCTGGTTACCAAGCTCTTCTTGGCCAACCCGGAACAATGAGTATAGTTCTTACTCCTCTCCTTCTTATTATTCTCATTACCCTGGGTAAGAGAGGCAGAGAAGGGAACACATACACCGACTGGTACACCCACGGTGTTACCAGAGCGTTCACAGCTATCGCCTGAGGGTCCCTTGACCTGGCGCAATATCTTTGTAGCTTTTTGTTGAGGCGGGACGCCATCATGTCCACCTGTGGCCTTTCCCAACGGTGTACAATCATTTGGAAAACTTCTGGATGAAGTCCCCACTCTCCCGGGTGGAGGTCGCGTCTTCTGAGAAAGTCTGCTTCTCAGTTGTCCACTCCGGGAATGAACACTGCTGACAGTGCTAACACATGATTTTCCGCCCATCGGAGAATCCTTGTGGCTTCTGCCATCGCCATCCTGCTTCTTGTGCCGCCCTGTCGGTTTACATGAGCGACCGCCGTGATGTTGTCTGACTGGATCAGCACCGGCCGGTGTTGAAGCAGGGGTCTAGCCTGACTTAGGGCATTGTAAATGGCCCTTAGTTCCAGAATATTTATGTGTATTGAAGTCTCCTGACTTTTCCATAGCCTTGGAGGTTTCTTCCCTGTGTGACTGCCCCCCAGCCTCGAAGGCTGGCATCCGTGGTCACCAGGACCCAGTCCTGTATGCCGAATCTGCGGCCCCCTAGAAGAGGAGCACTCTGCAGCCACCACAACAGCGACACCCTGGCCCTTGGAGACAGGGTTATCCGCCGATGCATCTGAAGATGCGACCCGGACCACTTGTCCAACAGATCCCACTGGAAAATCCTTGCATGGGACCTGGCGAATGGAATTTCTTCGTAAGAAGCTACCATCCTTCCCAGGGCTCGCGTGCATTGATGCACCGACACCTGTATACGTATTAGGAGGTCTCTGTCTAGAGAAGACAACTCCTTGGACTTCTCCTTCGGGAGAAACCCTTTTTATCCTGTTCTGTGTCCAGAACCATACCCAGGAACAGTAGACGCGTCGTAGGAACCAGCTGCGACTTTGGAATATTCAGAATCCAGCCGTGCTGTTGTAGCACTTCCCGAGATAGTGCTACTCCGCCGAACAACTGCTCCCTGGACCTCGCCTTTATAAGGAGATCGTCCAAGTACGGGATAATTATTTCGGCCATTACCTTGGTAAATACCTCGGTGCCGGGGACAGACCAACGGCAACGTCTGGAATTGGTAATGACAATCCTGTACCACAATTTTGAGGTACTCCTGGTGAAGAGGGTAAATAGGGACATGCAGGTAAGCATCCTTGATGTCCAGTGATACCATGAAATTCTCCAGGCTTGCAATAATCGCCCTGAGCGATACCATTTTGAACTTGAACCTTCGTATATAAGTGTTCAAGGCTTTCAATTTTAGAATGGGTCTCACCGAACCGTCTGGTTTCGGTACCACAACATTTTGGAATAGTAACCCCGGCCTTGTTGAAGGAGGGGTACCTTGATTTCACCTGCTGGAAGTACAGCTTGTGAATTGCCGCCAGTACTACCTTTCTCCGAGGGCAGCAGGCAAGGCTGATGTGAGGTAACGGCGAGGGGGAGTCGCCTCGAACTCCAGCCTGTATCCCTGTGATACTATTTGCAGAACCCAGGGATCCACCTGTGGGCAAGCCCACTGGTCCCTGAAGTTCCCGAGACGCGCCCCTACCGCACCTGTCTCCACCTGTGGAGCCCCAACGTCATGCGGTGGACTCAGAGGAAGCGGGGGAAGATTTTTGATCCTGGGAACTGGCTGCTGGTGCAGCTTTTTCCTTCTTCCCTTGTCTCTGTGCAGAAAGGAAGCGCCTTTGACCCGCTTGCTTTTCTGAAGCCGAAAGGACTGTACCTGAAAATACAGTGCTTTCTTAGGCTGTGAGGAAACCTGAGGTAAGAATTTTTCTTCCCAGCTGTTGCTGTGGATACGAGGTCCCAGAGACCATCCCCAAACAATTCCTCACCCTTATAAGGCAGAATCTCCATGTGCCTTTTATAGGCAGCATCACCTGTCCACTGACGGGTTTCTAATACCCTCCTGGCAGAATGGACATTGCATTAATTCTGGATGCCAGCCGGCAAATATCCCTCTGTGCATCCTTTATATCTAAGACGACGTCTTTAATATGCTCTATGTTAGCAAACTATTATCCCTGTCTTAGAGTATTAATATTATCTGACTGGGTATCAGACCACGCTGCAGCAGCACTATTTATGCTGAGGCAATTGCAGGTCTCAGTATATAACCTGAGTGTGTATATACAGACTTCAGGATAGCCTCCTGCTTTTTATCAGCAGGCTCCTTCAAGGTGGCCGTATCCTAAGACGGCAGTGCCACCTTTTTTGACAAACGTGTGAGCACCTTATCCACCCTAAGGGATATCTCCCAACGTGACCTATCCTCTGGCAGGAAAGGGTACGCCATCAGTAACTTTTTAGAAATTACCAGTTTCTTATCGGGGGAACCCACGCTACTTTACACACTTCATTCATTCATCTGATGGGGGAACAAAACACTGGCTGCTTTTTCTCCCCAAAAATAAAACCCCTTTTATGTGGTACTTGGGTTCATGTCAGAAATGCGTAACACATTTTTCATTGCCGAGATCATGTAACGGATGTTCCTAGTGGATTGTGTATATGTCTCAACCTCGTCGACACTGGAGTCAGACTCCGTGTCTACATCTGTGTCTGCCATCTGAGGTAACGGGCGCTTTTTTGAGCCCCTGATGGCCTTTGAGACGCCTGGGCAGGCGCGGGCTGAGAAGCCGGCTGTCCCGCAGCTGTTTTACGTCATCCAGCCTTCTATGTAAGGAGTTGACATTGTCGGTTAATACCTTCCACCTATCCATCCACTCTGGTGTCGGCCCCACAGGGGGCGACATCCCATTTATCGGCCTCTGCTCCACCTCCACGTAACCTTCCTCATCCCACATGTCGACACAGCCGTACCGACACACAGCACACACACCGGCAATGCTCTGACTGAGGACAGGACCCCACAAAGTCCTTTGGGGAGACAGAGAGAGAGTATGCCAGCACACACCAGAGCGCTATATAATGCAGGGATTAACACTATAACTGAGTGATTTTTCCCCCAATAGCTGCTTGTATAAACAATATTGCGCCTAAATTTAGTGGCCCCCCCCCTCTCTTTTTAACCCTTTGAGCCTGAAAACTACAGGGGAGAGCCTGGGGAGCTGTCTTCCAGCTGCACTGTGAAGAGAAAATGGCGCCAGTGTGCTGAGGGAGATAGCTCCGCCCCTTTTTCGCAGACTTTTCTCCCGCTTTTTTATGGATTCTGGCAGGGGTATTTATCACATATATAGCCTCTGTGGCTATATATTGAGATGATTTTGCCAGGCAAGGTGTTTATATTGCTGCTCAGGGCCCCCCCCCCCAGCGCCCTGCACCCATCAGTGACCGGAGTGTGAGGTGTGCATGAGGAGCAATGGCGCACAGCTGCAGTGCTGTGCGCTACCTTGGTGAAGACTGAAGTCTTCTGCCGCCGATTTTCCGGAACACTTCTTGCTTCTGGCTCTGTAAGGGGACCGGCGGCGCGGCTCCGGGACCGAACATCAACGGCCGGATCCATGCGGTCGATCCCTCTGTAGCTAATGGTGTCCAGTAGCCTAAGAAGCCCAAGCTACCACCAGTTAGGTAGGTTCGCTTCTTCTCCCCTTAGTCCCTCGCTGCAGTGAGTCTGTTGCCAGCAGATCTCACTGTAAAATAAAAAACCTAAAAATAAGAATTTACTTACCGATAATTCTATTTCTCGGAGTCCGTAGTGGATGCTGGGGTTCCTGAAAGGACCATGGGGAATAGCGGCTCCGCAGGAGACAGGGCACAAAAAAGTAAAGCTTTTACCAGATCAGGTGGTGTGCACTGGCTCCTCCCCCTATGACCCTCCTCCAGACTCCAGTTAGGTACTGTGCCCGAACGAGAAGGGTGCAATCTAGGTGGCTCTCCTAAAGAGCTGCTTAGAGAAAGTTTAGCTTAGGTTTTTTACTTTACAGTGAGTCCTGCTGGCAACAGGATCACTGCAACGAGGGACTTAGGGGAGAAGTAGTGAACTCACCTGCGTGCAGAGTGGATTTGCTGCTTGGCTACTGGACACTAGCTCCAGAGGGACGATCACAGGTACAGCCTGGATGGTCACCGGAGCCGCGCCGCCGGCCCCCTTGCAGACGCTGAAGAGAGAAGAGGTCCAAAATCGGCGGCTGAAGACTCCTCAGTCTTCTTAAGGTAGCGCACAGCACTGCAGCTGTGCGCCATTTTCCTCTCAGCACACTTCACACAACAGTCACTGAGGGTGCAGAGCGCTGGGGGGGGCGCTCTGAGAGGCAAATAAAAACCTTATTAGAGGCAAAAAATACCTCACATATAGCCCACAGAGGCTATATGGAGATATTTAACCCCTGCCTAACTTCAAAAATAGCGGGAGACGAGCCCGCCGAAAAAGGGGCGGGGCCTATCTCCTCAGCACACAGCGCCATTTTCTCTCACAGAAAAGCTGGAGAGAAGGCTCCCAGGCTCTCCCCTGCACTGCACTACAGAAACAGGGTTAAAACAGAGAGGGGGGGCACTGATTTTGGCGATATTGTATATATATAAAAGATGCTATAAGGGAGAAACACTTATATAAGGTTGTCCCTATATAATTATAGCGTTTTTGGTGTGTGCTGGCAGACTCTCCCTCTGTCTCCCCAAAGGGCTAGTGGGTCCTGTCCTCTGTCAGAGCATTCCCGGTGTGTGTGCTGTGTGTCGGTACGTGTGTGTCGACATGTATGAGGACGATGTTGGTATATATATATGATATACTTTCTTTCTAGGAGCTCAGGAGAGCCCCTAGTGTGCATCCAGCTCAGCCGGGCACAAGAATCTAACTGAGGTCTGGAGGAGGGTCTTGGTGGGAGGAGCCAGTGCACACCAGGTAGTCCTAAAGCTTTCTTTAGTTGTGCCCAGTCTCCTGCGGAGCCGCTAATCCCCATGGTCCTTACGGAGTCCCAGCATCCACTTAGGATGTCAGAGAAATCAAAAAATAAAGACTCTATACAACAAATCGTCAAACAGAAAGAGATTGTCCCACAGATATTGGACATAATGACGAGGAGCATACAGTATACAGTATACACAGGTGTTTCTACGGTACTATGCATATGCGCTGTAATCCAGAACGACAAGGGGTCTTTACACTTAGGGGGGAGATTCAACTGTTTCTAGCTCCCATAGTTTCCAACTAAACTGCACAGGAGCTATTCAATTGTATACGCAACCAGCCCCTTTCTGGCGTGTGAAGTTATATTATCACGGCAGGCAGCTTCTCCTGCGCTAGGTGCCGGGTGCGCTGCAGTTACGACCCCCAAAGACCTACTTTACTCCCAGCATCAACATCATCCAGCCACTACCGGTTCCTAGCGTAGAACGCAGCTGCTGGAGCTGATCACAGAGAGGACGGACCAGTGCAGAGGACTGGAGGGAAGTATTAGGGACGGATGGGGCTAGTTATGATCACCAGGCCTGCATCATCTCTTCCTATATATACCCGGTTGCTGGTTTCCCAGGTTCCATCATTTCATAAAAGATATAGGGGCGAATTCAGACCTGATCGGTGCTCTGCGTTTTCGCACAACAGCGATCAGGCCTGAACGGCGCATGCGTCGGCGCATGGCAGACCGCTGTCTGACAGCTGATTGACAGGCAGAGGCGGTCACTGGGCGGGAGGGGACGGGCCGGCGGCGTTCAGCTGCCGTTTAGGGGGCGCGGCCCGGGCAACACACGCGCGCCTTGAGCGTTGGGGGGTGAGACGCGGCGGCTGTGTGACGTCACACACAGCCTTTGTGACCCGGGCTGCAATGAGTAGCTCCCTGCCAGCGCATAGGAGCTGCGCTGGCTGGGAGCTACACTTCCAGTATGTAAGCATCTCCGCCATGCGATGCTTTTGTACCTGTGCAGGGAGGAAGGGGGTCGGCCCTGACATGCGGGGTGGACTAGCCCTGTGCTGGGCATCCCCCCGCATGTCAGGGAAGCTGATCATAGTGACGATCAGGTCTGAATCCCCCCCCCCATTAAACACTTTCTCTGCAAAGTAATTTCTGTTGCAATGAAGTGTAACATTCTTACTCGTATAGGTCTCATATGGTTTTCTTATTGCATACATTATAGCGCTCGTCTGCTTGTTTACAAAGTCACTGATGGATTGTCGACAGTGACATGTTGCCGATAGAATGCCGACAGACGATGTTTGGCCGATTTTAGAGTTAGTCTGCGGTTAGGTTCAGGCATACTCCCCTCCGGAATGGAGATCCGCATGGTCACCACGCCATCTGTCGACATTCCAAATACTGACACTCTGGCAATGTCAACATTATGCAAGTGTGAGCATTTGCATGTGGACCGCCCAACCATGTCAACATCCTGAACGTCAACTAATTTGACCACGCCCATTTATACTACGATAGTACATACACGGATATGGTCCCTGGTATCTGTGATAATGCGCTGGACTACGCTCTATGGCTGCATCATTAGATTGTAAGCTCCATGTGCTCACGTCACAGTCAGCCCTGGGTGATATGTCAGCAGCGGTATAATGTATAGAGAAGAAGCCCGTTCCGCTGCGGAGACTGCGCAGTAAACGCTCGGCCAGAACAGCCGTCAGTCATGACGGGAGATCGACAGGAGTCAGACAAGGAAATGTTCTGAGGTGGGAATAAGGGCAAACGCCAGGTTACTGCCCCACCGTCTGCTGCTACTATCTGCTATTGTTTGGGGTCCCCCATTATTACAGGACACTCCCATTGTCTCTGGGGTAATTATTAGGGTGTGCTAGTAATCATTAGGACATGAGGTCTCCACTATCCCAAGCTGTAATTATATTGGTGCAAGATATCATTTCAGTTTGGGAGGGTCTCATCCAGGGCTGACAGACAGACAGAGGGGGAGAGAGAGAGAGGGTCTCATCCAGGACTGACAGACACAGGGGGAGAGAGGGTCTCATCCAGGACTGACAGACACAGGGGGAGAGAGGGTCTCATCCAGGACTGACAGACACAGGGGAAGAGAGGGTCTCATCCAGGACTGACAGACAGAGGGGGATGAGGGTCTCATCCAGGACTGACAGACAGAGGGGAAGAGAGAAGGTCTCATCCAGGACTGACAGAGAGAGGGATAGAGAGGGTCTCATCCAGGACTGACAGACAGACAGACAGACAGAGGGGAAGAGAGAGGGTCTCATCCAGGACTGACAGACAGAGGGGAAGAGAGAGGGTCTCATCCAGGACTGACAGACAGAGGGGAAGGGAGAGGGTCTCATCCAGGACTGACAGACAGAGGGGAAGAGAGAGGGTCTCATCCAGGACTGACAGACAGAGGGGGAGAGGGTCTCATCCAGGACTGACAGACAGAGGGGGAAAGGGTCTCATCCAGGACTGACAGACAGAGGTGGGTGAGGGTCTCATCCAGGACTGACAGACAGAGGGGAAGAGAGAAGGTCTCATCCAGGACAGACAGAGAGAGGGATAGAGAGGGTCTCATCCAGGACTGACAGACAGACAGAGGGGAAGAGAGAGGGTCTCATCCAGGACTGACAGACAGAGGGGAAGAGAGAGGGTCTCATCCAGGACTGACAGACAGAGGGGAAGAGAGAGGGTCTCATCCAGGACTGACAGACAGAGGGGAAGAGAGAGGGTCTCATCCAGGACTGACAGACAGAGGGGAAGAGAGAGGGTCTCATCCAGGACTGACAGACAGAGGGGAAGAGAGAGGGTCTCATCCAGGACTGACAGACAGAGGGGAAGAGAGAGGGTCTCATCCAGGACTGACAGACAGAGGGGAAGAGAGAGGGTCTCATCCAGGACTGACAGACAGAGGGGAAGACAGAGCGTCTCAACCAGGACTGACAGACAGAGGGGGAGAGAGAGTGTCTCATCCAGGACTGACAGACAGAGGTGGGTGAGGGTCTCATCCAGGACTGACAGACAGAGGGGAAGAGAGAAGGTCTCATCCAGGACTGACAGAGAGAGGGATAGAGAGGGTCTCATCCAGGACTGACAGACAGACAGACAGAGGGGAAGAGAGAGGGTCTCATCCAGGACTGACAGACAGAGGGGAAGAGAGAGGGTCTCATCCAGGACTGACAGACAGAGGGGAAGAGAGAGGGTCTCATCCAGGACTGACAGACAGAGGGGGGTGAGGGTCTCATCCAGGCCGGACGGACAGGGAAGGGGCGGCCTGTGCAGGGAGTGGAGCCTGGGAATCCCCCTCATGCTCCCACTGGCCGTATTGTCTGGGTTCACGGGGTGTAGCTGCGGGAGAGAAGAGGGATTCAGCCCCCGGGCTGCCCCGTTACCTGCTGATCTTCTGGGCGAAGGCTCTGCGCTCGGCCATGTCCGCGGCCTCAGAGGCTGCGACTCCCGGCGAAGGGAGGATGTGGATACTGGGAACGCTGTGCGCGCCGCTTCGGGGGATTACGGCGGCCTGGTACCGTAATGTCTTAAGGACTGGGTAGTGATAGGCTGGGCACCGTAATGCCTGGAGCACTGGGTAGTGATGTGGGTACCGTAATGCCTTGAGGACTTAGTAATTAAAGTCAGTGCTAAGAGCACCGGGTAAGGATAGGCTAGGTACCGTAATGTCTAGAAAACTGGGTAATCATAGGGGACCAAAATATGTTCACACAACTCATTAAAACATCATAACTATGTTATAATAAAATAGATACACTTAGAATTTTATATTATATTATTATTATTATTATTATATTTTCTTCACACCAACATGTATGATACAAAATAAAAACCTAAATAACATTCATCATGCAGTAATGCAATAATATTTGGTCTATCTCTCTAGCAGGGCATCCTCTCCTCTGATACTGTTCCGCTCCTCATACAGACATCATTCAGATAGTTATCTGTACATTTTATTATAGGCTTCTGTACTTCCAAAGCCCCCTCATTGTGGATCTATTGTCTGACCCCTACTCTTCTTTTCAGCCATGTCTTTATATAATCAGGCTTCACTTTCTTTCCTTTGCAACTAGACACAGTTGTCACCCACGCAGAGAGCACTGTAAACAGGTATCAAATTCCAGGGCAATATGAAAAGGGAGAGAAGCTGTGTCTGGTGATGTAAATGCAAGGCTGAAAAGCACAGAAGGAAGCTGCGTTTGCTCCAGCTGCATTTTTTTGTTCCGGTTTTATTGCTGCTTGAATGATAGAAAATAAAAAGTTGCAGAATACATATAATTATTGTGTAATAGTCTGTGTGCCCAGCCCTGCCCAGCCATATCTATGGGCACAGTTCCCTTAAACTAAGACGGTAACCTGGCCAGTCCCTGAGGCCACCCTCCGCCATTGTGTCTCCATGTGTAATAAAGCATTGATCGTACAGTGAGTACACAGATTAGCACAAAGCAGCAGGGTTACACAATGTTTTATGTAATAACACTCAGCACAGAGCAGCCATTGAAAGTAAGGACAAGAGTAAACACACAGGGGAATAAGTGTGATTTATACTGGGAAAGGATCAGAACAGTGCGGACTAATAAGCCTGGACTGGGGAGAGAGAGAGAGAGAGACTCAAACTACCACAATCATTCCAAAGCAATGGCTGGGAAAGCACAGCTCTTGTTTCAGGGCTAACAGTACAGGGAGAGGCAGCTGAAGTTGCATGTTTCCCAAGGCTACATCTTGGGTTCGGTACAAATTGCCGCCACCCTGGATGCTGAATATCAATATGCCGACATCGGCCTCCCAAGCAGTAGAATGCCGGCAGGGGTGCTAACGCAACGAAGCCCCTTGCGGGATTGCTGCACTCACCACGCTGCGGGCTCGGTGGCGAGCGACACATTCTATTTATTATTATTATTATTATAATCCTTTATATGGCGCCACAAGGGTTCCGCAGCGCCCAATTACAGGGTACATATGCACATAAAAAAAAGGAAAACAGTGACTTACAGTTGAAGACAATATAGGACAAGTACAGGGTAACTAAACATAACTACATCAGTAGACGACATAGAGATACGTTTCAAGGTGGCCAAAAAACTGCGGGATTTGGGCAGTTGAGGATTATTATAGTAAGAAAAGGATAAGTACATGAGGGAAGAGGGCCCTACTTGTGAGAGCTTACATTCTAAAGGGGAGGGGCAGACAGACAGGGGTGATACAGATGGGGTAGATCGAGCGTGGGACAGAGGGTTAGGATGAGATTTGGCTGGGTTTGGTGAAGAAGTGGGTCTTGAGAGCCCGTTTGAAGTTCTGTAGAGAGGTGGAGAGTCTGAAGGGGAGAGGTAAAGAATTCCAGAGAAGTGGTGCAGCACGTGAAAAATCTTGGAGGTAGGAGTGGGAGGAAGTAATCATAAGGCAGGAGAGTCTGCGTGCATTAGCAGAGTGAAGAGGACGGGTGAGAGTGTAAAGGGAGATAAGGTCAGAGATGTAAATGGGAGAGGAGTCGGTGAGGGCTTTGTAGGTGAGTGTGAGAAGTTTGAATTGGATTCTGAAAGGGAAGGGGAGCCAGTGAAGGTCTTGTAGGAGAGGGAAGGTGAACGTAGTACGTTTGGTGAGGAAGATGAGACAGGCAGCAGCATTGAGGATAGATTGGAGTGGAGAGAGGTAATTGTCAGGGAGGCCAGTCAGGAGGAGATTACAGTAGTCCAGTCTGGAAATAAGCAGTGAGTGGATGAGGGTCTCAGTGGCATCCTGGGTGAGGAAGGGTCTGATCCTGGAGATGTTTTTGAGATGAAAACGGCAGGTTTGCGAGAGGTGCTAAATGTGTGGTCTGAAGAAGTCAAGGATTACGCCAATACAGCGCACTTGGGGGCTGGAGGAGATAGTAGTGCCATCAATGGATAATGAGATTGTGGGAGGTGAGGTTATGCGGGAGGGAGGGAAGATGATCAGCTCAGTCTTAGACATGTTGAGTGTAAGAAAGCGCTGGGACATCCAGGAAGAGATAGCAGAGAGACAGTTGGATACACGAGTGAGGAGAGCCGGGGAGAGGTAGATTTGAGTGTCATCAGCATAGAGATGATATTGGAAGGTAAAAGAACTAATGAGTTCACCTAAAGAGGACGTATAGAGAGAGAAAAGGAGAGGACCAAGAACAGAACCTTGGGGGACACTAACAGTTAGTGAAAGTGGGGGGGGGGTAGCATCATGAGAGGACAACCATAGAGGGGGAATCACCTACCTCGCCGGTATACCGGCGGCAGTATGGTGCCCCTGTCAGGATCCCGACGAGCGGAATGCTAACCACATACCGGTAAATACATATATAATACATATGACTGTTTCGCTTTGCTATGTTTAAGGCCAGATCTAGTTTATTCAAATGAAACAAGTTCTCCAGTTTGTGCTGGGGCGTTAGCACCTTCCTGCATGTCTGGTGAGAGCACCCCCCAAATTCACATTGTTTGGGGGGTTTAAAATTGATGATCTTGTGGGTGGGACAGTCATTCCCATTGGTCCATTAAATTTGGGAACCGTGGTATAAATACCAGGTGTTGTATAAAAGATATATAGTGTCTAGGTAAATAGTAATTAGGTTAACGCCATATTGTCGACATGCATCAGTTCGATTAGGTCAAAAGGTCAACAGGTAACAGCAAGACAGAGGGTAAGGTCGTTCGACATGTACAATTGGTCGACATGGTTTAAAGGTCAACATGACAATGGCCGATGCACAAATAGTCGACAAGAGTTTTTTTTGTTTGTTTTTTTTTTGGGGGGGGGGGTCTGGGTGTCATTTTGTACGTATTATCATATATTACCATAATTGCTCGCTTCACTCGCCGCGCTTCATAGTCTACAAATAACTTGTCTCAATCATTTGTGTGTCGACTCTTGTCATGTTGACCTTTTGAACCTGTCGACCTTAAGCACTGTGATAGTTAGATAGTTTATGAGGTTGAAAAAATAGGATTTTAATTACCTACCAGTAAATCCTTTTCTTGTAGTCCGTAGAGGATGCTGGGGTCCACATTAGTACCATGGGGTATAGAAGGGTCCACCAGGAGCCATTGGCACTTTAAGAGTTTAACAATGTGGGCTGGCTCCTCCCTCTATGCCCCTCCTACCAGACTCAGTCTAGAAACTGTGCCCGAGGAGACGGACATCTTGGAGAGAAGGATTTTACACAGATAGTGGCGAGATTCATACCAGCTCACACATACAAGGCAAACCAAGCTAACCAGTCCGAAACTCAGCAACCGCTGCAATCTTACTTAACAATGCAGTACTCAACTAAAAACAAAGTTGTACTGAACCAGATAACCACTACAGGAAAACGAAGCACTGGGCGGGCGCCCAGCATCCTCCACGGACTACGAGAAAAGGACTTACCGGTAGGTAATTAAAATCCTATTTTCTCTTACGTCCTAGAGTATGCTGGGGTCCACATTAGTACCATGGGGATGTACCAAAGCTCCCAGAACGTGGAGGGAGAGCACGGAGGCTCCTGCAGAACCTATTGACCAAACTTAAGGTCCTCAGACGCCAAAGTATTGAACTTGTAGAACTTTGCGAACGTGTTCAACTCCGACCAAGTAGCTGCTCGGCAGAGTTGCAAAGCCGGGACACCCCGGGCAGCCGCCCAGGAAGAACTCACCTTACGAGTAAAGTGGGCCTTAACAGACGTATGACACGGCAAGCCTGCCGTAGAATACGCATGCTGGATAGTGAATCTGATCCAGTGAGAGATCATCTGCTTAGAAGCAGGACACCCAATTTTCTTGGGATCATACAGGACAAACAGAGAGTCTGATTTTCTGTGACGAGCAGTCCTCCTCACATAGATTTTTAGAGCCCTCACAACATCTAAGGACTTTGATGAAATTGAGGGGTCAGTTGCAACTGGCACCACAATAGGCTGGTTGATATGAAATGCCGACACAACCTTTGGAAGAAACTGCTGACGTGTCCGAAGCTCAGCTCTATCTTCATGGTAGATCAAGTATGGGCTTTTACATGACAAAGCTCCCAACTCCGACACACGTCTAGCAGAAGCTAAGGCTAACAAAGTGACAGCCTTCACGTGAGAAACTTGACCTCAACCTCCTGTAGAGGTTCAAACCAGTCCGACTGGAGGAACTGCAACACCATGTTAAGAACCCAGGGCGCCGTAGGAGGTACAAAGGGAGGTTGGATTTGCAGAACTCCCTTCAAAAAAGTCTGAACCTCAGGGAGGGCAGCCAACTGTTTCTGGAAGAAAATGGATAGGGCCGAAAATTGGACCTTTATGGATCCTAACCTCAGGCCCATATCCACACCTGCTTGCAGGAAGAGGGGAAAATGTCCCAGTTGAAACTCCACCGTAAGAAACTTCTTGGACTCACACCAAGATACATATTTTTTCCAAATACGATGGTAATGTTTAGACGTTACTCCTTTCCTAGCCTGTATCAGGGTAGGAATAACCTTGTTCGGAATGCCCACCCAAGCTAGTATCTGGCGTTCAACCTCCATGCCGTCAAACGTAGCCGTGGTAAGTCTTGATAGGCGAATGGCCCCTGTTGCAGCAGGTCCTCCCAAAGAGGAAGAGGCCTCGGCTCTTCTAGCAGTAGATCCAAAGGATCCACGTACCAAGACTGTCTTGGCCTGTCTAGAGCAATGAGGATCGCTTGAACCCTTGTTCTCCTTATGAGCTTTAGCACTCTTGGAATGAGAGGGAGTGGCGGAAACGCATACACCGACTGGAAAACCCACGGAGTCACTAGGGCGTCCACCGCCACTGCTTGCGGGTCCCTCGACCTGGAACAATATCGCCAAAGCTTCTTGTTGAAGCCAATGCGTGTATTTCTGCCAAGAGGATGATTCTTGCTACCTCTGACATTGCAGCTCTGCTCTTCGTTCCACCCTGTCGGCTTATGTAAGCCACTGTCGTTACATTGTCCAACTGCACTTGAATGACCCGATTTCTCAGAAGATGGGCCGCTTGGAGAAGACCGTTGTATACGGCTCTTAGTTCCAGAATGTTTATTGGCAGGCCGGCTTCCAGACTTGACCACCTTCCTTGGAAGGTTTCCCCTTGAGTGACTGCGCCCCAGCCCCGAAGACTTGCATCTGTGGTTAGAAGGATCCAGTCCTGAATCCCAAACCTGCGGCTCTCCAGAAGGTGAGGTAATTGCAGCCACCAGAGGAGTGAAATCCTGGCCTTTGGCGACAGACATATTCTCTGGTGCATATGTAGATGGGATCCAGACCACTTGTCTAGGAGATCCAGTTGGAAGGACCGAGCATGAAACCTCCCGTACTGTAGAGCCTCGTCAGAGGCCACCATCTTTCCCAGAAGGGGAATGCACCGATGAACCGACACCCGGTCTGGCCTCAGGACATCCCGGATCATTGTTTGTATCACCAATGCTTTTTCCTCTGGAATAAACACCCTCTGCACTTCCGTGTCGAGGATCATTCCCAGAAAAGACAAACTCCTGGTTGGTTCCAAATGTGATTTTGGAAGATTCAGGATCCAACCGTGTTCCCTGAGCAGGTGGGTCGTGAGAAGAATGGACTGTACCAGCTTCTCCTTGGAAGATGCCTTTATCAGCAGATCGTCTAGATATGGAATTATGTTCACCCCCTGTATGCGGAGGAGAACCATCATTTCCGCCATCACCTTGGTGAATGAATACCCTCGGTGCTGTGGAGAGGCCAAATGGCAGGGCCCGGAACTGATTGTAACAGTCCAACAGTGCAAATCGGAGATAAGCTTGATGCGCTAGCCAACGCATCCTTGATATCCTGGGATACCAGGAATTCCCCCTCCTCCAGACCTGATATCACCGCCCTAAGAGACTCCATTTTGAACTTGAACTCCCTCAGAAAGGGGTTCAGTGATTTTAATTTCAGAATGGGCCTGACCAAACCATCCGGTTTCGGTACCACAAAAAGGTTCGAATAGTAACCCTTGCTTTGCATCTGTGGAGGAACTGGTACAATAACCTGTGCCTCCACCAACTTCTGGATGGCTCCCTGTAGGATAGCCTTGTCTGCCAGCAAAGCTGGTAAGCCTGATTTGAAGAGGGAGATCTCGAAATTCCAGCCGGTACCCCTGTGACACAATATCTTGTACCCAGGGATCCAGGCCAGACGACACCCAGACGTGACTGAAATGTCTGAGTCTCGCCCCCACCGGCCCTACCTCCAGGCCGCGCGGACCACCGTCATGCTGAGGACTTTGGCGTACCTGAAGTGGATTTCTGTTCCTGGGAACCAGCAGCAGGTTTCTTGGATTTTGGCCGACCTCCTCTAAAGAAGGTGTTGCTTTAGTAACCCGAAAGGACTATTAAGCAGCTGAAGAAAAAGTTTTTTTCGTGGCAGGTGCAGCTGAGGGAAGAGAAGGTGACTTAACCGCTGTAACTGTGGATATCCACGCATCCAACGCTTCCCCAAAGAGAGCCTGACCTGTGTAGGGTAGGGTCTCCACACCTCTCCTGGATTACGCGTCGGCACACCACTGGCGCAGCCACAGTCCTCGCCGAGCTGAGACAGACATGGAAGAAATTATTCCTGCAGCCATTGAACCCAGGTCCTTCATGGATTCCACCATAAATCCTGCAGAATCCTGAATGTTACGTAAAAACAAATCAACGTCACTTGTATCCATTGTATCCAAATCCTCAAGTAATGTGTCTGACCACTTTACTATAGCTTTGGAAATCCATGCACAGGCAATAGTAGGACGTAGTATCGCCCCCGAAGCAGTGTTTATAGATTTGAGCGTAGCATCAACTTTGCGATCAGCTGGCTCCTTTAAGGCGGTAGATCCTGGAACCGGTAAAACCACCTTTTTCGAGAGTCTGGCTGCAGACACATCCACTATGGACGGGTTTTCCTATTTTTTCCTATCATCCTCAGGGAAAGGGAAAGCAACCAGAACCCTTCTAGGAATCTGGAATTTTTTCTCCGGGTTTTCCCATGCATTTTCAAATATAGCATTTAATTCTTTGGATGCAGGGAAGGTTAGCGAGGCTTTCTTATTATCAGTGAAGTAAGCCTCCTCAACCTGTTCAGGAGTTGTATCAGCAATATTCAACACATCCCTTATAGCTTCTATCATCAACTGCACCCCTTTAGCAAGAGATGCGGCCCCCCTAAGCACATCCCCATCACCGCCTGCCGTATCAGAATCGGTATCCATGTCATCTTGCATAATCTGTGCAAGAGCACGTTTGTGGGGACCTACAGAGGGGGGTCCTGAGGTAACAGAACCGGACCAAACTGCCATAGAGTTCTGTAAAACCTGAGTTGCAGATTCATTCTGTGCAACCCTAGTAGAAATTTCAGACACCATAGATTTGAAAAAGGAAAGCCATTTAGGCTCCCTTGCTGGAATCTGCGCTAAACAGTGCAATCCTGATTACCTGGAATGAGATCATCCTGAGAGGACATATCCTCTGCAGCATATGACACAGAGTCCCTAGACAGAGCTAAAATGAGACCCCAAACACCACACACACACACACACACACACACCCACTATATACACACACACACACACACAGCGCTTTCAAGGTATAGGGAGACCCCAACCAGCGCTGACTGTGCACCTTAATAGGTTACACAGCCTGTATACAGCCTCCCCCCACACTTCTACAACCCCCTGGTACCGTAATAGATAGCTGGAGATGATATGGAGGGACAGCTCTTCACTGACAGCATCTCTGCAGGCAGGAAAATGGTGCTGAACGCTGCTGGGTCCGCTCTGGGGAGAAGCTCCGCCCCCTTAATGGCACTGTCTTCCCGCTCTTCTGAAGATTATACCGGCCTGAGGAATTGTGCTGGCAGCGATCCTGGGACCCTAACAGGCTTGGAGGTCAGTGTAGAGTGTAGGCACTGGCTACATACCCTGTTGCCGCCATCTTCACACCAGCCCCCTGTTTGCTGTGGGGGCCGGTGACTCACTCGCCACTGATCTTCTGGCTCTGTAAGGGAGGGGGGGGGGGGTGGCAAGCTGCCGGGGTGAGCACTCCCCTGTGGTGGGGAACGCTCAATCCCCTCAGGAGCTCAGTGTCCTGTCAGCAGAGATAGTGGCCCAGACCCTGCAGGGTGGACACTACCCCCCCCCCCCCCCTTAGTCCCACGAAGCAGGGAGGCTGTTGCCAGCAGCCTCCCTGTAAAAAGAGCTCCCCTAGCTTTGACCGGCTCCTCCGGGCACATTTTCTAAACTGAGTATGGTAGGAGGGGCATAGAGGGAGGAGTCAGCCCACACTGTTAAACTCTTAAAGTGCCAATGGCTCCTAGTGGACCCGTCTATACCCCATGGTACTAATGTGGACCCCAGCATCCTCTAGGACGTAAGAGAAAAGACCATTTGCCCATCGAGTTCAACCTATTGGTGTTCTCCTACTCTGTATTATTTTCAGGACTAGTTTTATCTGTTGATAGAGTCGGCCGTTGTGTTGTATTTCCTCATTTTATTATAACTATGGTGCGTGATCTATCCTCCATAACCCTGTATATCCTTATCCATTAGGAATTTGACTAGCCCAATCTTGAAAGTATTGACCGAGTCTGCCATTACTACTCTCTCAGGCAGGGGATTCCAAACTCGTATTGTCCTTACCGTGAAGAAAACCATTTTGCCTTTGTGCGGAATTTCCTCTACTCTAACCTAAGTGGATGTCCACGTGTCTTCTGTGTTGATCTTACCAGAAACAGATCCCCCGCAAGCTCAGTGTATTGTCCCCTTAAATATTTATAAATGTTGATCATGTCTCCACTTAATCTCCTCTTTTCCAGTGTAAACATGCCAAACCTTGCAAGCCTTTCCTGGTATTCCAGCGACTCCAACCCCTTAATTAGTTTGGTCGCCCGCCTCTGAACCTTTTCTAGTTCCAAGATATCCTTTTTCATCTTTTATCCTTTTGCACCTATCGACCTAACAAATATCAACCATATGGTGTCAACCTATCATCCGCAACCTGATTTTGGGGCTAATTCAGGTTGGATCGCAAATCGCATTCCAACTGGAATTATTACGATCGCCCCACAGGCGCATGCGCAGCGCCTGTCCTGCGCATGCACCCGCACTTTCTGCGGGGGGGGGGGGGGGGCGCAGAAAATAAGAATTTACTTACCGATAATTCTATTTCTCGGAGTCCGTAGTGGATGCTGGGGTTCCTGAAAGGACCATGGGGAATAGCTGCTCCGCAGGAGACAGGGCACAAAAAGTAAAGCTTTAGGATCAGGTGGTGTGCACTGGCTCCTCCCCCTATGACCCTCCTCCAAGCCTCAGTTAGGATACTGTGCCCGGACGAGCGTACACAATAAGGAAGGATTTTGAATCCCGGGTAAGACTCATACCAGCCACACCAATCACACTGTACAACCTGTGATCTGAACCCAGTTAACAGTATGATAACAGCGGAGCCTCTGAAAAGATGGCTCACAACAATAATAACCCGATTTTTGTAACTATGTACAAGTATTGCAGATAATCCGCACTTGGGATGGGCGCCCAGCATCCACTACGGACTCCGAGAAATAGAATTATCGGTAAGTAAATTCTTATTTTCTCTATCGTCCTAGTGGATGCTGGGGTTCCTGAAAGGACCATGGGGATAATACCAAAGCTCCCAAACGGGCGGGAGAGTGCGGATGACTCTGCAGCACCGAATGAGAGAACTCCAGGTCCTCCTTAGCCAGGGTATCAAATTTGTAGGATTTTACCAACGTGTTTGCCCCTGACTAAATAGCCGCTCGGCAAAGTTGTAAAGCCGAGACCCCTCGGGCAGCCGCCCAAGATAAGCCCACCTTCCTTGTGGAATGGGCATTTACATATTTTGGCTGTGGCAGGCCTGCCACAGAATGTGCAAGCTGAATTGTATTACACATCCAACTAGCAATAGTCTGCTTAGAAGCAAGAGCACCCAGTTTGTTGGGTGCATACAGGATAACAGCAAGTCAGTTTTCCTGACTCCAGCCGTCCTGGAACCTATATTTACAGGGCCCTGACAACATCTAGCAACCTGGAGTCCTCCAAGTCCCTAGTAGGCGCAAGGCACCAAAATAAGCTGGTTCAGGTGAAACACTGACACCACCTTAGGGAGAGAACTGGGGACGAGTCCGCAGCTCTGCCCTGTCCAAATGGACAACCAGATATGGGCTTTTTTGAGAAAAAAACCACCAATTTGACACTCGCCTGGTCCAGGCCAGGGCCAAGAGCATGGTCAC
This sequence comes from Pseudophryne corroboree, assembly GCF_028390025.1. NCBI lineage: Eukaryota > Metazoa > Chordata > Amphibia > Anura > Myobatrachidae > Pseudophryne > Pseudophryne corroboree. Next base: position 39,399,660 of record NC_086452.1, on the reverse strand, counting down.
TTTTCATGTGAGATGCTTCAAATCCACAGATTTGACTGGTTTTAAACCAATGTGATTTGAGGAATCCCAGAACTACGTTGAGATCCCACAGTGCCACTGGAGGCACAAAAGGGGGTTGTATATGCAATACTCCCTTGACAAACTTCTGGACTTCAGGAACTGAAGCCACTTCTTTCTGGAAGAAAATCGACAGGGCCGAAATTTGAACCTTAATGGACCCCAATTTGAGGCCCATAGACACTCCCGTTTGCAGGAAATGCAGGAATCGACCGAGTTGAAATTTCTTCGTGGGGCCTTTCTGGCCTCACACCACGCAACATATTTTTGCCACATGTGGTGATAATGTTGTGCGGTCACCTCCTTTCTGGCTTTGACCAGGGTAGGAATGACCTCTTCCGGAATGCCTTTTTCCCTTAGGATCCGGCGTTCCACCGCCATGCCGTCAAACGCAGCTGCGGTAAGTCTTGGAACAGACATGGTACTTGCTGAAACAAGTCCCTTCTTAGCGGCAGAGGCCACAAGTCCTCTGTGAGCATCTCTTGAAGTTCCGGGTACCAAATCCTTCTTGGCCAATCCGGAGCCATGAGTATAGTTCTTACTCCTCTACGTCTTATAAGTCTCAGTACCTTAGGTATGAGAAGCAGAGGATGGAACACATACACCGACTGGTACATCCATGGTGTTACCAGAACGTCCACAGCTATTGCCTGAGGGTCTCTTAACCTGGCGCAATACCTGTCCCGTTTTTTGTTCAGACGGCACGCCATCATGTCCACCTTTGGTATTTCCCAACGGTTTACAATCATGTGGAAAACTTCCCGATGAAGTTTCCATTCTGCCGGGTGGAGGTCGTGCCTGCTGAGGAAGTCTGCTTCCCAGTTTCCATTCCCGGAATGAAACACTGCTGACAGTGCTATCACATGATTTTCCGCCCAGCGAAAAGTCCTTGCAGTTTTTGCCATTGCCCTCCTGCTTCTTGTGCCGCCCTGTCTATTTACGTGGGCGACTGCCGTGATGTTTTTCCCACTGGATCAATACCAGCTGACCTTGAAGCAGAGGTCTTGCTAAGCTTAGAGTATTATAAATTTACCCTTAGCTCCAGTATATTTATGTGGAGAAAAGTCTCCAGACTTGATCACACTCCCTGGAAATTTTGACTGCTCCCCAGCCTCTCGGGCTGGCCTCCGTGGTCACCAGCATCCAATCCTGAATGCCGAATCTGCGGCCCTCTAGAAGATGAGCACTCTGTAACCACCACAGGAGAGACACCCTTGTCCTTGGATATAGGGTTATCCGCTGATGCATCTGAAGATGCGATCCGGACCATTTGTCCAGCAGATCCCACTGAAAAATTCTTGCGTGAAATCTGCCGAATGGAATTGCTTCGTAGGAAGTCACCATCTTTACCAGGACCCTTGTGCAATGATGCACTGATTTTAGGAGGTTCCTGACTAGCTCGGATAACTCCCTGGCTTTCTCTTCCGGGAGAAACACCTTTTTCTGGACTGTGTCCAGAATCATCCCTAGGCACAGCAGACTTGTCGTCGGGATCAGCTGCGATTTTGGAATATTTAGAATCCACCCGTGCTGTTGTAGCAGTATCCGAGATAGTGCTACTCCGACCTCCAACTGTTCCCTGGACTTTGCCCTTATCAGGAGATCGTCCAAGTAAGGGATAATTAAGACGCCTTTTCTTCGAAGAAGAATCATCATTTCGGCCATTACCTTGGTAAAGACCCGGGGAGCCGTGGACAATCCAAACGGCAGCGTCTGAAACTGATAGTGACAGTTCTGTACCACGAACCTGAGGTACCCTTAGTGAGAAGGGCAAATTTTGGACATGGAGGTAAGCATCCCTGATGTCTCGGGACACTATATAGTCCCCTTCTTCCTGGTTCGTTATCACTTCTCTGAGTGACTCCATCTTGATTTGAACCTTTGTAAGTGTTCAAATTTTTTTAGATTTAGAATAGGTCTCACCTAGCCTTCTGGCTTCAGTACCACAATATAATGTGGAATAATACCCCTTTTCTTGTTGTAGGAGGGGTAATTTGATTATCACCTGCTGGGAATACAGCTTGTGAATTGTTTCCCATACTGCCTCCTTGTCGGAGGGAGACCTTGGTAAACCAGACTTCAGGAGCCTGCGAAGGGGAAACGTCTCGACATTCCAATCTGTACCCCTGGGATACTACATGTAGGATCCAGGGGTCCTGTACGGTCCCAGCGTCATGCTGAGAGCTTGTCAGAAGCGGTGGAACGCTTCTGTTCCTGGGAATGGGCTGCCTGCTGCAGTCTTCTTCCCTTTCCTCTATCCCTGGGCAGATATGACTCTTATAGGGACGAAAGGACTGAGGCTGAACAGACGGTGTCTTTTTCTGCAGAGATGTGACTTAGGGTAAAAACGGTGGATTTTCCAGCAGTTGCCGTGGCCACCAGGTCCGATGGACCGACCCCAAATAACTCCTCTTCCTTTATACGGCAATACACCTTTGTGCCGTTTGGAATCTGCATCACCTGACCACTGTCGTGTCCATAAACATCTTCTGGCAGATATGGACATCGCACTTACTCTTGATGCCAGAGTGCAAATATCCCTCTGTGCATCTCGCATATATAGAAAATGCATCCTTTAAATGCTCTATAGTCAATAAAATACTGTCCCTGTCAAGGGTATCAATATTTTTAGTCAGGGAATCCGACCAAGCCACCCCAGCTCTGCACATCCAGGCTGAGGCGATCGCTGGTCGCAGTATAACACCAGTATGTGTGTATATACTTTTTATGATATTTTCCAGCCTCCTGTCAGCTGGCTCCTTTAGGACGGCCCTATCTATAGACGGTACCGCCACTTGTTTTGATAAGCGTGTGAGCGCCTTATCCACCCTAAGGGGTGTTTCCCAACGCGCCCTAACTTCTGGCGGGAAAGGGTATACCGCCCATAATTTTCTATCGGGGGGAACCCACGCATCATCACACACTTCATTTAATTTATCTGATTCAGGAAAAACTACGGTAGTTTTTTCACATCCCACATAATACCCTCTTTTGTGGTACTTGTAGTATCAGAAATATGTAACACCTCCTTCATTGCCCTTAACGTGTGGCCCTAATAAGGAATACGTTTGTTTATTCACCGTCGACACTGGATTCAGTGTCCGTGTCTGTGTCTGTGTCGACCGACTAAAGTAAACGGGCGTTTTAAAACCCCTGACGGTGTTTCTGAGACGTCTGGACCGGTACTAATTGTTTGTCGGCCGTCTCATGTCGTCAACCGACCTTGCAGCGTGTTGACATTATCACGTAATTCCCTAAATAAGCCATCCATTCCGGTGTCGACTCCCTAGAGAGTGACATCACCATTACAGGCAATTGCTCCGCCTCCTCACCAACATCGTCCTCATACATGTCGACACACACGTACCGACACACAGCACACACACAGGGAATGCTCTGATAGAGGACAGGACCCACTAGCCCTTTGGAGAGACAGAGGGAGAGTTTGCCAGCACACACCAAAAACGCTATAATTATATAGGGACAACCTTATATAAGTGTTTTCCCTTATAGCATCTTTTATATATTTCTAACGCCAAATTAGTGCCCCCCCTCTCTGTTTTAACCCTGTTTCTGTAGTGCAGTGCAGGGGAGAGCCTGGGAGCCTTCCCTCCAGCCTTTCTGTGAGGGAAAATGGCGCTGTGTGCTGAGGAGATAGGCCCCGCCCCTTTTTCGGCGGGCTCGTCTCCCGCTCTTTAATGGATTCTGGCAGGGGTTAAATATCTCCATATAGCCCCCGGAGGCTATATGTGAGGTATTTTTAGCCAAAAAAGGTTTTCATTTGCCTCCCAGGGCGCCCCCCTCCCAGCGCCCTGCACCCTCAGTGACTGCCGTGTGAAGTGTGCTGAGAGGAAATGGCGCACAGCTGCAGTGCTGTGCGCTACCTTAAGAAGACTGAGGAGTCTTCTGCCGCCGATTCTGGACCTCTTCTCGTTTCAGCATCTGCAAGGGGGCCGGCGGCGAGGCTCCGGTGACCATCCAGGCTGTACCTGTGATCGTCCCTCTGGAGCTAATGTCCAGTAGCCAAAGAAGCCAATCCATCCTGCACGCAGGTGAGTTCACTTCTTCTCCCCTAAGTCCCTCGTTGCAGTGATCCTGTTGCCAGCAGGACTCACTGTAAAATAAAAAACCTAAGCTAAACTTTTCTAAGCAGCTCTTTAGGAGAGCCACCTAGATTGCACCCTTCTCGGCCGGGCACAAAAATCTAACTGAGGCTTGGAGGAGGGTCATAGGGGGAGGAGCCAGTGCACACCACCTGATCCTAAAGCTTTACTTTTTGTGCCCTGTCTCCTGCGGAGCCGCTATTCCCCATGGTCCTTTCAGGAACCCCAGCATCCACTAGGACGATAGAGAAAATGTGATCGCCTCTGCCTGTCAATCAGGCAGAGGCGGTGGCGGGGCGGCAACGCTCCATTTCCAGGGCAGAGACGGAACGTTGCAGGGGCAGTGCGGCACCAAAGGTGGGGTAGTGCGACATGAACGGGGGCGTGATCACGGCCGCTGCATGACATCACAGGCAGCTACCACGATTGGAAACATGGTGGCGGGCATACGGAGGGCGCAGCCAAGCTGCGCCGGCAGTAGGCATAATCTTATTCTAACAAGCAGAAATTGCGAGGCGTTTGCAATTTCTGCTTGTTGATGAGGGGGGGGGGGGGGGTGGAGGCGGCGGTCAGCATGCTGGGCGGCCTTGTCCTGCGATGGGCGGCGGTCAGCATGCTAACGACAGGATTGCAAATTCTGCAAAAAATACGAAAAAGATGCGGGCCCCATTAATTGCTGGTTCCTTTACATGGTAATTACTAAAAAAAAAAATTGTGTGTATGATGTGTCCATCCCTTCTAGTTATACACAGCTTTGAAAAAATAAATAAAACAGCAGGTACATTTTTTGTATCCCTCCATAATAGTTAAAACAAAGGGTCGTCTTATCATTAGCAAAATTATACAATTATATAAATGAACAAAAGCAAGCATTTGTATGCTAACTCATTGGGTGCAATACCTCCTTACAACCTGAAGATGGCGCTTTGCTCTTTATGGACAAATCATTTCATTTATGGAGAAAACAAAAATCTATGGAGGTCTATTCAATTGTGGGTGATGCTGGTGAGTAAGAGAACACATATGCCACATTTGCAGTAGCCCCAAGAATGCAGATAATTGTGCGCAGCCCTGTGGCATAAGCGGGGCATTTTGTGCTGTTGCTGGTGGCACCGTTGCGATGGCAGATCACCCACAACTGAATTGACCTCTATTTGGGTTTGCTTCACTTCGCATTGACTGTAATTGCTCCAATCCAATCAGTTGCTTATTATCTGCACTAGTCGGCCAGTAATTGTATTGTGTACTGCAAATTTTAGTATCTCCGGTACTCACAGAGAAGCCATGCCTCTAGTAACATTCCAGCCACACCTGACCCAGGTACGGGAAGGGGAGGGAACCGCAGCTAGGCATGGCCGTTGGAAGGACGCAACCAAATTTGCTACAGCTTTGCCGCCATAGCATCATGCCTTGCGGTGGCACGTAACCATCGCCATTTTACCATTCGATGGTTTCACCATCCTTGATATGCTAGTCGCAGAGCTGTAATGGTCAGCTGTAATTTGCGTATGCGCAAAGAAGCTCTGCGACGGACACAGATTCACATTCCTGGTGTACGCAGCAGGAGTGATGTTATGAAACACTAAGTGACTTAAGCGAAATTGAATTACAGTAGGGGTACTATGAATAAATGTACACGCCTTCAATGCCTGATCAACCAATAGGCCAATCAGGCTGCAGCCTAGGGCACAAGGAATTGTGGGGAGTCACAAGGGACAGATGTAAGGATGCCTTATATATTTTCAGCAAGGGGCTGACATGGGAGACGTAAAGACTGCCGTGATAAAGTCATTCTTCTTTCCTTTGGAACCAATCGGCTGATCAGGCTGCAGCTTAGGATACTGTGACTTGGTTATGAGACCACTAGGGACACCACCAGGAAAGTTGCTTGTATAGTATAACGTTCAATAAAATGCTCTCTGTACTGTAGAACGGTCACTAAGATGCACTGTATAGTATAACTGTGACTAGAATGCTCACTGTATTGCATGGCAGACACTGGGATGCTCCGTGTATAGTATGGCCACGCGTCTTAGTGGTGGTTAGTAGTATGAATTGTTGCAATTAGATTTCAGTAAGGCCAACTGAAGGTTCCAAATCTGATCATCGTTCCACTCCTGGCAATTTGCGACCGTCCAATTGTAAAGCGCAACGGAATTTGCTGAGCTATATAAGAAACTGTTAATAAATAAATTCTGAACGATTATCGTAGTTTAGGCACAATGAATATAAAACAGCCCTGGATGTTGGCTATAGCAACCAACCAGATTCTATCTATTGTTTACCGATCATTTTATTAAATGAATAGAGAAAAATGAATTAAACAGATCAAAAAATTTATTTTTGCAAAACATAAAAGTTATCTTCCATTGGCACAAGCCTTAGTGTTATGCTGAAGATTGGAAACTAACATGGTCCAAATTTTAACCGAGAACATATAACATGTAAAAACAAAAAGGTATTACACAGCTGTAACATGGCAATAACACGCACGTATGTTAGATTTATAAGGCAATGTTATCTTGCCGGCCCACTACACCAGGCCCATTGAAATAGTTCACGTAACTGTCCCGATTTACTTTAGCGTGACCTGTCGGATTTCCCGATTCGTCGATCTCCGGTGGGGTCCATCTTAAACCGTCAACACAGTCCTCCGCTGCTGCATGGGAACCAGACTGCTGTTGGCGCCTTAAATAGTTGTGCAGCACGCAGCAGGCCACTACTACTTTGTCGATTTTATCTGGGTGCATCATTATGGACGTACTGAAAATCCTGAACCGATTACTCAGTATCCCGAAAGCGTTTTCCACCGCTCGCCTTGCTCGTGATAGTCTATCATTGAAAACGCGTCTTTCAGGTGTTAGGACGCTTTGGGGGAACGGTTTTAGAACATTCAAATGCAAGGCGAAGGCATCACTGGCAACAAACACGAAATTGAGGCCGTGCTTGGTTTGTCTGACAGAAGGTAGGTTTAAGGAACCATTCTGTAGTTTATGGTAGAGAACAGTCTGCTCCAAGGCGCCGCCGACAGACACTCCATCATTTGTGCCAACATCCACGAAGATAAATTCAGAATTCGCGTTGACAATAGCAGTGAGAAGAATGCTAGAGAACCCACTGTAGTTACAGAAGTATGACCCACTGGTGGCCGGAGGCATTATCCGTACATGTTTGCCACCGATGGCTCCACCACAATTTGGGAAATGAAACTTTTCTTCAAAATTGTGCGCGATCTCTTGCCACTCCTCACATGTCGAAGGGAACTGTAAAGAAAGGAAAAAGGCTTTAAACCGAAGAACTATTAAAACAAAATACATTTCACTTTGATCTTCTAGTCGTCAGCTGCTGAGATAGCCTCAGCACTGAGGGCTTCTACTGCCAAACTCTGCAAAAAGCCTTACGTGAGGGGTCCAAGATAATACCACAATGGCCCACAGGCCAAAGCACTGGTGGATCAAGCCAGAATAATGGTCAATACTCCCAGAGGCCGAATGTGATGGCATAGGTGTGAGCTGGACCGCTAACCTCAAACACCACAATGTAGAGAGGCTTATAAATGGGAGGTTACATAAAACGGGCACTGGCTGGCAGCATTCAGGGGCCCCTGGCTGGCATCTCTCATGGGATTCTGACTGGTAACTTTTATATTGGCAACTGAAAAGGACAACAGTATATTACATCAGATGCCCTATGATGGCCCACGGCAGGACAGTTATATCTGGAGATGCGTTCAGTATCCCGGCAGTCCGATACCATTCGGGATACTGGCGCTGGAACACCGGCCGCCAGAAATGCAAAATGTGAGTATCAGGGTTAGGGCCCAGGAAGAAATGGGGAGGGTTAGGTTTAGGCACTAGAGGGGTGGTTAGCCGCAGCACCCCCCCCCCCCCCCCCCTCTTACCCGTGGGTTTGTCCTAGCAGCAATCCCCCAAGGCTTAGGGTAGGGGACAGGAGTGGGGTAAAATACCCCTGTCGTTACCAGGATCCTCATTGTCGGGATTCTGCGGTCGGTCATGTGACTGCCGGCATTCCGACAGCCGGTATTTCATACCCAACCCCAACACCTGCCCCTACAACCATGCTGCAATACCAAATAAGCCCCACCAAAGGGTTCTCCATATGAGCCATACTTCTATAAAGGGTGAATCCAATTACCCAAAACTTACTGTATATGCCACACTTAAGGGGGGTACTGACAGGAGAGATGTGTGCTGAGCGAGGGGACGGTCGGACGGGGGGCCGCTCACTTCACACAACGGTGAAGTGAGTGAACCGCTAGATTGAGCACCGGCGATAGCGATGCGCGGGGCATACATGCGGCAGATCCGTGCTTAAAATCTAAGCAATCTAGTCAGATTGCTTTGATTTTAAACACAGATCTCTCTGTGTGTACCCTCCTTTACTGTGCCATAGGGCTGCAAATATGGGGCAAATTTCAACACAATGGAACCCCCTCTCACATGCAGGGAAGAATTAATTGGATTAACCCCTTAACATGTATAGATTTGATCAATATTTGAAGGTTTATGTTTTCTATTGCTAAATAAAAATGACCTGTACTAGTTTCTAGGGCCTGATTCTGAGTTGAAAGCAAACGTAATCACACCTTATAAAATGCTGCATCTTCTCGACCTATTCACACGGAGATCTGTGCTTAAATTCTAAGCAATCTGACTAGATTGCTTAGAAATTAAGCACGGATCTCTCCGTGTGTAGGGTGCCGGCGACAGAACCGCGCATCGCTATCGCCGGCTCTAGATGTGGCCTGCATGCATGCCAAATCTAGTGAGATCACTCATTTCACCGCTGGGTGAAATGACCGGTCCCCCCTGCCACCCCCCTCGCTCAGCACACATCGCGCTGAGCAGTCTGTGCTAGATCGCTCAGCACACATCTCCCCCATGTGTACGGGGCTTAACTGTGGCACCTTCACATTACCGTATCATATGTGTCTGATGTGCGTGTGTTCACAAAATGTTAAAAAAAATTGCACAATGCAAGCAGTTACTGGCCGGACGCAGGGTATAATAAGCTACCAAGTAGACTGGCGCATCTGTAACTCTTTGCTAAGCACACACAAATATATTTTTTGTTGCTGGCAGGAAAATAGCTCAGTGTATACACACAGAGTGTTTTTCCCTGTGCCCACACGTGGGGGGAGTTGAAGCACTTTCCACAGTAGGAAACTGTTCAAACAGCCCGAGTGGCGACGGCAGCCAGCAATGCTGCGGGAGCGCACAAAAGCACTCACCGCCCGCCATTACACACTGGCTGAGTTTGAGCTCAAAATGCCAAAAGTGAGCTACTTAGAGCTCAAAATCGCCCAGTGTGTATAGGCCTTCAGTCACACTTTGCGCCTGCAGCCCACACCACGCCCTTACCGAAATGTGGTCACGGCCTATATGCCCACTTCCCGCGTCTGCGTGTCCCTTCCAGCCCTGGTACCGGCACCCAGGCCGCACGCAGTCGCAGGTCACACTGCAAAACTTTGCACATAGGGCTCCGAGCAATTCTGTGCGCGCTGTGGCTGAAACCAGCCGGCACAGGGTGCGAGATCGGGGTGCTGCTGCCGGCGTTCAAACGCTGCTGGAAAATAGCACATCGCACCCAATTGAATTGACCCCTTAGACGGAGCGCTTCCGCGCACTTACCTTCAGGTATTCCCCTTCCAGCGCCTGAATGATCGCCTCGCACGTCTCCGGGATTATGTCGCCCAGATCCTGGACGGATATGTCCGTCGAGGACTTAATGTCTTCCAAGGAACGTCCCGCAGCCAGGAAGCGTAGCGTCGCCGCCAATCTCTGCTCGGCGCTGACGACTGAGGGTAGGCGCGCGTCGTGATTCTGCATTTTGGCGAAGGGGGTCACCAGCTGCAGCAGCTCCTGGAAAGCGGGGTCTGTCAGCCCCAAGGCGACCCTGAAGTCATCAGGGTTATTGTCCCTTATCCCACGCCTCAGGGGCCCCTGGGGCCCCCTCCTCCTGCGCAGCTGCTCCTTTGCCCTGCATCTCCTCCTCCTCCTCCTCTTGCTCCTCTGGTCTAGCACAAGGGCCACCATAGCCAGGGCCACGGCGACACGGGCACGGTCGTGCATTGCATACATGGTTCTGCAGCTCGCCTGTTTACAATGGGCGCCGCAGGGAATGCTGGGAGATGGAGGCCGCGGCTGAGCCGGGTCACTTCCTGTTCCTCACGTTGTATTCCAGATTGGCGTACGAGCTGCGGATACCTCCCACAACGCGCGCGAGTTTTATGTACGTCATCGGGTCCCTGCGAGAGCGCGCCCCCGACAAGGGAGGCGCATCCTCGCGGGAAAGGGGCGTGGCCCGGTTGCCATCGCTCTGGGGATCATGGCAACCGTGCTCCGGAGATGTTGGGCTGGTCCCTGGAGATGTTGGGCTGGTCCCCGGAGATGTTGGGCAGGTCCCTGGAGATGTTGGGCACTTGAAGCCTGACATCAAATGATGGCTGAGCTTCCACCATTGTAGCTTTTGACGTGGCAGTAACTAATCATCACATAAGAATAATTAGATAATAAACATGGCGGTGATCCATTCACGGGCAAACAATTCGTACCTGCCTACTCTCCCGGAAGTTGCAAGAGCTCACGAGTTTGTGGATAGTCGCCCCTGGTGCGACGAATGTCACCTAACATGCACTGTAGACGTGTTGGGTATGGGATCAAGGCGATCGGGCTACCGACGCCGGAATCTTGACCGCCAAAATGCCGGCAGGGGGGCAAGTGCGACGAATGCCGGCAGGGTGGTTCACAGCGCTCGCCACAGGTTCTATTGCCACTCCATGGGTGTCATGGACACCCAGGAGTGGAAATAGTTGTGGCGGCGCTGCCGGCATTCGGGATCCCGGCGTTGGTATTCTGACCGCCGGCATCCTGACTGCATCCCCCGTAGTCGGGACTTAATGGAAAGGGAGTGTGGCCTTACAGGAGGCCCCTCCCCCCTTTTATGTCACTTTTGTGGTGTGGCCTCGCGGTTTTCCGACTCCCCCGGTCGCATCACTCCAGGCGCTCCTGTCACTGCGGAGGAAATAGCATTTTGGTGTCACCTCCCTGAAAGGGTGACACTCGTGTGCGGCCTGCAACCCCCTTGTGACTCCCCTGGTCCTCAGTACACCCGGAGGAGTAGGCAGATATCCTGCGCCCTGCTCACTTAATAGTGAAGTGGGCGGGATGGGGAGATAATCACAGGTATCACAGCGATGTATGTAGGACCCGCAAATCACGGCATTTTCTCTATCGTCCTAAGTGGATGCTGGGGTTCCTGAAAGGACCATGGGGAATAGCGGCTCCGCAGGAGACAGGGCACAAAAGTAAAGCTTTTACAGGTCAGGTGGTGTGTACTGGCTCCTCCCCCCATGACCCTCCTCCAGACTCCAGTTAGATTTTTGTGCCCGGCCGAGAAGGGTGCAATTCTAGGTGGCTCTCATAAAGAGCTGCTTAGAGAGTTTAGCTTAGGTTTTTTATTTTACAGTGATTCCTGCTGGCAACAGGATCACTGCAACGAGGGACAGAGGGGAGAAGAAGTGAACTCACCTGCGTGCAGGATGGATTGGCTTCTTGGCTACTGGACATGAAGCTCCAGAGGGACGATCACAGGTACAGCCTGGATGGTCACCGGAGCCACGCCGCCGGCCCCCTCACAGATGCTGAAGCAAGAAGAGGTCCAGAATCGGCGGCTGAAGACTCCTGCAGTCTTCTTAAGGTAGCGCACAGCACTGCAGCTGTGCGCCATTTTCCTCTCAGCACACTTCACACGGCAGTCACTGAGGGTGCAGGGCGCTGGGGGGGGGCGCCCTGGGAGGCAAATGAAAACCTTTAAAAAGGCTAAAAATACCTCACATATAGCCCCAGAGGCTATATGGAGATATTTACCCCTGCCTAAATGTACTAAATAGCGGGAGACGAGCCCGCCGAAAAAGGGGCGGGGCCTATCTCCTCAGCACACGGCGCCATTTTCTGTCACAGCTCCGCTGGTCAGGAAGGCTCCCAGGTCTCTCCCCTGCACTGCACTACAGAAACAGGGTATAACAGAGAGGGGGGGCAGAATAAATGGCAATATATTAATATAAAAGCAGCTATAAGGGAGCACTTAATCATAAGGCTATCCCTGTCATATATAGCGCTTTTTGGTGTGTGCTGGCAGACTCTCCCTCTGTCTCCCCAAAGGGCTAGTGGGTCCTGTCTTCGTATAGAGCATTCCCTGTGTGTCTGCTGTGTGTCGGTACGTGTGTGTCGACATGTATGAGGACGTTATTGGTGTGGAGGCGGAGCAATTGCCAAATATGAGGATGTCACCTCCTAGGGGGTCGACACCAGAATGGATGCCTTTATTTGTGGAATTACGGGATAGCGTCAACTCGCTTAAGCAGTCGTTTGCCGACATGAGGCGGCCGGACACTCAATTAGTGTCTGTCCAGGCGCCTCAAACACCGTCAGGGGCTGTAAAACGTCCCTTGCCTCAGTCGGTCGACACAGACCCAGACACAGGCACTGATTCCGGTGGTGAAGGTGACGAATCAACCGTATTTTCCAGTAGGGCCACACGTTATATGATTTTGGCAATAAAGGAGATGTTACATTTAGCTGATACTACAGGTACCACTAAACAGGGTATTATGTGGGGTGTGAAAAAACTACCAGTAGTTTTTACCGAATCAGAAGAATTAAATGACGTGTGTGATGAAGCGTGGGGTGCCCCGATAAAAAACTGCTAATTTCAAAGAAGTTATTGGCTTTATACCCTTTCCCGCCAGAGGTTAGGGAGCGCTGGGAAACACCTCCTAGGGTGGACAAAGCGCTAACACGCTTATCAAAACAAGTGGCGTTACCCTCTCCTGAGACGGACGCACTTAAAGATCCATCAGATAGGAGGATGGAAAATATCCAAAAAGGTATATACACACATGCAGGTGTTATACTACGACCAGCTATTGCGACTGCCTGGATGTGCAGTGCTGGGGTAGTTTGGTCAGAGTCCCTGATCGAAAATATTGATACCCTGGACAGGGACAATATTTTACTGTCGTTAGAACAAATAAAGGATGCATTTCTTTATATGCGTGATGCACAGAGAGATATCTGCACACTGGCATCACGGGTAAGTGCTATGTCCATTTCGGCCAGAAGAGCTTTATGGACACGACAGTGGACAGGCGATGCGTAGAGGAGTTATTTGAGGTCGGTCTATCGGATTTGGTGGCCACGGCTACGGCCGGGAAATCCACCTTTCTACCTCAAGTCACTCCCCAACAGAAAAAGGCACCGACCTTTCAACCGCAGCCCTTTCGTTCCTTTAAAAATAAGAGAGCAAAGGGCTATTCATATCTGCCACGAGGCAGAGGACGAGGGAAGAGACAGCAACAGGCAGCTCCTTCCCAGGAACAGAAGCCCTCCCCGGCTTCTACAAAAGCCTCAGCATGACGCTGGGGCTTCGCAAGCGGACTCGGGGGCGGTAGGCGGTAGTCTCAAAAATTACAGCGCGCAGTGGGCTCACTCGCAGGTAAATCCCTGGATCCTGCAGATAATATCTCAGGGGTACAGGTTGAAATTAGAGACAGAGCCACCTCGCCGTTTCCTGAAGTCTGCTTTACCAACGTCCCCCTCAGAAAGGGAGACGGTTTTGGAAGCCATTCACAAGCTGTATTCTCAGCAGGTGATAGTCAAGGTACCTCTTCTACAACAAGGGAAGGGGTATTATTCCACTCTATTTGTGGTACCGAAGCCGGATGGCTCGGTAAGGCCTATTCTAAATCTGAAGTCCTTGAACCTATACATAAAGAAGTTCAAGTTCAAGATGGAGTCACTCAGAGCAGTGATAGCGAACCTGGAAGAAGGGGACTTTATGGTATCCTTGGACATCAAGGATGCGTATCTCCACGTTCCAATTACCCCTCACACCAGGGGTACCTCAGGTTCGTTGTACAAAACTGTCACTATCAGTTTCAGACGCTGCCGTTTGCTTTGTCCACGGCACCTCGGGTCTTTACAAAGGTAATGGCCGAGATAATATTTCTTCTTCGAAGAAAAGGCGTATTAATTATCCCATACTTGGACGATCTCCTAATAAGGGCAAGGTCCAGAGAACAGCTAGAGATGGGTTTAGCACTATCTCAAGAGGTGCTAAAGCAGCACGGATGGATTCTGAATATTCCAAAATCCCAATTAATGCCGACAACTCGTCTGCTGTTCCTGGGGATGATTCTGGACACAGTTCAGAAAAAGGTTTTTCTTCCCGAAGAAAAAGCCAAGGAGTTATCTGACCTGGTCAGGAACCTCCTAAAACCAGGAAAGGTGTCTGTACATCAATGCACAAGAGTCCTGGGAAAAAATGGTAGCTTCTTACGAAGCAATCCCTTTCAGCAGATTCCATGCAAAGGGATCTGTTGGACAAATGGTCAGGGTCGCATCTTCAGATGCACCTGCGGATAACCCTGTCGCCGAGGACAAGGGTATCCCTTCTGTGGTGGTTGCAGGAGGCTCATCTATTGGAGGGCCGCAGATTCGGCATACAGGATTGGATCCTGGTGACCACGGATGCCAGCCTGAGAGGCTGGGGAGCAGTCACACAGGGAAGAAATTTCCAGGGAGTGTGGTCGAGCCTGAAAAAGTCTCTTCACATAAGCATTCTGGAACTAAGAGCAATCTACAATGCTCTAAGCCAGGCGGAACCTCTGCTTCAAGGAAGACCGGTGTTGATCCAGTCGGACAACATCACGGCAGTCGCCCATGTAAACAGACAGGGCGGCACAAGAAGCAGGAGGGAAATGGCAGAAGCTGCCAGGATCCTTCGCTGGGCGGAGAATCACGTGATAGCACTGTCAGCAGTATTCATCCCGGGCGTGGACAACTGGGAAGCAGACTTCCTCAGCAGACACGACCTTCACCCGGGAGAGTGGGGACTTCATCCAGAAGTTTTCCACATGCTATTAAACCGTTGGGTAAAACCAATGGTGGACATGATGGCGTCTCGCCTCAACAAAACACTGGACAGGTATTGCGCCAGGTCAAGAGATCCGCAGGCAATAGCTGTGGACGAGCTGGTAACACCTTGGGTGTACCAGTCGGTATATGTGTTTCCTCCTCTGCCTCTCATACCAAAGGTATTGAGGATTATACGGCAAAGAGGAGTAAGACTAGTGGCTCCGGATTGGCCAAGAAGGACTTGGTACCCGGAACTTCAAGAGATGGTCACGGACGATCCGTGGCCTCTACTTCTGAGAAGGGACCTGCTTCAGCAGGGTCCTTGTCTTTTTCAAGACTTACCGCGGCTGCGTTTGACGGCATGGCGTTGAATGCCAGATCCTAAAAGGAAAAGGCATTCCAGAAGAAGTCATTCCTACCTTGATAAAGGCAAGGAAGGAAGTCACCGCGAAGCATTATCGCCGTATTTGGCGAAAATATGTTGCGTGGTGCGAGCAGCGGAGTGCTCCGATGGAGGAATTTCAACTGGGTCGTTTTCCTACATTTCCTGCAATCAGGATTGTCTATGGGTCTCAAATTGGGATCTATTAAGGTTCAAATTTCGGCCCTATCAATATTCTTCCACAAAGAATTGGCCTCAGTCCCTGAGGTCCAGATTTTTATCAAAGGAGTACTGCATATACAGCCTCCTGTGGTGCCTAAGGTGGCACCGTGGGATCTAAATGTAGTTTTAGATTTCCTCAAATCCAATTGGTTTGAACCACTAAAGAATGTGGATTTGAAATATCTCACATGGAAAGTGACTATGTTACTGGCCCTGGCTTCGGCCGGGAGAGTATCTGAACTGGCGGCTTTGTCTTATAAAAGCCCTTATTTAATTTTCCATTCGACATAGGGCAGAGCTGCGGACGCGTCCGCATTTTCTCCCTAAGGTGGTATCAGCGTTTCACCTGAACCAGCCTATTGTAGTGCCTGCGGCTACAGACGACTTGAAGGACTCCAAGTTGTTGGACGTTGTCAGAGCCTTAAAAAATATACATTTAAAGGACGGCTGGAGTCAGAAAATCTGACTCGCTGTTTATACTGTATGCACCCAACAAGTTGGGTGCACCTGTTTCTAAGCAGTCGATTGCTCGTTGGTTTTGTAACAAAATTCAACTTGTACATTCTGTGGCAGGCCGGCCACAGTCTAAATCTGTTAAGGCCCATTCCGCAAGGAAGGTGGGCTCATCTTGGGCGGCTGCCCGAGGGGTCTCGGCATTACAACTCTGCCGAGCAGCTACGTGGTCAGGGGAGAACACGTTTGTAAATTTTTACAAATTTGATACCCTGGCAAAGGAGGACCTGGAGTTCTCTCATTCGGTGCTGCAGAGTCATCCGCACTCTCCCGCCCGTTTGGGAGCTTTGGTATAATCCCCATGGTCCTTTCAGGAACCCCAGCATCCACTTAGGACGATAGAGAAAATAAGAATTTACTTACCGATAATTCTATTTCTCGGAGTCCGTAGTGGATGCTGGGCGCCCATCCCAAGTGCGGATTATCTGCAATACTTGTACATAGTTATTGTTAACTAATTCGGGTTATTGTTTAGGAAGCCATCTTTCAGAGGCTCCTCTGTTATCATACTGTTAACTGGGTTTAGATCACAAGTTGTACGGTGTGATTGGTGTGGCTGGTATGAGTCTTACCCGGGATTCAAAATCCTCCCTTATTGTGTACGCTCGTCCGGGCACAGTACCTAACTGGAGTCTGGAGGAGGGTCATGGGGGGAGGAGCCAGTACACACCACCTGACCTGTAAAAGCTTTACTTTTGTGCCCTGTCTCCTGCGGAGCCGCTATTCCCCATGGTCCTTTCAGGAACCCCAGCATCCACTACGGACTCCGAGAAATAGAATTATCGGTAAGTAAATTCTTATTTTTGCTATGGTGGGGTCTCATAACTTGAGAGGCCGCCCTCGCACCCCTGAAGTGTCCAGCAGCGTCTCCTCTCTGGGCGTCTCCTAGAGGAGAGACGCAAAATATCAGCAAGTATGGCAATAATACATGTAAGCGCAATAGCGCCGCGCAGTGATGGCCATCGCTTCTACACCATTCGGTGGCATCGGAAATTCACCAGTGAATGGTAAAAACACTAACAACGCAGGAAGTACATCGGTGGGGTTACTGAAATGCGATGTCCATCCCTACCTCAGGCTCTCCCTGAACTGCGAACATTGCGCCATCACAGCAGTGTGAAATCGCTTCCACCCAGGGGCAAACGCAGGATTTTCCCCACACACAAAGACAAATATATAACACATACACACAAACACATAGAACACACACCTACTGTACATATATGCACACACACAGAACACAAACACGCATACAAAGACACACATATAACACATGCATGCGTGCGCTACTGCCACCAACCCCCCCTTGCAGAGTACAGGCTGAAAGAGTGTTCCCTAAAGGGCCCCATACACTAGAGCGATAATTCCCGATTTCAGCCCAATTCGGGCATTCGGCCCGATATATCGGCTGAAATCGGGCATTTTAGAGGTGTTCCCGAACCGATCCGATGCGCGTTCCCGTGAGCATCGGATCCTCCAGATTGAATGTGCTGCACATTCAATCTGGTCAGACCTGGGGGCATGGCTGGGATCGCCCAGATATATCGTATGCAAATGGGAAGCATTCGATGTATCTTAGCCGATCCTGCCCCCCGGGAGGCTGCTGGCATGATATAGTTGTAGTGTATGGGGGGCCCTTAAGACCTAAACCCCTCCCCCCCACATTTCCCATGGGACACTGCGGCCTACTGGTGGGACAGTCTCCAAAAAGCAGAATTGTCCCACTGAAATCGATGGCATTTTTTAGCACAGTCAATTAAATGACAGAAGTAATGTCTCTACATTATCTCTCTCCATGGCTTCATACACCTCCTCACATGATGGAGAGAAACAATTTTTCACAGACGACGGCTGGTTCTTAAAAAAAATCCATAGACTCACTCTGCCCATCGTAACGTTTTGTCGGAACATCTGCAAACTATTTTAGAGTGTGGCCTGCTTTAGGGCGCACATGCACACTGTCCCATATCTTCAGGGCCAGATTAACAATGGGGCGGATGGAGCTCCAGCTCCAGGCCACCACATAAAAATAGGCCCATCATCATAGCAACATGATCACTAGCCATCTGCTGGTCACATGGTCAGTCATAAATCATAACAACTAAGATTGCATTTTGTTTTTCTCAAAAAAATAAGAATTTACTCACCGGTAATTCTATTTCTCGTAGTCCGTAGTGGATGCTGGGAACTCCGTAAGGACCATGGGGAATAGACGGGCTCCGCAGGAGACTGGGCACTCTAAAAGAAAGATTAGGTACTATCTGGTGTGCACTGGCTCCTCCCTCTATGCCCCTCCTCCAGACCTCAGTTAAGGAAACTGTGCCCGGAAGAGCTGACACAACAAGGAAAGGATTTGGAATCCAGGGTAAGACTCATACCAGCCACACCAATCACACCGTACAACTTGTGATAACCATACCCAGTTAACAGTATGAACAACAACTGAGCCTCAGTAACAGATGGCTCATAACAATAACCCTTTAGTTAAGCAATAACTATATACATGTATTGCAGAGAGTCCGCACTTGGGACGGGCGCCCAGCATCCACTACGGACTACGAGAAATAGAATTACCGGTGAGTAAATTCTTATTTTCTCTGACGTCCTAGTGGATGCTGGGAACTCCGTAAGGACCATGGGGATTATACCAAAGCTCCCAAACGGGCGGGAGAGTGCGGATGACTCTGCAGCACCGCATGAGCAAACTCAAGGTCCTCCTCAACCAGGGTATCAAACTTGTAGAACTTAGCAAACTTGTTTGACCCCGACCAAGTAGCAGCTTGGCAAAGCTGTAAAGCCGAGACCCCTCGGGCAGCCGCCCAAGAAGAGCCCACCTTCCTTGTGGAATGGGCTTTCACCATTTTGGATGCGTCAATCCAGCCGCAGAGTGAACCAGCTGAATCATGCTATAGATCCAGCGAACAATAGTCTGCTTCAAAGCAGGAGCGCCAACCTTGTTGGCTGCATACAGAATAAACAGCGAGTCAGACTTTCTGACTCCCGCCTTTCTGGAAACATAAATTTTCAAAGCCCGGATTACGTCCAGCAACTTGGAATCCTCCAAGTCCCTAGTAGCCGCAGGCACCACAATAGGCTGGTTCAAATTAAACAATGATACCACCCTAGGAAGAAATTGGGGACGAGTCCTCAATTCTGCCCTGTCCATATGGAAGATCAGATAAGGGTTTTTACATGACAAAACCGCCAATACTGACACACGCCTAGCCGAAGCTAAGGCCAATAGCATGACCACTTTCCACGTGAGATATTTTAGCTCCATGGTCTTAAGTGGCTCAAACCAGTGGGATTTCAGGAAATCCAACACAACGTTAAGATCCCAAGGTGCCACCGGTGGCACAAAAGGAGGCTGAATATGCAGCACCCCCGGAACAACGTCTGAACTTCAGGCAGTGAAGCCAGTTCATTTTTAGAGAAAATGTATAGGGCCGAAATCTTGACCTTTATGGATCCTAATTTTAGGCACATAGTCACTCCTGACTGTAGGAAGTGCAGGAATCGACCCCGCTGGAATTCCTCTGTAGGGCCTTCCCGGCCTCACACCAAGCAACCTATTTTCGCCATATACAGTGAAAAAGTCTTGCTGTCACGTCTTTCCTAGCCTTTATCAGCGTAGGAATAACTGCATCCGGAATGCCCTTTTCCGCTAGGATCCGGCGTTCAACCGCCATGCCGTCAAATGCAGCCGCGGTAAATTTTGGAACAGACAGGGCCCCTGTTGCAACATGTCCTGTCTGAGAGGCAGAAGCCCTGAGTCCTCTGAGAGCATTTTCTGCAGCTCCGGGTACCGAGTCCTTCTTGGCCAATTCGGAGCAAAGAATATTGTTTTCACTCCTCCTTTTATTACAATTCTCAGCCCTTGGGTATGAGATGAAGAGGAGGGACTACAGAGACCGACTGGAACAGCCACGGTGTTACTAGTGCGACCACAGCTATCACCTGAGGGTCCCTTGACCCGGCGTAAAACCTTTTTTAGCTTTTTATTGAGGTGGGACGCCATCTAGTCCACCTTAGGCAGTTCCCATCAATTTGCAAACTGCGTGAAGACTTCCTGATGAAGTCCCCACTTTCCCGGGTGGAGGTCGTGCCTGCTGAGGAAGTCTGCTTCCCAGATGTCCACTTCCGGAACGAACACTGCTGACAGTGCGCTTACTTGATTCTCCGCCCAGCAAAGAATTCTGGTGGCTTCTACCCTCGCCACCCTGCTCCTTGTGCCGCCTTAGCGGTTTACATGAACCCCTGCGGTCTGACTGGATCAGAACCGGTTGGTCGCGAAGCAGGATCTCCGCTTGACTTAGGGCGTTGTATATGGCCCTTAGTTCCAGGATATTGATGTGAAGGCAAGTCAGTTGACTTGACCACAGACCTTGGAAATTTCTTCCCTGTGTAACTGCCCCCCACCCTCGGAGGCTTGCATCCGTGGTCACCGGGATCCAGTCCTGAATGCCGAATCTGCGGCCCTCGAGAAGGTGAGCACTCTGCAGCCACCACAGGAGAGACACCCTGGCCCTGGGGGATAGGGTGATTAACCGATGCATCTGAAGAGGTGATCCAGACCACTTGTCCAGTAAGTCCCATTGGAAGGTCCTCGCATGGAACCTGCCTAAGGGGATGGCCTCGTATGATTCCACCATCCTTCCCAGGACTCGAGTGCAGTGATGCACTGACACCTGTTTTGGTTTTAATAGATTCCTGACCAGTGTCATGAGCTCCTGAGCTCTCTCTATCGGGAGATAACCCTTTTCTGGTCTGTGTCTAGGATCGTGCCTAGGAGAGGCAGATGAGCTGTAGAAACCAACTGCGACTTTGGAATATATAGAATCCAGCCGTGTTGCCGTTACACTTCCAGAGAAAGTGATACGCTGTTCAGCAACTGCTCTCTTGATCTCGCTTTTATGAGGAGATCGTCCAAGTACGTGATAATAGTGACACCTTGCTTCCGCAGGAGCACAATCATATCCGCCATTACCATGGTGAATATTCTCGGGGCTGTGGAGAGACCAAACGGCAACATCTGAAATTGGTAATGACAATCCCGTACCGCAATTCTGAGGTACGCCTAATGAGGTGGATATATGGGGACCTGAAGGTATGCATCCCTTATGTCCCAATTCACAATAAAGTCTCCCCCTTTTTAGGCTTGCACTGACCGCTCTTAGCGATTCCATCTTGAACTTGAACCTTCTCAGGTATATGTTCAGGGATTTTTAATTCAATATGGGTCTGACCGAACCGTCTGGTTTCGGGATTACAACATGGTCTAATAATAACACCCTCTTGTTGAAGGAGGGGACCCTTGACCACCACCTGTTAAAGATACAATTTGTGAATTGCAGATAACACTGGCTCCCTCTCTTGGGGGGAAGCCCGCAGGGCCGTCGGTGAGGGGGCATCTTCTCACAGTCCAGCTTGTATCCCTAAGACACAATATCTATTGCCCAGGGATCGAACAGGGAGTGAACCCACTTGTGGCTGAACTTACGAAGGCATGTCCCCACCGGGCCTAGCTCCACCTGTGGAGCCCCAGCGACATTGGTGGATTTTTGTAGGGGCCGGGGAGGACTTCTGTTCCTGGGAACTAGCTGCCCGGCTCTGACAAGAAAGGACGCCCCTCAGACTTTCTTGTTTCTTTATACGAAAGGCTGCATTTAATAATGTCGTGCTTTCTTAGGCTGCGCAGGAATATAAGGCAAACTAGCAGAATTACCAGCTATAGCTGTGGAGACCAGGCCCGAGAACCCTTCTCCACACAATCCTCAGCCTTCCATATGCCTCTTAAGTCGGCATCATCTGTCCAATGCATATTCTACAGGACACGTCAAGCAGAGATCGACATAGCTTTGACTCTAGGACCCAGTATACTCATGTCTCTTTGGGCATGCTTTATAACTATATATCTATCACTTAAGACATCATCTTTAATATATTTACTAGGGTCTCAATCTCTGCTGATAAGGTACCTGTCCACGCTGCCACAGCGCTATAAACCCATGCCGACACAATCGCCGGTCTGGGTAGTATACTAGAATGTGCACGCTATCTGCAGGATCCCTGAGAATAGCAAGTGCTACCGTCTGTGCAAACAGGACACCCTAGGGGAAGATTCTCAACACATCCTGGCCCTAGTGGGGAAAGGATACAGCCTGAGAATTCTCTTGTGGGAAGCTGCCGTCTCTTGTCTGGAGATTCCCGCTCTTTTTCCTCATGAGAGGAGGGAAATTTACCTCAGTATTCTTCCCCTTAAACATGTGTACTCTCGTGTCAGGGACAGATGAGTCATCAGTGATATGCAAATCATCTATTATTTCAATAATCATATATTGAATACCTTATAGCCATCTTGGCTGTAACTTTGCATTATCGTAGTCGACAGTGGAGTTAAACTCCATGTCGATACCAGTGTTTGTTATTATGGATAGTGAGCATTGAGAGACTCTGAAGGTCTCTGTGACATAGGGACAGACATGGGTAGATTTCCTGTCTGTTCCCTAACCTTTTGTGCAATAAATTCACCTTAGCACTTACACATATCCAAACAGGTGTCGGCGTTGTCGACGGAGACACCCTCTCACACACATATCCGCTCTATCACCTCCTTAGAGGAGCCTTTTACCTCAGACATGTCGACACACGCGTACCGACACACCACACACACAGGGGATGCTCTATTTGAGGACAGTTCCCCCACAAGGCCCTTTGGAGAGACAGAGAGAGAGTATGCCAGCACACACCCCAGCGCTATATAACCCATGGATTACACTACAACTCAGTGTTTACCCAGTAGCTGCTGTATATACAAATTTTTGCGCCTAAATTTATGTGCCCCCCCCCCCCCCCCTCTCTTTTAACCCTTTGTGTACCAGGATACTGCCGGGGAGAGCCTGGGGAGCTTCCTTCCAGCGGAGCTGTGAAGAGAAAATGGCGCTGGTGTGCTGAGGAAGAAGGCCCGGCCCCCTCAGCGGCAGGCTTCTGTCCTGTTTCTGACTAAAAATGGCGGGGGTTTTACACATATACAGTTTTCCAGACTGTATTATGTGTATATATTGCCAAAAGGTATATTTATTGCTGCCCAGGGCGCCCCCCCCAGCGCCCTGCACCCTACAGTGACCGGAGTGTGTGGTGTGCAGTGGGAGCAATGGCGCACAGCTGCAGTGCTGTGCGCTACCTTAATGAAGACCGGAGTCTTCTGCCGACGATTTTATCTCCTTCTTCTGTCTTCTGGCTCTGCAAGGTGGACGGCGGCGCGGCTCCGGGAACGGACGATCGAGGTCAGGCCCTGTGTTCGAACCCTCTGGAGCTAATGGTGTCCAGTAGCCTAAGAAGCACAAGCTAGCTGCACGCAGGTAGGTTTGCTTCTCTCCCCTCAGTCCCACGTAGCAGTGAGTCTGTTGCCAGCAGATCTCACTGAAAATAAAAAACCTAACAAATACTTTCTTTCTAGCAAGCTCAGGAGAGCACACTAGGTGCATCCAGCTCTGGCTGGGCACAGATTCTAACTGAGGTCTGGAGGAGGGGCATAGAGGGAGGAGCCAGTGCACACCAGATAGTACCTAATCTTTCTTTTAGAGTGCCCAGTCTCCTGCGGAGCCCGTCTATTCCCCATGGTCCTTACGGAGTTCCCAGCATCCACTAGGACGTCAGAGAAATTATGCTTTTTTTTATATTTTTACATATTTAGGGAGACATTGGAGATGATAGTGTAGGGTTGTACACGCCCACATGGCTCTGGCGACACCCATATAGCACTAATCACACCTCCCCATTTCTCACAATAGGCCCTTGAATATTTTCAGCTCCAGGCCCATGTGGCCCTTAATCCGGCCCTGCATACCTTGTTTGGGTGGGGAGTGTCCTGGCTCCTGGAAAATTAGTCATCCAGGCGTTTGCAGGGCGGGTTTCTGACGTTAATTCCGGGACCTTCGTCGCTGCAATCATCGCACAGAATAAGTAACTACAGGGCTGGTCTTGTTCTGCACAAAATGTTTTTTGTACCACTCGGCTGCACAGGCGTTCGCACACTTGCAAAGCGGAAATACACTCCCTCGTGGGCGGCGACTGTGCATTTGCACGGCTGCTAAAAGTAGCTAGCGAGCGATCAACTCGGAATGACCCCCATGGTTTTGCCCATTAGAGTAAAATGTTGTTTTGCAATCAACCTCGAATTAGGCTCATGGGTGTAATTCTGAGTTGATCGCAGCAGCAAGTTTTTTAGCAGTTGGGCAAAATCATGTGCACTGCAGGGGGGGCAGATGTAACATGTGCAGGGGGGCAGATATAACGTGCAGAGAGTTAGATTTGGGTGGGGTGTGTTCAAACTGAAATCTAAATTGCAGTGTAAAAATAAAGCAGCCAGTATTTACTCTGCACAGAAACAATATAACCCACCCAAATCTAACTCTCTCTGCACGTTATATCTGCCCCACCTGCAGTGCACATGGGGGTCATTCCGAGTTGATCTCTCCCTAGCTATTTTTTGCAGCGCTGCGAACAGATAGTCGCCGCCTATAGGGGAGTGTATTTTAGCTTTGCAAGTGTGTGATCGCCTGTGCAGCCGAGCTCTGCTAAAAAGATTTGTGCAGTTTCTGAGTATACACATTTATTTGGTGGGTGTGGAAAAACCCACAACTCACCAAAAGAGAAGAAATTCCTTTGTTTGGAGCACTCTTTTTTATGATATCTATGTATGTATTAGTAGATTATTTATTTAAATTAAAACATAACTTTTATTATTCAGTACTTGACTAAAAAATGAAAGGGGTATACTTTGAATATCATTTGGTGAATCCCCTTATGAACAGTAGTAAAAATATATATGAGCAGATACTGTCGTCTTGAAATTCTGTATCTTGCTCAAAAAATAATAAAAAGACAATGATAGTAATCTATCAGAATTTTAGCTGCTAGGTGAGCAAGCCCAGGTGGTGAAACGTACGTCCAGCAACGGCCTGACGCACGGACTCCTCACTGCAGGGGGAGCCGTGATTAGCAGCAGCAATTTACAGTGATCGAGCGGCTAGGATCGACTGAATCTGGGGATACCGCGGTCAGCAGCGGTGATATACAGCGACCTGCGGTTTGGACAAAACAACCCGGTATTCCCCATACCCTCTCCTTCTTCTCCCCTCCACGGACGGACACTTGGTCTCCGGTGGCGCATCCGGACCCTGCAAGGCAATAAGCACCAGGGTCCGCCTAACACCACATACGGCTTCACAAGTTGCCGTCCTTCTTTTCTTTTACTCTACGGCACAGCCCACGATCCTACTCTCATCTGTCCTCCGCTCATCTGATGAGGTCAGACAGCAGATGGGATCAGTGAACTGGAGTGCCTACTGCTTTATTTCAGTTCTATTTCTAATAGGTATTGTCCTTGTATGCTCTCTATTGAACAGGTATCAACCTCTTAGAGCAGTATGGCAACGATCACAGCCCAACCAATATGCATATATTAATGCTTGAGATACCATTTAGTCTGTGCCCACAAAGATACATATTATAACCATTCTTTATAGTAGCAATATCCATTAAGAGTAACTTTGGTGTGGGAAACCGCAGTATAAATAAAAACTTTTTATTCCAAGGATAAGGAGGTATTATTACTTGTGTGTTTAACACTAATTTTTGTACTGGGGATTATATGCCAGGGACTACCCACAGAGAGACATATCGATCTCATGTCCCTTATATTGTGTATACGGATGAATACTTAACCCCTTGCCACAATTTGGATAGTTTTCTCTTTAATTGATAGCATCATCAAATCAATTATATTTTGATCCTTTTCTTTGTTTTCCCTCTTTTATTTCGGACTCTGGCTCAGGCCCTAGTGGTGCATTTAGACCCTGCAAGGCCTTAAAGCACCAGGGCCCATCTAACACCACAACGGGGTCCCCAGCCAGTGTTCCTTCTTTTCTCATCTCTACGGCACAGTCGACGGTCCTACTCTCATCTTTCCTCCGCTCATGGATGAGGTCAGACAGCAGATGGGATTCGTTTACTAGAGTGTCTACATTTGTCTTCTTCACTGTCCATGTTATATTATAACACAATTTTTGTTACTAAACCCTATATGCATCTAAGTGATTCCGGCATGCAGACATCTGCCCATATGTATAGGATCTGTAATACATCTTGATGCTTTTATTAAGACATGCTTAGGGTTTTTCTGGATTTTTGATCGTACCTCTTGAATAACCATAATTCCCATATGATCTTAGGGGGATACTGTGTTCATATATTCATGTACAGGTTTGATGGCAGTTACGTGGCTTGCTGAATTGTGATATAATTTGATACATAATATCAAATTGTCAGGATCATGCTCAAGATTATACAAAAGGATACATATGAACTATAATGCAGATGAGGTGCCCAGTATATTCAAATAGCAACCATGTATTCTTTATTCAGCAAACAAAGACATGTATAGTAATTCTGAATCACCTTTTATGGAAGAGGGATCAGCCATCAATGCACAAGTGTTTATCTAGCTATGGGGATAAGCCGATCCTAAGAAGGTATTAAGCACGATTCATGCCGCTTGTTGTAATCCAGACACATTATTGGTTTGGATTTTATGTATGAGACATTCAGGTTTCAATATTAGATACTAATGTGTTATCTGATTAAATGCGTTTAAAAAATATCACTACTGCTGCTTGCTAAAATTCTGATAGATTACTATCATTGTCTTTTTATTATTTTTTGAGCAAGAAACAGAATTTCAAGACGACAGTATCTGCTCATATATATTTTTACCACTGTTCATAAGGGGATTCACCAAATGATATTCAAAGTATACCCCTTTCATTGTTTAGTCAAGTACTGAATAATAAAAGTTATGTTTTAATTTAAATAAATAATCTACTAATACATACATATCATAAAAAAGAGTGCTCCAAACAAAGGAATTTCTTCTCTTTTGGTGAGTTGTGGGTTTTTCCACACCCACCAAATAAATGTGTGTTACATAATTCCGGGAGCACCTCCAACATAAGAACAGTTGCCTATTGGGGCCTAATTTTTCTTTGTCTAGTTGGTTATCATTAATTAATTAACTATTTACATTTAGTCTGGTGCAGGATAAACTTTAGTTCGTCAGTTTCTGAGTATCTCTGGACTTTCTCAGCCGCTGTGATCACTTCAGCCTGTTCTTGTCTGGAATTGACGTCAGACACCCGCCCTGCAAACGCTTGGACACGCCTGCATTTTTCCAACCACTCCCAGAAAACGGTCAGTTGACACCCATAAACGCCCTTTTCCTGACAATCACCTTGCCATCGGCTGTGCGAATGTATTCTTCATGAAATCCATCGCTCAGCAATGCTCCGCTTTGTACCCGTATGACGCGCCTGCACATTGCAGTAGTGACCTGATCGCAGCGTAGCGAAAAATCCTAGCGTGCGATCAGGTCGGAATGATTCCCATGCTTTTGCCCAACTGGTAACAAATTTACTGCTGCGATCAACTCTGAATTACCCCCACGGTGTAGTACCTCTGGTATTCCTTTCTCAATGTATAATAATGCACTTGGGGGCGTTTCAAATTTGGGCAATAAAAAACATTTCTTCAAATTTTTTCCAAAAAACTAAAAACAGACTGTAATGTTGGGGGTCATTCTGACCCGATCACACGCTGCACTTCTTCGCAGCGGTGCGATCGGGTCAGAACTGCACATGCGCGGCGTGCGCATTGCACCAGGAACAAGGAAAGCGATCGCGGCGGCGACCGCAAGAAGATTGACAGGAGGAAGGCGTGTCGGGGCGTCAACTGACCGTTTTCCGGGAGTGGTCCAACAAATGCAGGTGTGTCCAGGCGTTTTGAGGGCGGATGTCTGACGTCAAATCCGGGACCTGCATCGCTGGATCCATCGCAAATGGTAAGTAGGTCTAGGGCTGGTCTTGTTTTACGTGAGACTTTTTTAGTATAGCAGGACTGCACAAGCGTTTGCAGCCCTGCAATGCTATAATACACTCCCCCATAGGCGGCGTCAGGTTGATCGCACGAGCAGCAAAAAGTTGCTACGTGCGATCAACTCGGAATGACCCCCGTTGTGGGACATGGATACAGGGGTGTTGTAGTGATGGGAAACAGGTTTTTAAACTTCCAGGTGGGATTTGTAAGGGTTTTTCTAACTTTTTCCAAACTTGTATTTAAACATAAAAATTTCCATGGGGACATTTTAATGTACCCCAGATTACGCTAAACACTTTTACTTGCTGAAAAACACTTGTTGGCTATCAAATTTCCACCATTATTAAAAAATGTAAGAGACAACATTCGGGGTGTTTTAAGAGAGGCGGGGGCCCCATGTGCAGTTTCCGTCTGGGCCCCCCCTATCTAGGTGGCAGCACAGAGACTCTGGGCACTAGGAGACCCTAGCGCCGTACCACAGTCTAGTGCGTATGCTCAGGTCTCCAGGAAAATGGCGTGGCTGACATTTTCCCAGTGATTTTCCTACTGCGCATGCGCAAAACTCTAGGGAAAAAAATTCCCAGGGATTTGTGGCCACTAATTATTTTATGTAAATCGGTCGATGTTTTCTTACTGCGCATGCGTCTGAGCCACAGTGCGCGATTCGCAGTGAGTGAGTTGCGATGGTGGTTGCATTTTCGCACAGTGGGCGATTATCAAACTACTGTGCATGCGTTTGCACCGCAATGCGCAGGCGCTTCGCCAAATAGCGTCAGGATGGTGCAAAAATTTCAATTGCGCGGGGGTTCGCAAGGTGATTGACAGGAAGAGGACGTTTGTGGGTGGTAACTGACCGTTTTCTCGGAGTGTCAGGTAAAATGCAGGCGTTCCCATGCATTTTCAAGCCGGGTGTGTGACGTCAGCTCCGGCCCGATCAGCCTGATTTCTTCACACTGGAAGTAAGTATTGAGCTACGCACAGACTGCACAGAATGGGAAACACATTCGACGGTGAGTGTGAGCGGTTTCGCAGCTGTCCGCTGACTGAGGGGAATTTTTGCACAGTGTACACATGCAATCGCACACTTGCACGGGGTGAATTTTCACTCCCCCTGTGCGGCGACTGTCTGATCGCAGGACAGTGTAATTTGCAGCACCGCGATCAGGTCTGAATTAGGATCTTAGTCCCCTTGTGAGTGTAGGCCGTTGCGATGGTGTCAGAACTCACCCCATTCGCTGCGCTATCTCGCCCCAGATTCGCGTGTTTTTGTATGGAACCTTATGGAGCTGCTGCCAAAAATCTACAAATCCAGCGGTACGGTAAAGGCAGCATATAATCGCACATAGGGCCTCATTCAGAAAGGGCCCAGATTACACATTCGCTGCACATTTCTACGCAGCGACTGTGTGATAATATGCCCCTATCAGTAGCGGATCTTGCTACGTGCAAGCAGAAATTTTGCCCGGGGCGCCGCCGCCATGGCAAGATTAGCTACTGGTGCCGCCCGGTGCTGTGTAGATGCCCGGTGCGGTGCGCGATGAAGTAATCGCACAACACATTGCATTGTGGGAGCGGCACATAGACGCTAGAGGTCATAACTGACCTCTAGTGTCTATGCGGTGCTATGCGAGAGACGTCATGATGTCTCTCCCATAGATCCGAGGAGCGGCGCCGGCGGCCGGAGACGGAGGACAGCAGCGGTCAGGATGCAGGAGCGGTACTGGGGGCAATACTACTGGGGGCACAACTCTACAGGGGGCACAATACTGGGGGCAATACTACTAGGGGCACAACTCTACAGGGGGCACAGTACTGGGGGCAATACTACTGGGGGCACAACTCTACAGGGGGCAATACTATTGTGGGCACAACTCTACAGGGGGCACAGTACTGGGGGCACATATACTGAGGGCACGGATACGGGGGCATAACTGACCACGCCCCTTCCCCATGAAGTCACGCCCATATTTTTTTGCCCTGGGCACCACAAGGTCTAGATCCGGCCCTGGCCCCTATCAGTCTTTTCTGATCCGCTGAGGCCTCCAAGAACACAGCATCAGATCATCTGCGTGAGCGTAGATCTAAATTACCCTCAGGTTACTCTGGATGGCCGGGAAATTCACCCTGCTGCTTCAGCACGTCCACAAAGCAGGGCCGACATGTCAACATTTTCTACAGCGCTGCGCAGTGCGGCTTCCGCACATGCAAAAATCTAAAAAACATCAGAGATGTACGTAAACATTGGGTTTAAGTACATATCTGCATTAGGCTCTTACACACAGGGGCGCGAGCATCGCAGCTAATAGAACTGACCAGTAAAAGTCACCGGCGAGCTTTTAAGTGTAGACGATGTGTATTCTATAACAAACCTTGTCAGGCAATGCTGGTGTATTAGACAGTTTACGGTATTCCATGCATACATTATGCTAATTACCCTGTAGGTGCATGCTGGGATTGCTGTAGTACAACTGGCTGCACATCAAAGGGAAGAGACCAGATTCTGGGATTTTAATTTTAACGCTCGCCACCTGCGATTTCCATGGCTTATATCTAATCCCCTGAAGAACCTGTTCCAATATGATGCTATTTTTAAATGCTTCCAGCTCTTTGTGTCAATTCAAAGACTATGTTATATTGCAGAAATACCCCAATATTTAATCCCTCCCAAAAGCCTTGAAATATATATATGTAGATTTATAAATATCGCAAACCCGGTATTAAATGGAAAAAGCATTGGGGAACAAGGATGGTCCATCCCGAATTTGCCAGACGCACCTTTAATTGCACATTTTAGTTTGCAGCCACGTAGAGCAGTAATGGGCCACCTGACATTTTTCAAGGGCTGCATGTGCGCGCGCCCCCCCCCCCCCCAATCCTCAAAATGGTGGCATGATACCCTTAATGTTAGGAATGATAGCCCCAAAATGGTCTGACTTCAGAGCCACCACATCACTCATACCAAAATGCCCCCACATGGCCTCGCTTGGCCTGAAAAATTCCACCAAATGCGACTCGCCCATGACCCATGAGATGCAGCAAAATGGCCCAAATTTCTAAAGGCCGAAACATGGGCAAAATAAGCCCCACCCACTTCTGTGTAAACCCTGTCCCTTTAGTGTCGGGACAGGTGGCGGTATTTACTCAAAACAAGGTCGTGACCAAGAAATTGTGCATACTGACGGCATCGCACCCCTGGAATCAAGGGCCTGTGTATTTTGTGCCCTCTCCGCTTGGCACCCTTGGTATCAGCACTTACGTTTTTTTCAGGCCACAGTGCCTTAGACTTACTTAGACTTAATTGTTGTTAGTGTCCGGTAGGGTAAACTTGCCGACACTGTGTCAGACAGAGGCAGGGAATCTCGAATAATCGCACGACACTGGGATCGGTTTAGGCTGGCTTGCTTGGCATCATCAGTGGGTAAGTTCCGTGGTTGGAGTCTTGGGCAATCTGCTTTAGCCATGTTTTCTTTGGCACGTGCTATTTTCCCTCCATATTTAGGGGCTGGTATGGTGTTCTCTAGGCTCCATTCTGCAGACACGTCCAAACCACTTTAAACGCCGACTTTTAATATAGGATTTAATGGTGGATTGGTCTTGACAGAGTTTTTGGCTGATTCCGTTTCTCCAGCGGTCTGTTACTATTACTTGTAAGATGTTTCCTACTAAGCGCCTCATTCGGAAATGTTTAAGCCTTGTTAGTTTCGCAGTCTCTGACCCGGGTAATTAGTACATCCCCCCCCCCTTCCCTCTCAGCGTCAGGGCGTACAGAGCCGTCAGCATGCTGGAACTTTGCATATTAAGCCTAATACACACTAGGGGGTTGTCACGATCCGGGTATCTGGACGCCATTTCTTACCCATCAGATGCCTCCTAAGGCTGGCTCAGCGCTCCAGGACCGGATCCCATCTGTTATCCTGAGGTGTACATTCCTGTATCCTCTCCTGTCACTCTGGGACGCTGTCACAGTAAACGCCATATTACACCTGGCATGGCGTCTCCCGCGGCCTCCGCCGCCGTCCCTGAACTTCTGCATGCAGAGTGTCTGAGTGGCGATTACGTCAGCCGCGGCCTCCGCTGTGTCCGCGTGGTTGGATGTGCATCTGTCAGCCTGGCGCCTCCTGTCTCCGGTGGCCGGCGCCGCCATTACTGTTTTCATTACCACATGGATTACAAACCAAACTTCCCTCCAAGTGTCTGCATGGGCGCAGCCATCTTGGATTCTGTCAGCTGATCATTTCCACCAATCTGTTGTCAGTATTGATAATCTGCATAATTGCCTAGCCAATCCCTTCCTTGCTGCAGGTATAAATACACTGTGCCTGAGCAAGGAAGGCGTCAGTGCTTTGGTTGTCAAACCTAGTTCCTGTTTGTCTCTCTCCTGTGATTGTCTTCCAGGTTCCAGCTCCTGTCTCAAGACTTCCACCATAGAGACCCGCACCAGCATTCCACCTGCGGTGTAGCCTGACTCTCCAATCCATTGTGGATTCATCTGTTTCCAGCTACAACTTTACCTGCTTCCAGCTCAGCTTCCAGCAGAGTACAGCTTCCCTTAAAGGGCCGGTGTCCTTTCTACACTTTACCACTCTCCACCGGTATTATTATTTCTCCGCTCTCAAGTTCTACATTTCAGTTCATATTTCATCGCTCCCAAGTTCATTTATTATTTAACTGGTTCCAGCCAGTATCCACTCCGTGCTAACAACAGTCTGGTTCCAGCCAGTATCCACAGCAGCTGTTTTATCTTCAGCAACCCAGCTTTTCCTGGAACACCAGCTGGCACAATCCTGGGTTATCTCCATTGCTACAGTCGGGCCTGGTAAGGACTTTCCATCTAGAAGATCATAAGAACTATCTCACACTACCAGTGCCCTGTGGCTCCTGCCATCCTGTAGTACCCAGGAACTGTATTTATTCTTTGCTGACTTTTACGTTTTCTTTTACTGCTGCTGTGTTGCGGAGTTGTCATAATAAACATCATTGACTTTTATCCAAGTTGTCGTGGTCACGCCTTCGGGCAGTTATTATTCATGTTACTTACATGTCCAGGGGTCTGATACAACCTCCCAGGTTCCGGTACATCTCAGCCCCTACAACTGAGGCTGCCTCCCGTCAGCTCAGGCCCTCAGTTGTGACAGTAAGCACTGACCTAATGAATCCAGCCGGAGACCAGGATCAAGCGGCCAGGCCGATGCAAGAACTGGCAGCCCGACTAGAACATCAGGAGGCTGCACAGGGCCACATCATCCGCTGTCTCCAGGATCTCTCTACTCGGCTGGATGGGATTCAGACAACTCTCCGTGGATCAGGCGCGTCTGGTGCGTCAACCACAGTGACTCCAGCTATAACCCCACCCACCTTACCCATTTCTGCTCCACGTCTTCATCTTCCAACGCCAGCAAAATTTGACGGATCTCCAAGATTCTGCAGGGGATTTCTCAACCAGTGTGAGATTCAGTTTGAGCTACAACCTGGCAATTTTCCCAGTGACCGTACAAAAATTGCCTACATTATTTCTCTTCTCAGTGGCTCAGCCCTTGATTGGGCATCACCGTTATGGGAGAGGTCCGACACCCTGCTATCTTCCTACACTGCCTTCGTGTCAACATTCAGGCGCATCTTCGACGAGCCAGGCCGGGTAACCTCAGCTTCATCCGAGATTCTCCATTTACGCCAGGGGTCACGTACTGTAGGACAATATCTGATACAGTTCCAGATCCTGGCATCCGAACTGGCATGGAACGACGAGGCCCTGTATGCTGCATTCTGGCATGGCTTATCTGAGCGTATTAAAGATGAGTTAGCTACCAGAGACTTACCTTCTAAGTTAGATGAGCTAATCTCACTCTGCACGAAAGTTGATTTACGTTTCAGAGAGAGAGCAACTGAGCGTGGAAGATCATCTGCTCCAAAATCTTCTGCTCCTCCTCCTCTTCAACTGTCACCATCTAAAGATGAGCCCATGCAACTTGGCCGTTCCCGTTTAACTCCTGCTGAGCGCCGAAGACGTCTCTCCGAGTTTCTCTGTCTCTATTGTGCAGCTCCGTCTCACACCATTAATGCCTGTCCCAAACGTCCGGGAAACTCCAAATCCTAGCTCGCCAAGGAGAGGGCCGGCTAGGAGTAATGATCTCCTCTCCATCTCCTCAAGATTGTAATCTCCCAGTCTCGCTTCAAGTTGCTCAACGTTATCGGAACGTCATTGCCCTCCTTGATTCCGGAGCAGCTGGGAACTTTATTACCGAAGCCTATGTTAAACGGTGGTCCCTACCCACCGAGAGACTTCCTTCGTCCATTTCTTTAACTGCCGTGGATGGCAGCAAAATTTTTGATGCAGTTATTTCTTTAAGGACTCTACCAGTTCGTCTGAGAGTGGGAGTTCTTCATTCCGAACTTATTTCTTTTTTAGTGATTCCAAGAGCCACACATCCTGTGGTCCTGGGCCTCCCATGGCTCCGTCTTCACAATCCTACAATTGATTGGACGACTACGCAAATCCTGGCATGGGGTTCCTCCTGTGCTGAGACATGTTTGTTTAAAGTATTGCCTGTCTGTTCTTCCTCCCCCAGGTCGTCTGATGTTCCACCTCCTCCATATCAAGATTTCACGGATGTGTTCAGTAAAGCTTCTGCTGATATCCTTCCTCCTCATAGAGAATGGGACTGCCCGATTGATCTCGTTCCAGGGAAGGTTCCACCTCGAGGCCGAACTTATCCGTTGTCTCTGCCTGAGACGCATTCTATGGAGGAATATATTAAAGAGAACCTAGCAAAGGGGTTCATTCGACCTTCTTCTTCTCCAGCCGGCGCAGGCTTCTTTTTTGTAAAAAAGAAAGATGGTGGTCTGCGGCCGTGCATCGACTACAGAGGTTTGAACGACATTACCATCAAGAACCGTTATCCTTTACCCCTGATTACTGAGCTCTTTGACAGAGTTAGCGGAGCTACCATCTTTACAAAGCTGGACTTGCGAGGTGCATACAATCTCATCCGGATCCGTGAGGGTGACGAGTGGAAGACCGCCTTTAACACCCGTGACGGACATTATGAGTACCTCGTCATGCCCTTCGAATTGAGCAATGCTCCAGCTGTCTTCCAGCATTTTGTCAATGAGATCTTCAGAGACATTCTATACCGTCATGTCGTGGTCTATCTAGACGATATCCTCATTTTTGCCAACGATTTAGAGGAACATCGTTTTTGGGTTAAAGAGGTTCTGTCCCGTCTCCGTGTCAATCATCTCTATTGCAAATTAGAAAAATGCGTCTTTGAAGTCAAGTCCATTCCGTTTCTAGGGTACATTGTGTCCGGTTCCGGACTAGAGATGGATCCTGAGAAACTACAAGCAATCCAAAATTGGCCGGTACCCTTAACCCTCAAAGGGGTCCAGAGGTTCTTAGGGTTCGCCAACTATTACCGAAAGTTTATACGAGACTTTTCCACCATTGTGGCGCCTATTACTGCTTTCACTAAGAAGGGTGCTAACCCGTCCAAGTGGTCTGAAGAAGCCATGCAAGCATTTCATCTTTTAAAACAAAGGTTCATCTCTGCGCCTGTTCTGAAACAGCCTGACATCGACTCTCCTTTCATCTTAGAGGTGGATGCCTCCTCCGTTGGAGTAGGAGCGGTGTTATCTCAGAGGGCTAAAGATGGCCATTTACACCCTTGCAGTTTCTTCTCCCGGAAGTTCTCCCCAGCTGAGCGCAACTATGCCATTGGCGACCAGGAGTTGCTAGCCATCAAGCTCGCTCTAGAAGAGTGGAGGTATCTGTTGGAGGGAGCTTCTCATTCAATCACCATACTTACAGACCACAAGAACCTTTTATACCTGAAGGGCGCACAATGTCTCAACCCTCGTCAGGCCAGATGGGCACTTTTCTTTTCCAGGTTCGACTTTAAACTCCAGTTCTGTCCGGGCTCTCAGAATCGCAAGGCCGATGCCCTTTCCCGCTCATGGGAGCAAGAAAATGAGTCAGAGTCTTCAGACAAGCATCCTATTATAAATCCGTTGGCATTCTCCACGGTAGGGATGGACTCTACGCCCCCATCAGGGAAAAGTTTTGTGAAGCTGATGCTAAGGAAGAAGCTCATGCATTGGGCCCATGCTTCCCGTTTTGCCGGACATACAGGTATCCAAAAAACCCTGGAGTTTATCTCTAGGTCCTATTGGTGGCCAACTCTGAAAAAGGACGTCTTGGAGTTTATTGCATCTTGCCCAAAGTGTGCCCAACATAAAGTATCCCGCCAGTCGCCTGCGGGGCAACTGGTTCCACTATCCGTTCCCCGTCGACCATGGACCCACTTGTCGATGGATTTCATTACAGACTTACCCATTTGCAACAAGTTCAATACCATCTGGGTGGTAGTTGACCGGTTCACCAAGATGGCACACTTCATTCCTCTCACCGGTCTTCCGTCAGCTTCCAAGTTGGCTCAAGTATTCATACAAGAGATCTTCCGACTCCACGGTCTTCCTGAAGAAATTATCTCAGATCGAGGAGTTCAATTCACAGCCAAATTCTGGCGAAGTTTATGTCAAGTCCTCCAAGTCAAGCTAAAGTTTTCCACGGCTTACCATCCTCAGACCAATGGTCAAACCGAGAGGGTGAATCAGGACTTGGAGGCCTTCCTCCGCATCTATGTGTCCTCCTCTCAAGATGACTGGGTTCAATTACTTCCCTGGGCCGAGTTCTGTCATAACAACCAGTATCATTCTTCATCTGCTTCAACACCATTCTTCACTAACTTTGGATTCCACCCTAAAGTCCCTGAGTTCCAATCGCTTCCAGCAACTTCTGTTCCCGCAGTGGATATCACCTTGCATCAGTTTGCCAATATCTGGAAGAGCGTACGATCAGCTCTGCTCAAGGCATCGTTCAGGTACAAGAAGTTTGCGGATAAGAAGCGTCGAGCAGTTCCTGCTCTCAAGGTGGGTGATCGGGTATGGTTATCCACGAAGAATTTGAGGTTAAGAGTTCCCAGTATGAAGTTTGCACCTCGCTATATCGGTCCTTTCAAGATTGAACAAGTCATCAATCCTGTTGCTTACAGACTCCAGTTGCCTCCCTTCTTAAAAATACCCAGGACATTCCATGTTTCCCTGTTGAAACCGCTGATCTTGAATCGGTTTCATTCCTCACTTCCTCCAACTCCGAAAGTCCAAACTCAACGAGGCGTTGAGTATGAAGTGGCCAAGATCCTGGACTCACGTCACCGTTACGGTCAACTACAATATCTTATTGACTGGAAGGGTTATGGTCCCGAGGAACGTTCATGGACCAATGCTTCTGATGTCCATGCTCCTGCCTTGGTCAGGAGATTCCATTCCAAGTTTCCTCAAAAGCCAAAGAAGTGTCCTGGGGCCACTCCTAAAGGGGGGGGTGCTGTCACGATCCGGGTATCTGGACGCCATTTCTTACCCATCAGATGCCTCCTAAGGCTGGCTCAGCGCTCCAGGACCGGATCCCATCTGTTATCCTGAGGTGTACATTCCTGTATCCTCTCCTGTCACTCTGGGACGCTGTCACAGTAAACGCCATATTACACCTGGCATGGCGTCTCCCGCGGCCTCCGCCGCCGTCCCTGAACTTCTGCATGCAGAGTGTCTGAGTGGCGATTACGTCAGCCGCGGCCTCCGCTGTGTCCGCGTGGTGGATGTGCATCTGTCAGCCTGGCGCCTCCTGTCTCCGGTGGCCGGCGCCGCCATTACTGTTTTCATTACCACATGGATTACAAACCAAACTTCCCTCCAAGTGTCTGCATGGGCGCAGCCATCTTGGATTCTGTCAGCTGATCATTTCCACCAATCTGTTGTCAGTATTGATAATCTGCATAATTGCCTAGCCAATCCCTTCCTTGCTGCAGGTATAAATACACTGTGCCTGAGCAAGGAAGGCGTCAGTGCTTTGGTTGTCAAACCTAGTTCCTGTTTGTCTCTCTCCTGTGATTGTCTTCCAGGTTCCAGCTCCTGTCTCAAGACTTCCACCATAGAGACCCGCACCAGCATTCCACCTGCGGTGTAGCCTGACTCTCCAATCCATTGTGGATTCATCTGTTTCCAGCTACAACTTTACCTGCTTCCAGCTCAGCTTCCAGCAGAGTACAGCTTCCCTTAAAGGGCCGGTGTCCTTTCTACACTTTACCACTCTCCACCGGTATTATTATTTCTCCGCTCTCAAGTTCTACATTTCAGTTCATATTTCATCGCTCCCAAGTTCATTTATTATTTAACTGGTTCCAGCCAGTATCCACTCCGTGCTAACAACAGTCTGGTTCCAGCCAGTATCCACAGCAGCTGTTTTATCTTCAGCAACCCAGCTTTTCCTGGAACACCAGCTGGCACAATCCTGGGTTATCTCCATTGCTACAGTCGGGCCTGGTAAGGACTTTCCATCTAGAAGATCATAAGAACTATCTCACACTACCAGTGCCCTGTGGCTCCTGCCATCCTGTAGTACCCAGGAACTGTATTTATTCTTTGCTGACTTTTACGTTTTCTTTTACTGCTGCTGTGTTGCGGAGTTGTCATAATAAACATCATTGACTTTTATCCAAGTTGTCGTGGTCACGCCTTCGGGCAGTTATTATTCATGTTACTTACATGTCCAGGGGTCTGATACAACCTCCCAGGTTCCGGTACATCTCAGCCCCTACAACTGAGGCTGCCTCCCGTCAGCTCAGGCCCTCAGTTGTGACAGGGGTAAATTTACTAAGATGGGAGTTCTATTTAAGATGGGATGTTGCCCATAGCAACCAATCAAATTCCAGGTATTATCTTCTAGAAGGTGCTAGATAAATGAGAAGTAGAAGCTGATTGGTTGCTATGGGCAACATCCCATCTTAATTAGAACTCCCATCTTAGTAAATATACCCCTAGGTGATCCCAGCCGACGCTGATATTGCTGGCGGCGAGGACCCGGCATCGCCAAGTGCATACACACTTGCCGATGCCTGCAAGGAATGGATCAGTGGCGTAACTACTGCCCCCGCAGCCCTCGCGGTGGCTTGGGGGCGAGGGGCTGCGGGGGCGCCGCCACTGATTTAGAGCAGATTGACATGCGGACGAGCGTCCGCATGTCAATATGCTGTCTCCTCTCCATCCCTGCTGTAACGGGACACGGAGGGCACAGCGCGCCGCGCGCGCCTCTCCAGTGTCCATCCTGCGTCTCCGTCCGTCTGGTCTAATAATGGAAGTGTCGTTCGTGAGCTCTGATTGGTTCATGAACCGGCACTTCCTTTATTAGACCAGAGAGACGGAGATGCAGGAGGGACATGAGAGAGGCGCGCGCTGTGCCCTCCTTGTCCCTCCTTCACAGCAGCGAGGGGGGGGAGGGGGGACATGTATGGCACTGAGGGGGCATGTATGGCACAGGGGGCATATATGGCACTGAGGGCATATATGGCACTGAGGGGGCATGTATGGCACAGGGGGCATATATGGCACTGAGGGGGCATGTATGGCACAGGGGGCACCGAGGGGGCATATATGGCACTGAGGGGGCATGTATGGCACAGGGGCACTGAGGGGGCATGTATGCCACAGGGGGCACTGAGGGGGCATATATGGCACTGGGAGGGCACTGAGGGGGTATATATGGCACTGGGGGGGAAGTGTGGGGGCATATATGGCACTGAGGGGGCATATATGGCACTGGGGGGGGGGTACTGAGGGGGATATATGGCACTGCATGTGTACCTGGCACATGGGGGGGGGGCTATATTTGGCACTGGGGGCACGTGAGCACCTGGCACTGTGGGGGAATATCTGGCACTGGGGGCATATGTGGCACTGGGGGAGGGGGGGGGGCTATATTTGGCACTGGGGGCATGTGAGTACCTGGCACTGTGGGGGAATATGTGGCACTGGGGACATATGTGGCACTGGGAGCACAGCCCTAGCAACAAGCACTACCCCCTAGCAACGAGCATGACGCCCAGTGCATGAAACTCCTGGCAACGAGCATGACACCCAGTGCATGAAACACCTGGCAACGAGCATGACACCCTGAGCATGAAAACCCCTGGCACCGTGCATGGAACCAAGAGCATGAAACCCCTGGCAACGAGCAGGTAATTTAAAAGTAATTAGAAGCCTTACTGTAGGACTTAATGTGTAATGGGCATTACGGTTTGTGGCATAATGTATCACGGACATTGCGGTGTGTGTCATAATGTGTCACAGGCATTACGGTGTGTGGCATACTATATCACGTGCATTGTGGTATGTGGTATAATGTCTCAGGGGCATTGCAGTGTGGCATAATGTATAACGGGCATTGCGGTATGTGTCACAGGTATTATGGTGTATGGTATACTATATCACGGGCATTGTGATATGTGGTATAATGTCTCAGGGTCATTGCAGTGTGTGGCATAATGTATCACGGACATTGCGGTATGTGTCATAATGTGTCGGGCATTACTGTGTGTTGTATACTATATCACGGGCATTGTGGTATGTTGTATAATGTCTCAGGGTCATTGCAGTGTGTGTCATAATGTGTCACAGGCATTGTATGTGCTATAATCTATCAGGGGCATTGCAGTGTGTAGCATAATGTATAACGGGCATTGCGATTCCTGTCGTCATGTGTCACAGGCATTACGGTGTGTGGCATAATGTGTCACAGGCATTACGGTGTGTGGCATAATGTGTCACAGACATTGTATGTGCTATAATGTATCAGGGGCATTGCAGTGTGTAGCATAATGTATAACGGGCTTTGCGATTCCTGTCGTCATGTGTCACAGGCATTACGGTGTGTGGCATAATGTGTCACAGGCATTACGGTGTGTGGCATAATGTGTCACAGGCATTACGGTGTGTGGCATAATGTGTCGGGGGCATTATGGTGTGTGCATATTGTGTCATGTGCATTATTGTGCGTGGAATAATGTCTAAGGGCCATTGCAGTATGTGGCATAATGTATACTGGGCATTACCATAAGGAGGAAAAATGACAAATAATGTAAGGGGCATGAATCAGGATTATTTTTCTTTCCAGTGGTGGCTAACGTCTGGGCGTGCAGGTTGCAAAACTGGGGTATAAGGAAGTCTTTTCCTGCAATACCACGCCCCTTTATGCAAAGCCACGCCCATTCCAATGAAGCCACACCCCCTTTTGGCGGCGCACGTCGAAGGCGCGCGCATGTTTGTCCCTTTCATGGTGCCAATTATGGGGGATGGGGGATTGGGGGAGGGAGGGGGGCGCCGAAGAATTTTTTGGCTTGGGGGAGAAAAACTTCTAGTTACGCCACTGGAATAGATCGATGGTGCGGGGGGCGGGGGAATGACGGCCATGCCATAGGCTGACGTTAACGAGGACCTCCCTCGTCTGTACATGTTCAGAGGAGAGAGGGAATCATTAACGATGCGCGGGAGTGCGCATCGTTAACAACACTGAGTATACACACTGGAAGAGAATGTGAAAGATCTCGGGCCCTTCTGAGAGAGATCTTTCACTTTCTTCCTCGTCTAGTGTGTATGGGGCTTTAGTTATATCTTTTATTTTTATTTAGCTCAGTAATATACAGTCTTTGATTTCAATTAACTTCAAAACTTGTCTTTATTTGATCTTTAAATGAAAGATGAATAGCAGCTGTGTTACCAGTGTTTGAGTGAGAATACATTACAATATAACAGGCTGTGTGAATTATATTCAGAATATATTAATAGCAATGGAGTCTGTATTCAAATATTTGTTATAATCTCCTATATAATAGCCCAGATCTGTGACTTTGTGATTCATTTGCTAACGCTGGGCGGAGTCACAACAGTGGGAGGAGTTAGTCAAATGAGTCACAGATCTGGCCAAATCTACAGGAGACTAGGAGCAGAAGCAGATAGTATGGGCATGGCACAGGCAGGGGTGCATACCTCCCAGCTTTCTGCAGGAGCTTTCTTCAGACAGAAGGAGGAACACACACTCGGCAAAAAGGGGGCGTGGCTTCACGGGAGGGCCCCGTTTTCGTCAATGAGGGGGCATGCCCAGCGCTCTGTGAGCTGCTGGCATGCCCCCAGGGGCTGATTATGAGTCCGGGGGGGGGGGGGGGGGGCACTTGAGACAGGGGAGCCCTATCTCATTGCTGTGCCTGCTGTGGGTTGGGGACGTGGCCTAATCGCGGGACGCTAGGCCACGCCCCCTTACGCAAATTCCGTTTTGTTTGTTTTTTTTAAATGGAATTTTGGCCCCTCAGCTAGCAGCTAGGGCTACATCCAGAGGAGGTGGTCGCTCCCCCCTACACACCCGCACAGGCAGAAGAAAGCAGGGAGACTGCTGCCTCCCTGCAACACCACAGACCTGCCAACACGCAGCAGCGTGTGCTGACAGTAGCACAATGCTGCCGTTGTTGCTGGCTGGACGGGGGGGGGGGGGGGGCTTCTGAGCTGGGACAGAGCTACTCGAGCCGGGGGGCCCCCTAAAACTGTGGGGCCAGCGGTACGTACCCCCTGCCCCCCCCCTTAATCCGGCTCTGCTGCTGGAACCCCCCCCTTAATCCATACCCCCTGATACCCCCTCTCCCTCTGTCTCCACTATTCACCGCTGCTCTGCTAAGCAGAACAGCGAGTACAGGAGCTTTCCAACTGACCCCCCCCCGTTACCGCGGGACACTGCGACCCGCGGGTGGGCCAGCGGGATAGACCCAAAAAAATGGGACTGTCCCGCGAAAATCGGGACATTTGGGAGGTATGGGGGTGTGTGAGGGGGTATGCCGTACAGACAGACGGGCACCGGCTCACTGTGTGCTTGACCCCCCCCCCCCCTCTCTGGCGTGGAGGAGCGTCACTTTCTGGCACACTCCACGCTTCTTAGCTGCAGTTTTGTGGGGCACCTGCCGCTGTGCAGGTTCCGTACTGCCTCTGTTATCTCCAGCCCCGGCAACCCCACCGCTAGCTGCAGCGCTGCCACCCACAGTGAGGTGCGCCCAGCTCCTTCACACACTTTAGCCGGCGGGTAACGCTGCAGAAGTCCGAGCTGCTTGCAGGCTCCGACCCCCTCCTCCCTCCAGCCGCAGCATCTCCTGGGGGCTAACCAGTCACTCCCAGTCTCCCCTTACCACAGTGCCCGGCAGCTGCGCGAGGTCTGCGGTGTGTGACTGAGGAGGGGGGGAGGGATGCGGACGGGTAGAGGAAGCAGGACTCCAGCCTAAGAGAGTCAGCCATGCCAAGTCTCCACCAGCAGCAGATCCCAACAGGTTGGAGTGGAACAGCAGCAGCCAGCAGCAGTGACTCCGGTAAGACACATCTGTCTGTCACCACTGTTTTGTCCCTAATACCAATCTCTCCCGTGCCCTGTGTTCTGTCATGTCCCTGTCACCCCTGGCCTTGCCCTGCCACCCTTATCCTGGCCCTTTCACCCTTATCC
This sequence comes from Pseudophryne corroboree, assembly GCF_028390025.1. Taxonomy (NCBI): domain Eukaryota; kingdom Metazoa; phylum Chordata; class Amphibia; order Anura; family Myobatrachidae; genus Pseudophryne; species Pseudophryne corroboree. Next base: position 39,356,154 of record NC_086452.1, on the reverse strand, counting down.
TGGCCCTGTCACCCTTATCCTGGCCCTGTCACCATTATCCTGGCCCTTTCACCCTTATCCTGGCCCTTTCACCCTTATGCTGGCCCTGTCACCCTTATGCTGGCCCTGTTACCCTTATGCTGGCCCTGTTACCCCTATCCTGGCCCTGTTACCCCTGTGCTTGCCCTGTCAACCCTATACTGGCCCTGTCACCCCTGTCCAGTTCCTGCCACCCCTACCCTGGCCTGTCACCCCTATCCTGTCCCTGTCATTTCTGTCCTGGCCCCGTCGCCCCTGTCCTGGCCCCGTCACCCCTTTTCTGACCCTGTCACCCCTGTCCTGGTCCCGTCAACCCTGTCCTGACCCTGTCACCCCTGTCCTGGCCCTGTTACTGCATACCCTCCAACTACCTTTTTGGCAGGTACAGTACCCGCAGCGCCTCCAGACCTCTCCCCAATGCACCACACCTCCGCACCTTCCCCTCCACCCCTTCCCCACACGCTGTGCCTCCAGACCCCCTACACCACCCGCGGCTCCCACTCCTCCGCCCCTTCACCACCCACAGCACCTCCAGGCCCCCTCCACCATCCACCCCCTTTATATGTCTCCCCCCACACCTGCCCCCCTCCACCCGCAGCATCTGCAGACACCCTCATCCATCCGTGGTCCCCCCCTCACCAACCCCTTCCCCACCAATGGCACCACCGCACCTGCCCCTCCACCACCAGCAGCACCTCCGGACCTCCTTCCCTATGCGCCGCACCACCCGTACCTGCCCCTCCCCTACCCATGGCGCCTGCGGACCCCTACCCCACCCCCAGCACTCCCGCCCCTTCCCATCCCACAGCACCTCCGGAACCCTTCACCCATCCACAACATCCCCACACCTGCCCCTCTCCCACCCATGGCACCCCTGCCCCTCCCCCACCTGCAGTGACTCCGGACCCCTCCCCAATCTGCATCCCCCACTCCTCTGCCCCTCCCCCACCCGCAGCACCTCCCGACTCTTCCCCATCCGGGCCCCACCCCCACTTCTGCCCCCCCTCCACCTGCAGCATCTACAGACACCATCCGCAGTCCCCCCCGCACCCGCTACATTCTGTACATCGTGCCCTGCAGGTGCTGTTCACGCCGTCGCAAGGGGCTGCGCCTCCTTCACCATCGCATGCCCTTTCATTGTGCAATATTTAACCACTAACAAAGGAATGCAGGTAATACTTTATATAATACAAATATTGAACCCCAGAAAAGCATGCAAGGGTTAAGGGGGCGTAGCCCCTTGCGACGGTGTGAAGAGCGCCCGTAGGGCGCGATGAAGCACCTAGTTAGGGTATATGTTCAGTCTATAAAATCACCTGGAAGGTGGTAATTCCAAGATGATCGCAGCAGGAAATTTTTTAGCAGTTGGGCAAAACCATGTGCACTGCAGGGGGGGACAGATATAACATGTGCAGAGAGAAATAGATTTAGGTGTGGTGAGTTCAATCTGCAATCTAATTTGCAGTGTAAAAATAAAGCAGCCAGCATTTACCCTGCACAGAAACAAAATAACCCACCCAAATCTAACTCTCTCTGCACATGTTATATCTGCCTCCCCTGCAGTGCACATGGTTTTGCCCAACTGCTAAAAAATTTCCTGCTGCGATCAACTTGGAATTACCCCCGAAGTCTCCTGCATATCACAGACCCCATTATTCTGATGCCAATGTAACTATAATGTGACAGAAGAACCCCCCAACAGAGATGCACAGACACAAAGCACCGGGTACACCTGCATATGACACTGGATACAATGTGTCCAGATATAACTAGCGGCCGGCCAGCAGCGCCCTCTGGTGGCGGTTAGATAAAGAGCAGCCGCAGCAGCAGCTGCTCCCCTCCTCCTCCCTGAGAGCTTCCCTGTGGCTGACAACATCCGGCCGGTCTTGTGAGACATCGCCGGGGACCTGGAGCTGGCTGACACCGAGGAGAGGAGCCTGCATGGTAATAGCCGGAGGCGGGTGTGTAATGCACGGGTAGGGGGCTGGTGGGGTGTCTCTACCTTGCATTGTGTGCTGTGCAGGGACCTGTAACTCCCCCTCTCGGCATTGCTCTCTGTTATCAGCTCTGTGCAGGAGCATGCAGCCTGCATATACCGTCTCTGTGTGTCCTAGCGTGGGTGGCGGTCTCTGTGTAACTAGGGTGGGCACTTGTCTCCCTTCTAACTGTTAGCGGACTACATTTCCCATCATGCTCTGCCATTGACTGTCTCTGTGGGGCATCATGGGAAATGTAGTCCGGGAGACAGTTAAAGGTCCACTGTTATAGTACTTTATTATTAGCTACTGGGAGAGATTTAAATGTCTGAGTCGGGTTTTCTGTTCTGTTCTGGTTCCCAGGAGTTATTATTATCTATTACTGTGCATCATTCAGGCTCCCTTCTGGCATGTTTCTTGCAATGTTAAAATGTTACTTTGTTAATGTATACTGGGTGCTGCATGGACTGTATATAGATTATGTGTTAGGGGAGACTTCAGGTGCTGGAATCTGGCTGAGCTACCTGCTGTAATTTTCAGTTTGAGTAAAGCGCCCTACACCCAGGGCGACGGTGACGGGCGATATGAACGATATTGCTCAGAAATGAACAATATATCGTTCATGTCGTTTAGTATGTAGGCACCAGCAATTTAGATGTCCCAAAATCTGTGTCTTAAGCGCCCTACACACCGGGTGACGGCAGCAATTTGGACGATGAACGATCTGAATGATAATCGTTATCATCCAAATTGTTTTGCATTGCAAAACGTCGGGAAACCAACGATGAACGACGGCGGGGACGCGCATCATTCATCGTTTGTGCCTACACACGATATGAACGATGTATCGCCCATCACCGTAGCCCAGTGTGTAAAGGGCCCTACTCACTGGCCGAGGTGCCCGACGGCCGATACGGCCGACGAGCGACCCGGCGGCGGGGGGGGCAGTGACGGGGGGAGTGAAGCTTCTTCACTCCCCCCGTCACCCGGCTCCATAGACGTGCAGGCAAATATGGACGAGATCGTCCATATTGGCCTGCATGCACAGCCGACAGGAGACCAGCGATGAACGAGCGCGGGGACGCGCATCGTTCATCGCTTAAGTCTCCACACTGAAAGATATGAACGAGATCTCGTTCATTTATGAACGAGATCGTTCATATCTTTCAAAATATCGGCCAGTGTGTAGGGCCCATAAGACGCTTTACTCAATTTATGTTGGATAACCAGTATTACCAGTATGTTACCAGTACAACCAGTCAGTGGATTAATAGTTGGTTGTTTGCCTCTCCAATTTATTATGTTGTCGGATCAGCCCTAGCTATAATTCTGTCTCTTATTCCTCATTCTTGCATTGACGCTAATTATCTGAATTAAATGTAAAATTATGTTAAAAGCTGGACTGAAAATGTTCCTTGCAGAATGGATATCTCTCTCGCATTCTCTCACTCTCTCTCTCTCTCTCTCTCTCTCTCGCATTCTCTCTCTCTCGCATTCTCTCTCTCTCTCGCATTCTCTCTCTCTCGCATTCTCTCTCTCTCTCGCATTCTCTCTCTCTCTCGCATTCTCTCTCTCTCTCTCTCTCTCTCTCGCATTCTCTCTCTCTCTCGCATTCTCTCTCTCTCTCGCATTCTCTCTCTCTCTCGCATTCTCTCTCTCTCTCGCATTCTCTCTCTCTCTCGCATTCTCTCTCTCTCTCGCATTCTCTCTCTCTCTCGCATTCTCTCTCTCTCTCTCTCTCGCATTCTCTCTCTCTCTCTCTCTCGCATTCTCTCTCTCTCTCGCATTCTCTCTCTCTCTCGCATTCTCTCTCTCTCTCGCATTCTCTCTCTCTCTCTCTCTCGCATTCTCTCCATTCCCGCCTGCAGCCGCAATCCGCATAGGTTTTTATGGGGGATGCAATGTTGCCAGATTTACCAACTGGGCTCACAGCGCGTTCGTGATATATATATATTTTTTTTTATGCCTCCACTTCATTTTATTTGGACTATATCCCTCCCTCCTATTGTGTTTGTTTATGGACTGTCGCAGCCCATAACTCCATATGAGCGGTAAATTGGTACTCGGCACTGCTTTACTTCTCCGCGGCGGGCGATCCTCTCCAGTGCACGGGTCGTAATCCGAGAGCCCTCTCGCCATTTGCTCCTTGGACAAAGTCACATACTGCCAGTAATGCACTCTCTGAGACAGCCTGGGTGCTGATCAGACGTCTCTTTATTGCGTCATGTGACCTGTACGTTGACCATTGATTCCTTTTTTTTCTTTTTCTTTATCACAATGAGAAACTTTCGAAATTTCCCCACACTACTAGTCCCCTTCCCAGCGTCATCTGTCTTTATTCATTCATATTGTTCTGTGTTCTCTTAACAGGAAACATTTAGCACGGGTCGCAGCCGGGAGCCTGACACGGGAGCTACTTGGCTGCGACCCACATCAGAGCCCCCTTTCCCACTGCACTCCCCCAACCCGGCATATTGCGGGGTTGGTGACGCGGCAGGGGCGGCGCTGGGAGATCACATGATCTCCCAGCGCCGCCCTTCCATACAGTGTAAACGGGAGCCGTGTCGCATCGACACGACTTCCGTTTACACTACAACCCTACCCGGATCATTCCTGTGTCCTACCCGGGTAGGATTCACGGGTCACCTGATCCGGGTTTTTGCAGAGGGATCCTTTTCCACTAGCAAAAAACACGGGTAAATGCGCGCCCCCCGTTTTTTTTCCCCTTGCACCATCTGGGGGACTTAGAAATGACTCCAGGGTAGCCACAGTCACCCATAGGCAGACCCTTTAAGAACATCATAACTCCTTCTATGCTTTCTTAACCCTATCACTACCATGCGGGGTCATTGTGTGTGTGTGTGTGTGTGTGTGTGTGTCTGTGTGTGTCTGTGTGTCTGTGTCTGTGGGTGGGGTGGGGTGTTTGTCATCCACCGGAACTCGTGCTCCATTTGTTTTTCTCTAATTTCAAATGGTATCTGGACTCTGGCTTGGCACTCATTATGTCGACACCCTTTGGTCAACAGTGAATAGGTTGACACAAACATGCAAAAGTGTCGACATGAGTATCACACTTTTTCTCTAACGTCCTAGTGGATGCTGGGACTCCGTCAGGACCATGGGGAATAGCGGGCTCCGCAGGAGACAGGGCACATCTAAATAAAGCTTTTAGGATCACATGGTGCGTACTGGCTCCTCCCCCTATGACCCTCCTCCAAGCCTCAGTTAGGTTTTTGTGCCCGTCCGAGAAGGGTGCAATCTAGGTGGCTCTCCTAAAGAGCTGCTTAGAAAAAGTTTTTTTTTAGGTTTAAATCTCAGTGAATCCTGCTGGCAACAGGATCACTGCATCGAGGGACTTAGGGGAGAGATTTCCAACTTACCTGCGTGCAGGATGGATTGGAGTCTTAGGCTACTGGACACTTAGCTCCAGAGGGAGTCGGAACACAGGTCCTCCTGGGGTTCGTCCCGGAGCCGCGCCGCCGATCCCCCTTACAGACGCTGAAGACGGAGGTCCGGAAAGCAGGCGGCAGAAGACTCCTCAGTCTTCATGAAGGTAGCGCACAGCACTGCAGCTGTGCGCCATTGTTGCTACACGTCTCACTGATTCAGTCACGGAGGGTGCAGGGCGCTGCTGGGGGCGCCCTGGGCAGCAATATTAAATACCTTTTAGTGGCAAAATAAATACATCACATATAGCCATTAAGGCTATATGTATGTATTTAACCCAGGCCAGTTTTCTTAAAACCCGGGAGAAAAGCCCGCCGAAAAAGGGGCGGAGCTTATTCTCCTCAGCACTCAGCGCCATTTTCCTGCTCAGCTCCGCTGGTGAGGAAGGCTCCCAGGACTCTCCCCTGCACTGCACTACAGAAACAGGGTAACAAAGAGAAGGGGGGCATAATTTGGCGATATTGATATATTAAAAGCGCTTATATCAAAAACAACACCTTCTAGGGTTGTTTATATACATTTATAGCGTTTTTGGTGTGTGCTGGCAAACTCTCCCTCTGTCTCCCCAAAGGGCTAAGAGGGTCCTGTCTTCGATTAGAGCATTCCCTGTGTGGCTGCTGTGTGTCGGTACGTGTGTGTCGACATGTATGAGGACGATGTTGGTGTGGAGGCAGAGCAATTGCCGGTAATGGTGATGTCACCCCCTAGGGAGTCGACACCGGAATGGATGGCTTTAGTTATGGAATTACGTGATAATGTTAGCACATTACAAAAGTCAGTTGACGAAATGAGACGGCCGGAAAACCAGTTAGTACCGGCTCAGGCGTCTCAGACACCGTCAGGGGCTGTAAAACGTCCCTTACCTCAGTCAGTCGACACGGGTACCGACACAGATGAATCTAGTGTCGACGGTGAAGAAACAAACGTATTTTCCAATAGGGCCACACGTTATATGATCACGGCAATGAAGGAGGCTTTGCAGATCTCTGATACTGCTGGTACCTCAAAAAGGGGTATTATGTGGGGGGTGAAAAAACTACCTGTAGCTTTTCCAGAATCAGAGGAATTGAATGACGTGTGTGACGAAGCGTGGGTTAACCCAGATAGAAAACTGCTAATTTCCAAGAAGTTATTGGCATTATACCCTTTCCCACCAGAGGTTAGGGCGCGCTGGGAAACACCCCCTAGGGTGGATAAGGCGCTCACATGTTTATCAAAGCAAGTGGCGTTGCCGTCTCCTGATACGGCCGCCCTCAAGGATCCAGCAGATAGGAGGCTGGAAACTACACTGAAGAGTATATACACACATACTGGTGTTATACTGCGACCGGCAATAGCCTCAGCCTGGATGTGCAGTGCTGGGGTAGTGTGGTTGGATTCTCTGACTGAAAATATTGATACCCTGGATAGGGACAGTATTTTATTGACTCTAGAGCAATTAAAGGATGCTTTTCTTTATATGCGAGATGCTCAGAGGGATATTTGTACTCTAGCATCAAGAGTAAGCGCGATGTCCATATCTGCCAGAAGAAGTTTATGGACGCGACAGTGGTCAGGTGATGCGGATTCCAAAAGGCATATGGAAGTATTGCCATATAAAGGAGAGGAATTATTTGGGGTCGGTCTTTCGGACCTGGTGGCCACGGCAACTGCCGGCAAATCCACTTTTTCTTTATCATCCACTAGGGGTCACTGGAGTACTCTTGGGATATGGACGGCTTCCACCGGAAGAAGGCACTGAATAAATTAATTTTTGAGACTACTCCTCCCCTCCATATCCTCGAGCACTTCAGTGTTTTTTCTGTGCTCGACACAGTTAGAAGGCATAGTGGAGCTCGTCCACGAAGTATTGGAATTTTTTTTTTAGTTCCTAAGTTTTTCTTCTTTCAAGGATTTCCACGTCCTTTCCCCCCTTCTAACAGGCGTGGGTCAGGGACAGTGGAAGCGGCTGAGAACAGCCGTGAGTGTCGGACCTCTCTGTAAAGAGCTCCCTCACTCCACCTGCAGGCTGCCTGCAAAAAGCTGGACGGAGCTTGGATGAGAAGCCCCGTCATAGACTTTGGTCACGGTCCAGGTATGTTAGGGGCGGTCAGCTCTTGCTGCCGCTCCACTGTTGGGGATTGTATTGGGTACTCACCGCTGCCCGGAGCGCGTGTGCATGGGCCGCGTCACGGCTCCATGCGGCGCGCTCTCACTCTCCGCTCCCAGCATCTTAAATACCAGACCGCTGCTCCCCGGCGCCGCAGCAGCGCTGCCTGGCTACACAGACACTCCGCAAAATGTGTGTGGCGGGCGGGAGCGCGTGTGCATAGGCCGCTCCAGGGCTCTATGCAGCACGCTCGCTGCTTCCGCTATCCGCCCGCAGCAGCCGAGGAGTTCCCGCTGCCTGGGCCTACAGGTACAGGCCGCTCACACGGCCCTATGCAGACTTCCACAGGCCCCGACCCGGTGCTGTACACGGAGGTCGTGGGAGTGGGGGGGGGGAGACATTGGCAGTATTTGGCATGCTTAATATGTTAATGTTCTCCTGTCTGTTCCAGGTTTCCTTTATTACATCTCGGCTAAGAGTGGTACTAGGGGAATTTTGGGGTCAGTTTTCTTATTGCTGGCAGGCACTGCACTTGCCTGATATATACCAGGAACTTTGGTGTTATTACTGAGTCGTGCAGTCTGTCTGTGTGTAGTTTGTATTGTCTGTCTTTTATAATGAGTAAGACACCAGCAAAATCTAAGAAACATTTTTCATGTCATGTCTGTAAGAGTGTGTTGCCTGATGGATCCACCATATGTACAGCATGTGTTGTTAATACAGCCATAAATACGATTTCAGAAGTAAAACCACCATCTCTGGACCCTCCATGGGCTTTACTTGCAGATGTATTAGTTGGTTTACAATCAGAGCTGGCCGCCTCTCGTGAAGAAAGAGAGGCGGCAAGATCTGAGTTTAAAATGAGACCATTTGAGTTACCAGAGTCTCAATCTGGTCAGAGGCCCACCTTGAGTGGAAAAGATAAATTTCCTTTTCCTAATAATTCTCCAGTCTCTGGGATACTAGACCTCACTGAACAGGAGTATGAGGAGGGCGAAATAGGGCAACAGTCAGATAGTGACGATTTTGACAGCCCAGGTATTGACAATCTCATCAGAGCAGTACGTCAGTCGCTGGAGTTTACGGAAACTGAGGAGCCCCTGACGAATGATGAGGTAGTTTTTACTAAACGACAGAGATCTCCGATGTGTTTCCCTATTTCGGAATCTCTTAATAAAATGTTACTGGAATCACGGAAAAATCCGGATAAACGGTTTTCTATTCCTCGTAGATTTAAATCGAGTTACCCGTTTCCAGAGTCCATGACAGCTACTTGGGAGAACCCACCATTGGTGGATTCATCCGTATCCAAACTTACAAGGAAGTTAACCATACCAGTACCAACTGCTACTACGCTTAAAGACCCTGCAGATCGTAAAATAGAGGCTATGCTAAGGTCCATGTATACAGCAGCTGGAGTGCTGCTGAGACCTGGGTTGGTTGGCATTTGGGTTACTAAAGCTTTAATGGTATGGATAAAAGAGCTCAAGTCGGCTCTGCAAGATGACCATCTTATACTTCTCGCGGATCAAATCTGGGAAGCTGCTGAATATCTATGTACAGCTTCTACTGACGTCTGTCAGCTTACTTCTCGCCTGTCCTCATCGCTAGTCATAGTACGACGAGCACTTTGGCTGCGTTCTTGGCAGGCGGAGACGGAGGTTAAAAAAGGTATAGAGGCATTGCCTTATGATGGCGAGAAGCTTTTCGGTCCTGAATTGGACAAATGGATTTCTGAGGCTACTGGAGGAAAGTCTGTGTTTCTTCCATCGCCTACAACTATACCTAAACGGAAATATTCTGGTCCGGCGTTCAAATCCTTTAGAACTCAGCCCTTTCGTGGGCAGGGCACAGGAGCAGTCACGCCTGGTAGAAGAGGTCGGGGACGTAGTGCTCGACAATCCAATGCACGTCGTCAAGACACGAAGACCACTAACAAACCAGTGGCATGACGGGCTCCCAGCCCATCTCGGATCTCCAATTGTGGGAGCACGCCTTCAGAGCTTTCAGGGGGCGTGGCTGCAGACGTCCACAGATGGGTGGATCCGCAAGTTAGTATTAGAGGGTTACAAAATAGAGTTCGATTATCTTCCGACAGGAAGATTTTTCACGACAGGACTGCCTGTGGCGGACGACAAGAAAGCAGTTCTGCAGGTTGCCATTCAGTCTCTGCTGAATGCTGCAGTTGTAATTCCGGTCCCCGTGCAGGAACAGGGGCAGGGTTATTATTCCAGTCTGTTTCTGGTACCAAAACCAGATGGCTCAGTCAGGCCAATATTGAACCTAAAAGGTCTCAATCATTACGTCACTTACCACAGATTCAAGATGGAATCTCTCAGGTCAATAATTGCAGGGTTAGAGCCGCAGGAATTCATGATTGCACTGGATCTCAAGGATGCGTACTTACACATTCCGATTTGGCCACCTCACCAGAGTTTCTTAAGGTTTGCGATAAGGCGAGACCATTACCAGTTTCAGGCTCTCCCGTTTGGCCTCTCATCAGCGCCTCGGGTATTCACCAAGGTAATGTCCGTGATGATAGCTCATCTCAGGTCCCTAGGGGTAATAATTGTTCCGTATTTGGACGATCTACTCATAAAGGCTCCGTCTCAACAATTGCTTCTCCAGCATGCTTTGCTAACGTACAATGTACTAGTTCAGCACGGTTGGATAGTCAGTTTAAAGAAATCACATCTAATTCCGTGTCAGCGACTTCAATTCCTAGGGATGATTCTCGATACAGTAAAACAAAAGGTTTACCTGCCACAACAGAAAGTACAGGTCATTCGTCATCTGGTGCAATTAGTGCTCAAGCCACGCACAGTCTCAGTACATTTGTGCATTCGCCTTTTAGGCACAATGGTGGCGGCTTTCGAAGCACTTCAGTTCGGAAGGTTTCACTCACGTCCGTTTCAACTGGAGGTGTTAGCGCAATGGTCGGGATCACATCTACAGTTGCACCACAGGGTGAGATTGTCGCCACAAGTCAGGGTGTCTCTTCTCTGGTGGTTAAAAATACACAATCTATCTGCAGGGAGACGATTCGGCGTCGTGAATTGGATAATTCTGACAACAGACGCAAGTCTCAGAGGTTGGGGAGCTGTAGTTCAGAGTCATCGGCTCCAGGGCCTCTGGGCAAATCACGAAAGATCGCTATCCATAAATGTTCTGGAACTCAGGGCGATTTACAATGCTCTAAGACAAGCAGTGTACATGTTTCGTTTTCAGACTGTTCAGGTGCAGTCAGACAATGCGACGGCAGTCGCATACATAAACAAACAAGGAGGAACGAGAAGCCGCATGGCAATGCGGGAAGTAGCTCGGATCCTCAGATGGGCCGAATATCACCAGGTGATATTGTCGGCAGTGTTCATTCCGGGAGTGGACAACTGGGAGGCAGATTTTCTCAGTCGTCGGGATTTTCATCCAGGAGAGTGGGCATTAAATCCAGAAGTATTTCAGATGTTGATCCAGAAGTGGGGGTACCCTCAGGTGGATCTGATGGCATCCCGCCACAATCATCAGGTGTCACGATATGTGTCCAGAACAAGAGATCCAGGGGCAGTTGCGGTGGATGCTCTCACAGCCACGTGGCCGTACAGCCTTGTGTATCTGTTTCCACCGTTTCCGCTGCTCCCGCTGTTGCTAAAACGGATCAAGAGAGGGTCCGTCACAGTCATACTAATAGCGCCTCATTGGCCTCGGAGGGCTTGGTTCTCTGATCTTCTCGGGTTACTCGCAGACGATCCGTGGCCACTCCCACTACGTCCGGACCTGTTACAACAGGGTCCGTTCCTTTACCCCGATTTAGCGCGGCTGCGTTTGACGGGGTGGCTGTTGAAAAGGCCATCTTAAGAAGAGAGGGCATTCCTGAGTCTGTTATACCAACCATGGTACGAGCTAGGAAGCCGGTTACGGCAGCTCATTATTACAGAATCTGGCGTACTTATATAAGTTGGTGTGAAGCTCGGAAATTTCCGACATCATCTTTTAATTTATCTTGTCTTTTGTTATTTTTACAGATGGGGTTAGATGGAGGACTACGTCTTTCCACACTAAAGGTGCAGGTATCTGCGTTGTCAATTTTCTTTCAAAGGAAATTGGCCTCGTTGCCGTCAATACATACGTTTTTACAGGGTGTAAAGAGGATACAGCCTCCTTTCATTCCACCTACAGCACCATGGGACTTGAATCTGGTTTTAGATTTCTTACAGTCCGATTACTTTGAACCTTTACGACAAGTGGATATTAAATTTCTCACTTGGAAAACGATTTTTCTTTTAGCCTTAGCTTCGGCTAGGCGTGTTTCAGATCTGGGTGCCTTGTCGTGCAAGTCACCGTATTTAGTTTTTCATGATGACAGAGCGGAACTTCGGACGAATCCCGCTTTTCTACCAAAGGTAGTGTCGTCTTTTCACATCAATCAACCAATAGTAGTTCCTGTGTTAACAGGAGATTCTGGAACGTTGGATGTGGTTCGCGCATTGCGCATCTATGTATCCCGAACGTCTACTGTGCGTAAAACGGATACGTTGTTTGTTCTCTATGATGCGGCTAAGAGGGGTTGGCCAGCCTCTAAGCAAACCTTATCCAGATGGATCAAACTGACCATACGTCAGGCTTACCTTCATGCTAGGTTACAGCCACCTACTTCAGTAACAGCTCATTCCACACGTTCTGTGGGAACGTCATGGGCAGCGAGTCGTGGGGCTTCTACGACACAGCTTTGCCGTGCGGCTACTTGGTCTTCAGTGCACACGTTTGTGCGCTTTTACAAGTTTGATACTTTCGCGGCATCAGCATCTAGCTTTGGCCGTTTAGTGTTACAAGTGCCAAACAGCTCTCCCACCACGGAGGAAACTTTGGTACATCCCAAGAGTACTCCAGTGACCCCTAGTGGATGATAAAGAAAATAGGATTTTGGTACTTACCAGGTAAATCCTTTTCTTTGAATCCATAGGGGGCACTGGACGCCCACCCAGAGCAGTTTACCTGTTTTAGGAAGTTCAGTGGTTCTTATGGTAACACACTTTCACGACTGGTTTAAATTTAACAAGGGTTAATCAGTTATGGTGTCAACTGTTTAGTTGTCTGTTACGTTTTGTGTCAACTTTATTGTTGTCCGTGAGATTATATGTAATTCTCCTTTGGTCAATCTCTCTATCGATCCTGTTCGGCTCAGTAAAAAACACTGAAGTGCTCGAGGATATGGAGGGGAGGAGTAGTCTCAAAAATTAATTTATTCAGTGCCTTCTTCCGGTGGAAGCCGTCCATATCCCAAGAGTACTCCAGTGCCCCCTATGGATTCAAAGAAAAGGATTTACCTGGTAAGTACCAAAATCCTATTTTTACCTCAGACCCCCTCCCAACAGAAAAAGACACCGTCTTTTCAGCCGCAGTCCTTTCGCTCCTATAAAAACAAGCGACCAAAAGGACAGTCTTATCTGCCGCGAGGCAGAGGAAAGGGTAAGAGAGGGCAGCAAGCAGCCCCTGCCCAGGACCAGAAGCCCGCCCCGGGTTCTACAAAGCCATCAGCATGACGCTGGGGCTTTACAAGCGGACTCAGGAGCGGTGGGGGGTCGACTCAAGATTTTCAGCAATCAGTGGGCTCGCTCACAAGTGGACCCGTGGATCCTGCAGATAATATCTCAGGGTTACATGTTGGAGTTCGAAAGGTCTCCCCCTCGCCGGTTCCTAAAGTCTGCTTTACCAACGTCTCCCTCAGAAAGGACGTCGGTTTTGGAAGCCATTCACAAGCTGTATTCTCAGCAGGTGATAGTCAAGGTACCCCTCCTACAACAGGGAAAGGGGTATTATTCCACACTATTTGTGGTACGGAAGCCGGACGGTTCGGTAAGACCTATTCTAAACCTGAAATCCTTGAACCTGTACATACAGAAATTCAAGTTCAAGATGGAGTCACTCAGAGCAGTGATAGCGAATCTGGAAGAAGGGGACTTCATGGTGTCCCTGGACATAAAAGATGCTTATCTGCATGTCCCAATTTACCCCTCACACCAAGGGTATCTCAGGTTCATGATACAAGACTGTCATTATCAGTTTCAAACGCTGCCGTTTGGTTTGTCCACGGCCCCTCGGGTCTTTACCAAGGTAATGACCGAAATGATGGTTCTTCTACGAAGAAAAGGCGTATTAATTATCCCTTACTTGGACGATCTCCTGATAAGGGCAAAGTCCAGAGAACAGCTGGAAGTCGGTGTAGCACTAACCCAGGTAGTGCTTCAGCAACACGGGTGGATTCTGAATCTTCCAAAATCTCAATTGACCCCGACAACTCGTCTGCTGTTCCTGGGAATGATTCTGGACACGGTTCAGAAAAAGGTGTTTCTCCCGGAGGAGAAAGCAAGGGAGTTATCCGAACTTGTCAGGAACCTCCTAAAACCAGGAACTGTGTCAGTACATCAATGCACAAGAGTCCTGGGAAAGATGGTGGCTTCTTACGAAGCGATTCCATTCGGCAGATTCCATGCATTTCAGTGGGATCTGCTGGACAAATGGTCCGGATCGCATCTGCACATGCATCAGCGGATAACACTGTCACCAAGAACAAGGTTGTCTCTCCTGTGGTGGTTGCAGAGTGCCCATCTGTTAGAGGGCCGCAGATTCGGCATACAGGACTGGGTCCTGGTGACTACGGATGCCAGCCTACGAGGCTGGGGAGCAGTCACACAGGGAAGAAACTTCCAGGGCGTGTGGTCAAACCTGGAGACGTCCCTTCACATAAATATACTGGAGCTAAGAGCGATCTACAATGCTCTAAGCCTGGCAAAATCGCTGCTTCAGGGTCAGCCGGTGTTGATCCAGTCGGACAACATCACGGCAGTCGCCCACGTAAACCGACAAGGCGGCACGAGAAGCAGAAGAGCAATGACAGAAGCTGCAAGGATTCTGCGCTGGGCGGAGAATCATGTCATAGCACTGTCAGCAGTGTTCATCCCGGGAGTGGACAACTGGGAAGCAGACTTCCTCAGCAGACACGACCTTCACCCGGGAGAGTGGGGACTTCATCCAGAAGTCTTCCACATGATTGTGAACCGTTGGGAAAAACCAAAGGTGGACATGATGGCGTCTCGCCTCAACAAAAAATTGGACAGATATTGCGCCAGGTCAAGAGACCCTCAGGCAATAGCTGTGGACGCTCTGGTAACACCGTGGGTGTACCAGTCAGTGTATGTGTTCCCTCCTCTGCCTCTCATACCAAAGGTACTGAGAATTATACGGAAAAGAGGAGTAAGAACAATACTGGTGGCTCCGGACTGGCCAAGAAGAACTTGGTATCCGGAACTTCAAGAGATGCTCACGGAGGATCCGTGGCCTCTACCTCTAAGAAGGGATCTGCTTCAGCAGGGACCTTGTATGTTCCAAGACTTACCGCGTCGGCGTTTGACGGCATGGCGGTTGAACGCCGGATTCTAAAAGAAAAGGGCATTCCAGAGGAAGTTATTCCTACCTTGATTAAGGCTAGAAAGGAAGTGACTGTACAACATTATCACCGCATTTGGCGAAAATATGTTGCGTGGTGTGAGGCCAAGAAGGCTCCAACGGAAGAATTTCAATTGGGTCGATTCTTACATTTCCTGCAAGCAGGATTGTCTATGGGCCTAAAATTGGGGTCCATTAAAGTTCAAATTTCGGCCTTATCAATCTTCTTCCAGAAGGAATTGGCATCAGTGCCTGAAGTACAAACTTTTGTAAAAGGTGTACTACATATACAACCCCCAATAGTGCCTCCAGTGGCACCGTGGGATTTGAACGTAGCTTTGAATTTTCTCAAATCTCATTGGTTTGAGCCTCTAAAATCGGTAGATTTAAAATACCTTACATGGAAGGTAACCATGCTATTGGCCCTGGCTTCAGCCAGGAGAGTTTCAGAGTTGGCGGCTTTATCATACAAAAGCCCATATCTGATTTTCCATTCGGACAGGACAGAACTGCGGACACGTCCTCATTTTCTCCCTAAGGTGGTTTCGGCTTTTCACTTGAACCAGCCTATTGTGGTGCCTGCGGCTACTAGCGACTTGGAGGACTCCAAGTTACTGGACGTTGTCAGAGCATTAAAAATATATATTTCAAGGACAGCTGGAGTCAGAAAATCTGACTCGTTGTTTATATTGTATGCACCCAACAAGATGGGTGCTCCTGCGTCTAAACAGACGATTGCACGTTGGATCTGTAGCACAATCCAACTTGCACATTCTGTGGCAGGCCTGCCACAGCCTAAATCTGTAAAGGCCCACTCCACAAGGAAAGTGGGCTCATCTTGGGCGGCTGCCCGAGGGGTCTCGGCATTACAACTTTGCCGAGCAGCTACGTGGTCAGGGGAGAACACGTTTGTAAAATTTTACAAATTTGATACTCTGGCTAAGGAGGACCTGGAGTTCTCTCATTCGGTGCTGCAGAGTCATCCGCACTCTCCCGCCCGTTTGGGAGCTTTGGTATAATCCCCATGGTCCTGACGGAGTCCCAGCATCCACTAGGACGTTAGAGAAAATAAGAATTTACTTACCGATAATTCTATTTCTCATAGTCCGTAGTGGATGCTGGGCGCCCATCCCAAGTGCGGATTGTCTGCAATACTTGTACATAGTTATTGTTACAAAGATCGGGTTATTACTATTGTTGTGAGCCATCTTTTCAGAGGCTACTTCGTTTTTTGTTATCATACTGTTAACTGGGTTCAGATCACAAGTTGTACGGTGTGATTGGTGTGGCTGGTATGAGTCTTACCCGGGATTCAAGATCCTTCCTTATTGTGTACGCTCGTCCGGGCACAGTATCCTAACTGAGGCTTGGAGGAGGGTCATAGGGGGAGGAGCCAGTACACACCATGTGATCCTAAAAGCTTTATTTCGATGTGCCCTGTCTCCTGCGGAGCCCGCTATTCCCCATGGTCCTGACGGAGTCCCAGCATCCACTACGGACTATGAGAAATAGAATTATCGGTAAGTAAATTCTTATTTTTTTTTTTTTCTTTGAACTTTTTCATACTTTTCGATCCACGTGTACTACGATTGGGAATGGTAACCTGTGCTGAGCGCAGCAGCGAGGAACCTTGCCCGAAGTATGGTGAGCGAAGCGGGCCACGCGGTGCACTAATTGGGGATCCCGGTCACTTTACAAAGAAAGCGACACAAAAAAACATGGAAAAACTCACGTCGACCTTGTTCATGTTGACATAATGGCCATGTCGACCTATTTCTAGTGTTGACCTAGCCACTGTCGACCAATAGGTGTTGACCTAAACACTGTCGACCCTGAGTCCCATACCCTTTCTAACTTAGTGCGCACTGTGTAACATCCTGGCGACGATCGGCCCATTTCTGGCTGCTCGATCGGATAATCTCAGAGGGTGTGCATCGATTATCACCACAGAAGCCGTCTGATCAGATGACTGGGCCTGACCCGCTACACGCATTTGTCCGTTTTGTAGTATATATGGCTTTACGATCATATGTCTAATATGTCTGCTGAGGGTTCATTTATATCCGTCACCCATGTGATGGTCTTTGGGCAGATAATCGTTCTGATCAGAATGATAAATCGCTAGTGTGTACACTGGACATCGGATGTTCTCAAGATGGTTTAATAATCGCTCTGACAATCGCAGTCTGATGATCATGAGTGGAATCGTTCAGGTGTGTGGCTAGCATTGCGTTGTTGTTGTTCTTGTTTTTTTTCCTCCTAAAGGGTTTTGGTTGTTTGATAGGGAAACTCAGGACGCTTTCCTCTATGTCTGCTCCCTTAACCCTCATTGGGGATACCACCCTTTAGTGGGGATACCTTCTATAGTGTGGCACTTTGCTGTATGAGTAATGAAGGACCTGGGTGTCCTGCGAGGTGCCTGCGCAGGTTTATTTCTCTGACAGCCAATGTTGAGGTAACTATGGTTTTATTAACAGACTATGGGTGAAATGTATCAAAGCTTGGAGAGAGATAAAGTACTAACCAATCCTCTCCTAACTGTTATTTCTCTAACGTCCTAGTGGATGCTGGGAACTCCGTAAGGACCATGGGGATAGCGGGCTCCGAAGGAGGCTGGGCACTCTAGAAAGATCTTAGACTACCTGGTGTGCACTGGCTCCTCCCACTATGACCCTCCTCCAAGCCTCAGTTAGATTTCGTGCCCGGCCGAGGTTGGATGCACACTAGGGGCTCTCCTGAGCTCTTAGAAAGTTATAGTCTTAGAATTTGTTCTTTTCAGTGAGACCTGCTGGCAACAGGCTCACTGCAGCGAGGGACTAAGGGGAGAAGAAGCGAACTCGCCTGCTTGCAGCCGGATTGGGCTTCTTAGGCTACTGGACACCATTAGCTCCAGAGGGATCGACCGCAGGCCCAGCCTTGATGTTCGGTCCCGGAGCCGCGCCGCCGTCCCCCTTACAGAGCCAGAAGCAAGAATATGGTCCGGAAAATCGGCGGCATGAAGACTCAGTCTTCACCAAGGTAGCGCACAGCACTGCAGCTGTGCGCCATTGCTCCTCATACACACTTCACACTCCGGTCACTGAGGGTGCAGAGCGCTGGGGGGGGGCGCTCTGAGGCAGCAATAAAAACACCTTGGCTGGCAAAAATACCTCAATATATAGCCCCAGGGGCTATATATGAGGTAAATACCCCTGCCAGAAGTCCATAAAAAACGGGAGAATAGGCCGCGAAAAAGGGGCGGAGCCTATCTCCTCAGCACACTGGCGCCATTTTCCCTCACAGCTCCGTTGGAGGGAAGCTCCCTGGCTCTCCCCTGCAGTCTACAAGGGCTAAAAAAAGAGAGAGGGGGCACTAAATTTAGGCGCAGTATACATTATATATATATATATATAGATATAAAGCTATAGGGGACATAACTCAGTTAGTCCCTGCAGTATATAGCGCTCTGGTGTGTGCTGGCATACTCTCACTCTGTCCCCCCAAAGGGCTTTTGTGGGTCCTGTCCTCGTTTAGAGCATTCCCTGTGTGTCTGCGGTGTGTCGGTACGGCTGTGTCGACATGTTGAATGAGGAGGCTTATATGGTGACGGAACAGAGGCCGATATATGTGATGGCGCCCCCTGTGGGGCCGACACCAGAGTGGATAGAGAGGTAAAAGGTATTAACCGACAGTGTCAACTCCTTACATAAAAGGGTGGATGACGTAACAGCTGTGGGACAGCCGGCTTCGCAGCCCGCGCCTGCCCAGGCGTCTCAAAGGCCATCAGGGGCTCAAAAACGCCCGCTCTCTCAGATGGCAGACACAGATGTCGACACGGAGTCTGACTCCAGTGTCGACAAGGTGGAGACATATACACAATCCAATCCGTGACTTGATCCCGGCAATAAAAAATGTGTTATACATTTCTGACTTTAACCTCTATAAATGGGTTTTAGGTTTGGGGAGAAAAAACAGGCAGTGTTTTGTTCCCCCATCAGATGAATAAATGAAGTGTGTGAAAACCGTGGGTTCCCCCGTTAAGAAACTGGTAATTTATAAAAAGTTACTGATGGCGTACCCTTTCCCGCCAGGAGGATAAGTTACGCTGGGAGATATCCCCTAGGGTGGATAAGGCGCTCACACGTTTGTCAAAAAAGGTGGCACTGCCGTCTTAGGATACGGCCACTTTAATAGGTACCTGTTGATAAAAAACAGGAGGCTATCCTGAAGTCTGTATTTACACACTCAGGTACTAGACTGAGACCTGCAGATAGTGCTGCTGCAGCGTGGTTGGTGACCCTGTCAAACAGGGATAATAGTTGGCAAACATAAAAACATATTAAAGACGTTGTCTTATATATGGGGGATGCACAGAGGGATATTTTGCCGGCTGGCATCCAAAATAAATGTAATGTCCATTCTGTCAGGAGGGTATTAGAGACCTGTCACTGGACAGGTGATGCTGACTTAAAAAGCGCATAGAGAGCCTTATAAGGGTGAGGAATTATTTGGGGATGGTCTCTGGGACCTCGTATCCACAGCAACTGCTGGGAAGAAATAATTTTACCTCAGGTTTCCTCACAGAAAAAGGTACAGTCCTTTCGGCTTCAGAAAAGCAAGCGGGTCAAATGGCGCTTCCTTTCTGTACAGAGACAAGGGTAGAGGGAAAAAGCTGCACCAGTCAGCCTGTTCCCAGAATCAAGATTCTTCCCCCGCCTCCTGTGAGTACACACCATGACGCGGGTGCTCCACAGGTGTAGCCAGGTACGGTGGGGGGCCGCCTCAAAAATTTCAGCAATTAGTGGGCTCGCTCACAGGTGGATCCCTGTTTCTTCCAAGTAGTATTTCAGGGGTACAAGCTGGAATTAGAGATGTCTCCCCCCAGCCGTTTCCTAAAATATGCCTTGCTGACAACTCCCTCAGGCAGGGAGGCTGTGCTAGAGGCAATTAATAAGCGGTATTCCCAGCAGGTAATACTCAAGGTGCCCCTACTTCAACAAGGACGGGGTTACTATTCCACACGGGTTGGGGTACCGAAACCGCATGGTTCGGTGTGACCCATTTTATATTAAAATCCTTGAACATAAAAAAATTCAAGTTCAAGATGGAATCGCTCAGGGCGGTTATTGCAAGCCTGGACGAGGGGGATTACATGGTATCCCGGGACATCAAGGATGCTTACCTGCATGTCCCCATTTACCATCCTCGCCAGGAGTACCTCAGATTTGTGGTACAGGATTACCATTACCAAGTCCAGACACTGCCGTTTGGACTGTACATGGCACCGAGGGTGTTTTATCAAGGTAATGGCCGAAATGATGATACTCCTTAAAAAAAAAAAAAAAAAAAAAAGGGAGTTGTAATTATCCCGTATTTGGACAATCTCGTTATAAGGGCGAGGTCCAAGGAGCAGTTGGTAGTCGGGGTAGCACTATTTTGGAAAGTGCTACAACAGCATAGGTGGATTCTAAACAGTCCAAAGTCACAGCTGGTTCCTATGACACGTCTACTGTTCCTGGGGATGGTTCTGGACATAAACCAGAAATAGTGTTTCTCCCGGAGGAGAAAGCCAAGGAGTTGTCATCTCTAGTCAGAGACCTCCTGCAACCAAAATAGGTAGCGGTGCATCATTGCACGCGAGTCCTGGGAAAAATGGTAGCTTCTTACGAAGCAATCCCATTAGGCAGGTTCCATACAAGAACTTTTCAGAGGGACCTGTTGGACAAGTGGTCCGGATCGCATCTTCCGATGCATAGGCTGATAACCCTGTCTTCAAGGACCAGGGTATCTCTACTGTGGTGGCTGCAGAGTGCCCATCTTCAAGAGGGCCGCAGGTTCGGCATACAGGACTAGGTCCTAGTGACCATGGATTCCAGCCTTTGAGGCTGGGGGGCAGTCACATAGGGAAGAAACTTCCAGGGACTTTGGTCAAGTCAGGTTATTTCCCTACACATAAATATTCTGGATCTGAGGGCCATTTACAATGCCCTGAGGCCAGCAAGGCCTCTGCTTCAAAACCAGCCGGTACTGATCCAATCAGACAACATCACGGCAGTCGCCCATGTAATCAACAGGGCGGCACAAAAAGCAGGATGGCGATGGCAGAAGCCACAAGGATTCTCCGATAGGCGGAAAATCATGTGTTAGCACTGTCAGCAGTGTTCATTCCCGGAGTGGACAACTGGGAAGCAGATCTTCTCAACAGACACGACCTCCACCCGGGAGAATGGGGACTTCCTCCAGAAGTCTTCCAATAGGATTGTACACCATTGGGAAAGGCCACAGGTGGACATGATGGCGTCCCGCCTTAACAAAAAGCTATAAAAGATATTGCTCCAGGTCAAGGGACCCTCAGGCGATAGCTATGGACGCTCTGGTAACACCGTGGGTGTACCAGTCGGTTTAGGTGTTCTCCCCTCTGCCTCTCATACCAAAGGTACTGAGAATAATAAGAAGGCGAGGAGTAAGAACAATACTCGTGGATGGCCAAGAAGAGCTTGGTACCCAGAACTTCAAGAATTTATATCAGAGGACCCATGGCCTCTGCCACTCAGTCAGGACCTGCGGCAGCAGGGGCCCTGTCTGTTCCAAGACTTACCGCGGCTGCGTTTGACGGCATGGCGGTTGAACGCCGGATCCTGAAGGAAAAGGGCATTCCGGAGGAAGTAATTCCTACGCTTACTAAAGCCAGGAAAGAGGTTACAGCAACTCATTATCACCGCATATGGCGAAAATATGTTGCATGGTGTGAGGCCGAAAGGGCCCCAACAGAGGAATTTCAACTAGGTCGATTTCTGCATTTCCTGCAAGCAGGAGTGACTATGGGCCTTAAATTGGGTTCCATTAAGGTACAGATCTCGGCTCTGTCGATTTTCTTTCAAAAAAGAACTCGCTTCAGTACCTGAAGTTCAGACATTTATAAAAGGAGTGCTGCATAGTCAGCCCCCGTTTGTGCCTCCTGTGGCACCTTGGGATCTCAACGTGGTGTTGAGTTTTCTTAAAATCACATTGGTTTGAACCACTAAAAACCGTGGATCTGAAATATCTCACATGGAAGGTGGTTATGTTATTGGCCTTGGCTTCTGCCAGGCGAGTATCAGAATTGGCGGCTTTGTCTTGTAAAAGCCCTTATTTGATTTTCCATATGGATAGGGCAGAATTGAGGACTCGTCCCCAGTTTCTCCCTAAGGTGGTGTCAGCGTTTCACCTGAACCAGCCTATTTGGTGCCTGCGGCTACTAAGGATTTGGAGGACTCCAAGTTGCTAGACGTTGTCAGGGCCCTGAAAATATATGTTTCCAGGACGGCTGGAGTCAGAAAATCTGACTCGCTGTTTATCCTATATGCACCCAACAAGCTGGGTGCTCCTGCTTCTAAGCAGACTATTGCTCGTTGGATTTGTAGTACAATTCAGCTTGCACATACTGTGGCAGGCCTGCCACAGCCAAAATCTGTCAATGCCCATTCCACAAGGAAGGTGGGCTCATCTTGGGCGGCTGCCCGAGGGGTCTCGGCTTTACAACTTTGCCGAGCAGCTACTTGGTTTGCAAAATTCTACAAATTTGATACCCTGGCTGAGGAGGACCTGGAGTTCTCTCATTCGGTGCTGCAGAGTCATCCGCACTCTCCCGCCCGTTTGGGAGCTTTGGTATAATCCCCATGGTCCTTACGGAGTTCCCAGCATCCACTAGGACGTTAGAGAAAATAAGAATTTACTCACCGGTAATTCTATTTCTCGTAGTCCGTAGTGGATGCTGGGCGCCCATCCCAAGTGCGGTTTATCTGCATTACTTGTACATAGTTATTGTTAACTAAATCGGGTTATTGTTGAGCCATCTGTTGAGAGGCTCTATTGTTTCATACTGTTAACTGTGTTTCATATCACGAGTTGTACGGTGTGATTGGTGTGGCTGGTATGAGTCTTACCCGGGATTCAAAATCCTTCCTTATTGTGTACGCTCGTCCGGGCACAGTACCTAACTGAGGCTTGGAGGAGGGTCATAGTGGGAGGAGCCAGTGCACACCAGGTAGTCTAAGATCTTTCTAGAGTGCCCAGCCTCCTTCGGAGCCCGCTATCCCCATGGTCCTTACGGAGTTCCCAGCATCCACTACGGACTACGAGAAATAGAATTACCGGTGAGTAAATTCTTATTTTTTCCAACACATCCTGTAAAATGACAGATAGGAGCTGATTGGTTATCTCTCTCCAAGGTTTGATACAACTCCCCATACCCTCCAACATTTTACACTTAAAAACCGGTACAAATAAGGAAAGGGGGCGTGGCCGCGGGTAAAGGGGGCGTGGCCACGTCCCCTTTCCTATACTTTCAATGGAGATGCAATAAGTCAAAAATCGGTACAAAGCCCTTTTTGGCCGGTACAGACCTTAAAAAAACTGTACTGTACCGGCCAAAAAGGTACAGTTGGAGGGTATGACTCCCCCTAAATGTATGTTACTGGCTCAGCATTATTGGTTATTCCCTGAGGTGAATACAGGTTGAGTATCCCATATCCAAATATTCCGAAATACGGACTTTTGAGTGAGATAGTGAAATCTTTGTTTTTTGATGGCTCAATGTGCACAATCTTTGTTTAATGCACAAAGTTATTAAAAATATTGTATTAAATGACCTTCAGGCTGTGTGTATATGAAACATAAATACATTCTGTGCTTATACCTGGGTCCCATCGACATGATATCTCATTATGGTATGCAATTATTCCTAAATACGGAAAAATCCCATATCCAAAATACATCTGGTCACAAGCATTTTGGATCAGGGAGACTCAACCTGTACCACGTGTTGGTTACTTTGAGATTGTATGGGGCCTGGAAACACGTGAGAGCTGCCACTGACCTGCGTTCAGAGATCATCAATATTCTGACTATAGTGTTGTTGTTTTTCTCCATGTTTTTATTTTAAAATATTTCTTTGTTAGGTTTCATATATAATTTTATTGTTTCATAAGCATTTTAAAAACATCTAATTTTTAATAGATTTGCTATGTATTCCCCATACTTTTTATTTCTCTGACGTCCTAGTGGATGCTGGGGACTCTGTAAGGACCATGGGGAATAGACGGGCTCCGCAGGAGACTGGGCACTCTAAAGAAAGATTTAGGACTATCTGGTGTGCACTGGCTCCTCCCCCTATGACCCTCCTCCAAGCCTCAGTTAGATTTCTGTGCCCGGCTGAGCTGGATGCACACTAGGGGCTCTCCTGAGCTCCTAGGAAGAAAGTGTTTGTTAGGTTTTTTATTTTCAGTGAGTCCTGCTGGCAACAGGCTCACTGCATCGAGGGACTAAGGGGAGAAGAAGCGAACCTACCTAAGTGGTGGTAGCTTGGGCTTCTTAGGCTACTGGACACCATTAGCTCCAGAGGGATCGAACACAGGACCCGACCTCGTCGTCCGTTCCCGGAGCCGCGCCGCCGTCCCCCTTACAGAGCCAGAAGCAAGAAGGTGGTCCGGAAAATCGGCGGCTGAAGACTTCTGTCTTCTCCAAGGTAGCGCACAGCACTGCAGCTGTGCGCCATTGCTCCTCATGCACACCACACACTTCGGTCACTGATGGGTGCAGGGCGCTGGGGGGGGGGGGCGCCCTGAGCAGCAATACTGACACCTTGGCTGGCAAACTGGCACCATATATAGCCCCAGAGGCTATATAGGTGCTTTTTAACCCCTGCCAGAATCCATAAAAATGCGGGAGAAAGTCCGCGAAAAAGGGGCGGAGCTATCTCCTTCAGCACACTGGCGCCATTTTTCCCTCACAGCTCCGTTGGAGGGAAGCTCCCTGTCTCTCCCCTGCAGTCAATACTACAGAAAGGGTTAAAAAGAGAGGGGGGGGGCACAATTTAGGCGCAGTATACAATATATATAGGCAGCTATAAGGGAAAACACTCTTATATGTGATATCCCTGTGATATATAGTGCCCTGGTGTGTGCTGGCATACTCTCCCTCTGTCTCCCCAAAGGGCTTTGTGGGGTCCTGTCCTCTGTCAGAGCATTCCCTGTGTGTGTGCTGTGTGTCGGTACGGCTGTGTCGACATGTATGAGGAGGATAATGATGTGGAGGCGGAGCGAATGCCTGTAAATGTGATGTCACCCCCTGCGGGATCGACACCGGTGTGGTTGGACTTATGGAAGGATTACGTGAAAGTGTCAACTCCTTACACAAAAGGTCGACGACACAGAACAGCCGGCTACTCAGCTTGTGCCTGTTCCAGCGTCTCAAATGTCATGGGGGGCTCTAAAAACGCCCGCTACCTCAGATGGCAGAAACAGATGTCGACACGGATACCGACTCCAGTGTCGACGACGATATGACTAGTGTACCCTCCAAATAGGTCCACCCGTTACATGATTGAGGCAATGAAAAATGTATTACACATTTATGATAATACCCCAGGTACCACATAAAAGGGTATTATGTTTGGTGAGAGAAAACTACCAGTAGTTTTTCCTGCATCTGAGAAATTAAATGAGGTGTGTGAGGAAGCGTAGTCTTCCCCCGGTAAGAAATTGATAATTTCTAAACGGTAATTGGCAGCGTACCCTTTCCCGCCAGAGGATAGGTCACGTTGGGAAACACCCCATAGGGTAGATACAGTGCTTACACGCTTATCAGAAAAGGTGGCACTACCGTCTCCGGATACGGCCGCCCTGAAGGAACCTGCTGATAAAAAGCAGGGGGTTACCCTGAAAGATATAGTCACACACTCGGGCATTATATTGCGACCAGCCATTGCTTCGGCATGGATGTGCAGTGCTCCCGCTGCGTGGTCAAATTCCCTGTCGGAAAATTACTATGGATAGGGACAATATTTTGCTGACAATAGAGCATATAAAAGACGTGGTCTTATACATGCGTGATGCACAGAGGGATATTTGCCGGCTGGCATCAAAAATAAGCGCTAGGTCCATTGCCGCCAGACGGGGGTTATGGACTCGGCAATGGTCAGGCGATGCCGACTCGAATCGGCACATGGAAGTTTTGCCCTATAAGGGGGTAAAACTGTTTGGGGAAGGTCTTTCAGACCTAGTTTCCACAGCTACTGCTGGGAAATCGACTTTTTTGCCACAGGCTACCCCACAACAAAAGAAAGCACCGTATCATCAAGTACAGTCCTTTCGGCCCCAGAAAAGCAAGAGGGCTAGAGGCTCATCCTTTCTGCCGAGAGGCAAAGGTAGAGGAAAAAGCTGCAGCACACAGCTAGTTCCCAAGAGCAGAAGTCCTCCCTGCGTCCGGTAAGTCCACAGCATGACGCTGGGGCTGCTCAGGCGGACCCGGGTACGGTGGGGGCCCGTCTCAGAAATTTCAGCGCCCAGTGTGCTCTCTCACATGGATCCCTGGGTCCTTCAAGTAGTATCTCAGGGGTACAGGCTGGAGTTCGAGACGTTCTTCCCCCCCGCCGTTTCCTAAAATCTGCCTTACCGGCACCTCCCTCTGCCAGGGAGGCGGTGTTGGTGGCTATTCAACACTATAATCACAACAAGTGATTGTCAAGGTGCCCCTCCTTCAGCAAGGAAGGGGTTACTATTCCACAATGGTTGTGGTACCGAAACAGAACGGTTCGGTGAGACCCATCTTAAAATTAAAATACTTGAACTTTTATATCAGAAGATTCAAGTTCAAGATGGAATCGCTCAGGGCGGTTATTACGAGCCTGGACAAGGGGGATTACAGGGTCTCCCTTGACATCAAGGATGCGTACCTGCATGTCCCCATTTACCCTCCTCACCAGGAGTACCTCAGATGTGTGGTACAGGACTGTCACTATCAGTTCCAGACGCTGCCGTTGGAGTTGTCCACGGCACCGAAGGTCTTTACCAAGGTAATGGCCGAAATAATGATACTCCTTCGCAAGAAGGAAGTTTTTATTATCCCGTACTTGGACGATCTCCTGATAAAGGCGAGGTCCAAAGAACAGTTGGTAGTGGGGGTAGCACTCTCTCGGGAAGTGCTACAACAGCACGACTGGATTCTCAATATTCCAAAGTCACAGCTGGTCCCGACGACACGTCTTCTGTTCCTGGGAATGATTCTGGACACAGACCAGAAAAGAGTGTTTCTTCCAGTGGAAGCACACGAGTCCTGGAAAAAATGGTAGCTTCGTACGAAGCATAATTCCATTCGGAAGGTTCCACGTAAGGACGTTTCCAGTGGGACCTGTGGGACAAATGGTCCGGGTCCCATCTACAGATACAACAGCGGATAACCCTGTCGGCAAGAAACAGGTTGTCGCTGCTATGGTGGCTGCAGAGGGCTCATCTACTAGAGGGCCGCAGATTCGGAATACAGGACTGGGTCCTGGTGACCACGGAGGCCAGCCTTCGGGGCTGGGGTGCAGTCACACAGGGAAGAAATTTCCAAGGAGATTTCGCTTCACATAAATATTCTGGAGCTAAGGGCCATTTACAATGCCCTATGCCAAGCAAGGCCCCTGCTTCAGAACCAGCCGGTACTGATCCAATCAGACAATATCACGGCGGTCGCCCATGTAAACAGACAGGGCGGCACAAGAAGCAGGATGGCGATGGCAGAAGCCACAAGGATTCTCCGATGGGCGACCTACACCCGGGAGAATGGGGACTTCTTCCAGAAGTTTTCCAAATGCGGGTAAACCGTTGGGAATGACCACGGGTGGACATGATGGCGTCCCGCCTCAACAAAAAGTTGAAAAGATATTGCGCCAGGTCAAGGGACCCTCAGGCGATCGCTGTGGACGCTCTAGTGACACCGTGGGTGTACCAGTCGGTTTATGTGTTTCCTCCTCTACCTCTCATACCCAAGGTACTGAGAATAATAAGAATGCGAGGAGTGAAAACCATACTCGTGGTTCCGGATTGGCCTAGAAGAGCTTGGTACCCGGAACTTCAAGAGATGCTGGCAGAGGACCCTTGGCCTCTGCCGCTCAGACAAGACCTGCTGCAGCAGGGACCCTGTCTGTTCCAAGACTTACCGCGGCTGCGTTTGACGGCATGGCGGTTGAACACCGGATCCTAAAGGAAAAGGGTATTCCGGAGGAAGTCATCCCTACCCTGATCAAAGCCAGGAAGGATGTCACCGCAAGACATTATTACCGCATTTGGCGGAAATATGTTGCTTGGTGTGAGGCCATGAAGGCCCCGAAGGAGGAATTTCAACTGGGTCGATTCCTACACTTCCTGCAAGCAGGGGTGACGTTGGGCCTCAAATTGGGGTCCATCAAGGTCCAGATTTCGGCTCTGTCGATTTTCTTCCAGAAAGAACTGGCTTCACTGCCTGAAGTTCAGACTTTTGTCAAAGGAGTTCTGCATATTCAGCCTCCTTTTGTGCCCCCAGTGGCACCTTGGGATCTCAATGTGGTTTTGGCATTCCTGAAATCACATTGGTTCGAACCACTTAAGACTGTGGAATTAAAATATCTCACGTGGAAAGTGGTCGTACTGTTGGCCTTGGCTTCGGCCAGGCGGGTTTCAGAATTGGCGGCTTTGTCTTGAAAAAGCCCTTATCTGATTTTCCAGATGGATAGGGCAGAATTGAGGACTCGTCCTCAGTTTCTCCCGAAGGTGGTCTCAGCTTTTCACTTGAACCAACCTATTGTGGTGCCTGCGGCTACTAGGGACTTGGAGGATTCCAAGTTGCTGGACGTAGTCAGGGCCCTGAAAATTTATGTTTCCAGGACGGCTGGAGTCAGAAAAACTGACTCGCTGTTTATCCTGTATGCACCTAACAAGCTGGGTGCTCCTGCTTCTAAGCAGTCTATTGCGCGCTGGATTTGTAGCACTATTCAGCTGGCGCATTCTGCGGTAGGATTTCCGCAGCCTAAATCAATAAAAGCCCATTCCACAAGGAAGGTGGGCTCATCTTGGGCGGCTGCCCGAGGGGTCTCGGCTTTACAACTTTGCCGAGCAGCTACTTGGTCAGGGGCAAACACGTTTGCTAAATTCTACAAATTTGATTCCCTGGCTGAGGAGGACCTGGAGTTCTCTCATTCGGTGCTGCAGAGTCACCCGCACTCTCCCACCCGTTTGGGAGCTTTGGTATAATCCCCATGGTCCTTACGGAGTCCCCAGCATCCACTAGGACGTCAGAGAAAATAAGATTTTACTCACCGGTAAATCTATTTCTCGTAGTCCGTAGTGGATGCTGGGCGCCCATCCCAAGTGCGGATTGTCTGCAATACTTGTACATAGTTATTGTTACAAAAATCGGGTTTTGTTGTGAGCCATCTCTTCAGAGGCTCCAATTGTTATCATACTGTTAACCGGGGTTCCTATCACGTGTTATATGGTGTGATTGGTGTGGCTGGTATGAGTCTTACCCGGGATTCAAAAATCCTTCCTTATTGTGTCAGCTCTTCCGGGCACAGTTCCTAACTGAGGCTTGGAGGAGGGTCATAGGGGGAGGAGCCAGTGCACACCAGATAGTCCTAAATCTTTCTTTAGAGTGCCCAGTCTCCTGCGGAACCCGTCTATTCCCCATGGTCCTTACGGAGTCCCCAGCATCCACTACGGACTACGAGAAATAGATTTACCGGTGAGTAAAATCTTATTTTTTTTATTTTATTCATTTTATATACTGTGAGTGGGACTAATACCCTAAATATAATCTGAGATACATCATTATACTGTGGAGCGTTGGTTTCTGGGAATGAAAATTGAACACCCCAAACATATGTGCTTCTATCATTGGACTCCATAAAACTTGTTTATTTCCGTAACCCATTGGTTGATCTTTTTTTTCTTAAACATAGATTTTTCACTATTAGTAACTATTAGAGCTCAACTATTGGTGGAATTCAATTAGCGCTAATTGAACCCGGGGGGGTGGGGGGGGATGGAGTAATTCAATCGGTGTGGATAGCCGTCAATATCTGGGATTTTGTTTCGCCTGTCTGGAGGCAGAAAAACAAAATCTGTGTTAAGTGCCGTTTTCACGGCTGCGATCATAAAAACACAGCCATCTGGGATATGATCCCGGATCCCTGTGTTTGTGCACGAAAACAGGTACATTTTATACCACCAAAAATGAGTATTAATTAAATTGCCCGAAAAAAACCATTGGACGAAAAAGTAGTTTTTATTTTTGCGGTAATTGATTAATTCTCTCCCTATATAGGATTAATTCTCCCCCTATATTGATTGAATTCTCCCCCTATATAAAATCAATCATTTTGATCGCCTGCTTGGGGGCCACCCATCATGTTACCTGGCACCTCCCCCCTGCGACCACGCTGAAATTGCGGTCGCACCGCAATTTCACCATGATCGCAGAATTTGTGGATGCCTCCTGCTGGCGCAGCCTGGCTGTGACTGCAGGAGGCCCTCTGCCATCTTTGTGATCGCAACGGCTGCATGTGACTTCACGCAGCTACCACACCCCCATTCGTCTGCCACCGCCTCCTTTTCCCAGACTGCCGCCCCCGGCAACACTCCGTCTCCACCTAGGAAACGGAGCGTTGCCGCCACCACTCCTCCTGCGGGCCCTGCGCATGCGCCCGCATCGTTTTTGTAATTTTTGCGTTGGGTCACATTTTACAATCAAACCTGAATGAGGGCCATTGTTCGTCAAACTATTTGTAAAGAAGATACAGCTATGTCCTCATACACCTTTTGCAGCAGTCGCGCCAAACAGCCCCTCTTGACACATCATATTGCGTGAGAATCTTCGTGTTGGGCGTCTTTTTTTTTTTTTTTTTTTTTTTTTTTTTTCTGCATATTTTTTTCTGAAAACGCATCTTAGTCGCAACGCAATGTGACTAGGACGCACGAGGAGACTGATGATTGATTTTATATATGACACTTGTATATCTGTGTGCGACTGAGTCTCTGAGTCTGTATACGCAGTGCTACAATGTAGCAGCCGCAGCTTTTTTCCAATACAAGTTCTGTTCTGCTCCGTATACAGACTCGGTCACACACAGACCTGTTTAGGTTAAAGTAGTTAATGTCACCCAGTGCTAATTTGTGATTGTTCTTTCTAGGTATTTGCCTAGTCCGGGCACAGTGAGGCATGGGTTTATTTTCCAGCGGCGAATATGGAAAGCAGCGGCACAGATGACGTGGAAAAACTGAAATCTAGGTTTTTATCTGCATGGCATAATATGAAATATAGTAAGCGGGTTTCATCTCGTACAACCTGATCCGTGTTCCGTTTCATGTTCCATGCATGTCGTATATGAAGGTGCTAACACGCCATAGTGGTAGACTTTGCTCTCGATAGATAGAGTTCTACAGCATGTTCATTACTCTCTGAGGTCATAAGCTAATATCGGTCCAGCGAGCTATAGATATTTCACAATGAGCTATATATGAAGCTTCCCAGTGTGTGTCTACAATCCTCTGATTTACGATGGTTGAAAGACTTTGCGGGTTATGTACTATAGCTTGGAAAGAGATAAAGGCGGTATTTCAGACCTGATCGTAGCAGCAAATTTGTAAGCAGTTGGGCAAAACCATGTGCACTGCAGGTGGGGTAGATGTAACATGTGCAGAGAGAGTTAGATTTGGGTGGGTTATAGTGTTTCTGTGCTGGGTAAATACTGGCTGCTTTATTTTTACACTGCAATTTAGATTTCCGTTTGAACACACCGCACCCAAATCTAACTCTCTCTGCACATGTTATATCTGCCCCACCTGCAGTGCACATGGTTTTGCCCAATTGCTAACAAATTTGCTGCTACGCTCAGGTCTGAATTACCCCCAGAGTACTAACCAATCAGCTCCTGACTGTCATTTTTCAAACAGCCTGTAACGTGGCAGTTAGACACTGATTGGTTTCTCTCTCCAATCTTTAGTACATGTCCCCCTTTTATACTCTGAGCCCAGTCACTAATGCTTTATTCCTCATGGCTGTTAACGGTTTGAACTTCTGGATAATAGAAGTCTCCACTGTTTGCTTATTAATGTCCGTAAATACAGGGCGTATTTATTGACCGTTTTTATTAAACACCTGTACTTTAGCGCAAACCCTCGTGTAATTTTCATTTGATATACTTGTGTAGTTTAAAGGGTTTTACACATTGAAAAGAAAACAAGTGAACAAAAATAAAACCGTATTTGTTTTAATAAGTCCGCCTCTTCCGTATAACGCCTCCCGGACTGTCACGACTTGTGGGGACTGTCCTACAGACTATGGGGGAGGTGTTTTTTATTTTTATTTATTTATTTTTTAAACTTAGAGAGCGATAAAGTGGAGAAGTTGCTCATAGCAACCAATCAACGTGCAACGGTCATGTATCTAGCTCTGGTGTGGATTATTAAGTCGACAGTGAAAAGGTCGATATGGAAATGGTCGACACAGAAAAAAGGTCAACATGAGGGTTTTATTGGGTCGCATGACTGCATGACCAACTACAGACCGGTATCAAACCTTCCTTTCCTAGGAAAGGTTATTGAGAAAGTGGTGGCAAATCAACTGGAAACCCGCCTGACAACCCATGATATTTATGATCCATTTCAATCAGGATTCAGGAGAAGACATAGCACTGAAACAGCCCTGGTGTGTGTGTTAAATGATCTTCTGATGGCAAAAGACAGAGGTGACTGTTCAATATTAATCCTTCTGGATCTCTCGGCAGCATTTGATACCGTGGACCATGGGCTTCTGATTGAGCGACTGATACATTTCTGTGGTTTGGATGGCACAGTCCTAAGCTGGTTCAAATCATTTCTCACAGGCAGGTCACAGAGAGTATCATCTGGATTATACTCATCACCACCAGTGCCATTGCCATGTGGTGTCCCACAAGGTTCTATACTATCCCCCATGCTTTTTGCAGTATACATGCTCCCATTGGGCGAAATAATAAGGCGCCATGGCCTGGTCTACCACTGCTATGCAGATGATACACAACTGTACTTGTCCTTTGCTCCGGGCACTGATAACCCAATAGCAACCCTAAATGGCTGTCTAGCTGAGCTACAGGAGTGGATGAGTGCCAGTTGGCTGTGACTGAACCCGGATAAAACAGAGGTCCTTATGATACGACCACAACATCAAAGGACAAGACTGCAGCATAGCCAACCAACTGGACTTACACTCGGGGATTCAGAATTACAGACCAGTGATCGTGTGCGGAATCTTGGTGTTGTCCTGGATGGTGGCTTGACACTTAAACATCAGATATCAGCCACAATCAAATCCTCATTCTTTCACCTGAAGAACATAGCCAGAATCAAGCACTTAATTCCCTCAGATGATATGCCAAAAGTCATACATGCATTTGTATCATCTCGTTTAGACTACTGTAATGCCCTCTACCTTGGTCTACCAGCAAAAGAATTGCAGCGCTTACAGCTGGTACAAAACACAGCTGCCAGGCTATTAACCAACCAGCCCCGTTCTAGCCACATAACACCCATCCTCTACTCCCTTCACTGGCTGCCTGTACGATGGCGAATCATCTTCAAGATTGGCTGACTGAGTTTCAAAGCATTACATGACCAAGGCCCAAGGTACCTGAAGCAGCTTCTGACCCCATACTGCCCCACTCGATTACTGCGATCTGTAGATGAAGGACTTTTAGCAGTACCTAGAATCTCCCGTAATTCATCTGGGGGTCGAGCTTTTAGTCATGCGGCTCCGACTCTATGGAACTTACTTCCCCGCACAGTGCGAGAGGCCCCAACTATAGAATCCTTCAAAAGTAGACTCAAGACTTTCCTGTTTACTCAGCATTACCATAATGTCCCTTTTAGTATCTTCGTGCTTCTGTATTTTATGAAAATGTACTTCATTATTTTATGTATTATATCATGCTATATATCTGTTAAGCGCCTTGAGTCCTATTGGAGAAAGAGCGCTATATAAATAAAATTATTATTATTATTATTATTATTACTCCGTCCAACCACCGGGAACCCCAGTTAGTGTGCCCCGTCCTCTCACATGGGTCGCTTTGCTCGCCATGTTTCAGGCAGGTTACCGTTCCCAGTTGTAGTCCACGAGGATGGTAAAGCATGGAAAAGTTGTAAAAATGAAAAATAAAATAAAATTCATGTCGGCCATATGCTGTGTCGACCTTTTGACCAAGTCGACCTAATGCATGTTGACCATTAGTGCTTGACCTATTGACTGTCGATCTAAAGACCAGATACCATCTGGCACAGCCTGTAAAATGACACTTGGGAACTGGTTGGTTGCTATGGGCAACTTCTCCACTTTATCTCCAAGATTTGATTAAGCTTCCCCAGGACTGGCGTGGTGCGGCATAAGAGGAGGAGCAGGGGGCGTGGATGCATGTTCACGTATTTATGGCCACACCCCCTTTTATGCAATGCAGAGATTACCAACCTGTTACAGTGGGAGGTGTGGCTACAATGACATCACGTTATCGCGCGAAAGCACCTCATCTGCTCGCCGCACCACCCACTTCCATTTGTAAATGGGTGGTTGGGGTTAGGTACCGGCCGGCTGGGGGAAATTTGCCCACTCTTCCGGGTATCCATGAGCGCCACGTGATTTTGGGTAGCCTCCAGACTGTTCCGGGAGGGTAGGCATGTATGTGACGGAGCCCAGCACAGAGCTGCACAGCCGCTAAAGAGTGTATTCAGGGCCTAATTCAGACCTGATCGCAGCAGCAAACTTTTTCTCTAATGGGCAAAACCATGTGCACTGCAGGTGGGGCAGATGTAACATGTGCAGAGAGAGTTACAGTAGATTTGGGTGGTGTGTGTTCAAACTGAAATCTAAATTGCAGTGTAAAAATAAAGCAGCCAGTATTTACCCTGCACAGAAACAATATAACCCACCCAACTCTAACTCTCTCTGCACATGTTACATCTACCCCACCTGCACTGCACACGGTTTTGCCCATTAGAGAAAGTTTTTGCTGTTGCGGTAAGGTCTGAATTAGGCCCTAAATACATCTAATAGTGACAGCCACTGGGATCACTGCTAGCAAGTACTATTTATGTTTCTGGATTTACAAAAAAAACTTAGGGGGTGATGTACTAAAGCCTTGGAGAGAACTAAAGTACAAATCAGCTACTAACTGCCATGCCATGGGCTGTGTTTAAAATAATGACAGTAACTGGTTAGTACTTTATCTCTCACCACTTTATCCTTCTCCAAAACTTAGTACATCTGCCCCTTAGTTTGAATGTAGAAAATCCTTTAATGCATAAACTTATATTTAAATGTAGTAAAGCAAGTCTATGCCTTTTAGATTTATTACTGTGACCTTTACAGGAGGTTCTGTGAGTCCCAGATGCAGTTGTCTGGTTAAGGATCTCTTTAAAATAGCTCTGTTGGGGGAAGTGCAGTGACTGTGGCAGTAAGCTGCAATGCAATTGGTCTATTGCAAGCATGCAGCACTGACCACTAGCACTATATCCTGTGCGGTTTATCAGACCTCCTAAGGAGGAAAAATTCTGGTGCAACCAATCCGATTCCGGGAATAATTTTACAGAATGTATTTGTTAAACAGTTGCTTGAATCTGATTGGTTGCTAAGGGCAACGACTCCACTCTTTCCATAATCACCATCTGCAACATATGTTTAAATCCTGAGCAAACACCTGCAGAGAAGGTAACGCAACATGGACATTGAAGCGACAGAGGGCGGCCCAGCTCTTCCCGAGTCTGTTTAGTAATGTCCGTTGCCCACATCAACCAAACTAAACTGTATTACTGCGTGGGTGGGTGCCGGGCCATGTAAATAGAAGCTCCCAAGTGCCACATATCAACAAATTGGGCTTTGTATTTACTAGGGCAGTATGCTTTTCCTTTAAATCTCACTCTGTTGCTTGACCTCCCCGAACAGCCTTCTTGCAATGAGCAAACCCAGCCAATGGGCCCGATTCTGAGATGTTTGCTAATGCATTTGCAGCTGCAAATATGTATGCAGCTATTGTGCGAAAATAAGCGAATGCTGCCGCCACCTGGAAATGTATTGAGATGCACACCGTCTGCCTCGCAAATCTCTCTCTGTACGTACAGAGACAGCATCCGCTGCAGATTCGGAGGAAACCTATGGCCACGCAGCAATGGGAGGTGGTGGTCATTCCGAGTTAATCGCTTGCTATCTAGTTTTAGCAGCCGTGCAAACGCTATGCCGCCGCCCACTGGGAGTGTATTTTAGCTTAGCAGAAGTGCGAACGCCTGTGCAGCCGAGCTCTGCAAAAACAGTTTGTGCAGTTTCAGAGTAGCTCTGAACCTACTCAGCGCTTGCGATCACTTCAGCCTATTCGTGTCCGGATTTGCCATCATACACCCGCCCAGCCACGCCTGCCTCTTCCTGTCAATCTTCTTGCTGCCGTCAGTGCGAAGAAAAACTTCGCTACAACCTGAGCACAACCACAAAGGGCTTTGTACCCGTACGTCGCGCAAGCGCATTGCGGGGCATATGCATGCGCATAAATGGCGTTTTTTCACCTGATCGCTGCACTGCAAAAATCGGCAGTGAGCGATCAACTCGGAATGACCCCCAATGTTTGTTTTTTAAATGGTGATGGTTCCATCTCCTATATAATAGCCCTGTGATTCTGTGCCTGGGTCTCTAACGATGGGCGTGGCTAGGAGCTCTCATTGGGTTAGCAGCAGGTCTATCACACCCAGTCCACAGCTGATTGGGCGAGAAACGCCCTCCCACACAGGTTACATCCAATGGGAGGCTCTGCCCTTTGCCTGCTGTGTGTTCACAGAGCAGGATTAGCAATGGGACTGATGGAGCTGCAGCTCCAGGCCCACACCCCAATATAGGCCCCCTGCATCTGCAGCAACATACCCTCCAACACTTTACACATAAACATTGATACACATTCGAAAAGGGGGCGTGGCCACGGGCACAGTGGCGTGACCAAGCCCCTTTTCCTATACTTTCAATGGAAGCTTGGACAGACAGAAATCGGTACAGACCATAAAAAAAAAAGGGACTGTACCTGCCAAAAAGGTGCAGCTGGAGGGTATGCCACTGTATCTGCAGCAAGTCTCTGTGCTGTAGATAGGGGAAAAAATATCCTTTTACTGCAGCGTCCTATGTCCTGCTGCCAGTCCACCTGCCCCCTCCGGCATCCACAATCCCCACTCCCTAGCCGCGGCGCAGGTGGAACAAAAGCTGCTGCGGCCACCGGCATAGATGTGTATGAAAGCGGCGCAGCGGAAGGCTTTCATAGCCCTCCCTGCGCCGCATACTCTCTGAGCCCTGGAGCCTCCTCTGCGCATGATGTCACAGAAGTGCCTCCCCACCACAGCTGTGCTCAGATCCCCAGAGGCCCTGACTCCGTAACACAGCACCTGGGCTGCCAGCCTGGAAGCCAAGAGATGGCTAATGTAACGGATAGAGGGGGTGATATCGCCGAGGGTAATGTATGGACGCTGAATCAATGTAAAAGGTGACAGTGCTGTGCAGTGGGTGTGCAGTCAGGCCCGGTGCTAGAGTGTTCAGCGCCCCCCTGCAAACTATAAATTTGCACCCTCGCATACTTTACAAACGAACAGCGCACATAATACCCCATGTAGTAGAGACACTTACACATGTAATGCCCCCTGTACCAGTGACGCTTAGACACGTAACGCCTCCTGTACCGGTGACGCTTACACATGTAACGCTCCCTGTACCGGTGCCGCTTACACACGTAACACCCCCTGTACCAGTGCCGCTTACACACGTAACACCCCCTGTACCAGTGCCGCTTACACACGTAACACCCCCTGTACCAGTGCCGCTTACACACGTAACACCCCCTGTACCAGTGCCGCTTACACACGTAACACCCCCCTGTACCAGTGCCGCTTACACAGGTAACACCCCCCTGTAGCAGTGCCGCTTACACAGGTAACGCCCCCTGTAGCAGTGCCGCTTACACAGGTAACGCCCCCTGTAGCAGTGCCGCTTACACAGGTAACGCCCCCTGTAGCAGTGCCGCTTACACAGGTAACGCCCCCTGTAGCAGTGCCGCTTACACAGGTAACGCCCCCTGTAGCAGTGCCGCTTACACACATTATGCAGCAGACACACACACACACCAGACAGATATATTATATACACACATGCATACATACTCTACATACATTACACACATACACAGTCACACATATATACAGTATACACAGGCACTGTATACACACACACACACACACACACACACTCACTCACTCACTCACTCACTCTCTTTCCAGACACTTATCTAATGAAGTCTGGCTGGCCGAAGCTGTAGGAGCTCATCCTCCTGCTGCAGCATGGTCCAGTGTAGCTCCGCCCCTTATTCCCATCCAGCTCCACACCCTTTGGCTCCCGTCCGGCCACTGAATGTCACACAGGGGAGGGGAGGGGGAGAGGAGGCTTTGTGCTACCGGCGCCGAGGGGGAGAGGAGGCTTTGTGCTGCCGGTGCCGGGTGGGAGAGGAGGTTTTGTGCTTCCGGTGCCGCTGCATGTGTGACAGCAGCCGGCAGCAGCAGCAGGGATAGCAGCAGCAGCTCAGCGCAGGGATGCAGAGCAGGGAGAACGCCTCTCCTTCCTGGTGCCTCCCTGCACTGCATCCTTTTGCTGAGCGGCTAGCATCGGGCCTGTGTGCAGTGTCACTGACACTGCACAGCACTCTCACCTTTTATACTGATTCAAGGGTGTGCAAGGGTTAAGGGGGCGTAGCCCCTTACGACGGTGTGAAGAGCACCCATAGGGCGCGATGAATCAACTAGTATTCTATAATTGTCTTGTAGGTAGCCTCATATAGCTTTACTAAATACCGATATTTCCCGCTAATGTTCTGATACCCATTAAGATGACACTTGGGCTAAGTGCACCAGATTTGGGAATGTGGGCACCTTCCATAATGTCTCCCCCCCAACTTCTATACCTTCACTCTGACAGATGTTATGGTGTTGCGGTGTATGATGTTTGGTATATTTTTAGTTCACCCTATGTTATGTCTATAACTTTAGTTCTTGCTTTTTTTTTAGGTTGGGTACTCAAAACAAAAACCTATTTTAGACGAAATTCACCAGTTTTTTTGCTTGGCAAATGCTACCACTTCAAATATGAAGGTGAGTCGCAGGAGAGGGTGTTCATTTCTGCAGCCAGTTTATTACATACATCTAGTATAGAGGATTCAAGCTTTTTGTTTTTACATTCTTTAAACAACGGAAGGGTGACTATTAACTTATAAGATACCACTTTCCTTGTACCCTGGTCTCCAAAGACCATTTCATAGGGTTCTTACTTGGTGACTCCAGCCTTTGCCATGTCCTGGACCAAGCTGAGGCTGGTGCCACCAGTCAAGCCTTCCCGTTCTTGAGCAATGGACGGAAAGAAGGGCTTTTAGGTTGAGGCCATCACCGGGTTTAGGGAGGCAAGTTGGTTTTGAGTGAAACTTAGAAAGAAAATAATTTTGTCTTGGTTGTAACTTCTAGAATAGATTGAGTTGGAAAAGCCATCAGCCTCCTACTATCTGGGGAGACATAGGATTGCTTCTGGAAATAAGGAACCTAGTGTTCGAGTTACCTGTAATGATCTTATGGTGGCATGTTCTCTGTGCGGCAAAGGTTCCGGGATTACCTAATAATGTATGATTCTTTGGTTTTTAGAGTCTAGCGAGTTGTCCCCCGACAGCTCAGATTCCGGGTCGGTGACGAATGATGACGCCTTTGGATCGGTAGATGATTTCCGGAAGGACTTTATTTCCAGGATATGGCTTACATACAGGGAAGAGTTCCCCCAGTTAGAGGGTTCAACATGGACAACCGACTGTGGCTGGGGCTGCACCTTGAGGACTGGGCAAATGTTACTGGCCCAGGGGCTTCTGGTCCACTTCATAGGAAGAGGTTGGTTGAGCTGACTGCCCATTGTATGTCCAACTATAGTGTCTCCCTTCTGCTTACTTACAAGATGTGCTTAATTTACAGATTGGTTGTGGCCAAACGCCCTGGACTTCTACCAGCCAGAGGCAGATTTCTGGTTGGTAAACAGCGCCAGGAAACTTGCTCCATTTGAGGCAACGTACATTGAAGGCAATAACGATGCAACTGCATCTAGGAACGTGTTTGAAGCCGCAGACAATGCTGAGAAAAGCCAAAACGAGTTCTATCATAGGAAAATAATCAGCTGGTTCTCCGACCACCCCCAGGCTGCCCTGGGTATACATCAGCTGATCAAGCTCGGGAGAAGCTCCGGCAAAGTTGCTGGAGATTGGTATGGCCCAGCAGTGGTGTCTCACCTCTTGAGGTAGGTTTCCTGTAGACATGTTAAAACACAAGCAAACCCATAACCGGAAATGTAAACAAACAAAAACTTATTTATATATATATAAAATATAGCTGGGTCCGGCACTCCACCTGTATATCTTAGATACTTTGCCTGTGTGCCTTCTGTGAGAGGACAGCACCTCTCCGATATACGCAACAGAAGCAGCGACACTCCAGGACAGCCAATATGTTCAAAATATATATATATATATATATATATATATATATATATATATATATATATATACATACATACATACATACATACATACATACATACATACATACATACATACATACAACAGAAGCAGCGGCACTCTAGGACAGCCGATATGTTCAAAATATCTGTGGCGGTCTATTGCATATCATCTACGTTTTGGGGTGTTGCCCCCGTCTTCAGGATCCTGCAGACGGGGGTAACACCCCGAAACGTTGATGATGTGCAACAAACCGCCACAGATATATATAGTTAAATGTGCAGCATGGCAAATTTCAATTCAAACATAGCACGGGCACCAAGGCCACTGTTTTTTCCCATATCAGGAGTGCCGGATGATTTAAAGATACCTCAATCAAAGAATGTATAGCTGAATAAACTATCTGCCCAAGGTTTTTTTTTTTTTCCTTTATCTCTCCAGCATGATTGATTTGTTGAGGAGTTTGGTAGATCAAGGGCATTTATTTTCCCGGATACTGTAGGTTAGTGCAGATAGAAGAAATCATTTAGAGGTGGTGCTTATATAATAAGGGGGCGGAGCAATACTTTTGCAGGGCTGCTTTGCAGTTGGGTGCTGCCTCGTTCCTGGCAGAAGTATTGAGTTCTCCTGCACCGGAGTTCCTGTAATCGCTCATCCTCTCTATACTTATGAGATGCACTTTGCACCATTCAGTTGCTGTTTTGCAGATTAGCACAGGACTAGCTGCACTTTGACAAATGTACAGTAATAAAGATTTCCAACACACAATACATTTGTAATATCCTCCAATTCCATTGATTGTTAGCATGTGACATTATACATGATGGAGTCACATTATTATGATCACCTCTTGCATGTAACGTCGGCAGCGCGTATCCCATGAAGTACGTCACGTGTTGTGCGCTGGCTTAGTGGGTATATAAGGTGTGTGATAGGCCATCTGCACACATATCACTCGTTGCTGTCATGGGTAAAAGGAGCCATTTATCCAAGTTGCAAAAAGGGATGATTAGCGGCTTTCGGGCCAAGGGTGGCAGTATGTCTGACACAAGGCAGTCTGGGAAATGTCCGCGTGCTGCTGCGGTGAAGGTGTATCGTGACTGGACAAGTGGCATTAATGTGAATAACTGACATGGAACATGTGGAGCGCCACGTGCCATTAATGTGAGATGTGAACGCTGGCTACGAAGGTGCGTGAGGGACGACCGACATGCTACAGTGGAGCAGCTCACCGTCACAATGAACCTGGGGGCTACCAGACGTGTGTCTACAACATCAGTTCAGCCGTCTAGCTGCTGTCCACGCTGCACACGGTGGTTACTCTGGCTATTACCTGGGGGTCATAATAATGTGACTCCACCATGTATTAAGTGCCAGCATTTTGCAGCTCTTTTCAGCCATTGTTTAACTGGCCACATCGGTTCCTGCCCCAAAGGAGCTTACAATCTAACGTGTCTAACATGGAGTGTAGATAAATAAGCCTGAAGTTTACATTTTTATTTTCCTATCGATTCAAAATAAAGCCCCTTTATCCCTTTAGTGACCCTCTGTCTCCTGTAGGATAAAGCCCAGTACCCACGGGCCGATTAAGGAGAGATGTGTGCTGAGCGAACCGCTCAGCACAGCGCGATCTGTGCTGAGCGTGCGGGGGGAGACGGGGGGCCGCTCACTTCACCCAGCGGGTGAAGTGAGCGACCCGCTAGATTGGCCTGCATGCAGGCCAATCTAGCAGTAGCGATAGCGATGTGCGGGGCCGCGCATCGCTATCGCTGAGGGGGCTACACACGGAGCGATCATGCTGAAATTCTAAGCAATCTAGTCAGATTGCTTAGAATATCGCTCCGTGAGTACCCCCCTTAAGTCTTAACTGGCGTACTGCTGTAGCTATAGTAAACGCCAGCAGAATGGTTGGTTGCATTGTGATCTTGTTTGCATTAGCTGTCAGGAGTTAATCATTTAACCAAATGATTGAAACTACTGGATAACAGTGAAGCCAGTAGCGGATCTTGCCACGGGCAAGCAGGACTTTTGCCCGGGGCGCCGCCTTCCGGAGGGCGCAGGGCGCCATCCGGAGGGCGCCGCACCAGGGCAAGATCCGCTGCTGCTGTGCTGCCCGCTGCCCCCTGCTGCCGCTGTGAAGAGAAACTAGACGCGTACGCGTCTAGTTTCCCTTCGTGGAGAGGTCCTTTGCTGTGCGGTGCGCAATGACGTCATCGCGCACCGCACATCATTTCACTCTGTACAGGGGGCGTAAATGACCACGCCCCCTGTACGTAGCCACACCCCCTATTGTCGCCCGGGGCGCACAGCGCCCAAGAACCGGCCCTGAGTATAAAACACTGCACCCAATGAAGGTCAGTTTAGAGTGGGAGGTCTGAGCAGGCCTTTGGGAAAAGGGGAGATGGAGGGGGAGGGGGGGGTGCGGGATGATAGACAGTGTCTAGTTAGACCGTCAACAGATAGACACCACATGTTAGACAGACATTAGGTCAACAGGGTCAAAGGTCGACAAGTACAAAGGGTCGATATGAAAATGGTCGTCACAAAAAAAGGTAGACACCATATTTTTTGCATCTTTGTGGTTTGTGTGGATAGTTTTGTCAACTGGGACCCACAATTGAAGAAAGGCATCCCCTCGCCACAAGGTTTATAACCGACTCTATGCCGACATGGATAGAAAGGGTATGAAATAGTCCAAAAACGTGTTAAAAAAAAAAAAAAAAAAAAAAAAAAGGGTGTACCTTTTTTATGTCAACCATTTATATGTCGACCTTTTGACCTGTCGACCTAATGTCTGTCTAGCATGTGGGGTCTATCTATTGACTGTCTAACTAATCTATCATCCGGATACCGGAGTGGGGGGTTAGGAATAGTAAGACCTTACTTGCCCGGGAATCGTGAAGGTTTGAGCTGGAATGGGGTATATTATCCAGGAATGTGTGTATGCAGGTTGGATTGGAGGGGGGTGGCGGGGCGGGGAATGTGCAGCCAGTGTTAGTGCAGGAAGTATGTATAGTCCACATATATTAAATTGCGCCCCCTTGTGTTGGTATTTGACTGTTAGTTGATATAAAAAATAACTAAAGCTAAAATAATCTATTTCTAGGAAAGCGATTGAGGAATCTGTGGACCCAGAGCTGCAAGGGA
Organism: Pseudophryne corroboree; assembly: GCF_028390025.1. Taxonomy (NCBI): domain Eukaryota; kingdom Metazoa; phylum Chordata; class Amphibia; order Anura; family Myobatrachidae; genus Pseudophryne; species Pseudophryne corroboree. The sequence continues at coordinate 39,312,692 of NC_086452.1, read as the reverse complement.
TCTCCATTTATGTTGCTCAGGACTGTACAAGTAAGTAACAGCCTCTTACTGGAACCGTTTCATAAATCTCTGTTCCCACATTAAAGACAGAATGTTCTGATCCTGATCAGGCGTTATTTTTTTGGGAAAGAGTTTCAGCGTAGCCTAGACTGACTGTTATGTGAGGCACAAAGCTCTACCGATGATATCGTTCTGTTTCATATGTCAGTTCCACACATAAGTGGTTGATGGTAGATTACATTATTTATTAATCTTAAGGTTTCCTCCCACAATCCAAAAATATACTGGTAAGTTAATTGGATCACAACAAAAATTAACCCTACTGTGAATGTGTCTGTCTGTACATGTGGTAGGGAATATAGATTGTAAGCTCCACTGGGGCAGGCACTGATGTGAATGGGCAAATATTCTCTGGAAAGCGCTGCGGAGTATGTGTGCGCTATATAAATAACTGGTAATAAATAAAATAAATATCAGGGGTTTTTAATTTGTGTGCCGTGGCCCCCTGGGGTGACTCGGGGCCCTTGTAGGGGTGCCTTGGATTGGTGGTCCAGGACCAATTCAAATGATTTATGGTCAATGTAATAGGTAAAACCAGCGCTGGTGACTGCCAGTCATACAATATGTGGACAGACAGAAGAGAATCCTGTCCCTCACCACACGATAGAACCTAAGGATGACATATAAACACAATTTACTTCATTTAATATTTCTTTCTAAATATCTCAATAAGAAATTTTTGGCCTAGGGGTGCCGTGATTCCAAAAAGTTTGGGAACCACTGAGCTATATTGTTGTGACACATTGATACATCCGACATACATTGGCAATGTAGGAATTTCTGAAGTTTAAATCTATGCCTAATGGAAACTGGTGACCTATTTTCTTTATCTGTCTAGTTTACAGCAGAGATGTCTATGACCAGCACAATATCTCGGACTGTGAAAAATCCGTTCTCATTCTGGTTCCGGTGAGGCTCGGTGGAGAAAGGACCAACACCGAATATTTTGAGTTTGTGAAGGTGGGTTTAATGGGCTCTTATTCAATAAAGTTTGTTGAAAGTGGAATGTTCAGATGATTCGTGAAGGTCCAGTGTTACCCTGACATTCCGATGCAACTGTGTTTTATGAAGTCAAATATTACTTCCCCCGCCCCATTAGGCAGTGGCAAACGCAGGATTTCTAGAGGGGGGTTTCCAAATGCAATCCACAATCTCCCACTCTGCGGAACATGGAATACAGTATTAATATTTAACACAATAGATGGTCTATAGTATGTAGGCTGTTTCAATCATATTTAAATAATATTAATAAGATAAGTTGTCAGGAAAAGTTTAAAGATACCATAATAAATAAAGTCACTATAATAGCAATAATAGAACCAGTTCTGCACTTTCTAAGCACACATTCTCCCACCACATGGTAAGGCCCCTGTCTCTTTTTCCTGGTATCTACTCTGGTCCAGAGTCCACTGATTGTGGACTCGTACACACAGCAAACTGTGTGGAAGAAGCTACTACCACTGGCCACGTGCAGTAGCTCCACTCTGTCCCTCAAACTGCATGATGTGGCGGCAGCTATGGCAATCGTATTATATTTAGTTACTACTACTATTTTATTCTTGCATAATTTGAGCCACTTGCCAAGCAGAGGGGGGTTTCCAGGCAACCGGAACCCCCATCCTTGAGTTTGTCTATGCATTAAGCACATGACATTCCTCCCTATGGGATCTGATACAGATGACATTTACTTGGAATGCAGTTCTTTCAGCTGCTGGAACATCACCAGTCCTGAGCTTGTGTGCAACGCCACCAATTTAGTCTGCCAGGCTGTCAGTCACACCCCTGCCTTTCACAGAAGCCCCTCCCCCTATCGTGGCTCTTGTCATAGGAAGGAAAATACATGGCAATCCTATGTAATTACGTATAAGACATTCAGTTATTTATGTATCCAACTCGCAGGCTTTCCTATTAACTAATGTCGTAGTGGGTTTATCCGCTGTTGTTTATTTCCTGTAACGCCTGAGCCAGGTTTTCAGAAAACAAAACAAAAAAACTTTATTTCTCTAACGTCCTAGTGGATGCTGGGAACTCCGAAAGGACCATGGGGAATAGCGGCTCCGCAGGAGACTGGGCACAACTAAAAGAAAGCTTTTAGACTACCTGGTGTGCACTGGCTCCTCCCACTATGACCCTCCTCCAAGCCTCAGTTAGATTTCTGTGCCCGGCCGAGCTGGATGCACACTAGGGGCTCTCCTGAGCTCCTAGAAAGAAAGTTTATTTTAGGTTTTTTATTTTACAGTGAGACCTGCTGGCAACAGGCTCACTGCATCGAGGGACTAAGGGGAGAAGAAGCGAACCTACCTGCTTGCAGCTAGCTTGGGCTTCTTAGGCTACTGGACACCATTAGCTCCAGAGGGATCGACCGCATGGAACTGGCCTTGGTGTTCGTTCCCGGAGCCGCGCCGCCGTCCCCCTTACAGAGCCAGAAGCAAGAAGAGGTCCGGAAAATCGGCGGCAGAAGACATCAGTCTTCACCAAGGTAGCGCACAGCACTGCAGCTGTGCGCCATTGCTCCTCATGCACACTTCACACTCCGGTCACTGAGGGTGCAGGGCGCTGGGGGGGGCGCCCTGAGCAGCAATAAAAACACCTTGGCTGGCAAATATATCACAATATATAGCCCCAGAGGCTATATATGTGATAAATACCCCTGCCAGAATCCATAAAAAAGCGGGAGAAAAGTCCGCGAAAAAGGGGCGGAGCTATCTCCCTCAGCACACTGGCGCCATTTTTTTCTTCACAGTGCAGCTGGAAGACAGCTCCCCAGGCTCTCCCCTGTAGTTTGCAGGCTCAAAGGGTTAAAAAGAGAGGGGGGGCACTAAATTTAGGTGCAATATTGTATATACAAGCAGCTATTGGGAAAAATTCACTCAATATAGTGTTAATCCCTAAATTATATAGCGCTCTGGTGTGTGCTGGCATACTCTCTCTCTGTCTCCCCAAAGGGCTGTGTGGGGTCCTGTCCTCAGTCAGAGCATTCCCTGTGTGTGTGCGGTGTGTCGGTACGGCTGTGTCGACACGTTTGATGAGGAGGCTTATGTGATGGCAGAGCAGATGCCGATAAATGTGATGTCGCCCCCTGTGGGGCCGACACCAGAGTGGATGGATAGGTGGAAGGTATAAACCGACAGTGTCAACTCCTTACATAAAAGGCTGGATGACGTAACAGCTATGGGACAGCCGGCTTCTCAGCCCGCGCCTGCCCAGGCGTCTCAAAGGCCATCGGGGGCTCAAAAACGCCCGCTCTCTCAGATGGCAGACACAGAGGTCGACACGGAGCCTGACTCCAGTGTCGACGAGGTTGAGACATATACACAATCCACTAGGAACATCCGTTACATGATCCCGGCAATAAAAAATGTGTTATACATTTCTGACATTAACCCAAGTACAACTAATAAAGGGTTTTATGTTTGGGGAGAAAAAGCAGGCAGTGTTTTGTTCCCCCATCAAATGAGTGAATGAAGTGTGAAAAAGCGTGGGTTCCCCCGATAAGAAACTGGTAATTTCTAAAAAGTTACTGATGGTGTACCCTTTCCCGCCAGAGGATAAGTTACGCTGGGAGATATCCCCTAGGGTGGATAAGGCGCTCACACGTTTGTCAAAAAAGGTGGCACTGCCGTCTTAGGATACGGCCACTTTGAAGGTACCTGCTGATAAAAAGCAGGAGGCTATCCTGAAGTCTGTATTTACACACTCGGGTACTAGACTGAGACCTGCAGATAGTGCTGCTGCAGCGTGGTCTGTAACCCTTTCAAACAGGGATACTATTTTGCGAACCTAAGACGTCGTCTTATATATGAGGGATGCACAGAGGGATATTTTGCCGGCTGGCATCCAGAATTAATGCAATGTCCATTCTGTCAGGAGGGTATTAGAGACCCGACACTGGACAGGTGATGCTGACTTTAAAAGGCACATAGAGCCTTATAAGGGTGAGGAATTGTTTGGGGATGGTCTCTGGGACCTCGTATCCACAGCAACAGCTGGGAAGAAATTTTTTTTTACCTCAGGTTTCCTCACAGCCTAAGAAAGCACTGTATTATCAGGTACAGTCCTTTCGGGTTCAGAAAAGCAAGCGGGTAAAAGGCGCTTCCTTTCTGCACAGAGACGAGGGAAGAGGGAAAAAGCTGCACCAGTCAGCCAGTTCCCAGAATCAAAATTCTTCCCCCGCTTCCTCTACGTCCACCGCATGACGCGGGGGCTCCACAGGCGTAGCCAGGTACGGTGGGGGGCCGCCTCAAAAATTTCAGCGATCAGTGGGCTCACTCACAGGTGGATCCCTGGATCCTTCAAGTAGTATCTCAGGGGTACAAGCTGGAATTCGAGGCGTCTCCCCCCCCCCCCCCCCCCAATTTCCTCAAATCTGCCTTGCCGACAACTCCCTCAGGCAGGGAGGCTGTGCTAGAGGCAATTCACAAGCTGTATTCCCAGCAGGTGATAGTCAAGGTGCCCCTACTTCAACAAGGACGGGGTTACTATTCCACACTGTTTGTGGTACCGAAACCGGACGGTTCGGTGAGACCCATTTTAAATTTGAAATCCTTGAACACATACTTAAAAAAAAAAAAAAAAAGTTCAAGATGGAATCGCTCAGGGCGGTTATTGCAAGCCTGGAGGAGGGGGATTACATGGTATCTCTGGACATCAAGGATGCTTACCTACATGTCCCCATTTACCATCCTCACCAGGAGTACCTCAGATTTGTGGTACAGGATTGCCATTACCAATTCCAAACACTGCCGTTTGGACTGTCCACGGCACCGAGGGTCTTTACCAAGGTAATGGCAGAAATGATGATACTCCTTCGAAAAAAGGGAGTTTTAATTATCCCGTACTTGGACGATCTCCTTATAAAGGCGAGGTCCAAGGAGCAGTTGTTGGTCGGAATAGCACTATCTCGGGAAGTGCTACAACAGCACGGATGGATTCTATACATTCCAAAGTCACAGCTGGTTCCTACCACACGCCTACTGTTCCTGGGGATGGTTCTGGACACAGAACAGAAAAAAGTGTTTCTCCCGCAGGAGAAAGCCAAGGAGCTGTCATCTCTAGTCAGAGACCTCCTGAAACCAAAACAGGTATCGGTGCATCACTGCACACGAGTCCTGGGAAAAATGGTAGCTTCTTACGAAGCAAAATTCCATTCGGCAGGTTCCATGCAAGAACCTTTCAGTGGGACCTCTTGGACAAGTGGTCGGGATCGCATCTTCAGATGCATCGGCTGATAACCCTGTCTCCAAGGACCAGGGTATCTCTACTGTGGTGGCTGCAGAGTGCTCATCTTCAAGAGGGCCGCAGATTCGGCATACAGGACTGGGTCCTGGTAACCACGGATGCCAGCCTTCGAGGCTGGGGGGCAGTCACACAGGGAAGAAAATTCCAAGGACTTTGGTCAAGTCAGGAGTCGTCCCTACACATAAATATTCTGGAACTGAGGGCCATTTACAATGCCCTAAGTCTGGCAAGGCCTCTGCTTCAAAACCAGCCGGTACTGATCCAATCAGACAACATCACGGCAGTCGCCCATGTAAACCGACAGGGCGGCACAAGAAGCAGGATGGCGATTGCAGAAGCCACAAGGATTCTCCGATGGGCGGAAAATCACGTCTTAGCACTGTCAGCAGTGTTCATTCCTGGAGTGGACAACTGGGAAGCAGACTTCCTCAGCAGACACGACCTACACCCGGGAGAGTGTGGACTTCATCCAGAAGTCTGCCAACTGTTGGTAAACCGTTGGGAAAGGCCACAGGTGGACATGATGGCGTCCCGCCTAAACAAAAAACTAGATATTGCGTCAGGTCAAGGGACTCTCAGGCAATAGCTGTGGACGCTCTAGTGACACCGTGGGTGTACCAGTCGGTTTATGTATTCCCTCCTCTGCCTCTCATACCAAAGGTACTGAGAATAATAAGAAAACGAGAAGTAAGAACGATACTCGTGGTTCCGGATGGGCCAAGAAGAGCTTGGTACCCAGAACTTCAAGAAATTATATCAGAGGACCCATGGCCTCTACCGCTCAGACAGGATCTGCTACAGCAGGGGCCCTGTCTGTTCCAAGACTTACCGCGGCTGCGTTTGACGGCATGGCAGTTGAATTCCGGATCCTAAAGGAAAAGGGCATTCCGGAGGAAGTCATTCCTACGCTGATAAAAGCCAGGAAAGAAGTAACCGCAAACCATTATCACCGTATTTGGCGAAAATATGTTGCGTGGTGTGAGGCCAGGAAGGCCCCAACAGAGGAATTTCAGCTGGGTCGTTTTTTGCACTTCCTACAGTCAGGAGTGACTATGGGCCTAAACTTGGCTTCCATTAAGGTCCAGTTTTTCAGCTCTGCCGATTTTCTTCCAGAAAGAACTGGCTTCACTGCCTGGAGTTCAGACATTTGTAAAGGGAGTGCTACATATTCAGCCCCCTTTTGTGCCTCCTGTGGCACCTTGGGATCTCAATGTGGTGTTGAGTTTCCTAAAATCACATTGGTTTGAGCCACTTAAAACTGTGGATTTGAAATATCTCGCGTGGAAAGTGGTCATGTTATTGGCCTTGGCTTCGGCCAGGCGTGTGTCAGAATGGGCGGCTTTGTCGGGTAAAAGCCCTTATCTGATTTTCCATATGGATAGGGCAGAATTGAGGACTCGTCCCCAGTTTCTCCCTAAGGTGGTATCAGCTTTTCACTTGAACCAACCTATTGTAGTGCCTGCGGCTACTAGGGACTTGGAAGATTCCAAGTTACTGGACGTAGTCAGGGCCTTAAAAAATTATATTTCCGGGACGGCTGGAGTCAGGAAAACTGACTCGCTTTTTATCCTGTAGGCACCCAACAAAATAGGTGCTCCTGCTTCTAAGCAGACTATTGCTCGCTGAATTTGTAGCACAATTCAGCTGGAGCATTCTGCGGCTGGATTGCCGCATCCTAAATCAGTAAAAGCCCATTCCACGAGGAAAGTGGGCTCATCTTGGGCGGCTGCCCGAGGGGTCTCGGCTTTACAACTTTGCCGAGCTGCAACTTGGTCAGGGGCAAACACGTTTGCTAAATTCTACAAATTTGATACCCTGGCTGAGGAGGACCTTGAGTTTTCTCATTCGGTGCTGCAGAGTCATCCGCACTCTCCCGCCCGTTTGGGAGCTTTGGTATAATCCCCATGGTCCTTTCGGAGTTCCCAGCATCCACTAGGACGTTAGAGAAAATAAGATTTTACTCACCGGTAAATCTATTTCTCGTAGTCCGTAGTGGATGCTGGGCGCCCATCCCAAGTGCGGATTGTCTGCAATACTTGTATATAGTTATTGTTAACTAAAGGGTTATTGTTATGAGCCATCTGTTGAGAGGCTCAGTTATGTTTCATACTGTTAACTGGATATGGTATCACGAGTTATACGGTGTGATTGGTGTGGCTGGTATGAGTCTTACCCGGGATTCAAAATCCTTCCTTATTGTGTCAGCTCTTCCGGGCACAGTGTCCTAACTGAGGCTTGGAGGAGGGTCATAGTGGGAGGAGCCAGTGCACACCAGGTAGTCTAAAAGCTTTCTTTTAGTTGTGCCCAGTCTCCTGCGGAGCCGCTATTCCCCATGGTCCTTTCGGAGTTCCCAGCATCCACTACGGACTACGAGAAATAGATTTACCGGTGAGTAAAATCTTATTTATGCTCTCTATTCATATATGTGAAGATAGTAAATATATTTTATGGCCTGCATCATCAGTCTATTGATCAGATTCAGTGACCAAGAATATGGGCAGGCTGTCACAGCAATAATGTCACCTAGAGAACCGTATCACAATGGATTTATGATGATCCCAAGTCCTTCTTCTGAGACACTGCAGGAAACTCTGTGTAACATCGAAGTGACAAATGCGTAATATAGGGATTTTCTGCATCCAACGTTCCCATGAAGGCTGCATTTTCCGCTGTCCAATTAACCAGATTTAGACCTTGTTGACCACAAATTGCAACATGTGCTGCAGGTGGGGCAGATGTAAGATGTGCAGGGAGATTTAGATTTAGGAGGGGCGTGTCCAAACTGTACTCTAACTTGCAGTGTATTTGTGGGCTACATGCAAAAGCAGCCAGTATTTACTCTGCATGCAACTAAATGTTTTTATTTGCACCACTTGCATTGCAGCATGGTTTGTCCAGGTGAGCAGTGGCTCTTTCTTATGGTATTTCCAAATTCGAATCCGGCCCTAGGTGTAGGTGTGGTGTGATGGCGGGTATGATGCCCTGTCCGATGAGATGCAAAGGCCCAAACGGAGAGCGTGCTGCCTGGTGGGCTCAGGGAACAGGTTACCCTGCTTATGATTGGTATACGGTGTTGCTGGGTGTTACTATGTGTCAGCGGGTGGACTGGACAATATGTAAACTGACCTTTTAAAGGACAGTTTAGGAATTACCTTTTTTTTTTAAACATTAGGCAGCGGGTAATATTTAAGATGGGTTCTTCTCGTGTCAGGTGGTACCATCCTAAATTGCCCAAGGGAGAATACGGATTCTCCTGCACTTGTCACTATGGCAGTGAGAGAAGACTCTGTTACTGTAATGACTACACTAGGAAACACTCTGACACCAGTGCTGACCGGTGAGGGAGAATGGTCGTTGGGTAGGTGTTTTGGTGAATACAGGTGCCTTTGATGTAATCTTGGCCAACACATCTGCTTTTTGTCACTCAACTCTGCAATTCCCACCCAGCAGTATATTGTAGTAACCTGCTACCCATATGGCCGCCACATAAGCTAGAGAGCATCGCAGAGACCGCCGTATTATGCAGAGAGCGTTGCAGGGACTGCCGTATAAGGTAGAGAGCATCGCAGGGACCGCCGTATAAGGTAGAGAGTGTCGCAGGGACCGCCGTATAAGGTAGAGAGTGTCTCAGGGACCGCCGTATAAGGTTGAGAGCGTTGCAGGGACCGCCGTATAAGGTAGAGAGCGTTGCAGGGACCGCCGTATAAGGTAGAGAGCGTCGCAGGGACCGCCATATAATGCAGAGAGCGTCGCAGGGACCGCCATATAATGCAGAGAGCGTCGCAGGGAGAACTGCTAGGCTGGTCAGTGGTTTTTGTTATAAGGTTTTTAAAAAAGGGTTATCAAATATGACTGCCGTATAATGCAGAGAGTGTCGCAGGGACTGTCTTTTATAATGCAGAGAGCATTTTCATTAACGGCCTAACAGAAGGTCTAGAGAGCATGGTGTCAATTTTTGCAGATGATACCAAATTATGTAAGGCTATAAATACGGAAGAGGATGCTGAGTCGCTTCAGACCGACTTAGTTAAATTAGAAGCATGGGCAGACAAATGGGGAATGTGCTTCAATACAGACAAGTGTAAGGTAATGCACTGTGGTAACAAGAACAAAAATAACACCTACATACTAAATGGGGTAAAATTAGGGTATTCTGTACTGGAAAAGGACTTGGGTGTTCTCATAGATAGCAAACTAAGCAGCAGTACCCAAAGTAGGACTGCAGCAAAGAAGGCTAATAAGATATTAGCATGCATAAAACGGGGAATTGATGTAAGGGACGAGAGTGTTATACTCCCGTTATATAAATCACTAGTGAGGCCACACCTTGAATACTGTGTACAATTCTGGGCACCATACTACAAAAAGGATATCCTGGAGCTAGAAAAGGTTCAGAGGCGGGCGACCAAACTAATTAAGGGCATGGAGACGCTGCAATACGAGGAAAGGCTTGCAAGGCTAGGCATGTTTACATTGGAAAAGAGGAGACTAAGAGGGGACTTGATCAACATCTACAAATATATAAGGGGACAATACACAGATCTTGGGAGGGACCTGTTTTTGGTTAGATCAGCACAGGGGACTCGTGGACACTCGCTCAGGTTAGAGGAGAGGAGATTCCACACAATACAGCGTAAAGGCTTTTTCATAGTAAGGACGATACGTGTTTGGAATTCCCTGCCTGAGGGAGTTGTAATGGCGGAATCTGTCAACACCTTTAAGAATGGTTTAGATAAATTCCTAATGGATAAGGATATGGTTTTGGTGGGAAGGGTTATGGTGCATAGTCACGCACTATAGTTACTATAAAAAGAGGGATAAAACGCAACAGCTGACTTCAGCATCAGTCAAAATTTTAGACCAAAATAATCCTGCATAGGAAACCACAAATATGTTGAACTGATGGACAATTGTCTTTTTTTCAACCTTGGATACTATGTTACTATGTATTGTAATAAGCAAAACTACTGCTTGTGGCCACCAATCATAAAATATGTGTACAAACAGAAGCAAATCTTGTTCATCACCACATAATTGAACCTAAGGATGACATATAAACATAATTTACTTAATTTAATATTTTTTTTTTCTAGGTTTCTCATTAAGAAACTTTTTTTGCCTAGGGGTGCTGTTGAAAAAGTTGTTACTCTAGGGCACCATGATTCAAAAAAGTTTGGGAACCACTGGATTAACCCCTTATTCTTATTACCGACCATAAACCATGCCCACCCACCCCTGTACCGTAACAGTTTACCTGTTGGTGATGTAATCTGTTCCTCCTGTTGCAACCACACAGCTCTGCTCAGGAAGCAGCTACCTGTCAGGCAGGTCCCTCCAAAGCTGCTGTCAGTGGAGGAAGGACCATGTAGAGTATGGGGAGAAAAGGGGCCTTGGCAGGGAATAACCATATGCTGCCTTCCTCTCTGACTGCTCCCCCCCCAAGATCGCGGTTGCAACTGCCAGCTGGAGAAGCAGGAAACTCTAAACCCAGTATTAATGGACATGTCCTAAACTTTTGTTAATGTCCTGTAACATGTGGATGATTAGTGGACAATTAACTTACCAAAAGTCTTGGTGTATAGATTGCATGTAGGACAGGGACATGAACACTCGCCACACACGTGTTGCTGGTAAGTTACAGCATGCTCCTGAATGAGGTATAGTCGGCCTGTAGCAGGTTTTTGGCCAGCACATGCAGTTGGAGACCATACATGGGTAAATTATTAGCTTCCACATTTAATAGAACCCCAATATTGCATTTGCAGTCCCTATTATACATTACAGTTTCTCATAGACTACACATTTACATGGTTAGCCTGGAGATTTAATAAAGATATATAGCCCGCTCCATGGAAACTCAACACCAGCTTGTTGAGCGTTATGTCTATAAGGTAGCTGGAGTGGTGTAGACTGGAGATACAAGTTCCAGGCAGGAGTGCTACAGGATACCAGTGATGATGGTGCGATCACTTCCTGTTTATAGAAAACAAAAAGTCTCAACTAGGTATCATCATCAGGAAAAGCCCTGGCTTCATGTAATGCCTACATTGCACTAATAACCTCACTACATAGCCTTCATGTTCCATTAGGTCGTCGGGGTCAAAAGGTCAACATGAAAATGGTAGACAGTATAAAAGGTTGACGGGGTCAAAAGGTCGACACGATAATGGTCCACACAAAAAAGGCAGACACCATTTGTTTTGGATTTTTGTGGTTTGTGTGGATAGTTTTGTCATCTGGGACCCCCAGTTGTAGAAAAGCATCCCCTCGCGGGGCTCGTTGCACTTGCCACGCTTCGGGCTCAGTGGCTCGCCGCAAGGTTTATAACCGACTCTGTGCCGACATTGATAGAGAAGGTATGAAATAGTCCAAAAACATGTAAAATAATAATAAAGAAAAAACCTGTCTACTTTTTTATGTCGACCCTTTTCATGTTGACCTTTTGACACTGTCGACCTTTGGTACTGTCTACCTTTTTCATGTCGATCTTTTGTACTGCCTACCTAATGTCTGTCTAACATTATGGTGTCTGTCTATTGACTGTCTAACTAGACACTGTCTATCCGTCATCCGGATACCTTAAAATAAATGTGAAAGGAATAATGGATACATATGATGAGGAAGGGAGTTCAATATTCGTCCCTAAGATGCTGAGAGAAGCAAACCTTTTTGACAGTAAGGTTTATATGATAACCCAGAGGTGCATTATGGGATATAAAAAAAAAAAATATCTATACTGGGAGTACCCAAGCTGACCATGTAAACCGCTGAAAGCACCAACCGTAGACAGATGGTCATCAGAACTGGACCATGAAGCAGTAGAAGAAGGTGGCCTGACCTGATTAATCATGGACGATGTGTATGTGTGTGTCATTTACCTGGGGAAGAGATCGCACCTTGATGCACCATGGGGAGGAGGCAAAATGGGGGAGGCCTTTTGATGCTCTGGGCAATATTGTGCTGGGAGACCTTGGCTCCTGCCATCCATGTGGATGTTACTTTATCACATACCTATCTACTTAAACATTGCTGCAGACCAAGTACACCCTTTCATGAGAACGGTATTCCCTGATGGCGGTGGTCTCTGTCAGCAGAATAATGCGCCCTTCCCCACTGCACACATTGCTGAGGAATGGTCTGAAGAACATGACAAAGATCAAAGTGTTGACTTGGCCTCCATCATCTTGGTGACAGAGACGAGTCAGAGCTGTCTTGGTGGCATGAGAGGGACACAATATTAGGCAGGTGGTTTTAATGTTCTGCAATAAATAGTGGAAAACTGCTCTAATCAAGCTGGTAACAATCCCCAGGTGCTGCGGGAGGGGGTTACTCTAGACAAGAAATACAAAAGGGATTTTTCCCACGCACTCTGCTGGCTGTTAGTAAGAAGAGCTATATACTATGTAATAATAGGAAATTTAGAGCTCTTCGTTACATATGTTTTGCAAAAGATATGATAAGCCTCCAGGCCACTTCACGGCTGCTCTATTACTGGAGGTCCCTATCTAAGCATAGGTCCAGGGCTTGGACCCCACAAAGTCGGCTCAGGCCCGACCACCCCAGGGCAGCACACCATTGAAATACTAAAGTGTTAATATGTGTTAAGAAAGAAGCAGAAGCTATGGGTTAGAAAGTGCTACAAAAATAAGGGTGTTAATAAAATACTCAAAAGAGTAATGTTAGTGAAAAAATAGGAGTGTTACATAAGTGCTAAATAAATAATATGGCATGCTACCCCAAGGTGGCCCAGCCCCACCAGACCTGGGGGGTACCACTCCCCAAACCCATACACAGCATAATAATAATAACATCCACTATGGGTCATACAATTGCTTAATGTATGGCCACATGATAATGGCACATACAGAACATATCCAGATTGAGAGCTAGTTTACCTGGAGGCACCCCTGTATCCTCCAAATGGCACCACAGGACCCAGCATGCCCTCCTAATGCTGGCTCCATCTATGCCTCTCTGAACTGCAATAAATAGTGGAAAACTGCTCTAATCAAGCTGGTAACAATCCCCAGGTGCTGCGGAAGGGGGTTACTCTAGACAAGAAATACAAAAGGGATTTTTCCCACGCACTCTGCTGGCTGTTAGTAAGAAGAGCTATATACTATGTAATAATAGGAAATTTAGAGCTCTTCGTTACATATGTTTTGCAAAAGATATGATAAGCCTCCAGGCCACTTCACGGCTGCTCTATTACTGGAGGTCCCTATCTAAGCATAGGTCCAGGGCTTGGACCCCACAAAGTCGGCTCAGGCCCGACCACCCCAGGGCAGCACACCATTGAAATACTAAAGTGTTAATATGTGTTAAGAAAGAAGCAGAAGCTATGGGTTAGAAAGTGCTACAAAAATAAGGGTGTTAATAAAATACTCAAAAGAGTAATGTTAGTGAAAAAATAGGAGTGTTACATAAGTGCTAAATAAATAATATGGCATGCTACCCCAAGGTGGCCCAGCCCCACCAGACCTGGGGGGTACCACTCCCCAAACCCATACACAGCATAATAATAATAACATCCACTATGGGTCATACAATTGCTTAATGTATGGCCACATGATAATGGCACATACAGAACATATCCAGATTGAGAGCTAGTTTACCTGGAGGCACCCCTGTATCCTCCAAATGGCACCACAGGACCCAGCATGCCCTCCTAATGCTGGCTCCATCTATGCCTCTCTGAACTGCAATAAATAGTGGAAAACTGCTCTAATCAAGCTGGTAACAATCCCCAGGTGCTGCGGGAGGGGGTTACTCTAGACAAGAAATACAAAAGGGATTTTTCCCACGCACTCTGCTGGCTGTTAGTAAGAAGAGCTATATACTATGTAATAATAGGAAATTTAGAGCTCTTCGTTACATATGTTTTGCAAAAGATATGATAAGCCTCCAGGCCACTTCACGGCTGCTCTATTACTGGAGGTCCCTATCTAAGCATAGGTCCAGGGCTTGGACCCCACAAAGTCGGCTCAGGCCCGACCACCCCAGGGCAGCACACCATTGAAATACTAAAGTGTTAATATGTGTTAAGAAAGAAGCAGAAGCTATGGGTTAGAAAGTGCTACAAAAATAAGGGTGTTAATAAAATACTCAAAAGAGTAATGTTAGTGAAAAAATAGGAGTGTTACATAAGTGCTAAATAAATAATATGGCATGCTACCCCAAGGTGGCCCAGCCCCACCAGACCTGGGGGGTACCACTCCCCAAACCCATACACAGCATAATAATAATAACATCCACTATGGGTCATACAATTGCTTAATGTATGGCCACATGATAATGGCACATACAGAACATATCCAGATTGAGAGCTAGTTTACCTGGAGGCACCCCTGTATCCTCCAAATGGCACCACAGGACCCAGCATGCCCTCCTAATGCTGGCTCCATCTATGCCTCTCTGAACTGCAATAAATAGTGGAAAACTGCTCTAATCAAGCTGGTAACAATCCCCAGGTGCTGCGGGAGGGGGTTACTCTAGACAAGAAATACAAAAGGGATTTTTCCCACGCACTCTGCTGGCTGTTAGTAAGAAGAGCTATATACTATGTAATAATAGGAAATTTAGAGCTCTTCGTTACATATGTTTTGCAAAAGATATGATAAGCCTCCAGGCCACTTCACGGCTGCTCTATTACTGGAGGTCCCTATCTAAGCATAGGTCCAGGGCTTGGACCCCACAAAGTCGGCTCAGGCCCGACCACCCCAGGGCAGCACACCATTGAAATACTAAAGTGTTAATATGTGTTAAGAAAGAAGCAGAAGCTATGGGTTAGAAAGTGCTACAAAAATAAGGGTGTTAATAAAATACTCAAAAGAGTAATGTTAGTGAAAAAATAGGAGTGTTACATAAGTGCTAAATAAATAATATGGCATGCTACCCCAAGGTGGCCCAGCCCCACCAGACCTGGGGGGTACCACTCCCCAAACCCATACACAGCATAATAATAATAACATCCACTATGGGTCATACAATTGCTTAATGTATGGCCACATGATAATGGCACATACAGAACATATCCAGATTGAGAGCTAGTTTACCTGGAGGCACCCCTGTATCCTCCTCAGCAGAATAATGCGCCCTTCCCCACTGCACACATTGCTGAGGAATGGTCTGAAGAACATGACAAAGATCAAAGTGTTGACTTGGCCTCCATCATCTTGGTGACAGAGACGAGTCAGAGCTGTCTTGGTGGCATGAGAGGGACACAATATTAGGCAGGTGGTTTTAATGTTCTGGCTTATATATAGTGTTACAGAGGAACACGTTGCACAGTGTCTGTCCCATTTGCCCAGAGCTGGCAGGCACCAGGTCCCAGGGCGGATCTTTCTGAAGGTCTGATCTGTGATGTGCGCTATAGCACACGTGCGCAATTACCATACATCTTTTTCATCGGTGTCCATACCGAGTGGACGTGGCCCGGAGTGACTCCTGGATACGATCTCCATTATGGATAAGCCACAGATCCCATATAGCGCTGTACCACCACCGCTGTGTGGTATCCGTTCACATGGTCGACCATGTTATGGTCGACAGTCATTAGGTCGACCACTATTGGTCGACGTGGTCGACATGGACACATGGTCGACACATGAAAATGGTCGACACATGAAATGTCGACACATGAAAAGTAGAGATGAGCGGGTTCGGTTTCTCTGAATCCGAACCCGCCAGAACTTCATGTTTTTTTTCACGGGTCCGAGCGACTCGGATCTTCCCGCCTTGCTCGGTTAACCCGAGCGCGCCCGAACGTCATCATGACGCTGTCGGATTCTCGCGAGGCTCGGATTCTATCGCGAGACTCGGATTCTATATAAGGAGCCGCGCGTCGCCGCCATTTTCACACGTGCATTGAGATTGATAGGGAGAGGACGTGGCTGGCGTCCTCTCCGTTTAGAATAGATTAGAGAGACACTTGATTTACTAATTTTGGGGAGCATTAGGAGTACTCGGTACAGTGCAGAGTTTTGCTGATAGTGACCAGTGACCACCAGTTTTATTTATAATCCGTTCTCTGCCTGAAAAAAGCGATACACAGCACACAGTGACTCAGTCACATACCATATCTGTGTGCACTGCTCAGGCTCAGGCCAGTGTGCTGCATCATCTATTATCTATATATAATATTATATATATCTGTCTGACTGCTCAGCTCACACAGCTTATAATTGTGGGGGAGACTGGGGCGCACTACTGCAGTGCCAGTTATAGGTTATAGCAGGAGCCAGGAGTACATAATATATTATATAGTGAGTGACCACCAGACACACAGTGCAGTTTATTTAATATATCCGTTCTCTGCCTGAAAAAAGCGATACACACAGTGACTCAGTCAGTCACATACCATATCTGTGTGCACTGCTCAGGCTCAGGCCAGTGTGCTGCATCATCTATATATATTATATATCTGTCTGACTGCTCAGCTCACACAGCTTATAATTGTGGGGGAGACTGGGGAGCACTACTGCAGTGCCAGTTATAGGTTATAGCAGGAGCCAGGAGTACATAATATTATATTAAAATTAAACAGTGCACACTTTTGCTGCAGGAGTGCCACTGCCAGTGTGACTAGTGACCAGTGACCTGACCACCAGTATATATAATATTAGTAGTATACTATCTCTTTATCAACCAGTCTATATTAGCAGCAGACACAGTACAGTGCGGTAGTTCACGGCTGTGGCTACCTCTGTGTCGGCACTCGGCAGCCCGTCCATAATTGTATATACCACCTAACCGTGGTTTTTTTTTTTCTTTCTTTATACATACATACTAGTTACGAGTATACTATCTCTTTATCAACCAGTCTATATATTAGCAGCAGACACAGTACAGTGCGGTAGTTCACGGCTGTGGCTACCTCTGTGTCGGCACTCGGCAGCCCGTCCATAATTGTATATACCACCTAACCGTGTTTTTTTTTTCTTTCTTTATACATACATACTAGTTACGAGTATACTATCTCTTTATCAACCAGTCTATATTAGCAGCAGACACAGTACAGTGCGGTAGTTCACGGCTGTGGCTACCTCTGTGTCGGCACTCGGCAGCCCGTCCATAATTGTATATACCACCTAACCGTGGTTTTTTTTTCTTTCTTTATACATACATACTAGTTACGAGTATACTATCTCTTTATCAACCAGTCTATATATTAGCAGCAGACACAGTACAGTGCGGTAGTTCACGGCTGTGGCTACCTCTGTGTCGGCACTCGGCAGCCCGTCCATAATTGTATACTAGTATCCAATCCATCCATCTCCATTGTTTACCTGAGGTGCCTTTTAGTTGTGCCTATTAAAATATGGAGAACAAAAATGTTGAGGTTCCAAAATTAGGGAAAGATCAAGATCCACTTCCACCTCGTGCTGAAGCTGCTGCCACTAGTCATGGCCGAGACGATGAAATGCCAGCAACGTCGTCTGCCAAGGCCGATGCCCAATGTCATAGTACAGAGCATGTCAAATCCAAAACACCAAATATCAGTAAAAAAAGGACTCCAAAACCTAAAATAAAATTGTCGGAGGAGAAGCGTAAACTTGCCAATATGCCATTTACCACACGGAGTGGCAAGGAACGGCTGAGGCCCTGGCCTATGTTCATGGCTAGTGGTTCAGCTTCACATGAGGATGGAAGCACTCAGCCTCTCGCTAGAAAAATGAAAAGACTCAAGCTGGCAAAAGCAGCACAGCAAAGAACTGTGCATTCTTCGAAATCCCAAATCCACAAGGAGAGTCCAATTGTGTCGGTTGCGATGCCTGACCTTCCCAACACTGGACGTGAAGAGCATGCGCCTTCCACCATTTGCACGCCCCCTGCAAGTGCTGGAAGGAGCACCCGCAGTCCAGTTCCTGATAGTCAGATTGAAGATGTCAGTGTTGAAGTACACCAGGATGAGGAGGATATGGGTGTTGCTGGCGCTGGGGAGGAAATTGACCAGGAGGATTCTGATGGTGAGGTGGTTTGTTTAAGTCAGGCACCCGGGGAGACACCTGTTGTCCGTGGGAGGAATATGGCCGTTGACATGCCAGGTGAAAATACCTCCACACCGAAGAGCTGATTTTTTTGGTATTTCACCAGAAATGCGGACAACAGGTGTCAAGCCGTGTGTTCCCTTTGTCAAGCTGTAATAAGTAGGGGTAAGGACGTTAACCACCTCGGAACATCCTCCCTTATACGTCACCTGCAGCGCATTCATAATAAGTCAGTGACAAGTTCAAAAACTTTGGGTGACAGCGGAAGCAGTCCACTGACCAGTAAATCCCTTCCTCTTGTAACCAAGCTCACGCAAACCACCCCACCAACTCCCTCAGTGTCAATTTCCTCCTTCCCCAGGAATGCCAATAGTCCTGCAGGCCATGTCACTGGCAATTCTGACGAGTCCTCTCCTGCCTGGGATTCCTCCGATGCATCCTTGCGTGTAACGCCTACTGCTGCTGGCGCTGCTGTTGTTGCCGCTGGGAGTCGATGGTCATCCCAGAGGGGAAGTCGTAAGCCCACTTGTACTACTTCCAGTAAGCAATTGACTGTTCAACAGTCCTTTGCGAGGAAGATGAAATATCACAGCAGTCATCCTACTGCAAAGCGGATAACTGAGTCCTTGACAACTATGTTGGTGTTAGACGTGCGTCCGGTATCCGCCGTTAGTTCACAGGGAACTAGACAATTTATTGAGGCAGTGTGCCCCCGTTACCAAATACCATCTAGGTTCCACTTCTCTAGGCAGGCGATACCGAGAATGTACACGGACGTCAGAAAAAGACTCACCAGTGTCCTAAAAAATGCAGTTGTACCCAATGTCCACTTAACCACGGACATGTGGACAAGTGGAGCAGGGCAGGGTCAGGACTATGACTGTGACAGCCCACTGGGTAGATGTATGGACTCCCGCCGCAAGAACAGCAGCGGCGGCACCAGTAGCAGCATCTCGCAAACGCCAACTCTTTCCTAGGCAGGCTACGCTTTGTATCACCGCTTTCCAGAATACGCACACAGCTGAAAACCTCTTACGGCAACTGAGGAAGATCATCGCGGAATGGCTTACCCCAATTGGACTCTCCTGTGGATTTGTGGCATCGGACAACGCCAGCAATATTGTGTGTGCATTAAATATGGGCAAATTCCAGCACGTCCCATGTTTTGCACATACCTTGAATTTGGTGGTGCAGAATTTTTTAAAAAACGACAGGGGCGTGCAAGAGATGCTGTCGGTGGCCAGAAAAATTGCGGGACACTTTCGGCGTACAGGCACCACGTACAGAAGACTGGAGCACCACCAAAAACTACTGAACCTGCCCTGCCATCATCTGAAGCAAGAAGTGGTAACGAGGTGGAATTCAACCCTCTATATGCTTCAGAGGTTGGAGGAGCAGCAAAAGGCCATTCAAGCCTATACAATTGAGCACGATATAGTAGGTGGAATGCACCTGTCTCAAGTGCAGTGGAGAATGATTTCAACGTTGTGCAAGGTTCTGATGCCCTTTGAACTTGCCACACGTGAAGTCAGTTCAGACACTGCCAGCCTGAGTCAGGTCATTCCCCTCATCAGGCTTTTGCAGAAGAAGCTGGAGGCATTGAAGAAGGAGCTAAAAGGGAGCGATTCCGCTAGGCATGTGGGACTTGTGGATGCAGCCCTTAATTCGCTTAACAAGGATTCACGGGTGGTCAATCTGTTGAAATCAGAGCACTACATTTTGGCCACCGTGCTCAATCCTAGATTTAAAGCCTACCTTGGATCTCTCTTTCCGGCAGACACAGGTCTGCTGGGGTTGAAAGACCTGCTGGTGACAAAATTGTCAAGTCAAGCGGAACGCGACCTGTCAACATCTCCTCCTTCACATTCTCCCGCAACTGGGGGTGCGAGGAAAAGGCTCAGAATTCCGAGCCCACCCGCTGGCGGTGATGCAGGGCAGTCTGGAGCGACTGCTGATGCTGACATCTGGTCCGGACTGAAGGACCTGACAACGATTACGGACATGTCGTCTACTGTCACTGCATATGATTCTCTCAACATTGATAGAATGGTGGAGGATTATATGAGTGACCGCATCCAAGTAGGCACGTCACACAGTCCGTACTTATACTGGCAGGAAAAAGAGGCAATTTGGAGGCCCTTGCACAAACTGGCTTTATTCTACCTAAGTTGCCCTCCCACAAGTGTGTACTCCGAAAGAGTGTTTAGTGCCGCCGCTCACCTTGTCAGCAATCGGCGTACGAGGTTACATCCAGAAAATGTGGAGAAGATGATGTTCATTAAAATGAATTATAATCAATTCCTCCGCGGAGACATTGACCAGCAGCAATTGCCTCCACAAAGTACACAGGGAGCTGAGATGGTGGATTCCAGTGGGGACGAATTGATAATCTGTGAGGAGGGGGATGTACACGGTGATATATCGGAGGGTGAAGATGAGGTGGACATCTTGCCTCTGTAGAGCCAGTTTGTGCAAGGAGAGATTAATTGCTTCTTTTTTGGGGGGGGTCCAAACCAACCCGTCATATCAGTCACAGTCGTGTGGCAGACCCTGTCACTGAAATGATGGGTTGGTTAAAGTGTGCATGTCCTGTTTTGTTTATACAACATAAGGGTGGGTGGGAGGGCCCAAGGATAATTCCATCTTGCACCTCTTTTTTCTTTTCTTTTTCTTTGCATCATGTGCTGATTGGGGAGGGTTTTTTGGAAGGGACATCCTGCGTGACACTGCAGTGCCACTCCTAGATGGGCCCGGTGTTTGTGTCGGCCACTAGGGTCGCTAATCTTACTCGCACAGCTACCTCATTGCGCCTCTTTTTTTCTTTGCGTCGTGCTGTTTGGGGAGGGTTTTTTGGAAGGGACATCCTGCGTGACACTGCAGTGCCACTCCTAGATGGGCCCGGTGTTTGTGTCGGCCACTAGGGTCGCTAATCTTACTCACACAGCTACCTCATTGCGCCTCTTTTTTTCTTTGCGTCATGTGCTGTTTGGGGAGGGTTTTTTGGAAGGGCCATCCTGCGTGACACTGCAGTGCCACTCCTAGATGGGCCCGGTGTTTGTGTCGGCCACTAGGGTCGCTAATCTTACTCACACAGCTACCTCATTGCGCCTCTTTTTTTTCTTTGCGTCATGTGCTGTTTGGGGAGGGTTTTTTGGAAGGGACATCCTGCGTGACACTGCAGTGCCACTCCTAGATGGGCCCGGTGTTTGTGTCGGCCACTAGGGTCGCTTATCTTACTCGCACAGCGACCTCGGTGCAAATTTTAGGACTAAAAATAATATTGTGAGGTATTCAGAATAGACTGAAAATGAGTGTAAATTATGGTTTTTGAGGTTAATAATACTTTGGGATCAAAATGACCCCCAAATTCTATGATTTAAGCTGTTTTTTAGTGTTTTTTGAAAAAAACACCCGAATCCAAAACACACCCGAATCCGACAAAAAAAATTCGGTGAGGTTTTGCCAAAACGCGTTCGAACCCAAAACACGGCCGCGGAACCGAACCCAAAACCAAAACACAAAACCCGAAAAATTTCAGGCGCTCATCTCTAATGAAAAGGTCGACATGCGTTTTTTTACTTTTTTTTTTCTTTTGGGGAACTTTTCCATACTTTACGATTTACGTGGACTACGATTGGAACGGTAATCTGTGCCGAGCGAAGCGGTAGCGGAGCAAAGGCACCATGCCTGAAGCATGGCGAGCCATGCGAGGGGACGCAGTGCACTAATTGGGGTTTCCAGTCACTTTACGCAAAAAAACGACACCAAAAAAAGTTAAAAAAATCATGTCGACCTTTTCATGTGTCGACCTTTCATGTGTCGACCATGTGCCCATGTCGACCATGTCAATGTCGACCAATAGTGGTCGACCTAATGACTGTCGACCATAGCATGCTCGACCATTCATACCGGAACCCCGCTGTGTAGGGATGTTGTCACTATCCCTATGGTCGGGATCCGGCGGTCAAAATACCGACTGCCGAGAATGCCGACAGCTGCGCCATGGCTATTCCCACTTGTGGGTGTCCACGACACCCATAGAGAGGGTAGACACGTGAGCCACCGAGCCCGCAGTGTGGCAAGCGCAGCGAGCCTGCAAGGGGCTTAGTTGCGTTGCCCCCCCCCCCCCCCCGCCGGCATTCTGTCAGCCAGGATCCCACTGTTGGTATTCTGACCACCGGGATCCCAGCCGCCAGGATTCCATACCCAACACCGCTCTGTATAATACGAGCACCACTGTTAATACCACCATATAAGCAGCATATAGCATGCATACCGAACTTGGTGCACTACAACACCCAGCATTCCCTGTACGCTCCAGACTGCAACTGGGTTATTCCTATAACCTGTGTCTATTAACCCTGTGTTGCTTTACTGTAATGTGTGTGTGTGTGTGTGTGTGTGTATGTATGTATGTATGTATGTATGTATGTATATTGGGCAGCACGGATGGTGTAATGGTTAGCATTAATTACTGCCTCACAGCACTGAGGTCATGGGTTCGATTCCCACCATGGCCCTAACTGTGTGGAGTTTGTATATTCTCCCCGTACGTGCGTGGGTTTCCTCCGGGTACTCCGGTTTCCTCCCACAATCCAAAAATATACTGGTAGGTGTTATGATTCCCAGCACTCCTGACCAGAGGAGATCTTATGACAATGACCAGAGCGCTGGAATGCAATGCTGGTAACGGGAGCAGGAAAGACTAGTTGCCCCTGGCGCCCTAACTCTGTTGTCTCACCCGTGCTATCGGAAATCCCTTGCGAGACTATGGTTTCTTGAGCCCCTGGCAGCCACGTTTGAAGGGCGGATTATGTCTGCCCAACTCCGGTGCCCCCCGGTCTTAATGAGAGACAAAGGGAAATCCGAGGCAGGATGATAACAAGAGGACCTCTGACTGACAACAGGCCAGGGGCAACAAGCTGACTAACAAAACCTGAAGTATGTGCGGAAAACCGCCAGGGAAAAGGACAACCAAAATCCACTTGTCCAATACTCCTACCCAGCACCGCTGGATACCAGAGTGGACCTGTGGAAGCGGAACCCTCCGCAAAATGCTCCAAAACACAAATAATAAATGGTAAAGCGGCCAAGCCGCAACACACGGCAAAGCCGCGACTCACGAACACCACTGGATGTTAAACGGTGATCAGTCAGGACTCCAGGAACAAGATGACAACTTCCGAGTACAGGACTACTGGAGACTGGAACGACCGGATACAGCAAGACTGGAAACAGACTCTCAGCAAACAAGGACAGCATGCAGGAAGCTATTACCGGCGTCTGTGAGAAGCCCTGAGAGTGCATATAAACAGGAGTCCTCCAATCAGCTGCTGACAGGGCTGATTACACAAATGCCGTGCAGCTGCCTTGCTGCACGGCCAGGAAACAGGTGCACAATCATTTTAACTGGACCCAGCAACGGGGAACGCGGTCCGCCAGTGGCGTCCCCGTTGCTAGGGTCCGTGCGGCTCAGTGCGCCCGGCGTCTAGCGTTGCCAGGGAGCCGGCGGCTGTACGCGTACGGCGTCCCTGGTTGCTAGGCGCCGGGCCGCACCGACGAGCGGACCCCGGCGCCTAACAGTAGGTTAATTGGCTTCCAACAAAATTAACCCTAGCGTGAATGTGTCTGTGTGTACATGTGATAGGGAATATAGATTGTAAGCTCCACTGGGGCAGGGACTGATGTGAATGGCCAAATATTCTCTGTACAGCGCTGCAGAATATGTGTGCGCTATATAAATAACTAGTAATAAATAAATATAAGTGTGTGTAATTTTAGACCTGTAATTTCTGTGTCATAATAATTAAATGTCACTTTTATTTCTATACTCAGGGGATTCTGAGCCTTGAGTATTGTGTTGGAATCATTGGTGGTAAACCAAAGCAGTCCTATTACTTCGTGGGATTCCAAGGTTGGTGCTGTGTGTGTGTGTGTGTGTGTGTGTGTGTGTGTGTGTGTGTGTAATAATAATATTGTTTTATCTATGTTTTTTATGTGGCTCCTTTCCTCATAAAAAGAAAAACCCCAACACACGTCTGTAAATGACCATTCTCGGCCTGAATAATTACCCTGGCACGGAGAGTCCTCTATTAATTCATCAGGACCCACCAAAGTCCACTCATTTGTCATTTAGCCTCTGCAGTAATTGGTTTCTGCAAAATGCATGTTTAATTTCCTGCACTGCATAAACAAGGCATATTTTACCTTCTATCTAATGAAAGTTTAAGAGCTCTAGCTGCTATCATCTGGCAGATTATATTTACATATTTACATTTGCGCAGCCTAAGTGGGGTAAGTTGATGTTAAAATGACAAGTAATATGTCCTCCCCCGTCGGCTCTCCTCTGCCGGCACATTTTTCATCAGACAAACCCTGGAATATAATTGTGTGTTTGTGAAAGTAATTTCATCACCAAAAATTAAATGACAGACTCATCACTTTATAAAAAAGCTGCTTATACAAGCATATTTGATTATGCAGAAGTTAATCTGTCCCGTAAAAGACTCTGCATCATTCAGCTGGCAGGGCCCTTTGTCTGCGATTTTCCTCCCTGCATAGAAATTGGATTGTAAGCGGTGTAATAATAGAGTGTTTTTTGAATTACTTGTCTTCTGTTTTGTCCTTGTAGATGACAGTTTGATTTACATGGATCCCCATTACTGCCAATCTTTTGTCGATGTCAGCATAAAGGATTTCCCTCTCGAGGTAACGTAGCCGCGGGTTTGGCACCGTTTTTCATGGCCTGATTTATATACTAATTATGAGCTGAAATTATCCAGTGATCTTATCCACCTCGTACTGCTCTCAGAGTTTAAACCATGATCGCTGATCCACCTCTTAATTCCCCTGCCCCCCCCCCCCCCTTTCCCAAACTGGGTTCCGAAACATTGGACGCAAAATTAGTAGGACCGTTATAAAGGAACCGCTGGTCACATGACTACATCTCGTTATAAAGCCTCTCCGGCTAATGGCGGTGGTCTCTGTGCGGATGCTTGGCTCTGCGTAAACCTGCTTTTGATTTGAAGGATGCAAAAGTGCGCATAAGTTGCAAAGTGGAGTTGCGCAGTAAGAGGCGTGGCTGTACCATGTAGTGGGTGTGGTCATATCACATAGCGAGCGGGCGATGGCAGTCCCTGTTACACATGTGGCCTCCCCCAGCTCTGTGGCAGCACTTTCACTTCCCCCCTCCCCACTTGCAAAATTCTTCATTTTAATTTCTCTTGCAAAACAAATTCCTGACGTTGTGCAGACTGGTAGTGAATCAGCGTGACGCACGTTCTGATTGGCTGCCAGAGTGCTCTCATTGGCAAATGACGGGTCTAGTTGCTGGGGTTAGTCAGCCATTGAGTGCGAGATACAGGGGAACATTGAACCCTGTTACAGGAATACTGCTGCAATACTTCTGTCCTGTGTCTATGAACTTTTTTGCGGGCCGCTTGCTCTGCACCCATCCTAGATCAGCTTCATGAAGGGGAAAAATAAATCTGAAATTCCCTTGTGTAATTGATATGCATACATTGTTTTAAGTCTTTATATGATCAAACCTTTGCATTGCTTGCGTCATCCTTTAAAATTAGCATTACAGATTGTAAGCTAGCGAGCAGGGCCTTCCTACCTCTGTCTGTCTTTTTTTACCCAGTTTTGTTCCATTACTGTTGGTCTAATTGTAAAGCGCAACGGAATATGCGCAACGGAATATGCTGCGCTATATAAGAAACTGTTAATAAATAAATAAATTACATTTTATATTCTTCTATATTCAGTACTGTATATTAAATTCCCTTAAGCTAGGAGAACTCTCCCATTCCTTTATTACTGGCTATGCAGAATAGCATTCAGTCCCTTCGCACAGTCCAGGTAATGTGATGTGAGAACCTTTGGCACTCTAGCTGTTGTTGAGAGGTAATCCTTACCAGAAGATTGCAAAAGTATTTGTGTTTTGTAGATATCCGATTTAAAAGCAGGAAAGTAAACTACTTGATCTTATGGTACAGTATAGAACACGCAGAGCGGATTTAAGGGTGGGGAAATGTATCAAGACTGGGAAAGAGCTAAAGTGGAGTAGTTGTCCAAAGCAACCAATCTGTTTCTGGCATTTATCTAGCACAGTCTTTAAATTGACAGAAGCTGATTAATTGCTTTGGGCAACTTTTCCACTTTATCTTAGTCCGAGGCTTGATACATCTCCCCCCTTCCTTTCCCGATAAAATACCTTTAAACAGAATAGATGTTTTGGCCCATTATCTTCAGTTTCCTAAATGACCTTTCACGCGATATCCGCAACAATGTCCCTACAGCGCCACAATCGTGTATGTATGTATGTATGTATACGTACATACACGTACACACACACACACACACACACACACACACACACACACACATACACACATACACACATACACACACACACACACACACATATATATATATATATATATATATATATATATACACACACACACACACACACACACACACACACACACACACACACACACACACTCATATATATATATATATATTTATTATAGTGTGTGTGCTGTTTTCTAATTATTTTGGAGACCCTACACTCACACACATAACTACACAATTGTTATAAATAAAACTTGTTTTCCCATAATTATCCAAATTTCCTATACTCCGTTTCCTATCCTTCTGTCCTCTCTCTCTCTCTCTCTCTCTCTCTCTCTCTCTCTCTCTCTCTCTCTCTCTCTCTCTCTCTCCAGGCCATAAGTGTATATTAAATAGCAAGTACTGTACCACCCCTGTGTGGAACCAGATGCCACCTCTGAAGAGTATGGAGAGGCATTATAGGGGGGCTCATTTGCACTCGCCACGCTGTCGGTATGCCGGCAGTCGGGCTTCCGGCGCCGGTATGCTGGTCGCCGTGAGCCCGGCCGCCGGCATACCATACTACACCCTAGGGAGAGATGGGTAATAATTATATCTTATAAGTAGTGTTGCCATCTAATCTGACAGCACCAGAGGTATGAGATCTGTGCAGGCTGAGTACCTGCCCTCCCCTCCGGAACCTTGGCTGGCTGACTCTGGAAGATGGGCATTGTGAAACGCTGACAATGATAGATTGACCCCAGCGGAGTAATGTACATTTCACTACAGCTCAGGCTCTACGCAGATAGATTTGCAAATCTAATTAGGTACAATCACACACATTATCACGTTTAAACATTGCTTTCCAGCTAATATTACAGAGGGTGAGGAATTTAAAGTCATTTTTTTAAACTGTATGAAGTGCGCTACGGAAAGATGAGCCGAAGAACGCTGCATAGACGTCCTATTACAGGTGTTTACTTGCAGCCTAAAACCGTTTCTAGGATTTACTTAGCAGGTCTGTAGCCTTCTTCCAAATAGACCTACAGTGCAGGAGGAAGGAAGGTAGCCCTGATTCTGTACCTGCCTTTATCTCACCTAGGCCAGGTTTATTTCAGGTTGTTGGGCTCCTAATGTGTTAGCTGCACATGATGAATTTATGGCTTCACACCTTTAAGGCTGATGGTGTATGCCAGAATTTGTCTAATGCTTTATATTGGTGGAACCTTGATGCATCTTTCTGTGGACTGTTGCAGTCAATTTGGGGTTTTGTGCTTTTTTTGTGACCAGTCTAAATGCTTTGTCTTCCCCCAGTCATTCCACTGTCCTTCCCCAAAGAAAATGCCTTTCAAAAAAATGGACCCGAGTTGCACAATTGGATTTTACTGCCGAAACGCCGGAGACTTTGAGAGGGCGGTAGATGAACTGACGAAGGTAGGTGCACAGGGCCTCCGTATACATCCCTGATGGTTTGCACCCTAACTATGGTCAGGGCCGGTCATCTGAATACCTAGACTTCCAACTGCCACCACCAATGGGGATTACTCAAAGGGACCACCGGTCCCTAAACACTCTTAACAATTGCATAGACCAGAGCTTCACAAATGTGGTCCTGAAGGCACCTCAACAGTCCAGGATTTAGGTATATCTATGGCTCAGCACAGATGGTTAAATCAAATTAACTGAGATACCAATCAAGTCACCTGTGGCCAAGCATGGATACATTTAAAACCTGGACCGTTGGGGTGCCCTGAGGACTGCATTTGGGAACCTCTGGCGTAGACTCTGCGACAAACCCCCTCACAATTAGCTGGTCGTCCCTTTTCTAGCAGTCAGTGACAGTTAATAGCGCACACTCTCACAATTGCGCAGGCCTGGCGACACAGAATACCACGGAGTTAGCTGGTTTACCCCCTGCTTCTAGCAATCCACAACCGTTCTAGCATAACCTTGTGATCTGATAGCCCCCTCCTCACAGACTATGAATTAGGCTAATAAACGCTACTTTATTTGCAAAAAGAAGTACAATGCTTAACTGCAGAAATGTTCCAAAGAAGAAGGTTACAGGTTACTACGCGTGTTCTAATTTCAAATAAAAAGGTAAAACTTACTGATTAACCGCAGCCAGTTCCGTGCTGGGGGCCCAGCGGAAAATGATGAAACAGTTTCTCAATTAAAGTCCGAATCGGGTTCATATATGAACGGAAACTGTTGTACTGACTCACTCACTGTGTCTTTGTATATAATAGTATGTATATATATATATATATATATAACAAAACAATAACCAATTGCACTTGGTATAACTTCAAAACACTCAGATTTTAGTATTTCCAGTAGCTGTTCTTCCACGATGTGGATTCTTCTAACTGGAATCACCTGCAAGTATACCCTCACACCAAAGAACACACCCGAACAAAAAGACGGCCAGAATGGCCTAAATTAGATATGATACCAATTTGTTTTTCTCTGACGTCCTAGTGGATGCTGGGAACTCCGTAAGGACCATGGGGAATAGACGGGCTCCACAGGAGACTGGGCACTCTAAAAGAAAGATTAGGTACTATCTGGTGTGCACTGGCTCCTCCCTCTATGCCCCTCCTCCAGACCTCAGTTAGATTTCTGTGCCCGGCCGAGCTGGATGCACACTAGGGGCTCTCCTGAGCTCCTAGAAAGAAAGTATATTTTAGGTTTTTTATTTTACAGTGAGACCTGCTGGCAACAGGCTCACTGCAACGAGGGACTAAGGGGAGAAGAAGCGAACCTACCTGCTTGCAGCTAGCTTGGGCTTCTTAGGCTACTGGACACCATTAGCTCCAGAGGGATCGACCGCAGGACCCGTCCTTGATGTTCGTTCCCGGAGCCGCGCCGCCGTCCCCCTTACAGAGCCAGAAGCTAGAAGAGGTCCGGAAAAATCGGCGGCAGAAGACTTCAGTCTTCACCAAGGTAGCGCACAGCACTGCAGCTGTGCGCCATTGCTCCTCTTGTACACCTCACACTCCGGTCACTGATGGGTGCAGGGCGCTGGGGGGGGGCGCCCTGAGCAGCAATAATTAGACCTTGGCTGGCAAAATAATCACAATATATAGCTCCAGAGGCTATATATGTGATAAATACCCCTGCCAGATTCCATAAAAAAGCGGGAGAAAAGTCAGCCGAAAAAAGGACGGAGCTATCTCCCTCAGCACACTGGCGCCATTTCTCCCTCACAGCTCCGCTGGAAGGAAGCTCCCTGGCTCTCCCCTGTAGTTGTCAGGCTCAAAGGGTTAAAAAGAGAGGGGGGAACTAAATTTAGGCGCAATATTGTATATACAAGCAGCTATTGGGGAAAATTCACTCAGTTATAGTGTTAATCCCCACATTATATAGCGCTCTGGTGTGTGCTGGCATACTCTCTCTCTGTCTCCCCAAAGGGCTTTGTGGGGTCCTGTCCTCAGTCAGAGCATTCCCTGTGTGTGTGCGGTGTGTCGGTACGGCTGTGTTGACATGTTTGATGAGGAGGCTTATGTGGTGACGGAGCAGATGCCGACAAAGGTGATGTCGCCCCCTGTGGGGCCGACACCAGAGTGGATAGATAAGTGGAAGGTATTAACCGACAGTGTCAACTCCTTACATAAAAGGCTGGATGACGTAACAGCTTGGGACAGCCGGCTTCTCAGCCCGCGCCTGCCCAGGCGTCTCAAAGGCCATCAGGGGCTCAAAAACGCCCGCTCCCTCAGATGGCAGACACAGATGTCGACATGGAGTCTGACTCCAGTGTCGACGAGGTTGAGACATATACACAATCCACTAGGAACATCCGTGACTTGATCCCGGCAATAAAAAATGTGTTACACATTTCTGACATTAACCCAAGTACCACTAAAAAAGGGTTTTATGTTTGGGGAGAAAAAGCAGGCAGTGTTTTGTTCCCCCCATCAGATGAGTGAATGAAGTGTGTGAAAAAGCGTGGGTTCCCCCGATAAGAAACTGGTAATTTCTAAAAAGTTACTGATGGCGTACCCTTTCCCGCCAGAGGATAAGTTACGCTGGGAGATATCCCCTAGGGTGGATAAGGCGCTCACACGTTTGTCAAAAAAGGTGGCACTGCCGTCTTAGGATACGGCCACTTTGAAGGTACCTGTTGATAAAAAGCAGGAGGCTATCCTGAAGTCTGTATTTACACACTCAGGTACTAGAATGAGACCTGCAGATATTGCTGCTGCAGCGTGGTCTGTGACCCTGTAAAACAGGGATACTAGTTTGCTAACATAAGAGCATATTAAAGACGTCGTCTTATATATGAAGGATGCACAGAGGGATATTTTACCGGCTGGCATCCAGAATTAATGTAATGTCCATTCTGTCAGGAGGGTATTAGAGACCCGACACTGGACAGGTGATGCTGACTTTAAAAAGGCACATAGAGATTCTGCCTTATAAGGGTGAGGAATTGTTTGGGGATGGTCTCTGGGACCTCGTATCCACAGCAACAGCTGGGAAGAAATTTTTTTACCTCAGGTTTCCTTACAGCCTAAGAAAGCACTGTATTATCAGGTACAGTCCTTTCGGCTTCAGAAAAGCAAGCGGGTCAAAGGCGCTTCCTTTCTGCACAGAGACAAGGGAAGAGGGAAAAAGCTGCACCAGTCAGCCAGTTCCCAGAATCAAAATTCTTCCCCCGCTTCCTCTGAGCCCACCACATGACACGGGGGCTCCACAGGCGTAGCCAAGTACGGTGGGGGGGGCGCCTCAAAAATTTCAGCGATCAGTGAGCTCGCTCACAGGTGGATCCCTGGATCCTTCAAGTAGTATCTCAGGGGTACAAGCTGGAATTCGAGGCGCCCCCCCCCCCCCCTGCCGTTTCCTCAAATCTGCCTTGCCGACAACTCCCTCGGGCAGGGAGGCTGTGCTAGAGGCAATTCACAAGCTGTATTCCCAGCAGGTGATAGTCAAGGTGCCCCTACTTCAACAAGGACGGGGTTACTATTCCACACTGTTTGTGGTACCGAAACCGGACGGTTCGGTGAGACCCATTTTAAATTTGAAATCCTTGAAACCATACATAAAAAAATTCAAGTTCAAGATGGAATCGCTCAGGGCGGTTATTGCAAGCCTGGACGAGGGGGATTACATGGTATCCCTGGACATCAAGGATGCTTACCTGCATGTCCCCATTTACCATCCTCACCAGGAGTACCTCAGATTTGTGGTACAGGATTGCCATTACCAATTCCAGACACTGCCGTTTGGACTGTCCACGGCACCGAGGGTGTTTACCAAGGTAATGGCAGAAATGATGATACTCCTTCGAAAAAAGGGAGTTTTAATTATCCCGTACTTGGACGATCTCCTTATAAAGGCGAGGTCCAAGGAGCAGTTGGTCGGAGTAGCACGGGAGGTGCTACAACAGCACGGATGGATTCTAAACATTCCAAAGTCACAGCTGGTTCCTTCCACACGCCTACTGTTCCTGGGGATGGTTCTGGACACAGAACAGAAAAAAGTGTTTCTCCCGCAGGAGAAAGCCAAGGAGCTGTCATCTCTGAACAGCTGAAACCAAAACAGGTATCGGTGCATCACTGCACACGAGTCCTCGGAAAAATGGTAGCTTCATACGAAGCAATTCCATTCGGCAGGTTCCATGCAAGAACCTTTCAGTGGGACCTCTTGGACAAGTGGTCGGGATCGCATCTTCAGATGCATCGGCTGATAACCCTGTCTCCAAGGACCAGGGTGTCTCTGCTGTGGTGGCTGCAGAATGCTCATCTTCTAGAGGGCCGCAGATTCGGCATACAGGACTGGGTCCTGGTGACCACGGATGCCAGCCTTCGAGGCTGGGGGGCAGTTACACAGGGAAGAAATTTCCAAGGACTTTGGTCAAGTCAGGAGTCGTCCCTACACATAAATATTCTGGAACTGAGGGCCATTTACAATGCTCTAAGTCAGGCAAGGCCCCTGCTTCAAAACCAGCCGGTACTGATCCAGTCAGACAACATCACGGCAGTCGCCCATGTAAACCGACAGGGCGGCACAATAAGCAGGATGGCGATGGCAGAAGCCACAAGGATTCTCCGATGGGCGGAAAATCACGTCTTAGCACTGTCAGCAGTGTTCATTCCGGGAGTGGACAACTGGGAAGCAGACTTCCTCAGCAGACACGACCTACACCCGGGAGAGTGGGGACTTCATCCAGAAGTCTTCCAACTGTTGGTAAACCGTTGGGAAAGGCCACAGGTGGACATGATGGCGTCCCGCCTCAACAAAAAGCTAAAGAGATATTGCGCCAGGTCAAGGGATCCTCAGGCGATAGCTGTGGACGCTCTAGTGACACCGTGGGTGTACCAGTCGGTTTATGTGTTCCCTCCTCTGCCTCTCATACCAAAGGTACTGAGAATAATAAGAAGGCGAGGAGTAAGAACGATACTCGTGGTTCCGGATTGGCCAAGAAGAGCTTGGTACCCAGAACTTCAAGAAATGATATCAGAGGACCCATGGCCTCTACCGCTCAGACAGGATCTGCTACAGCAGGGGCCCTGTCTGTTCCAAGACTTACCGCGGCTGCGTTTGACGGCATGGCGGTTGAATTCCGGATCCTAAAGGAAAAGGGCATTCCGGAGGAAGTCATTCCTACGCTGATAAAAGCCAGGAAAGAAGTAACCGCAAACCATTATCACCGTATTTGGCAAAAATATGTTGCGTGGTGTGAGGCCAGGAAGGCCCCTACTGAGGAATTTCAGCTGGGTCGTTTTCTGCACTTCCTACAGTCGGGAGTGACTATGGGCCTAAAATTGGGTTCCATTAAGGTCCAGATTACGGCTCTGTCGATTTTCTTCCAGAAAGAACTGGCTTCACTGCCTGAAGTTCAGACATTTGTAAAGGGAGTGCTACATGTTCAGCCCCCTTTTGTGCCTCCTGTGGCACCTTGGGATCTCAACGTGGTGTTGAGTTTCCTGAGATCACATTGGTTTGAGCCACTTAAAACTGTGGATCTGAAATATCTCACGTGGAAAGTGGTCATGTTATTGGCCTTTGCTCGGCCAGGCGTGTGTCAGAATTGGCGGCTTTGTCATGTAAAAGCCCTTATCTGATTTTCCATATGGATAGGGCAGAATTGAGGACTCGTCCCTAGTTTCTCCCTAAGGTGGTATCAGCTTTTCACTTGAACCAACCTAATGTAGTGCCTGCGGCTACTAGGGACTTGGAAGATTCCAAGTTACTGGACGTAGTCAGGGCCTTGAAAATTTATGTTTCCTGGATGGCTGGAGTCAGGAAAACTGACTCGCTTTTTATCCTGTATGCACCCAATAAACTAGGTGCTCCTGCTTCTAAGCAGACTATTGCTCGCTGGATTTGTAGCACAATTCAGCTGGCGCATTCTGCGGCTGGATTGCCGCATCCTAAATCAGTAAAAGCCTATTCCACGAGGAAAGTGGGCTCATCTCAGGCGGCTGCCCGAGGGGTCTCGGCTTTACAACTTTGCCGAGCTGCAACTTGGTCAGGGGCAAACACGTTTGCTAAATTCTACAAATTTGATACCCTGGCTGAGGAGGACCTTGAGTTCTCTCATTCGGTGCTGCAGAGTCATCCGCACTCTCCCGCCCGTTTGGGAGCTTTGGTATAATCCCCATGGTCCTTACGAAGTTCCCAGCATCCACTAGGACGTCAGAGAAAATAAGATTTTACTCACCGGTAAATCTATTTCTCGTAGTCCGTAGTGGATGCTGGGCGCCCATCCCAAGTGCGGATTGTCTGCAATACTCGTATATAGTTATTGCCTAACTAAAGGGTTATTGTTGAGCCATCTGTTGAGAGGCTCAGTTATATTTCATACTGTTAACTGGGTATAGTTTCACGAGTTATACGGTGTGATTGGTGTGGCTGGTATGAGTCTTACCCGGGATTCAAAATCCTTCTTTATTGTGTCAGCTCTTCCGGGCACAGTATCCTAACTGAGGTCTGGAGGAGGGGCATAGAGGGAGGAGCCAGTGCACACCAGATAGTACCTAATCTTTCTTTTAGAGTGCCCAGTCTCCTGCGGAGCCCGTCTATTCCCCATAGTCCTTACGGAGTTCCCAGCATCCACTACGGACTACGAGAAATAGATTTACCGGTGAGTAAAATCTTATTTTATTAAAAAAAACATAAATTCATATGAACATTTTTTTACGAATAAAAGGTTCCATACATTCATATAAACATTCTTAAAAGAAATACATCCAGATACAGTCAATAGGTTTTCTGTTCAAGCCTTTAAAGAACACCCTCACCCTTATAGGTGTATATTCTGTAGGGTGTACTGATGAACTAGATAAGAGACCGTAACTGATTCGACCCAACGTGTTTCGTCAGAACGACTTCATCAGGGGTTTCTGTATGGTATCACTAAACATAAAACGGGTGATTGGATGGTCCTTTAAAATTTCTAGGATAATTTTTATAATTTTTATATACACACATATATGCATATACACATAAGGAAGGAAAATGGAGGAGAAAATGGAGAAGGAAATATATACATACCAAAAAAAGGAACAAAAGCCTTCATGGATATAAAACATCCATAGTCCATATATATAGGACCAACTTTTAATAGAGATGGATAATTCACCCAGAATGGTTGTAGGATGGTAAAACCTATGGATATTTTCTCTATCGTCCTAAGTGGATGCTGGGGTTCCTGAAAGGACCATGGGGAATAGCGGCTCCGCAGGAGACAGGGCACAAAAAAGTAAAGCTTTACTAGGTCAGGTGGTGTGCACTGGCTCCTCCCCCTATGACCCTCCTCCAGACTCCAGTTAGATTTTGTGCCCGAACGAGAAGGGTGCAATCTAGGTGGCTCTCCTAAAGAGCTGCTTAGAGAAAGTTTAGTTTAGGTTTTTTTCTTTACAGTGAGTCCTGCTGGCAACAGGATCACTGCAACGTGGGACTTAGGGGGAAAGTAGTAAACTCACCTGCATGCAGAGTGGATTTGCTGCTTGGCTACTGGACACCATTAGCTCCAGAGGGATCGAACACAGGCCCAGCCGTGGAGTCCGGTCCCGGAGCCGCGCCGCCGACCCCCTTGCAGATGCTGAAGCGTGAAGAGGTCCGGAAACCGGCGGCTGAAGACTCCTCAGTCTTCATAAGGTAGCGCACAGCACTGCAGCTGTGCGCCATTTTCCTCTCAGCACACTTCACTGGGCAGTCACTGAGGGTGCAGAGCGCTGGGGGGGGGCGCTCTGAGAGGCAAATATAAACCTTATACAAGGCTAAAAATACCTCACATATAGCCCATAGGGGCTATATGGAGATATTTAACCCCTGCCTGACTGGAAAAATAGCGGGAGAAGAACCCGCCGAAAAAGGGGCGGGGCCTATCTCCTCAGCACACGGCGCCATTTTCTGTCACAGCTCCGCTGGTCAGAACGGCTCCCAGGTCTCTCCCCTGCACTGCACTACAGAAACAGGGTAAAACAGAGAGGGGGGGCACATTAATGGCTATATATATATATATATTAAAGCAGCTATAAGGGAGCACTTAATATAAGGATATCCCTTGTATATATAGCGCTTTGTGGTGTGTGCTGGCAGACTCTCCCTCTGTCTCCCCAAAAGGGCTAGTGGGTCCTGTCTTCATTAGAGCATTCCCTGTGAGTTTGCGGTGTGTGTCGGTACGTGGTGTCGACATGTATGAGGACGATATTGGTGTGGAGGCGGAGCAATTGCCAAATATGCAGATGTCACCCCCCAGGGGGTCGACACCAGAATGGATGCCTTTATTTGTGGAATTACGTGATGGTTTATCTTCCCTTAAACAGTCAGTTGAGGACATGAGGCGGCCGGACAATCAATTAATGCCTGTCCAGGCGCCTCAAACACCGTCAGGGGCTGTAAAACGCCCTTTGCCTCAGTCGGTCGACACAGACCCAGACACGGGCACTGATTCCAGTGACGACGGTAGAAATTCAAACGTATTTTCCAGTAGGGCCACACGTTATATGATTTTGGCAATGAAGGAGACGTTACATTTAGCTGATACTACAGATACCGTAAAACAGGGTATTATGTATGGTGTGAAAAAACTACAAACAGTTTTTCCTGAATCAGAAGAATTAAATGACGTGTGTGATGAAGCGTGGGTTGCTCCTGATAAAAAGTTGATAATTTCAAAAAAGTTATTGGCATTATACCCTTTCCCGCCAGAGGTTAGGGCGCGCTGGGAAACACCCCCTAAGGTGGACAAGGCGCTCACACGCTTATCCAAACAAGTGGCGTTACCCTCTCCTGAGACGGCCGCACTTAAGGATCCATCAGATAGAAAGATGGAAGTTATTCAAAAGAATATATACACACATGCAGGTGTTATACTACGACCAGCTATAGCAACTGCCTGGATGTGCAGTGCTGGAGTAGTTTGGTCAGAATCCCTGATTGAAAATATTGATACCCTAGATAGGGACAATGTTTTACTGTCGTTAGAACAAATAAAGGATGCATTTATC
Source organism: Pseudophryne corroboree (assembly GCF_028390025.1). Taxonomy (NCBI): domain Eukaryota; kingdom Metazoa; phylum Chordata; class Amphibia; order Anura; family Myobatrachidae; genus Pseudophryne; species Pseudophryne corroboree. Next base: position 39,275,608 of record NC_086452.1, on the reverse strand, counting down.
TATATGCGTGATGCACAGAGGGATATTTGCACACTGGCATCTCGGGTGAGTGCTATGTCCATTTCAGCCAGAAGAGCCTTATGGACACGACAGTGGACAGGCGATGCGGATTCAAAACGTCACATGGAGGTTTTGCCGTATAAAGGGGAGGAGTTATTTGGAGTTGGTCTATCAGACTTGGTGGCCACGGCTACTGCCGGGAAATCCACTTTTTTACCTCAAGTCACTCCCCAACAGAGAAAGGCACCGACCTTTCAACCGCAGCCTTTTCGCTCCTACAAAAATAAGAGAGCAAAGGGCTTGTCGTACCTGCCACGAGGCAGAGGAAGAGGGAAGAGACACCAACAGGCAGCTCCTTCCCAGGAACAGAAGCCCTCCCCGGCTCCTGCAAAAACCTCAGCATGACGCTGGGGCCTCTCAAGCGGACTCGGGGACAGTGGGGGGCCGTCTCAAAAATTACAGCGCGCAGTGGGCTCACTCGCAGGTAGACCCCTGGATCCTGCAGATAATATCTCAGGGGTACAGGTTGGAATTAGAGACGGATCCTCCTCATCGTTTCCTGAAGTCTGCCTTACCAACCGTCTCTTCCGAAAGGGAGAGGGTGTTGGAAGCCATTCACAAGCTGTACGCTCAGCAGGTGATAGTCAAAGTACCCCTATTACAACAAGGAAAGGGGTATTATTCCACTCTATTTGTGGTACCGAAGCCGGATGGCTCGGTAAGGCCTATTCTAAATCTGAAGTCCTTGAACCTCTACATAAAAAAGTTCAAGTTCAAGATGGAGTCACTCAGAGCAGTGATAGCGAACCTGGAAGAAGGGGACTTTATGGTATCCTTGGACATCAAGGATGCGTATCTACACGTTCCGATTTACCCCGCACACCAGGGGTACCTCAGGTTCATTGTTCAAAACTGTCACTATCAGTTTCAGACGCTGCCGTTCGGATTGTCCACGGCGCCTCGGGTCTTTACCAAGGTAATGGCCGAGATGATGATTCTTCTTCGAAGAAAAGGCGTATTAGTTATCCCATACTTGGACGATCTCCTAATAAGGGCAAGGTCCAGAGAACAGCTGGAGACAGCTTTAGCACTATCTCAAGAGGTGCTAAGACAACACGGGTGGATTCTGAATATTCCAAAATCCCATTTAATCCCGACAACTCGTCTGCTGTTCCTAGGAATGATTCTGGACACGGTTCAGAAAAAGGTTTTCCTTCCAGAGGAAAAAGCCAAGGAGTTATCCGATCTGGTCAGGAACCTCCTAAAACCAGGAAAAGTGTCAGTACATCAATGCACAAGAGTCCTGGGAAAAATGGTGGCTTCTTACGAAGCAATTCCATTCGGCAGATTCCATGCAAGAATATTCCAAAGGGATCTGTTGGACAAATGGTCAGGGTCGCATCTGCAGATGCACCTGCGAATAACCATGTCACCAAAGACAAGGGTGTCACTTCTGTGGTGGTTGCAGAAGGCTCACCTATTAGAAGGCCGCAGATTCGGCATTCAGGATTGGATCCTGGTGACCACGGACGCCAGCCTGAGAGGCTGGGGAGCAGTCACACAAGGAAGAAACTTCCAGGGAGTATGGACGAGTCTGGAAAAGTCTCTTCACATAAACATTCTGGAACTAAGAGCAATCTACAATGCTCTAAGCCAGGCGGAACTTCTCCTGCAAGGAAAGCCGGTGTTGATTCAGTCGGACAACATCACGGCGGTCGCCCATGTAAACAGGCAGGGCGGCACAAGAAGCAGGAGTGCAATGGCAGAAGCTGCCAAGATTCTTCGCTGGGCGGAGAATCACGTGATAGCACTGTCAGCAGTGTTCATCCCGGGCGTGGACAACTGGGAAGCAGACTTCCTCAGCAGACACGATCTTCATCCGGGAGAGTGGGGTCTACATCCAGAAGTCTTCAACATGTTAATAGACCGTTGGGAAAGACTAATTGTAGACATGATGGCGTCTCGCCTCAACAAGAAACTGGACAAATATTGCGCCAGGTCAAGAGATCCACAGGCAATAGCTGTGGACGCACTGGTAACTCCTTGGGTGTACCAGTCAGTGTATGTGTTTCCTCCTCTGCCGCTCATACCAAAGGTATTGAAGATCATACGGCAAAGAAGAGTAAGAACAATACTAGTGGTTCCGGATTGGCCGAGAAGGACTTGGTATCCGGAACTTCAAGAGATGCTCACGGACGAACCGTGGCCTCTACCTCTGAGAAGGGACCTGCTACAGCAGGGTCCCTGTCTTTTTCAAGACTTACCGCGGCTGCGTTTGACGGCATGGCGGTTGAACGCCAGATCCTAAAAGGGAAAGGCATTCCAGAAGAAGTCATTCCTACCTTGATTAAGGCACGGAAGGAAGTCACCGTGAAACATTATCACCGCATTTGGCGAAAATATGTAGCGTGGTGCGAGGATCGGAGGGTTCCGACGGAGGAATTCCAACTGGGTCGTTTCCTACATTTCCTGCAATCAGGATTATCTATGGGTCTCAAATTGGGATCCATTAAGGTTCAAATTTCGGCCCTGTCAATATTCTTCCAAAAAGAATTGGCCTCTGTCCCTGAGGTCCAGACTTTTGTCAAGGGAGTACTGCATATACAGCCTCCTGTGGTGCCTCCGGTGGCACCGTGGGATCTAAATGTAGTTTTAGATTTCCTCAAATCCCATTGGTTTGAACCATTGAAAAAGGTGGATTTGAAATATCTCACATTGAAAGTGACTATGTTACTAGCCCTGGCCTCTGCCAGGAGAGTATCTGAATTGGCGGCTTTATCTTATAAAAGTCCTTATCTAATCTTCCATTCGGATAGGGCAGAACTGCGGACTCGTCCGCATTTTCTCCCTAAAGTGGTATCAGCATTTCATCTGAACCAACCTATTGTGGTGCCTGCGGCCACTAGCGACTTGGAGGACTCCAAGTTGTTGGACGTTGTCAGAGCCTTAAAAATATACATTGCAAGGACGGCTGGAGTCAGAAAATCTGACTCGCTGTTTATATTGTATGCACCCAACAAGTTGGGCGCACCTGCTTCTAAGCAGTCGATTGCTCGTTGGATTTGTAACACAATTCAACTTGCACATTCTGTGGCAGGCCTGCCACAGCCTAAAACTGTAAAAGCCCACTCCACAAGGAAGGTGGGCTCATCTTGGGCGGCTGCCCGAGGGGTCTCGGCATTACAACTCTGCCGAGCAGCTACGTGGTCGGGGGAGAACACGTTTGTAAAATTTTACAAATTTGATACCCTGGCAAAGGAGGACCTGGAGTTCTCTCATTCGGTGCTGCAGAGTCATCCGCACTCTCCCGCCCGTTTGGGAGCTTTGGTATAATCCCCATGGTCCTTTCAGGAACCCCAGCATCCACTTAGGACGATAGAGAAAATAAGAATTTACTTACCGATAATTCTATTTCTCGGAGTCCGTAGTGGATGCTGGGCGCCCATCCCAAGTGCGGATTATCTGCAATACTTGTACATAGTTATTGTTAACTAATTCGGGTTATTGTTAAGGAGCCATCTTTAAGAGGCCCTTTCTGTTGTCATACTGTTAACTGGGTTTAGATCACAAGTTGTACGGTGTGATTGGTGTGGCTGGTATGAGTCTTACCCGGGATTCAAAATGCCTCCCTTATTGTGTATGCTCGTCCGGGCACAGTACCTAACTGGAGTCTGGAGGAGGGTCATAGGGGGAGGAGCCAGTGCACACCACCTGACCTAGTAAAGCTTTACTTTTTTGTGCCCTGTCTCCTGCGGAGCCGCTATTCCCCATGGTCCTTTCAGGAACCCCAGCATCCACTACGGACTCCGAGAAATAGAATTATCGGTAAGTAAATTCTTATTATTAATTGGTTAGAAGTCCATAATTTTAATATTCGGACATATTTTTACTGGGTGCTATCGGGTGTGGTGTCTTATCATATAATTTTATACATACCAAGCATAAACGCATACGCCTTTAAGGGTATTCAGCTAGTTAATGAACCTGATTGCAGACTCTTTTCAGTTTGTATGCCGGGTCTGTTAAATTTGAACCCTAAAGAATATTTAACAACATTTCAGCTACATATACTTTAAAGTGCAATTATATCACAAACTCCAAAAAATGAATAATAAACGGTGTTCAATAAATTTACATATAGTGAATAACTGCACCACTCAGTGTCGATTTCTATAACATAGAGCTAATTTCATATATAATACTAATAATGGTATCCAATCTCATTACAATTGTGTTTCTTTCAATACCACATAGTTGCATCATATCTAACTCGTTTTCATAATATCTATTTAATATTCATTCCATTCATAATTTTAATACGATAATACAAAAAATTAGGTGCTCACTTAGATCACAATATCAGTGATTACAATTTAAACATACAAGTCTTACACATTGGACAAATACAGTCTAGTACAATGCATTCCAATATATATATATATATATATATATATATATATATATATATATATATATATATATATATATATATATATATATATATATATATATATATATATATATATATATATATATATATATATTCTCAAAAATGTCTAGATCCTGGGTAACCCAGTGTGATCATTATCATACACCTCCTATTGGGATACCTAGGTTTCTCCACGCTGCACTTTTTGTTCTACACCAGAAGGTGGCGCCATTGAAATAGAAATTCTTCACTCTGCGTCTGTGAATCGCTGTACACTGCGGACTTTTAAAAAGTTCTGTGCTTTTTTTTGCAATATACTTTTTCAGCTATTTTCCCCTAATAAAACATGTTCATTTCACAACTGTGCACTTGGCATACTTTCGTGTTTTGTTTCTTGTTTGTTTTATTTCCTCACATGGGGAGTAATAAGAATAACTGTATGTGTGTAATATCTGGGCAGCCTGAATGATCTGTGTGATACTGTACTAAGGGCCACTTTTATGTAGCTGTAACATTGAAAAATAGCTTATTACTTTTTAATTATTATTATTATTATACCACTGGTTACAACGTTGCATACCCAAAGTATTTGTACAGTAATTCAAATTAGTCCCTACACCGTTGGTGCTTAATTACCTATCACACAAGTGCACACACTACAGGGTCTTCTTATTGGCTATCTGTCGAATTGTGTGGAGGAACTTACACGAACATGGAGTGCACATACAAACTACACACATATATGGCCCTGGTTGGTAATCAAAACTAATGACCCCCACATATTTATTCTTGTTTTAGCAGGAAAAAAATACCCATGTTTCTGTCCTAATGTAGGACCTTTGTTACTAGGACCAACACGTCGGTTATTTTTGCTGCACTCTAGTGAGCTACTAATTATGACATGTATGTATTTATATTGTGTGTTTATATAATGTGTGTGAGGGTGTATAAGAGGGTACTGTATATGTGGTTATAGAACAGGTGGAGTAGACCTTGTATGGCTCACTGAGAGGTTGTCTGCTTGGAAAATCCTCCACCCTATCAGACAAGCTCCCACTCCCTTATCTCATGGGGCCCCTCAGCCGTTTCCTGGATGGAAGGGTCTGCCCTCCGCTTCTGACATGAAGCACTAGGACAGGTGTAGGCTATAAGGCACCTGATTGGCTGGCTGTAGCCTTCTCTCACTCGCTATTCCTAATGGTGCGCCGTGTGGAATACCTGCCCAATATTTTGCAAATCAGGAGAAGCTGCGGGAAAGACGTTGGCTGATATGGGATGCCCGGAAGTGGACATTTTACTTTTGGGAAAGGTTGGATATTGGGGGGAAAAAAGCTGCTTTCTTTAGGTCATTACAGGGTGTTTATATTAAAGGAATCTATTTACTAAACCATGGAGAGAGGTAAAGTACCAGCCAATCTGCTCCTAACTGCCATGTTGCAGGATCTGGTTGGTACTTTCTTTCTCCACTTTATCTCTCTCCAGTGTTTAGTAAGTAGACCCCTAACACTGAGGTCTATAGCCTTGGACAGAGATAAAGTACCAGCCAGTCAGCTCCTGTCCTTTTCCAAACACAGGGAGAGATGTACTAAGCAGTGAGCCAGTGGAGAAGTTGCCCATGGCTACCAATCAGCTGCTCTTTATACAAATTATAAATGTTGCGGCAATGCTAATTGGTTGCCATGGGCAACTTCTCCACTGGCTCACTTCCCACTCTTTTTTCACTGCTTAGTACATCTCCCCCAAAGCCTGTAACATGGCAGTTATGAGCTAGTTGGTTGGTACTTTATCTCTCTCCACTTTATAAATAGACCCCATGATGCTGTATTGCTCTACACTAGCCATACAGTTATACCTTGCGCTTGGCATACGTTTAGCTCAACTCCCTTTGTGCTGGGAAGCTGTCGTTTTGCATTTCATTCGTCCATTCCTTGATCTATTTACTGTATCTTATGTTCCAGGTGCTGAAATCTTCTAGCAAGCAGAATTACCCTTTATTTACCTTTGTAAATGGACATGCTCAAGACTTTGATTTTGCCTGCACTCCGGTCTACGAGGAGAATGACCTTTTCACAGAGGATGAGAAGAAAAGATTAAAAAGACTTAGCACCGAGGAGTTTGTCTTACTGTGAATTTTCCGTGCGCCCTGTACCAGGCAATTCTCCACGGCGCATCCATCCTGACACACAAACACTAGAACAAGAGACTGTATTTTGTTTGTTTTTTTCCCCGTGTTTTTTTTTGTTTTTACAATCTCTTTTTTAAATGATGTTTTCTTAATGTGTTTTTTATGCTCTTTCGGGGCCTTTTACAAATGTCTCATTTTTGTACGGTGGTTACACTAATGACTGTTTAATAATGCATGTGACTGGGACACCTACAAATTGGACCGAATGCACCGTTTTCTCATCTCCGCCACCGAGGGTGCTTGCGTCACTGTGATCTGTACAGTATCTTAGGTTTTAAACTGTTTCCGTTCAATAGGCATCAGATCCTTTTATCTCCTATGGCCACGTAAAATAAAACTAGGTTGGTATGGACTATGGTGTGGTTGTGGTGTTGGCATCTGCCATAGAAGGCGCAATTTTCTGAAGTTGGGTAATGCGGGCTATGGATTATGTTGTCGACTTGTCCTGGGGCCAATGGTACTGGATCAGTGTCCATTTTGCCCGAACTGGCTAAGATATGGTACCGGTAGTGCTCCTCTTTCAACCATATTTGACAACGCAACATGGCCAGTAATGAAGTCGGTTACTTAAATTTTTATAAATAGCATTATTTTTATTTGGTCTACACAGTGCAATTTTGAGCCAGTTGCCCAATACAGTTGCATACAGTACCTCTTGTGCGAGGAGACCTTGGTGACTCACGACCTTATTCGGCCTCTTAGTTTTTGTAAATGGAAGTCATGAACTTAGAATAGTTGGGTTTTTTGTTTTTGTTCTTATCGTCCTGATGCACCAAGCTTACTCATGCTGATCCTGTAGAACCACACAGAAAAAAAGAAAATGCAGGAGCACAATCTAAGCACTAAGAACACTTTTAATCGGAACCTCACCCGCCTGCCCTTAGGTGTTTTTAATTAGTATGGGCCCTTGCATTTGCTGACTGCATATTAGAATTGGCACTATGATGGGTAAGACCTGGATAAATGTATTTACCATGTCCGTATTGGGGATGTTAGGGACCCACCTGACGAGGTCAACTGGTCATGGTAGGTGGGCCCACATTTTTGGCCAAAAATTGTGCTAAGAACCTCAATTGCTCTTAATGTCATGCTGTAGTGTTTACTATAGTTGTTCTGATTAGCAGTGTTCTTAGTGCTCAGAGTGTGCACCTGTATTTTCTTTTTTTCTGTATGGCACTACAAGTTAGCACCTCATGTTTAAAATTATAGTATGCAATCCTCCCTCCCCCCCCCAGTCCTGTAGAACACCTCTGACCTATTTTACCGTATATGAAGCCAACAATGCCTTACAGTAATAATTAAAAGGCAGATTGTAAAATGTGTATGATACATGTGCCATTGGTTTTCATTAGGTGTCCACTAATCTGCGACAATATGTCCTTGATAATTTGTTACTCTTTTGCTGCATAAAACAAGGGTGCTCCCTTGTATAGGGGTTTCCATGTAGTGGAAATCTACAAATGACAATTGCCACTTTCCATACTGTAGTTCTGTTCTTTTCAGCCCATGACCAGGGCTACTGTAAGACCTGCCAGAGTATATTGCCCCCAAACTAGGCACACATGGAACCTTACTGGGGGCATATACAGTTTGCCCAGGAGACGGTGATTGGCAAGTGGCTTCCCCAGTATACTCTATTCAATGGGCTGAACTAGGCTTCTTCACCACTAGTGGTTCGGCCTCGTGTTGGTGCTCCTTACTGCTGTAGCCCACTGCTGTTTATTATAGAAGCAATGGTAGCCAACAAGGTGGTTGATATCAGCCAGGATACTTAGCTTGGCATTTTCTTCTGGATGGACCATTGAAGTCTACAAGACCTCCGATAAATGGTCCACTTGGTGCAGAAATATCCCCCAATGTTTTACTGAGCACTTATAAAATAAGAATTAGAGTGAAAATCAGCTTGAATTATACACAGAATATTTAGCGTTTGGCTATTACAGTGCTGTTGTTGGCTGCACCTGCTGAATGTGCCATTTTGGGGGAGGAAGCAAGAGTCATGATCATGTGCCCTACCACTGGAAATGTCTCTTATTGGTTCCTAGTGAGTTGGGCGACTGTTCTCACAGATCATTTTTGATCAGTCTCCAATATGGCTGCTTGGATTGTGAAGAATTTGATGGAGATGTGTGACACATTGGTAATTTGTCCTCCCAAAAATCAACGTTTGCAGTTGACGCCATCAATACGAGGTTGTAGGTTAATGTATGTGTTGAGAGAGAACGTGCGTTGAATTCTAAGTCTTGTTTCCCAATGAATTCTTGTGATGCAGAAACCCTGTACGACCCCAGGTCCAACAGGAGAGAGTGGCCAAATGGCTATTATAGTGCTTCAACAGAAGTTCCATCAGACAAAGGTGCCCTACACACTGGTAGATATTTAAGAACGATATGGATGCTATCGGTCAAAAATGAACGATATAGCGTTCTTATTATTCAGTGTGGAGGCACCGTTGATGAACGATGCGTGTCCCCGTAGTCGTTCATCGTTGGTCTATCATCGTTTATCAATGCAAGCCAATTTGGACGATATCGTTGTATGCAATGTGCAATACGCTTAAATCGTTCAGTTTGTATGCTCAAAATCGTTACTAAAAACTACCTGAAAACTTGTTCATCGCTCATATCCTTCATCGGGCAAATCACTCAAATCTCTGTGTGTAGGGCCCTTTGGCTCGGTCCACTTGTTGCAAAAGGTCTCCCTTCTCCAAGGCAGGAATGGTTAATGTAAATGCGGGTCTCTGTTGAGCAAGTCTTCAGCGTGTTCCACACCCTTGTTTTTATGCTAATGCACATTCCTGTGTTATAGGGTACCCAGCCTTTGCTTTCCATCCGCATGGGAAAAACGGCCTGTTTTTGTTTTCTCGACTGCTAACAATGAACAGAGGAATTGATTCAGTGTCCTGATGAAGCAATACTGGAGTAATTTTAATTGTCGCCATGTAACACTTGCGATCTGTACGATGACTTATGCTCTGTTTTCTGAGATCTGGGTCTACACAAAGCATTAGAAATTATAAACACGACAACATGCTCTCTGCATATTGTCAGCGCTATATGAAAGAGCGTTTGTGTCGGGGTGAGCGGCTCTGAGGGTATCCACTGTTTTAAAGTGTATTTACAGAGATGTATGAATATTTGATTAATGAGTCATGGTCTTGGGAGCAATGTAATAACTGAACCTCTTTACAAAGGCGACTCGTTGACCATTTCCACAGCTGCCAGTCACAGCGCTGACACTGCGGCCTTTCGTGGCATAATGTATTCAGTAGGGAGAATTCCTCTCTTTTAGAAGTGGATCAGAGGCATTATTCAGTTATCTGTGCTAAGCCCTTGTAAGATCAATTTACAAAGTCTGCTTTCTAAAGCCCCTTTTCCCCTGTGGAAACCAGCGTTGACACGTGGCGTGTAAGAGTCTCTTTCTGTACAAATAAAACGCTTGTTTGCTGTGTATTCTGCAGGCCCACGTTGTGAATCGCCTCTGTGTTTGGTAAAGGCAAGAGACAATATTTCCCTGTTTTGGTTACTGCTATATTATTTATAGTCCTATACATCCATAATGCATTCCCTTGGTGTGTTCGGCTGGGGTTAGAGGTCGTGGATGTTTTACAGGGAAAACGTAACCAGACTGCGTACAAATAAATGTAATTAAATGTTGCTATTTATTTTGCTGGGAAGATCTGGTTTATTTTTACAGATATCTAATGGTTCCACTAGGACACTGTCTATGTACGAAGCCTTGGAGAGAGATAAAGTACCAGTCAATCAGCTCCTAACTTCCATGTTACAGTCTGTTTGAAAAATTACAGGAGCTGATTGGCTGGTATTTTTATATCCGTCCCTTTTATCTTTCTCCAAGGCTTAGTGCATAGACCCCTTATTTTTCTACAGTTATATGGTGGCGTGGGATTGCACAGATTGGAGGACCTATGTGCCTGTCCGGTGAGGGGCTTATTAAAGGTCAATGAGTTGTTTATTTTTATGTATTTTTGTATTTATAACCTCTATATTTTAACTTGGGCGTGGTATTAAATGTCGGCATGGCCATGACAAAATAGACGTGTGTACAGTATTTTAGTCCTAACCCTGTGACTGTTGATATCATCACTGTCGTTTGATGACTCCTGTATTCTGAACGCTGGCATAATGACTACATACCCTTTAATTGTATAGGGAGGGTTTCGGGGTTCTTGTTTTATAATACATTCCCACAGGTACCTCCCACTTTCCCTAAATGAAACTTATGCAATTGGTCCTGTTGCAAACACCTTAGAATCAAATCAACAAGAGAGAAATGCAAAACCGCAATAGGCTGGGATAATAGGCCCCTAATTCAATGTAAATCCCCAGACTATAGGGGATCGTGAACTGTGTACAGCAGATGCACCTTCTAGGCCCAATGTATGTGTCTGGGCAATGGGGGTCATTCCGAGTTGATCGCTAGCTGCATTCGTTCGCTGTGCAGCGATGAGGCAAAAAATCGACACTTATGCGTATGCGGCGCAATGCGCACGCGTGTCGTACTATTGCAATGAACGATGTAGTTTCACACAAGGTCTAGCGAAGCTTTTCAGTCGCACTGCTGGCCGCAGAGTGATTGACAGGAAGTGGGCGTTTCTGGGTGTCAACTGGCCGTTTTCAGGGAGTGTTCTGAAAAACGCAGGCGTGCCAGGAAAAACGCAGGCGTGGCTGGCCGAACGCAGGGCGTGTTTGTGATGTCAAAACAGGAACTGAACAGTATGAAGTGATCGCAAGCGCTGAGTAGGTCTGAAGCTACTCTGAAACTGCACAAAAAAACGTTGCTGCCGCTCTGCGATCCTTTCGTTCGCACTTCTGCTAATCTAAAATACACTCCCAGTGGGCGGCGGCATAGCGTTTGCACGGCTGCTAAAAACTGCTAGCGAGCGAACAACTCGGAATGACCACCCATGTCTCTAATTCCGAGTTGATCGCACGGTAGCAGTTTTTTGCAGCGCTGCGATCAGGGGGGAGTGTATTTTAGCTTAGCAAGTGTGCGAACGCTTGTGCAGCTGAGCTCTGCAAAAAGTTTTTGTGCTGTTTCTGAGTAACTCAGAACTTACTCAGCTGCTGCGATCACTTCAGCCTGTCCGGTCCCGGAATTGACGTCAGACACCCGCTCTGCAAACGCTTGGACACGCCTGCGTTTTCCACGGCACTCCCAGAAAACGGTCAGTTGCCACCCAGAAACGCCTTCTTGCTGTCAATCACCTTGCGATTGCATTCTTCATAAGGTCCCACACTGCCCGGCGTTTCCCGTCCCTGGGCAGCGACGAGCCTGCGCATTGCGGTCGCGGCGCATGTGCAGTTCAGACCCGATCGCACCGCTGCGAACAACTGCAGCGTGCGATCGGATCGGAATGACCCCCGATGTCCCTATTACCTGTCACTGATCGGCTAAGTGGGTTCAGTATGATTTACCGATGGAAACAATACAGACAGTCAAATCCCAACAGCCATTGACCAGTGGTCAAAATACCGACATTCATTGTGCCGACATGTTCTACATGCCGACATAGTCAGAATACGACATGAGGTTTTTTCCAGTTTTTATGTGTCAATGTCGACACGGATACCGTGTAAGTGTACCTCGTTCGCTCGCTGCGCTCGCCATGCGTCGGGCACTATTATAGTCTCCCTCCAGGTTCATTGGGATGGTAAAGTATGAACAAGTCTGTTTTTGATCAAAAAGCCTTTAAAACGCATATCGGCATTTTTACATTCCATGTCAGCATTTTGGACATGTCTGTAATTTGACCGTGTCGGTCAAGGGCTGTCGGTGTTATGACAGTCAGTATTGTGTCTGTCTGTAAATCAACTGCTACCCGGCTAAGTGATAGGACTACCCAAGGTCTAATTCCACACCGCATAAGTCCTGGGCCCACTGCTATGAGATGTAGGGTACATTTACTAAACTGTTATTGCCGAGGGTTTGAAATCGCCAGTGGTTTTCATCTGCAAAGCACTGGATTTCGTGTTCACCTGCGGCATTTTTACTGTTCACCTGCGGCATTTTTACTGTTCACCTGCGGCATTTTTACTGTTCACCTGCGGCATTTTTACTGTTCACCTGCGGCATGTACTGTTCACCTGCGGCATTTTTACTGTTCACCTGCGGCATTTTTACTGTTCACCTGCGGCATTTTTACTGTTCACCTGCGGCATTTTTACTGTTCACCTGCGGCATTTACTGTTCACCTGCGGGATTTGCTATTCAGTGATTTGCAAATGACAAATATAACTCTAGATGTTCCCCACATCATAAAGTTATAAATGCCGCTCTAGTCATAAACGGTCGTGTAGACCATACTGCCTAATCTGCCGCACACTTTTTCTCAGTCAGCCTCCTGTGTGGCTGGTACACCCTCATCCCATCCGTGTCCTAGTGAAGCAGGCAGAATGAGAAAGGAATTGTGGTGCCGTATGGAGGGGGTAGTGCTAAATGACGCAAATTTGTGTCATTTACTCCCCGTGGATCCGCAAATCACTCCATTTTGGGGGTGGGGCCTATTGACCGACCGGCTTTCCCCGCCCTCTCCGAAGTGGCATGCAGCGTCTTCTCTCCGCGCTTTTACCGGTGAGGAGACTCAAAGGTAGGCAAATAGGGGTTACAACAATTATTATTGCCCCTTTCATTTTATTGAGATATATCTTTTATTATATTAAAAATTATTTTTGCTACCAAATGTATTAATAAAATAGTATATCCCGCATAAGAGAATTATTAATGACTAGGTGCTTCATCGCGCCCTACGGGCGCTCTTCACACCGTCGCAAGGGGCTACGACCCCTTAACTTTTGCATGCCTTTCTGGGGTTTAATATTTGTATTATATGGAGTATTACCTGCATTCCTTTGTTAGTGGTTAAATATTGCACAATGAAAGGGCGTGCGATGGTGAAGGAGGCGCAGCCCCTTGCGACGGCGTGAACAGCACCTGCAGGGCACGATGTACAGAATGTAGCGGGTGCGGGGGGGACTGCGGATGGTGTCTGTAGATGCTGCGGGTGGAGGGGAGGCAGAAGTGGGGGTGGGGCCCAGATGGGGAAGGTTCGGGAGGTGCTGCGCGTGGGGGAGGGGCAGAGGAGTGGGGGATGCAGATGGGGGAGGGGTCCGGAGGCACTGCAGGTGGGGGAGGGGCAGGGGTGCCACGGGTGGGAGAGGGGCAGGTGTGGGGATGTTGTGGATGGGTGAAGGGTTCCGGAGGTGCTGTGGGATGGGTGTGCCGGGGGTTGGGTAGGGGACCGCAGGCACCATGGGTAGGGTAGGGGCAGGTACGGGTGTTGCGGCGGATGGGAAAGGAGGTCCGGAGGTGCTGCAGGTGGTGGAGGGGCTGGTGCGGGGGTGCCATTGGTGGGGGAGGGGTGGGTGAGGGGGGGACCGCTGATGGAGGAGGGTGTCTGCAGATGCTGCGGGTGGAGGGGGGCAGGTGTGGGGGGAGACGTATAAGGGGGGTGAATGGTGGAAGGGGCCTGGAGGTGCTGTGGGTGGTGAAGGGGTGGAGGAGTGGGAGCCACGGGTGGTGTAGGGGGTCTGGAGGCACAGCATGTGGGGGAGGGGTGGAGTGCCGCATGTGGTGGAGGGGAAGGTGCGGAGGTGTAGTGCATTGGGGAGAGGTCTGGAGGCGCTGCTGGTACTGTACATGCCATAAAAGGTAGTTGGAGGGTATGCAGTAACAGGGCCAGGACAGGGGTGACAGGGTCAGTACAGGGTTGACGGGGCCAGGACAGGGGTGACGGTGCCAGGACAGGGGTGACGGTGCCAGGACAGGGGTGACGGTGCCAGGACAGGGGTGACGGGGCCAGGACAGAAATGATAGGGACAGGATAGGGGTGACAGGGCCAGGGTAGGGGCGGCAGGACCAGGACAGGGGTGACGGGGCCAGTATAGGGTTGACAGGGCAAGCACAGGGGTGACAGGGCCAGGATAGGGGTAACAGGGCCAGCATAAGGGTGACAGGGCCAGAATAAGGGTGGCAGGGCAAGGCCAGGGGTGACAGGGACATGACAGAACACAGGGCACGGGAGAGATTGGTATTAGGGACAAAACAGTGGTGACAGACAGATGTGTCTTACCGGAGTCACTGCTGCTGGCTGCTGCTGTTCCATTCCAACCTGTTGGGATCTGCTGCTGCTGGAGACTTGGCATGGCTGACTCTCTCAGGCTGGAGTCCTGCTTTCTCTGCCAGTCCGCATCCCTCCCCCCCTCCTCAGTCACACACCGCAGACCTCGCGCAGCTGCCGGGCACTGTGGTAAGGTGAGACTGGAAATGACTGGTTAGCCCCCAGGAGATGCTGCGGCTGGAGGGAGGAGGGGGTCATAGCATGCACGTGGCGCGGACCTCACGGCTTCCGGGCACTGTGGTAAGGGGAGACTGGGAGTGACTGGTTAGCTCCCAGGAGACGCTGCGGCTGGAGGGAGGAGTGGGTCAGAGCCTGCAAGCAGCTCGGATTTCTGCAGCGCTACCCGCCAGCTAAAGTGTGTGAATGAGCTGGGCGCACTCCACTGCGGGTGGCAGCGCTGCAGCTGGCGGTGGGGTTGCCGGGGCTGGAGATAACAGAGGCAGTATGGAACCTGCACAGCGGCAGGTGCCCCACTAAACTGCAGCTAAGAAGCGTGGAGTGTGTCAGAAAGTGACGCTCCTCCGCACCAGAGAGACCCTGCTGAGTATGCCGATGTGGGGGGTCAAGCACACAGTGAGCCGGTGCCCGTCTGTCTGTATGACATACCCCTCACACACCCCCATACCTCCCAAATGTCCCGATTTTCGCGGGACAGTCCCATTTTTTGGGGTCTGTCCCGCTGTCCCACCCGCGGGTCGCAGTGTCCGGCGGTGGGGGGTGGCAGTTGGAAAGCTCCTGTACTCGCTGTTCTGCTTAGCAGAGCAGCGGTGAATAGTGGAGACCGAGGGAGAGGGGGCATCAGGGGGTACGGATTACGGGGGGGGTTCCAGCAGCAGAGCCGGATTAAGGGGGGGGGGGTGGCCAGGGGATACGTACCGTTGGCCCCACAGTTTTAGGGGGCCCCCCGGCTGGAGTAGCTCTGTCCCAGCTCAGAAGCTCCCCCCATCCTGCCAGCAACAGCGGCAGCATTGTGCTACAGTCAGCACACGCTGCTGCATATTGGCAGGTCTGTGGTGTTGCAGGGAGGCAGCAGTCTCCCAGCTTTCTTCTCCCTGTGCGGGTGTGTAGGGGGAGCGACCACCTCCTCTGGATTTAGCCCTAGCTGAGGGGCCAAAATCCCATAAAAAAAATAAAAATCGGAATTTGCATAAGGGGGCGTGGCCGCGCGGGCCGCGATTAGGCCACGCCCCCAACCCACAGCAGGCACAGCAATGAGATAGGGCTCCCCTGTCTCAAGTGCCCTGTGCCCCCCGGACTCATAATCAGCCCTGGGGGCATGCCAGCAGCTCTCAGAGCGCTGGGCAAGCCCCCTCACTGACGAAAACGGGGGCCCTCCCGTGAAGCCACGCCCCCTTTTCGCCGAGTGTGTTTCCCTCCTTCTGCCTGGAGAAAGCTCCTGCAGAAAGCTGGGAGGTATGCACCCCTGCCTGTGACATGCCCAATGCCCATGCTATCTGCTTCTGCTCCTAGTCTCCTGTAGATTTGGCCAGATCTCTGTGACTCATTTGAATAACTCCGCCCACTGTTGTGACTCCGCCCAGCGTTAGCAAATGAATCACAAGGTCACAGAATAGGGCTATTATATAGGAGATATCTGCTCCATTAAATACATAATGACTACTCTAATTCTGCGTATTCTGATTCCTCACCACCTGATTGGCCAGATAGCTCAAACATGCTCGGCGGGATGTACTGGCGTCCGAGATCGTCGGAGGTGCGGAGTGCTGGCCGTTCTCTGACTTTTTTTTTTTTTTAAAGGGGCACTCACAAGGCAAAACTATGCCTTGTTAGTGATCGCCCCTTTAAAACAAAGTCTGAGATCAAGTCGGCATCCCGCAGCTCCGGCGACCTCGGACGCCATTATATCCCGTCCGCTGGTGGTTTCTATTGTTCACTGGTAAAAAATAAAAATCAGGACAGCGAGGTGGTTAGCTGCGTATTCTAAACTAGTGTTTTTTGTTCTGGCGATTTTATCGGGTTCAGTATGATTTACCGACAGCCATTGACCGACAGTCAAAATACCGATATTCATATGCCGACATGTTCAAAATGGCACCATAGAATACCGACATTTGAAATGCCGACATGTCAAAATACCGACATGAGGGTTTTTTGTGGAGGTTTGTGTCAATGTCGACATAGGTTGACATGGACACCATGCCCAAAGCGCAAGCAATGCGAGGGGACGCGGTACACTTACACGGTGTCCATGTTGACGTTTGTCAACATTGATAACAAAAAACTCATGTCGGTATTTCAAATGTTGGTTTTCTTACTATGTTGCCATTTTGGACATGTCGGTATTTTGACTGTCGGTCAATGGCTGTTGGAATTATGACCGTCGGCAAATCAACTGCTACCCGTTTTTATCTTTTAGTAAAAGTGTGGTTTATAAAACCGCTCTGAAAAGATCCATTAAACGTCTGTCTCAACTACCTGTTCTCGATTTACGCCACATCGTCTTGCTATTTTAACCTATTCCATTCATACTTGGCTAGTTCCTAAACGGGCAAGTCTCGGTGTGACTAATGTTTTTTCCTAGAGTGCAGCCAGTTGCCTCCTTGCTGGTGTGCCCGGTAAAGACCAGGCACTCCTTTAGACTACACGTCCTTGGTGAGCCACCGCCATCTGCAAGCAGCAAAATTGGTTTGCTGCTGGTGTTTGTGGGAAAACCTTGAGAGTCCACGGGTATAAACATTGTGTTTTGAGACCAATTTCAATGTTTGGTCCTGACCTGCCATCAAATAGGCAAGTTCTAAAAATGTTTTGCGCCTAGAGCTCAAGTTCCCCCAGCGCCCCTGGCCTTGGTGTCCCTGGTTGTTAAACTTTTTATATTTGTTTGGTTTTGCAGTAGCGGGATTGTATGGGCCTTGGGGTTGATATTTTGTTCATGGTGTCTGAGCCTTTTTTCTTTTTCCTCTGTACAAAAACAGTTTTCGTGCACTGTAGGGCTACTGTAATCTGTGGAGCACTGTATCCTAATAATGAGCTTCAAACCTTTCAGAATGTCCCTTTTGTTTCCCTTCTTCTCTAAGATCTTCCGCCCAATCTGTTCTTTGCCTTCAGAACCTGACAAACTCGTGGGAGCCTTCGCACAAAAACTATTTTAATAATTTGTCAATCACACAAAAGCCTCAATTGTTTTATTTCCTCTTTGAACCAAGTCAACTTAAACGGAGATCTGTCATGATATATCAAAGAGGTTATGGGTTAAAATGGTCCCATTGCTTGAGTCATTACTCAGTGTAGGCATGAAATTCTAACAAACCTGCGAAGACCTTTCCCATAAGTAATCCAAGACGTGGCTTGGACCTTTCTCAGCATGGCTTGGGCCAATCATCATACAGAAGACTGTGTCCTGCTATACATTCTTTTGGACCCTGTTACTATTACCGTTATTAGATTATCTTCCTGCAACTGAAACAAGGAACGAAGTCCTGACACCGCATGAATGTCTAGCTTGCCAAAGGGCCTCTTGGAAATAATTGAATGCTGGACAGAAGGTTTTGTTAGTCAATGTGCCCATTGTTTGTCTTCTATTTCCCTTTATTTTATTTTTGTAACATTCTAAGGGGAGTTGGATGTGTAAATGATATTTACTCCTGGATTTTATAATTTGATATGTGGTATGACTTGGATCTTCACTAGCCTAATAATAATTGATGTTTGCTGAGTGTTTCGATATATGCAGTACTACGTTTATGCTAGCAGGGTGTAAATACCCTTTTATTTGTTTTATACATGATCAAAATGCAATCTTATATGATTGGGTATGATGGAAATAGGCCAGTCCCGTTATGCTGCATGGTAGGTGTTCAAGCTGATCATTTCTAAATGAAAGTATGACTTATGGTAGATATGAATTCATAACTGAAGTAATGTCAAATGTTCCTATATGCTTAATTAGCGATATTGATGGAAGACACAAGTCTAGGTTCGTCCTTCAGTTCCATGTGGCAGCTGCCCATTTAACCTTGAAGGAGGAGGAGTACCTGTCCTGGCACTGTAAGCAGTTATCTGGATAATTACCAGGGATACCTCTTAATGTTACTGTATATAATTATTTCTACAGACATTCTTGTAAGAGAATCTTAACACCAGTGCTTATAGTGGTCCTAGAGAGTTGATGGAACTCCCCCCCCCACCCCACCCACCTCCCCAAGGCACCCAGGTAATAGAGTTATTACGCGCGCCGCAAAAAGGGGTGGGGTCACACAATAGTAATAATGCCCACAGTAGCAGCACCCCGTAATACACATAATGCCCACAGCAGTAGCGCCCCTTATACAATGCCCACAGTAGTAGTGCTCCTTATGCAATGTCCACTGTACTGGTAGTGCCCACAGTGGTTGTGTCCCTTATATAGAGCCCATAGTAGCGGTGCCCCTTATGCAATGCCCATAGTAGTAGTGCCCCTTATGTCCCCAGGAGTGATGCCCCTTATGAAATGCCCCCTATACAATGCCCTCATTAGAAGTGCCCCCAGTAGTAATGCCTTAATGGTAATGCCCCTGTGTAGTATTGCCCCCAGTAGTAATGTTGCCTGTAGTAATGCCCCCAGTCGTTTAGCCCCAGTAGTTATGTCCCCAGTGGTAATGCCCCTGCAGTTATGCCTCCAATTGTTTAGCCCCTGTAATTTAGCCCCCATGCAGTTTGCTGTTAGTAATGCCCCCAGTAGTTTGCCCACTTGTAGTTTAGCACCCAGTCGTAATGCCCCCTGTAGTTTACCCCTTGTAGTTCAGCCCCTGTAGTTATGTCCCCTTTTAGTTTGCCCCTTTTTAGTTTAGCCCCCAGTAGTAATGCCCCCAGTAGTTTAATCCCTGTAGTTATGCCCCCAGTAGTTTAGCCCCCCTGTAGTTTGCCCCCAAGTAGTAATATCCCTGTAGTTATACCCCCAGTAGTAATGCCCTCCTGTAGTTTGCCCCCAGTAGTTTAACCCCTGTAGTAATAACCCCAAGTAGTAATGCCCCCAAGTAGTAATGCCCCTGTAGTTCTCCCCGTAGTAATGTCCTCCTGTAGTTTACCCCCCAGTAGTAATGCAATCTTCTAGTTTGCCCCCAGTAGTTAGCCCCTGTTAGTAATGCACCCAGTAGTAAGCCCCTGTTAGTAATACCCCCAGTAGTAAGTCCCTGTTAGTAATGCCCCCATGTAGTTTGCCCCCTTGTAGTTTAGCCCCTAGTAGTTATGCCCCCAGTAGTTTAACTCCTGTAGTTATGCCCCCACGTAGTAATGCACCTGTAGTTATGCCCCCAGTAGTAATCTCCGTGTAGTTATGCCCCCAGTAGTTATACCCCCAGTAGTAATGCCCTCCTGTAGTTTACCCCCAGTAGTTAGCCCCTGTTAGTAATGCCCCCAGTAGCTTGCCAACAGTAGTTTGCACCCAGTAGTAAAATCCCCCCAGTAGATTGCCCCTAGGAGTAAAGCCCCCCAGTAGTAATGCCCCAAGTAGTTTGCCCACAGTAGTAAAGCCCCCCAGTAGTAATGCCCCCAGTAGATGCGCCGCTACACATTGGGGGGGAAACAAAACACCATACTCACCGAGCCCCGCTCCCGCGTCTGACCGCTGCACTGCATTCCTTCCGGCGTCCGCTCAGCGCACACTGACAGAGCCGGAAGACGGAGCTCAATAGTGAGCTCCTGCCTCCGGCTGTCCGTTGTGGAGAGAGAGCCGGGTGCCCGCTGGAAATACAATCTCAGTGGGCGCCCAGCATCTTCCAGCGGCGCCGGCACATTTCGGGTTAGGTAAGCCCGGAGGAGGAGGAACTGCGTTCCGTCTCCAAGTGGAACTGACGAAACGCTGTTCCGCCCCGTTCAGGCTCACTTTAACACCTGCTTAAAACCTATTTCATAAATGTATAATCAGCTGATACCTTTATAGCGAGACTGGTCTACGCGGATGAGGAAACCGAGGCTGTAAATATGGATCTTCTTTATCAACGAGTGGTAAAACTCGTTGTGAATGATAAATGCTGATTCAGCCAATCAACTCCCAACTGTCATATTTCAAACACATGACAGGAGCTGAGAACATGACCACTAGGAGCTGATTGGCTGGTGCACCAACTACCATGTTCAGCTACTGTCGTGTTAAAAAATGACAGTTGGGAGCTGATTGGCCGGAGCAGTATTTATCATGCAGAACTAGTTTTCTCAATCACAACGAGTTTTATCACTCATTGATAAATAGGCCCCTTTATTAGGTGCCATAGACATGTGATGTAGTGACCAGCTCTCGCTTCCTAGTCTACTGCTGTAACTACCGGTGGAGCAGTCACTTGGCAGTCATGGATCTACAGACTTGCAGCAATTTCCAATTTGCCAGAAGTCTTCCATGACTGCTGTATTCCTAGTAATGTTTATACTGGAGTTTGTGAAACTTTTAGTATAATATGCAACTGTTAGGGTTACTTGGTAATCATTTAACACACACGCCCGCACCCCCCCCCGAGTTGGCTGGAGGTGCTGGTTGCCGGCCGAAGCGGCAAATGTTTACAAGGCATGGTTTTGATTATTTTTGGTGTTATTTTTGTTTTTTTTTAGATCCGTAAGTGTGCTGTAATGAGACCCATACTAATGCTGAGAGTAACCTCAGGAGATAGAGTTTTGGGCTGGAGCCGTCCGGGTCACACTGTTACAAGGGGTCTATGTACTAATGAGATATATCTATAGCCGGATTGGGCAGTGTGTTGTGTATACACACTACCTGATCCGTCGTGACTGCTGTCACAAACTGAGCAGGCGTTTACATGTGCCCGCCCAGTTGAGCCATCAATCACTGGCGGCTTCTGCAACATGAGCCGACCGCCCGTACAC
Organism: Pseudophryne corroboree; assembly: GCF_028390025.1. Classification (NCBI taxonomy): domain Eukaryota; kingdom Metazoa; phylum Chordata; class Amphibia; order Anura; family Myobatrachidae; genus Pseudophryne; species Pseudophryne corroboree. The sequence continues at coordinate 39,254,041 of NC_086452.1, read as the reverse complement.
ACAACGATGCACCAATATATCTATAGATATATTTGTCATTGTGTGTGCAGCAGGGCCAACGCGATATGGCTGTGAACGACGGCACTCACAGAGATATATCGTTGGTACACACTGGCCGACGGGCCAGCGATATATCGGTCGTTCAATAGAATGGCCAGTGTGTACCCATCTTAAGTCTTGGAGAGAGATAAAAGTGGAAGGACATAGTACCAATAAACCAGTTCCTAACTGTCATTTTTCACACACAGACTGTAACATGGCAGTTAGGAGCTGATTAGCTGATACTCTATCTCTCTCCAAGGCTTAGTAGTACATAGAGCCCAGAGTCCTTTATCTACCCTGTGCTGGGCGTCCCCCCCCCCCCCCCCCCCCCCCGCATGCTAGGGAAGATGATCGTAGCTGTGCTAAATTTAGCACAGTTACGATCAACTCGGAATGACCCCCTAAGCCCATAATAGGGAATACATAGCAAAAAGATCAACATTTCAGTGTATTGTAACACTTTCCTCAGGGTAAATGTTTTCTTGTGTGTTTATTCTGAGCACCGCCTAGAAATTCGTTGCATGCGCTGATAAAAAAAAAAGCCGGGCAGCTTGCTTGCGTCTGCCTACCAGGCTGAAAGTTGCCATCCAGCCCCTGACTTAGGGCAGACTAGACTAACAAATCGCCACAATGCTTACAGAATGGACAGTGCCGTGAATGTGCTCCATAGATGCAGTTGTGGCCACCTCCGCATCCGGCCCACCCTGGGGCTATACGTACAGTAATGTGTCAACAAAATACGCAGGGCCTAATTCAGATCTGATCGCTGGGCTGCGTTGTTTGCTGCCCATCGATCAGATATTCGCCGCCTACAGGGGGAGGTGGAAAGCCTGTGCAGGTGTGCGTTCGCTTGTGTTGCAGAGCTGCACAAAAATCAGTTTGTGCAGTCTCTGCGCAGCCCAGGACTTACTCAGCCGCTGCGATGGAATCCTGCTGATCGGAGCCGCAGCTGACGTCAGACAACCTCCCTTTAAACGCTTGGTCCCGCCTGCGTTTTTCCGGACACTCCTGCCACCCACAAACGGCCTCTTCATGTCACGTCAATTTCCTTGCGAACGCCCGTGCGTTCGGATTTATCGCACCATCCCGTCGCTAGGCACCGACGCCTGTTGCTGGTGTGCAATGCGCCGGCACGGTGCTTTTCTGACGCATGCGCAGTTCAGATCTGATAGCACAGCAGCGATCAGATCTGAATTACTCCCTCAATCCAGATGGGGAGAGGAGAACATAGGGGGAGGGGGTTGTTATTAACACGGCGATTTGCAGCCTATCAGAGTCTGTGATATTTGCAAGGCTTCAGAAAAATGAAAACAGACGTCTGGTTGCTATGGGTTACAGCACACTTAGGCACCTAACGCTGCATTATTAAATTAACCTTAATTGAATTCAGTTTGCCTTTTCAAATGGTGCATAAATGATAGATGGAAGCGTCGTCTCCATGTTTGTTGTGGCAGCCGGCGCTGTTGCAGTTGTTGTTGGTCCTGGGCTGCTCTGTTCTGCTCCGTGGCTCCTGAGAGCCTCTCTGCATTATTGCAGGCACATAATGAAGTTGCTATACCACTGTGGTAATTAAGGAAGATCTGGCAGTAATTGCAACAGTGAATCAATGTAACTATTACCGCTTTAACGAGAGCTGGTTTAATGTTGTAATCTAACCCTTTCCTCCTGATAAAACACACACTGGGTGTATTTACTGGGCTGCTGAGTGGGATTATGCTGCACTGTAAATATTTATACATATTTACACATAAATGGAGAGGACCGCAATCCGTTTTATGCAGAGGAGATTGCACACGTCAAACGGATGCTTATTCTGTGGTGTCCTGTGAGGATGAGGAATGGAGTACAAAGGTTACATACGTAATCCTGGCGGGCGGGATGACTGCTGTCAATATCCCACCCTCCAGAATACTAGCAGTGGGGCGAGCGCTAAGAGTCCCCCACGCTGCAAGCTCTGTGGGTGTGGTGGAGTGGGAATAGGCCTGGCGCACCGGGGTTCCGGCTGGTGGGATTTTGGCATCGGTATCCTGAACGCCCTGCGATCTCGACAGCCGGCATCTTAATTGCATCCCCACAGAGGCCTACTCCCCGGGGTGCTGAGAATTCTCCCTGAAGACCACTCGCCGACACTGCAAAGTGGACAGGACCATGTTGTGATGATGCAAACTGTGTCGTCAAGCACCGTCCACAAGATTTGTGACTTCATGGACCTTGGCCACGCCTACTTGTTGACACAAATCGCATAGTCAAGCTCTGCCCATAACTGCTTTTTATTCAAACTTCTGCCTATGACTGTCCATCAAAGGGTTCACCATCGATTGTTTGCGACCCTGCATGTGTAATGCAGCAAAGCAATGGACTTTTCACCATCGGACCTCCCCCATCGATGGCAAAATGATCAACCGTCGGTAGGAAACCATCAGTGGTTGTGAACCATCGATGATCAATGGCTATCACTACTTCTGCCTCCACTAAACCCAGGTCTACCGTACCTAGGGGTTCATTCAGGTGTATTGGGGCAAAGTACAGATTATTGGTACTTTGCGCATGCGCAGGAACCATTTTGTGTATGTGTGAACGGATTCAGCTGCATAGGATGCAGCCCGACTGCCATTTTGGGGGGGAGTGGGCAGGGGATGCCTCCGTTTGTGAAAACGGAGGTGTGTTGCCGCCGTTTTGGGGGTGGGAAGAGGCCAGGGATCTCCATCGTAGGACTGAGATTTCTTGGCCTCTGCGACGGGTGGCTTGTGCGGCACTATGCGTGCCATATGCCGCCCGATGGTGGGTCGTTTGAGCCGATGCTATGTCCTAGGATGCAGCTCGGATCATTACCATATAGCTAAACCAACCGCACTTGAATGACCCCCATAATGATAATTCCGACCCTATGGGATCTATTCATGAAGCAGTGAAAAGGGTGGAGAAGTGAGTCAGTGGAGACGTTGCCCATGGCAACCAATCAGCATTGAAGTAACATTTATAATTTGCATACATTACAATTGTATGGAGCAGCTGATTGGTTGCCATGGGCAACTTCTCCACAGGTTCGCTTCTCCACACTTTTCACTGCTTCATGAATAGACCCCTAAATTCTCTTGAACTGTAAGTGCTGTTTTCTTGTTTGGCTCATTTGTTTATGTACTCTGTAATGAGCGCTGCGGATGCTTTGCGGCGCCACATGAATTAAGAATGATAATAATAATACCCTGCCTATAATTTTATATGGCTTGTGAGAGGTTAATGGGGAATCATAATACACTGCTCAAAAAAATAAAGGGAACACTAAAATAACACATCCTAGATCTGAATGAATGAAATATTCTTATTAAATACTTTGTTCTTTACATAGTTGAATGTGCTGACAACAAAATCACACAAAAATTATCAATGGAAATCAAATTTATTAACCCATGGAGGTCTGGATTTGGAGTCACACAAAATTAAAGTGGAAAAACACACTACAGGCTGATCCAACTTTGATGTAATGTCCTTAAAACAAGTCAAAATGAGGCTCAGTAGTGTGTGTGGCCTCCACGTGCCTGTATGACCTCCCTACAACGCGTGGGCATGCTCCTGATGAGGTGGCGAATGGTCTCCTGAGGGATCTCCTCCCAGACCTGGATTAAAGCATCCGCCAACTCCTGGACAGTCTGTGGTGCAACGTGGCGTTGGTGGATGGAGCGAGACATGATATCCCAGATGTGCTCAATTGGATTCAGGTCTGGGGAACGGGCGGGCCAGTCCATAGCATCAATGCCTTTGTCTTGCAGGAACTGATGACACACTCCAGCCACATGAGGTCTAGCATTGTCTAGCATTAGGAGGAACCCAGGGCCAACCGCACCAGCATATGGTCTCACAAGGGGTCTGAGGATCTCATCTCGGTACCTAATGACAGTCAGGCTACCTCTGGCGAGCACATTGAGGGCTGTGCGGTCCCCCAAAGAAATGCCACCCCACACCATTACTGACCCACTGCCAAACCGGTCATGCTGGAGGATGTTGCAGGCAGCAGAACGTTCTCCTTGGCGTCTCCAGACTCTGTCACGTCTGTCACATGTGCTCAGTGAGAACCTGCTTTCATCTGTGAAGAGCACAGGGCGCCAGTGGCGAATTTGCCAATCTTGATGTTCTCTGGCAAATGCCAAACGTCCTGCACGGTGTTGGGCTGTAAGCACAACCCCCACCTGTGGACGTCGGGCCCTCATACCACCCTCATGGAGTCTGTTTCTGATCGTTTAAGTAGACACATGCACATTTGTGGCTTGCTGGAGGTCATTTTGCAGGGCTCTGGCAGTGCTCCTCCTGTTCCTCCTTGCACAAAGGCGGAGGTAGCGGTCCTGCTGCTGGGTTGTTGCCCTCCTACGGTCTCCTCCACGTCTCCTGATGTACTGTCTCCTGGTAGCGCCTCCATGCTCTGGACACTACGCTGACAACACAGCAAACCTTCTTGCCACAGCTCGCATTGATGTGCCATCCTGCATGAGCTGCACTACCTGAGCCACTTGTGTGGGTTGTAGACTCCGTCTCATGCTACCACTAGAGTGAAAGCACCGCCAGCTTTCAAAAGTGACCAAAACATCAGCCAGAAAGCATAGGAGCTGAGAAGGGGTCTGTGGTCACCACCTGCAGAACAACTCCTTTATTGGGGGTGTCTTGCTAATTGCCTATAATTTCCACCTGTTGTCTATTCCATTTGCACAACAGCATGTGAAATTGATTGTCAATCAGTGTTGCTTCCTAAGTGGACAGTTTGATTTCACAGAAGTGTGATTGACTTGGAGTTACATTGTGTTGTTTAAGTATTCCCTTTATTTTTTTGAGCAGTGTATATCCTTGCGGTTGAATGTATCGGCATTAACTTATGAACCTCTAGATTTTTGCAGAACATCTCCCAATTCCAGGAACTTGTACGACATGCATATTTATATATATTCTGCAGAGGGTCTCCCAAAATAGTCCCTTGACTGGGTAATTATTGAACTCTTACTTATTAATACTCTCAATGCTGTTTTTCATTGTTTCCCTGTCGCTTACCACTGGCGTGCGTTCGTGATCAGCTCATCATGTATTTAAACAATATACTTGCACATTATTTGCACGGTGTCACTGTATATAGGCTTTCAGCACCGCGTGATGCAAGCAATAACACCATATAAGGTTCATTCCTCTGTCAGCGGAAGATTATTTTTGTGTAAGTGAGAGGTTTTGGAGATGAGCTCGCAGATGATCCTAAGAAATTTGGGAGCAGGATAAATGATTTTTCACGCAGTCCACTGGAGCAGAATTTAGTCACGACTCGGGGCCTTGATTTGTTACCATTTCCTGCCGCACTGAGAAAATAATGGGATTGTGAATGACAGGTTTTGATCTCTGGCAGAGCCTTGGGATAATATTTCAATAAGTTAGGATCATTTTTATGTTTCGGTTTAATGTAGACCTGACAATCTAAGGAGAGGAAGCGCTATTGATAGCGGATATTGATGTCTTTGCTGTAGAATTATGAAGACGGCACAAAGCTGAGCCGGTGTGTGTGTGTCGGAATGGTTGGCCGTGTCACTGCGCACTGCCCCAGAGGCTTATACAGGAATGTCTGCCGACACCAGTGGTGCAAGTAGAGATATTTTCTTAGTGGTACTGAGTGCCGAAAAATGGGCGTGGTCATGTGTTGTGAGGGGCGTGGCCATATGCTGCTAGTGGGAGTGGCTACATTACCGCAAGCGGCGTGGCCACACGACAGCCCCTTTTTTTGGGGGAGGAATCTGGAGGCAAGGCTAAAAATATATAGTAATGCCTCCAGTATAATATAAATATATAGTGCTACCTCCAGTATAACAGAAACATATAATAATGCCCCCAATTTAATAACAATATATAGTAATGCCTCCAGTATATTATAAATATATAGTGATACCTCCAGTATAATAGAAATATATAGTAATACCTCCAGTATAATAACAATATATAGTAATGCCTCCTTTATAACAGGAAAATACAGCCACTGTTGCACTCCCAGTAACCCTGACAAAGTGGGAGGAGCCATCATGCTGCCAAGCGCCATGGTCTTGTTGCTTTGTGGCACATAATTGTGGTAATGGCAAAGTGTGTTGCAGATGGTACTGCGTACCCGCTGCCAAATTCTTAAGGGTACCCGAGCGTACCCACATACTTGCACCGCTGGCCGACACCGTCCTGTTGTTCCTAAAGTGACACAACTGCAAGCGGCCACCTTACCCTGAACGCTATGCAGGGATGCCATGGCAAATTGTGGGGCCTGGGACTGACAAAGTACACAGGACCCCTCCCCCCCAAAAAAAAGATTCAACCCCTATGTGATGTCATACATTGTTACGTTACATATAGGTGGAGCGTTGCGGGCCTGCAGGAATCGGTCACAGAGATCTGATGTGCAGTGAAGCTTTTTTTTAAGAAGTCCTTCATGCGCATTGGCCTGTTGTTTCACAGCCTGGTGCAACTCTCCTGGTATTGGTAGTAGGACTCAGGAGCCAGGGATGAGCCCCTCTCTCTGTAAGGGCCCAGGACACCAGTCCCCACAGTCCCCCCCTGATGGCTGCCCTGACGCTATGGCTCAGTATTCTAGTGTGTTCTAAATGTGAATTGGAGACCTACTGGAACTTTTATCTTGACACCCAGTGCCCAAGCAGTGCCAGGATGAGCCACATTCAGCATAGTGGTGCATTGTGATCACGGGCCTGGGAGCTGTGGTATTACATTACAACAGTGGGAGCCCATACCGTGCTTTCCTCGGTATAGTGTGACTGGGATACATATGATATCGCAGCGGATGGAATGCTGGCATCCCAAAGCAGAGAATCCTGACAGGGGACGGGTAAGTAACCGTAACCCTCCCCCCGTGCAGCCTAAACCTAACCTCCCTCCTTCCCGCGGTGACAGAGGCATTTTGATCCATGTCAGGATGCCGGTGTCGAGACACGGGAATATGCCAGGTCTAACAAGCCTGTAAATTCCCGGTTCTCAGTCCCGACCCCCGTTAGGGGCAGGGTTGGGGTCCTGGGACTTAGTCACGTTTTTTATTTTTGCATTTAGACTTGGCAAAATCCCGGGTTGGTGCGCGCTCATGTGCAAAAACCCAGGATTTTGCTGCAAGCGTGAAAGGGCTATTAATATGCAGTATAATAATCCTGAGCTAGTCTCTAGACGCCAAAGTACTGATGATCAACGAAAACATTTTGGTAAATTTGGAGTATATATCATCATAGATATATAATCAGGCACACATATGGGTGGTTTCTCCTAGCAGCTGTAATGGGAGGTAGTCAATCTGCCCAAGAGTTATAAAAGAATAGGGTGAAAAACAGCGCTAAATGAATATAATTGAAAACAATTTAATCCATATTTATTAAAATAATTGTAAAATAGGAAACATTACTAATATGCGACACACACAGGTGACTAATTCAATTTCAGGACTTATCCACCAATAAATGCACTTCTTTGGAAAGCAATGTCCAATGTTTACGGGGTAATTACTCACATATGTTTTACCAGCAGTTGGGATGTTCCAGCTGTATGAAGTTTCCAAACTGTGTTCCAAATGAAGGAGTCCAATTGGTTAAGCTCGTTCAGCGACGGCAGTGGCAATATTGGATCCTGGTTCACAGATGACCTTTACTGGTATGGCTGTTTAGCTGGAAGTTTCCAATCCGAGAAACAGTGCTGGGTGGAGCAATCGTTTGACTGAAAGTTTTCCAGTCGAATGAACAGTGCTAGGTGGAGCAGTCCAGTACCTGGTGTTTAAATCTGACGCGTTTCACCACTCTTGGTGGCTTTTTCAAAGGTGATGCTTTCCAAAGAAGTGCATTTATTGGTGGATAAGTCCTGAAATTGAATTTGTCACCTGTGTGTGTCGCATATTAGTAATGTTTCCTATTTTACAATTGTTTTAATAAATATGGATCAAATTGTTTTCAATGATATTAATTTTGGTAACTTTGTATTATATTAAGTTTTCTTCTTAATTCTGATAATTAATTTATTAGAGTGTAAGCGTGCGAGCAGGGCCCTCTTACCCCTCTGTCTGGGCGGGATGTATTAAGATACATCGCCACCCCTCGCCGCTCATCGCAGCGATGTTGATCACATATGTACTAACATATGCGGTCAATATCGCAATGCGGTGACGGAGGCCCCCCGCGATACCTGTTGGGTAGTCTGCGGGGGGGGGGGGGGGTCTCCGTCATCTCCCTCGGCTCTCCAGACTCCTCCAACACTGGGAAGCAGCAGCAGGCTGCCCCCGGCGCCTCCTCCTCCTCCCCCCTGCAGCCGGAAGGACCTCCGGCTGCGTTGCTAGGGGGAGGAGGAGATTGCCTTCCGGGTCCAGGGCTGCCTGGAGGAAGGTATGCCGGGAGGGAGGGGGGTCGGCGCCTGCGGCGGGGGGCGGCGGTCGGCGATAAGAAGCCCCTAGGCTTCTATAGGGTATCGCCATCCAGAGATGGCGATACCTAGGAAGGCAATAAACCGGCGGTAGGGTCTTAGTACATTTGAAAATGCGGTAAAACCCCCATTTTCGGGGGTTTTACCGCATTTTTCCTTTAGTACATCCCGCCCTCTGTCTGTTATTACCCAGGCTTGTTTTTATTACTATTTTGTTCCTGGTTGTACAACGCAGTGGAATTTGCTGGCGCTATATAACTGTTAATAATAATGATAATAATAATTAGACATCACATTTGCTGCTGTTATTTCATTTCTTTGTTTAAAAAAAACAAACAAAAATCAAGATGAAACAGGACGTCGGTGCATACGAGTAAAGGAAACACAATCATTTTCCCAGTTCATCTTTTAACATTAAATACTACATTAATTACCCCAAATGACAGTTGTCTGGGGAACAGTATTTTAACCTCTTGGCTCCCATGAGAACCATTGCCAAGTAGTAGGCGTAACACCCTAGTATGACAGAGCAGTTCATCATGTCAAACTAGACGTAATCTCTCCAGTGCCGGAAGGCAGGGCCGCGCAATGTATTCCAGGATCGTTACAACTGAACTGTTTAAGAGAGTTATGGACTTTGCCGCAGGCAAAAAAAAAAAAAGGGGGTGGGGATTTTTAGTGTTCTATCTCCTGACTTGGAGACATTGATGGGAAACAAAACAAAACAAAACAAACCACTAGCAAGCAATTTAAACGTAAAACACAAAAATACACAACTTTATATAAATTGTGTGGCTTAAAAAGCGCAGTCAGCACTGATACAAATATATTTTATACTAGGCAATAAACTTGCGTGATTACTGTAATAGTTCACTGTTATCTTAACAGCACAATTAACTATCACGTTTGGTATTACTATGGATTTACTTGAGTGTATAACAAAGGTATTTCAAAAATATTTACGTGTCATGCAAAATCAATCGGCCTACAAACTTACAGATCTCTGCCAGATTGTAAGCTTGCAAGCAGGGCCTTCCTACCTCTATGTCTGTCTGGTTTTACCCAGTTTTGTTCTATTACTGTTCTAATTGTAAAGTGCAACGGAATATGCTGCGCTATATAAGAAACTGTTAATAAAATAAATCTTAAACAGTTTCAATAGTTAAGAACAGTACTGACTATATAACATTGTACGCATCAGCAGATATTTAAATTTGTCACATATATTGTTAATGGAGGATAAAAGACAAAAAAAAAGTGTTAGATACACCTGACCAATGACATTAGTTTCTTCCTGAGCGATGTCACTGAGTTTGTCCTCGCCGTTAATACGGGAAAGAAAAGGTCAGCATCTGCTGAAAATAAATGTAACAGCGTTTTTCTATGCCTTAATTAAATGCCAAAATTTATCTATATTAACAACAAAACCGAGAAATTTATTGATCTACGCCGACCCAAGTAACTTGACAAATGGCAAGAACAATTTCCATAATGCTGTACACATGTTAAAGTTTGTAATGAGAAGAATACTCTATTAACATTAAATCTGAAATGAAAGGGACATTTTATAATAGAATCTGATGCCCTGAAGCGGTGCCCCCCTCACGCACACGTCCTGCCTGTCCCGAAACGGCTTGAGCTGTGTACAGATGGGCCCTTGACAGTCCTACAGCTGTTCTCCTAATTGTCCATTAAGTGTTCAATTGATTCCTTGAATCAGAGTACATGTGTCTTTCAGCTCAGTTCATGGTTTGAAGCTGGAGAAGCCTCCCCTGCAGTAAGACAGCTTGTAACGGGAAAATGTGGCCCTGCCACATTCAATTGTTCTCTAAGCCAGAGCCTATGGCTCAAAGGTTCTTAAATGGTAATAAAGTCTGGGCTTTAGTCTGTAAACTTCTTGCATCAATCAACAGAGACTAGAGTATGTAGAGATTTCTTTAATTCCTGCCTGACCAAGTTCAGAGATGGCACCTGGCTGATAAGAAGGCCCGTGCTTATATCACTGCCTGATAACTAGCGATTAGCCTTTACACGCCATATGTTGTGCACAGTATTTCCTTTGTCTTTGGTGCATTATAGCCTGCACCTTGCACACACACGTGAACAGATATGTTTTCATGTGACTCGCACATTTGTGATTAATAATTTTTAAGTCAGATTATCTGCGATTCCAGATTATGTTACTCACCGATTAAAGATCATCTCTTTTTAAATCTGCAGAGGAAAAGATAAGATGCATATCTTACAAGCCTCTCATAAATCTTCAGGGGAAACAAAAAGGCTTTACATTAGACCGTAAACGTTGTTTTCTCCTTCTCTGGGATAAGATTTATGAGGCTGAAATCTCCACGCTGCAATAGTGTCATTTCCTGCAGAGCAGTGACGCAGTGAACCCCAAAACAGCCAGTAAAATAGACTGGTAATGGGTCATTAATGGGTAAGAGCGGAAGTTGAGTAATGTCAAAAGTAGAAATGTAATGTTGCACTTGAGCTAACTAAGAATATTGTCAATGTTTTGTATTCATTGTTAATTTACATATATTAAAGTGCACACTTTGTCTGCTCTTAGCGATTTAATAAGATGCATTTTAATGAGAATCTATTCATTAAGAGCCAGTGACATCACTGAGAATGCAGCCTATCCAGTCACTAGGAACCAGTGACATCACGCAGAATGCAACCCATCCAGTCACTAGGAACCAGTGACATCACTGAGAATGCAGCCTATCCATTCACTAGGAGCCAGTGACATCACTGACAATGCAGCCTATCCATTCACTACGAATCAGTGACATCACTGAGAGTGCAGACTAACCATTCACTAGGAGTCAGTGACATCACTGACAATGCAGCCTATCCATTGACTAGGAACCAGTGACATCACTGAGAGTGCAGACTAACCATTCACTAGGAGTCAGTGACATTACTGAGAGTGCAGCCTATCCATTCACTAGGAACCAGTGACATCACTGAGAGTGCAGCCTATCCATTCACTAGGAACCAGTGACATCACTGAGAGTGCAGCCTATCCATCCACTAGATGTCAGTGACATCACTGAGAATGCAGCCTGTCCATTCCCTAGGAACCAGTGACATAACTGAGAGTGCAGCCTAACCATTCACTAGGAGTAAGTGACATTACTGAGAGTGCAGCCCATCCACTCACTAGGAACCAGTGACATCAATGAGAGTGCAGCCTATCCATTCACTAGGAACCAGTGACATCACTGAGAGTGCAGCCTATCCATCCACTAGATGTCAGTGACATCACTGAGAATGCAGCCTGTCCATTCCCTAGGAACCAGTGACATAACTGAGAGTGCAGCCTAACCATTCACTAGGAACCGGAGACATCACTGAGAATGCAGCCTACCACTCATTAGGAACCAGTGACATCACTGAGAATGCAGCCTATCCACTCAATTAGAACCAGTGACATCACTGAGAATGCAGCCTACCACTCATTAGGAACCAGTGACATCACTGAGAATGCAGCCTATCCACTCAATAGGAACCAGTGACATCACTGAGAGCGCAGCCTACCCATTCACTGGGAACTTTTGACATCACTGAGAATGCAGCCTATTCTTTTTTTGTATATTCTGTTTTTATTCAAGAGGAATCAAAGATTACATCACATTTAAGTTCAGAAAGCTATTATAAATGTGGTTAGGATTAAGTACATTCAAATCTATGGTATCAGAATAATAAGTTGTCATAGGTTGTGAAGGTCATTACTGGTAGGGTCGTGGATATATCATCCTATAACATTTAGTACATTATCCATTTGCTTTCTGCATATACAATAAATCTAATCGTAAGTTTGAAACAGAAACAATAAGGTAGTTAAAGGACAGGGGGTTAGGCGAAGTAGGGAATGGAGGGGGGGGGTGGGGTCAGGGATCGGGGTTGACCAATACCAGGGGGTCTTGTGAATTGAGAGGAGGGGGCAATGCCTTCATTGTGAGGAACTGGCTGTATTGCTAGTTCACTTAGTTGCATAAAGGTGATCCTTGTACTCTTTGGAGGAGGTATAGTCTATCCATGGCAGCCATATGGCCATGAATTCGGAGAGTTTGTCTCTAGACCCCAATAGAATGTTCTCCATATTCATATAGTAATTAATCCTCTCAAACCATAGTTTCCTCGTGGGTGGATTTGGGGACCTCCATAGTGTGGGGATGATTGCCCGCGCTGCATTGGATAGATGGCGTAGCAGTGACGTTTTGCGTTGTGCCAGTGGGATAGGGGAGTGGGAAAGCAGCTAGAAGGCCGGATCAGTATGGACAGGTGTTTGGAGTATATCTTGAGAGATAGAAATGACTTCGGTCCAGAAAGGGCGTATTAAGGGGCAGGACCACCAAATATGCATTAGGGAGCCAATTGTGCCAAGGCATCTCCAGCATTTGTTCGTCACTCCCGGATACATGTGGTGGAGGAGAGAGGGGTGTCTGTACCGAATGCAGCCTATTCATTCAATAGGGACCGGTGACATCATAGAGTGCCGCCAATCCATTCACTAGGAACCGAATGCAGCCTACCCATTCACTAGGAACCAGTGACATCACTGAGAATGCAGCCTAGTCATTCACTAGGAACCAGTGACATCACTGAGAATGCAGCCTATCCATTCAAAAGGAACCAGTGACATCACTGAGAATGCAACCTATCCATTCACTAGGAACCAGTGACATCACTGAAAATGCAGCCTATCCATTCACTAGGAATCAGTGACATCACTGAGGATGCAGCCAATCCATTCACAGTCACTTGTGCCTCACCTCTGTCGCTAGTTCTGGGTGATTTGATCTGGAATCAAATGCATATTGATTCCGCCTACAAAATGGTTAGATGACAGGTGCACTTTAAGAAGAACAAAACTACATATTTGTTTTTTTTTTGGGTATGTTTTTAGCGTAAAATGCTGTAATCTGCTTTTGTCATTTATTTACGTCAAAGCAATTGCTTTTTCTTTTATCTTTAGAAAGAGACCATCACAATGACACTTAGTACTAAGAACATATGAACCAAAATACTAAAGGACAAGAGGAGCAATATAATTAAACAATTTTACAATTTATATTAAAACATTTTTATAAAGTGAAACCAGTAAGAAGTGGAAAAATCCCATTTTGAAATAACATATTATTAACGATCCACTTTGTTTCCATTTAAAGCAATAAAATATCTTTGGTAGTCGTCAAGGACAAGAATAGCGCTTAATCATGTCACATTCTGTGGGGGTTCCTCTGCGAGGCTGTTAGGAGACGTCTTTAAACCACAAAGGAGCAAAACAAATGAATTGGCAAGTGCTCTCACCCGTATCCATGAACAGGCAGCTGGACTTGGCCTATCATCAAGTAATTCATTTGTGGTTTTTCATTGAAATAGAACATGTGCTGGTGTGGTGATGTATCTGTAATTATGTGTAACAACAAGCTGACAAGGCGGCGGCCATTTTATGTCAGGCAAGCCTGCAGTATGCTGCAAAATCTGTACAAAGCACTGTAATCCCTGCTTTATATTTACTGTCTAGTTCACTATCTTTTATTCTTTCGTCTTTCTTGCCATTATCTATGTGTTTAATTATTTAATGCTACATGCTTTGGTTTCTATTAGTGATGAGCGGGTTCGGTTCCTCGGGATCCGAACCCGCCCGAACTTCACCTTTTTTTGCACGGTTCCGAGCAACTCAGATCCTCCCGCCTTGCTCGGTTAACCCAAGCGCGCCCGAACGTCATCATCCCGCGGTCGGATTCTCGCGAGATTCGTATTCTATATAAGGAGCCGCGCGTCGCCGCCATTTTTCACTTGTGCATTGGAGATGATCGTGAGAGGACGTGGCTGGCGGCTTCTCAGTTTCTATGTTCAGTGTGCTGCAAATATCCGTGCTCAGTGTGCTGCAAATATCTGTGCTCAGTGTGCTGCAAATATCTGTGCTCAGTGTGCTGCAAATATCTACGTTCTCTGCCTGAAAAACGCTCTATATCTGTGCTCAGTGTGCTGCAAATATCTGTGCTCAGTGTGCTAATTGCTTTATTGTGGGGACTGGGGACCAGCAGTATTATATAGTAGGAGGACAGTGCAGAGTTTTGCTGACCAGTGACCACCTGTATTATACGTTCCATGCCTAAAAAAACGCTCCATATCTGTGCTGCATTGTAGTATATAGTAGGAGGACAGTGCAGAATTTTGCTGACCACCAGTATAACTATATATATATATAGCAGTACGGTACAGTAGTCTACTGCTCTACCTCAGTGTCGTCAAGTATACTATCCCATCCATACCTGTGGTGCATTTCAGTTTTGCACAGTTTGCTGACCACCAGTATATAATATATAGCAGTACGGTACAGTGGGCCACTGCTCTACCTACCTCTGTGTCGTCAAGTATACTATCCATCCATACCTGTGGTGCATTTCAGTTTTGCACAGTTTGCTGACCACCAGTATATAATATATAGCAGTACGGTACAGTAGGCCACTGCTCTACCTACCTCTGTGTCGTCAAGTATACTATCCATCCATACCTGTGGTGCATTTAAGTTTTGCACAGTTTGCTAACCACCAGTATATAATATATAGCAGTACGGTACAGTAGACCACTGCTCTACCTACCTCTGTGTCGTCAAGTATACTATCCATCCATACCTGTGGTGCATTTCAGTTTTGCACAGTTTGCTGACCACCAGTATATAATATATAGCAGTACGGTACAGTAGACCACTGCTCTACCTACCTCTGTGTCGTCTAGTATACTATCCATCCATACCTGTGGTGCATTTCAGTTTTGCACAGTTTGCTGACCACCAGTATATAATATATAGCAGTACGGTACAGTAGGCCACTGCTCTACCTACCTCTGTGTCGTCAAGTATACTATCCATCCATACCTGTGGTGCATTTCAGTTTTGCACAGTTTGCTGACCACCAGTATATAATATATAGCAGTACAGTACAGTAGGCCACTGCTCTACCTACCTCTGTGTTGTCAAGTATACTATCCATCCATACCTGTGGTGCATTTAAGTTTTGCACAGTTTGCTGACCACCAGTATATAATATATAGCAGTACGGTACAGAAGGCCACTGCTCTACCTACCTCTGTGTCGTCAAGTATAATATCCCATCCATACCTGTGGTGCATTTACATTTTTGTGCGCAGTATATATATAGTAGTAGGACAGTGCATAATTTTGCTGACCACCAGTATATAATATATAGCAGTATTGTACAGTAGGCCACTGCTCTCCCTACCTCTGTGTCGTCAAGTATACTATCCCAGCCATACCTGTGGTGCATTTACGTTTTTGTGCGCAGTATATATATATAGTAGTAGGACAGTGCATAATTTTGCTGACCACCAGTATATAATATATAGCAGTACGGTACAGTAGGCCACTGCTCTACCTACCTCTGTGTCGTCAAGTATACTATCCCATCCATACCTGTGGTGCATTTAAGTTTTTGTGCAGTATATATATATAGTAGGAGGACAGTGCATAATTTTGCTGACCACCAGTATATAATATATAGCAGTACGGTACAGTAGGCCACTGCTCTACCTACCTCTGTGTTGTCAAGTATACTATCTCATCCATACCTGTGGTGCATTTAAGTTTTGCGCAGTATATATATAGTAGGAGGACAGTGCATAATTTTGCTGACCACCAGTATATAATATATAGCAGTACGGTACAGTAGACCACTGCTCTACCTACCTCTGTGTCATCAAGTATACTATCCATCCATACCTGTGGTGCATTTCAGTTGTGCACAGTATGCTGACCACCAGTATATAATATATAGCATTACGGTACATATATAGTAGTAGGCCATTGCTATTGATATATTACTGGCATATAATTCCACACATTAAAAAATGGAGAACAAAAATGTGGACGGTAAAATAGGGAAAGATCAAGATCCACTTCCACCTCGTGCTGAAGCTGCTGCCACTAGTCATGGCCGAGACAATGAAATGCCATCAACGTCGTCTGCCAAGGCCGATGCCCAATGTCATAGTAGAGAGCATGTAAAATCCAAAAAAATAAAGCTCAGTAAAATGACCCAGAAATCTAAATCAAAATCGTCTGAGGAGAAGCATAAACTTGCCAATGTGCCATTTACGACACGGAGTGGCAAGGAACGGCTGAGGGCCTGGCCTATGTTCATGGCTAGTGGTTCAGCTTCACATGAGGATGGAAGCACTCATCCTCCTGCTAGAAAACTTAAAAGAGTTAAGATGGCAAAAGCACAGCAAAGAACAGTGCGTTCTTCTAAATCACAAATCCCCAAGGAGAGTCCAATTGTGTCGGTTGCGATGCCTGACCTTCCCAACACTGGACGGGAAGAGGTGGCGCCTTCCACCATTTGCACGCCCCCTGCAAGTGCTGGAAGGAGCACCCGCAGTCCAGTTCCTGATAGTCAAATTGAAGATGTCACTGTTGAAGTACACCAGGATGAGGATATGGGTGTTGCTGGCGCTGGGGAGGAAATTGACAAGGAGGATTCTGATGGTGAGGTGGTTTGTTTAAGTCAGGCACCCGGGGAGACACCTGTTATCCGTGGGACGAATATGGCCATTGACATGCCTGGTCAAAATACAAAAAAAATCACCTCTTCGGTGTGGAATTATTTCAACAGAAATGCGGACAACTGGTGTCAAGCCGTGTGTTGCCTTTGTCAAGCTGTAATAAGTAGGGGTAGGGACGGTAACCACCTAGGAACATCCTCCCTTATACGTCACCTGGACCGCATTCATCAGAAGTCAGTCACAAGTTCAAAAACTTTGGGTGACAGCGGAAGCAGTCCACTGACCACTAAATCCCTTCCTCTTGTAACCAAGCTCCTGCAAACCACACCACCAACTCCCTCAGTGTCAATTTCCTCCTTACACAGGAAAGCCAATAGTCCTGCAGGCCATGTCACTGTCAAGTCCTCTCCTGCCTGGGATTCCTCCGATGCATCCTTGAGTGTAACGCCTACTGCTGCTGGCGCTGCTGTTGTTGCTGCTGGGAGGCGATCGTCATCCCAGAGGGGAAGTCGGAAGACCACTTGTACTACTTCCAGTAAGCAATTGACTGTCCAACAGTCCTTTGCGAGGAAGATGAAATATCACAGCAGTCATCCTGCTGCAAAGCGGATAACTCAGGCCTTGGCAGCCTGGGTGGTGAGAAACGTGTTTCCGGTATCCACCATTAATTCACAGGGAACTAGAGAATTGAGTGAGGTACTGTGTCCCCGGTACCAAAAACCATCTAGGTTCCATTTCTCTAGGCAGGCGATACCGAAAATGTACACAGACGTCAGAAAAAGAGTCACCAGTGTCCTAAAAAATGCAGTTGTACCCAATGTCCACTTAACCACGGACATGTGGACAAGTGGAGCAGGGCAGACTCAGGACTATATGACTGTGACAGCCCACTGGGTAGATGTATTGCCTCCCGCAGCAAGAACAGCAGCGGCGGCACCAGTAGCAGCATCTCGCAAACGCCAACTCGTTCCTAGGCAGGCTACGCTTTGTATCACCGCTTTCCATAAGAGGCACACAGCTGACAACCTCTTACGGAAACTGAGGAAAATCATCGCAGAATGGCTTACCCCAATTGGACTCTCCTGGGGATTTGTGACATCGGACAACGCCACCAATATTGTGCGTGCATTACATGTGGGCAAATTCCAGCACGTCCCATGTTTTGCACATACATTGAATTTGGTGGTGCAGAATTATTTAAAAAATGACAGGGGCGTGCAAGAGATGCTGTCGGGGGCCCGAAGAATTGCGGGCCACTTTCAGCATTCAGCCACCGCGTGCCGAAGACTGGAGCACCAGCAAACAGTCCTGAACCTGCCCTGCTATCATCTGAAGCAAGAGGTGGTAACGAAGGGGAATTCAACCCTCTATATGCTTCAGAGGATGGAGGAGCAGCAAAAGGCCATTCAAGCCTATACATCTGCCTACGATATAGGCAAAGGAGGGGGAATGCACCTGACTCAAGTGCAGTGGAGAATGATTTCAACGTTGTGCAAGGTTCTGCAACCCTTTGAACTTGCCACACGTGAAGTCAGTTCAGACACTGCCAGCCTGAGTCAGGTCATTCCCCTCATCAGGCTTTTGCAGAAGAAGCTGGAGACATTGAAGGAGGAGCTAAAACAGAGCGATTCCGCTAGGCATGTGGGACTTGTGGATAGAGCCCTTAATTCGCTTAACCAGGATTCCCGGGTGGTCAATCTGTTGAAATCAGAGCACTACATTTTGGCCACCGTGCTCGATCCTAGATTTAAAACCTACGTTGTATCTCTCTTTCCGGCAGACACAAGTCTGCAGAGGTTCAAAGACCTGCTGGTGAGAAAATTGTCAAGTCAAGCGGAACGTGACCCGTCAACAGCTCCTCCTTCACATTCCCCCGCAACTGGGGCTGCAATGAAAAGGCTAAGAATTCCGAGCCCACCCGCTGGCGGTGATACAGGGCAGTCTGGAGCGAGTGCTGACATCTGGTCCGGACTGAAGGACCTGCCAACGATTACTGACATGTCGTCTACTGTCACTGCATATGATTCTGTCACCATTGAAAGAATGGTGGAGGATTATATGAGTGACCGCATCCAAGTAGGCACGTCAGACAGTCCGTATGTATACTGGCAGGAAAAAGAGGCAATTTGGAGGCCCTTGCACAAACTGGCTTTATTTTACCTAAGTTGCCCCCCCCTCCAGTGTGTACGCTGAAAGAGTGTTTAGTGCAGCCGCTCACCTTGTCAGCAATTGGCGTACGAGGTTACTTCCAGAAAATGTGGAGAAGATGATGTTCATCAAAATGAATTATAATCAATTCCTCCGTGGAGACATTCACCAGCAATTGCCTCCTGAAAGTACACAGGGACCTGAGATGGTGGATTCCAGTGGGGACGAATTAATAATCTATGAGGAGGGGGATGTACACAGTGAAAGGGGTGATGAATCGGAGGAAGAGGAGGAGGTGGACATCTTGCCTCTGTAGAGCCAGTTTGTGCAAGGAGAGATTGATTGCTTCTTTTTTGGTAGGGGCCCAAACCAACCAGTCATTTCAGTCACAGTCATGTGGCAGACCATGTCGCTGAAATGATGGGTTTGTTAAAGTGTGCATGTCCTGTTTATACAACATAAGGGTGGGTGGGAGGACCCAAGGACAATTCCATCTTGCACCTCTTTTTTCTTTAATTTTTCTTTGCATCATGTGCTGTTTGGGGACTATTTTGGAAGTGCCATCCTGTCTGACACTGCAGTGCCACTCCTAGATGGGCCAGGTGTTTGTGTCGGCCACTTGTGTCGCTTAGCTTAGCCATCCAGCGACCTTGGTGCACCTCTTTTTTTTTCTTTGCATCATGTGCTGTTCGGGGACTATTTTTTAAATCTGCCATCCTGTCTGACACTGCAGTGCCACTCCTAGATGGGCCAGGTGTTTGTGTCGGCCACTTGTGTCGCTTAGCTTAGCCATCCAGTTACCTTGGTGCACCTCTTTTTTTCTTTGCATCATGTGCTGTTTGGGGACTATTTTTTAAATCTGCCATCCTGTCTGACACTGCAGTGCCACTCCTAGATGGGCCAGGTGTTTGTGTCGGCCACTTGGGTCGCTTAGCTTAGTCACACAGCTACCTCATTGCGCCTCTGTTTTTCTTTGCATCATGTGCTATTTTGGGACTATTTTTTTGAAGTGCCATCCTGTCTGACACTGCAGTGCCACTCCTAGATGGGCCAGGTGTTTGTGTCGGCCACTTGTGTCGCTTAGCTTAGCCATCCAGCGACCTTGGTGCACCTCTTTTTTTCTTTGCATCATGTGCTGTTTGGGGACTATTTTTTAAATCTGCCATCCTGTCTGACACTGCAGTGCCACTCCTAGATGGGCCAGGTATTTGTGTCGGCCACTTGGGTCGCTTAGCTTAGTCACACAGCTACCTCATTGCGCCTCTTTTTTTCTTTGCATCATGTGCTGTTTGGGGACTATTTTTTTGAAGTGCCATCCTGCCTGACACTGCAGTGCCAATCCTAGATGGGCCAGGTGTTTGTGTCGGCCACTTGTGTCGCTTAGCTTAGTCACACAGCGACCTTGGTGCGCCTCTTTTTTTTCTTTGCATCATATGCTGTTTGGGGACTATTTTTTTGAAGTGCCATCCTGTCTGACACTGCAGTGCCACTCCTAGATGGGCCAGGTGTTTGTGTCGGCCACTTGTGTCGCTTAGCTTAGTCACACAGCTACCTCATTGCACCTCTTTTTTTCTTTGCATCATGTGCTGTTTGGGGACTATTTTTTAAATCTGCCTTCCTGTCTGACACTGCAGTGCCACTCCTAGATGGGCCAGGTGTTTGTGTCGGCCACTTGGGTCGCTTAGCTTAGTCACACAGCTACCTCATTGCGCCTCTTTTTTTCTTTGCATCATGTGCTGTTTGGGGACTATTTTTTTGAAGTGCCATCCAGTCTGACACTGCAGTGCCACTCCTAGATGGGCCAGGTGTTTGTGTCGGCCACTTGGGTCGCTTAGCTTAGTCACACAGCTACCTCATTGCACCTCTTTTTTTCTTTGCATCATGTGCTGTTTGGGGACTATTTTTTTGAAGTGCCATCCTGCCTGACACTGCAGTGCCACTCCTAGATGGGCCAGGTGTTTGTGTCGGCCACTTGTGTCGCTTAGCTTAGTCACACAGCGACCTTGGTGCGCCTCTTTTTTTCTTTGCATCATATGCTGTTTGGGGACTATTTTTTTTAAGTGCCATCCTGTCTGACACTGCAGTGCCACTCCTAGATGGGCCAGATGTTTGTGTCGGCCACTTGTGTCGCTTAGCTTAGTCACACAGCGACCTTGGTGCGCCTCTTTTTTTCTTTGCATCATATGCTGTTTGGGGACTATTTTTTTGAAGTGCCATCCAGTCTGACACTGCAGTGCCACTCCTAGAAGGGCCAGGTGTTTGCGTCGGCCACTTGGGTCGCTTAGCTTAGCCACACAGCTACCTCATTGCACCTCTTTTTTTCTTTGCATCATGTGCTGTTTGGGGACTATTTTTTTGAAGTGCCATCCTGTCTGACACTGCAGTGCCACTCCTAGATGGGCCAGGTGTTTGTGTCGGCCACTTGGGTCGCTTAGCTTAGTCATCCAGCGACCTCGGTGCAAATTTTAGGACTAAAAATAATATTGTAAGGTGTGAGGTGTTCAGAATAGACTGAAAATGAGTGGAAATTATGGTTATTGAGGTTAATAATCCTATGGGATCAAAATGACCCCCAAATTCTATGATTTAAGCTGTTTTTGAGCGTTTTTTGTAAAGAAACACCCGAATCCAAAACACACCCGAATCCGACAAAAAATTTTCAGGGAGGTTTTGCCAAAACGCGTCCGAATCCAAAACACGGCCGCGGAACCGAATCCAAAACCAAAACACAAAACCCTGAAAAATTTCCGGTGCACATCACTAGTTTCTATAGGTGCTACCTGTCCAGAATTGGAATTTTCCCCTATTTTTCAGTATTGACAGCATAATAAAACTCTTTTTTTTGTATGTTAAGTGTAATTATTTGCACCTGTTTCCACTCTTATAAATTAAAATGTATTGAAAATGAGTATGCAAAAAATAAAAATGTAAAATGAGGCATTATAATAAAACCCGGTGCTCATCACATGGGAACTGTGGCGTAGTAAGACAGGAGAAGGCCCCGTGTGCATCCTCGATCTGCGCCTCCCCTTTGTAGCCGGCAGTTCAGTAGACTCTGAGCACTAGGGTCTCTAGGAGACCATAGCGCTGTCCCAGAGTCTAGTGCAAATGTGTAGGTCTACGGGAAAATGGTGTGGTGGCCATTTTCCCGGTGATTTTCATTCTGCGCATACGCAATACCCCAGGAAAATGGGCGCAGCACAATATTCCAGATGATATGTGCAGCGCTGCTACCACCAACGCGGGACAAGTATTCAAGAAATGGGGGCACCCCTGATAGATGCAACACTGTGGGAGTCTTGCAATCAGTGCTTAAAGTGTTCATAGAGAGGTTGTGGAACCCCCCCCCCCCCCCCTTTGCAAGAAAGGGATTGCGCACACCGCAAAAGGGGTTTGGTCTCAAAAAGAAAGGGGCGTGGTCACCCAATAGTATCCCCAATTCAGATTACGCCGCACAGTAGCACAATCTTATTCACATTACACCACTTAGTAGTATCACTTGTCCATGTTATGACACACATTAGTGCCCCTTATACACAAAGCCCACAGTAGTAGCAGCCCAAATACACATAATGCCCACAGCAGTAGTGCCCCTTATACAGTACCCTCAGTAGTAGTGCCCCTTATGCAATAACCACTGTAGTGGTAGTGCCCACAGTTGTAGTACCCTTTATGTAGAGTCCATAGTATTGGTGCCCCTTATACAGTGACCCCAGTCGTAGTGCCCCTTACGTCCTTGGAGTGATGCCCCTTATTAAGTGCAACCTATGCAATGCCCTCATTAGTAGTGCCACCAGTAGTAATGCCCCCGTGTAGTATTGCCTCCAGTAGTAATGTCCCTGTTGTTACATCCCCAGTAGTTATGCCCCCAGTAGATATGCCCCCATTAGATGTGCCCCTGTAGTTATGCATCCAGTAGATATGCTCTCAGTCAGTAGTTGTGCCCCCAGTAGTTGTGCCCCTAGTCAGTAGATGTGCCCCTAGTAGATGTGCCCCCAGTAGTTGTGCCCCCAGTAAATATGCCCCTAGTAGTTGTGCCCCCAGTAGATGTGCCCCCAGTAGTTGTGCCCCCAGTAAATATGCCCCTAGTAGTTGTGCCCCCAGTAGATGTGCCCCCAGTAAATATGCCCCTAGTAGTTGTGCCCCCAGTAGATATGCCCTCTCTAGTATCGCCACTTACACACACAAACAAAAAAAACCCACGATACTCACCAGCCCCACTCCTGCTTCCAGACCACTGCCATCCGCCTGGCCCCCCGCCCCTCAGAGCTATGACATGACGTCTCTCCCATAGCGCCGCACAGCCGCACAACGTCTGAGCCAGAAGCCGGAGCTCAGTAGTGAGCTCATGCCTCCGGCTGTTGCTGAGGGGAAGGAGCCGGGCGCCCGCTGGCAACAAAACCTCAGTGGGTGCCTGGCATCTCCATGCGGCTCCGGGCTGACATCGGGTTAGGTGAGCCGGAGGAGGCAGAACTGGTTCTGTCTCCAAATGGAACTGACGGAACGCAGTTCCGCCCCGTTCCGGCTCACTTTAACCTCTGCTTGCAATCCTCTATTGGTCAGTCCAACGGCGAAGGCAGGTGCTGGCCGCGACATGCCCATAAAACTCTCACGACGCGACCACATTTGACAAGCCATACCCCTATACCTCCCATAAATGCAGACTGCCTATCACGTTGCGTCCAAATCCTACTGTTTCCGCCGTCGCTAATCAGTTGCCACGCGTGCGCAGGGCAACTTATATGCATGCGCAGTACAAAAACAGAAGCTCAGATCTGCAAAGCACCAACCAATCAGCTCCTGTCATTTTTCAAACCCAGCCAGTAACATGGCAGTTGGGAGCTAATTGGTTGGTACTTTATCTCCGTCCATTTTATCTCTCACACAGCAGCACATTGTTGGGAGGTCTGCACTTGTCACGCGTGCTGCGGTTAAATTGGACATTGATTCTGTTGCTTACTGGTCTGAACAGTATGAACTGTCACTCTATGGGCATCTAAATACCGCTTTCAGATCGCAATGCCGGGTCGCACCCAGGATTTGGAAACGGGTTCTTCCCGTGTGCGACCCAGCATTGAAACCTTTCACACTGGCTTCTCGGGAGGGTGGGGATCATCTTCATGCCGCCTCTGACTATACTGTGAACGGGTCCTGGGTCACATCGACACACTGCACCTGACTGGGTAATAACCCGGGAATAACCCTTAATTATTCCCAGGCGACCCGGGAATTTGGGAAAGACCTCTTTCACACCACACAGCGACCCGCTTCGACCTGGCAATATACCGGGTCGATACCGGATTATTTGGGCTGTGTGAAAGGGGTATTACTAACTTAATTCAACATTGATTATGCAAGTAATATAAGCGTTATATAACAGATGTACATATATATCAGTGGCGTGCGGTGAGGTCAGTGGCTGGTGGTAATGCCCGCCGAATCCTGCCGATGACCCCTACCGCCGCCGAGCCAATGCCCGCTACTGCCCCTGAGCCGCTGCCCGCTGCCACCGCCAATGGCTTACAAACTCGCCCACAATCAACTGACCCAGCCCTCCGCCATTAATTTGCATCTCAGTCCGATGCCGCCAATGCCCGCTGCCTGCCTGCTCATCATACTTGTGATATATTGTACATTTTTATAGAAAAAAATAATAATTAGTGTTTTGGAAGGGAGTGGGAGGAGGACATGAATGCAATTCTGTTGTCCAGGGCTTCCATTAACTTAATGGAGAAGGGTCTGAATGGGTTAAAAAATGTAAAAACAAATTGCGTGAGGTCCCCCCTCCTAAGTATAACCAGCCTCGGGCTCTTTGAGCCGGTCCTGGTTGTTTAAATACTGAGGAAAAAATTGGACAGGGGTTCCCCGTATTTAGACAACCAGCACCGGGCTCTGCGCCCGGTCCTGGTTCCAAAAATACGGGGGACAAAAGACGTAGGGGTCCCCCATATTTTTAAAACCAGCGCCGGGCTCCACTAGCCAGGGACATAATGCCACAGCCGGGGGACACATTTATGTAGGTCCCTGCGGCCGTGGCATTACATACCCAACTAGTCACCCCTGGCCGGGGTTCCCTGGAGGAGTGGGGACCCCTTAGATTAAGGGGTCCCCCCCTCCAGGCACCCAAGGGCCATGGGAGAAGCCCGAGGCTGTCCCCCCCATCCGTGGGCGGTGGGTGCCGGGCTGATAGCCATAAGAGTGTTAAAAAAAATAATATTGTTTTTTTGTTTTGGAACTACAAGGCCCAGCAAGCCTCCCCCGCTTGCTGGTACTTGGAGAACCTCAAGTACCAGCATGCACGGAAATAATGGGCCCACTGGTACCTGTAGTTCTACAACAACAAAAAAATACCCAAATAAAAACACAACAGACACACCGCGAAAGTAAAAATTTATTAAAACACACTTACACACTCACACATACTTACCTACATCCCACGCCGGTCACGTCCACTTGTCCAGTAGAATCCAATAGGGCCGGTACCTGTAATAATGAACATTAAACTTCAATCCACAGGAGGGGGGAAGAGGAGAGAGAGAGAGAGAGAGAGAGAGAGAGAGAGAGAGAGAGAGAGAGAACTGACTCTGACTAACCTGCTGCTGTGAGCGGGAGGAGATCGGGGGAGAGCCGCACACCGCTGCTCCTGTCAGTGGCCGGACAGAGCCAGCGGAGGAGGACGGGGGGAGAGCCGCACAGACTGCATGGCCATCCCTCCAGCAGCGCCGCGTCTGGGTGATTGGACAAGCGGATCCAGCACTGGATCTGCTGTCCAATCACAGGTGCCTCACTGACATGGGGGTGGTGTCCCTGTCAGCGAGGCACTTTTTTCAGTGCCGCTTGCGTGATTTTTTGGAATGGGCTTTTAAAGCCCAGTGCTTGGCCCGCCCCCCCGCTCTGTCCCGTCTGCATTATGGCCCTCATTCCAAGTTGTTCGCTCGTTAGCTGCTTTTAGCAGCATTGCACGCGCTAAGCCGCCGCCTACTGGGAGTGAATCTTAGCTTTGCAGAATTGCGAACGAACGATTAGCAGAATTGCGAATAAAATAGCGATTAGAAATTTCTTTGCAGTTTCCGAGTAGCTCGAGACTTACTCTTCCAGTGCGATCAGTTCAGTCAGTTTCGTTCCAGGTTTGACGTCACAAACACACCCAGCGTTCACCCAGACACTCCCCCGTTTCTCCAGCCACTCCCGCGTTTTTCCCAGAAACGGTAGCGTTTTTTCGCACACACCCATAAAACGGCCAGTTTCCGCCCAGAAACACCCACTTCCTGTCAATCACTCTCCGATCACCAGAACTAAGAAAAATGTTCGTTAAGCCGTGAGTAAAATAACAAACTTTTGTGCTAATTTACTTGGCGCAGGCGCACTGCGAACATTGCGCATGCGCAGTTTGCGACTTATCGCACCGATGCGAAGAAAAAGAACGAGCGAACAACTCGGAATGAGGGCCTATGTTTGGGAGGCACTGCTATCAGTGCCTCCCAAACACATTTAAGCACAGGAAATGATTAGAATTAAATAAAGAACGTACTTATGACACAGAATATGTGTCATAAGTATCTTCTTTATATTATTTTAATAATTAATCACAGGGGAGGCACTGTCTCCCCTGACTGCACGTCCCTGATATATATATAAAAGAGAGATAAAGCTTATATAAGGTGCCTCAGTGATCCATATTGGAGGTTCTTCTCTGCGTTACTTTATGTCAGGTTCTGTCTTTGGGCCCAATTCAGACCTGATCACTGTTGTGCAAAATCATAAAGCGGGCGATTATCGAATGACTGCGCATGTGTATGCACCGCAATGCGTACTTGCGTCACCAAACAGGGACAGGATGGTGCGATAATTTCGATCGCAAGGCATACGTAAGGTGATTGACAGGAAGAGGACGTTTGGGGGTGGTAACTGGTCGTTTTCTGGGAGTGTCAGGAAAAACGCAGGCGTGGCCAAGCGTTTTCTGGGAGGGTGTGTGACATCTGCTCTGGACCCAATCAGCCTGTGTGTATCGCACTGTAGGAGTAATTCCTGGGCTACGCACAGACTGCACAGACTGGAAAAATCATTAGACGGTGAGTGAGATGCGAATGGATTTGCAGATGTCCGCTGTCTGGTGAAGTTTTCGCACGGTGTACACATGCATTCACACAGGGGCGGATCCAGAAAAAAATTACAGGGGGGCACCATAAGTGGTTGTGTGTCAAGAAGGGGTGGAGTTAGAAGTGTAGTGGGTGTGCTCAAGTTTCAGTGGGTGTGACCAATTGTGTGAGGGGGTGTGGTCAAGTGCTCAATGTGAGTACCGAGTGTTTCTATATAGGGGCGTGGCTTCATGGGAAGGGGCGTGACCACAAAATAATACCAATTCATAGTGCGGTGCACAGTAGTCTCCATTATTCAAATTATGCTGCACAGTAGCGCCACTACACCAGGTAGAGCCCCTTTTACACATTACGGCAGACAGTCCTGCTTTTTACACATTACGGCAGACAGTGTCCCCCTTTTTACACATTATGGCAGACAGTGTCCCCCTTTTTACGTGTGTGTGTGTGTGTGTTACTTGCCTGGGAAGGACAGCACGATCCACCATCCGGACAGCTCAGTCACTCTGCTCCGCAGCAGGATCCACCATCCGGACGGCTCAGTCACTCTCCTCCGGTCTGGAACCTGCAAGCTGCGCCTACACTCCGCACTCCTTCACAGAGGAGACATCCGGCGCCACCAGCGGGACTCTCACACGGAGTGTACTTAATAACTACTGTCAGATGGTGGCAGCGGGAGTCAGGGACAGCGGCGGCGGGTCTTTATGACGGCGCTGGCAGTACTCAGGGATGGCGGCGCCGGGACACGCAGAAGGTGTGTGCTGCCTGATTGTGAATACAACAGTGTTCCCACTGCTTGCAGAGGGAGACCAGCGGCGGAACTTTCACTACTGACTGACTGCTGACAACGGCCGTACGGGGGATGTGCTGCTGATGGTGCGCCTTCAGTCCATTTGCGCTGTGGGTAAGGCACCATCGGCACACACCTAGTTACGGCCCTGGTGTCTGACGTCAATTCCGGGACGCTGAAGACATCTCTCCCCAGGTCACCCCCCCTCCCCCCCCCTCAGCAAAAGACCGCACACAGCAGCACCATTCTCCCTCCCCAGGCCCCCCCCCCCCCAGCAACAGACAGCTCACAGCAGCACCTGTCTCCCTCCCCAGCAGCACCAGTCTCCCTCCCTAGCCCCCCGCCCCAGCAAATGACAGCTCACAGCAGCACCAGTCTCCCTCCCCAGCAGCACCAGTCTCCCTCCCCAGCAGCACCAGTCTCCCTCCCCAGCAGCACCAGTCTCCCTCCCTAGCCCCCCGCCCCAGCAAATGACAGCTCACAGCAGCACCAGTCTCCCTCCCCAGCAGCACCAGTCTCCCTCCCCAGCAGCACCAGTCTCCCTCCCCAGCAGCACCAGTCTCCCTCCCTAGCCCCCCGCCCCAGCAAATGACAGCTCACAGCAGCACCAGTCTCCCTCCCCAGCAGCACCAGTCTCCCTCCCCAGCAGCACCAGTCTCCCTCCCCAGCAGCACCAGTCTCTCTCCCCAGCCCCCCGCCCCAGCAAATGACAGCTCACAGCAGCACCAGTCTCCCTCCCCAGCAGCACCAGTCTCCCTCCCCAGCCCCCCCCCCCCCCAGCAAATGACAGCTCACAGCAGCACCAGTCTCCCTCCCCAGCAGCACCAGTCTCCCTCCCCAGGCCCCCCCCCCCCCCCAGCAAATGACAGCTCACAGCAGCACCAGTCTCCCTCCCCAGCAGCACCAGTCTCCCTCCCCAGCAGCACCAGTCTCCCTCCCCAGCCCCCCGCCCCAGCAAATGACAGCTCACAGCAGCACCAGTCTCCCTCCCCAGCAGCACCAGTCTCCCTCCCCAGCCCCCCCCCCCAGCAAATGACAGCTCACAGCAGCACCAGTCTCCCTCCCCAGCAGCACCAGTCTCCCTCCCCAGCAGCACCAGTCTCCCTCCCCAGCCCCCCGCCCCAGCAAATGACAGCTCACAGCAGCACCAGTCTCCCTCCCCAGCAGCACCAGTCTCCCTCCCCAGCCCCCCCCCCCCCCAGCAAATGACAGCTCACAGCAGCACCAGTCTCCCTCCCCAGCAGCACCAGTCTCCCTCCCCAGGCCCCCCCCCCCCCCCCAGCAAATGACAGCTCACAGCAGCACCAGTCTCCCTCCCCAGCAGCACCAGTCTCCCTCCCCAGGCCCCCCCCCCAGCAAAAGACCGCTCACCACTGCAGCAGCATTCTCCCCAGGTCACCCCCACAGCACACACTGCTCACCGGCAGAAAGCAGGGCGGCTGTCCCGGACGGACCCTTGCGCTGCTGTGTACGGGTGGCCGTGCACTGTTCCTGAGTGCAGCGGCGGCGGCGGTGCTCTCTCCATCAGCGGCGGTGCCCTCTACATCAGTGGCGGCGGCAGTGCGCTATCCATCTGCGGCAGCGGCGGCGGGCTGGATCTGTGACATTCCTCCTCCTGCTCAGCTCCTATGAACATGTCACATTTCTCCAGGGAGCCAATCAGGAGGAGGAACAGATGTGAGCAGAGCAGCAGCAGCGCGTTACAGGGAAGGAGGGGGACATGTTGGGTGCCGGGTGCGGGTGCGCGCAGCGGCGCGAAAATCAATCTAAAAAATCAATTAAAAATGACAGGGGGGGCACGTGCCTTGGTGCCCCCCCCCTAAATCCGCCACTGCATTCACACACTTGCACGGGGTGGGTTTTCACTCTCCCTGGGCGGCGACTATCTGATTGCAGCCTTCTGCAAAATCGCAGAGGAGCGATCAGGTCTGAATTAAGCCCTTTCTCCTGCCATTTCATGGGTGAGAATAGTGATTATGTCCCTCATTCCGAGTTGTTCGCTCACTAGCTGCTTTTAGCAGCATTGCACATGCTAGGCCGCCGCCCTCTGGGAGTGTATCTTCGCTTAGCAGAATAGTGAACGAAAGGTTAGCAGAACTGCTACTAAATATTTTCTTGCAGTTTCTGAGTAGCTCCGGACCTACTCCTAGACTGCGATCACCTCAGTCTGTTTAGTTCCTGGTTTGACGTCACAAACACGCACTGCGTTCGGCCAGCCACTCCCCTGTTTCTCCAACCACTCCTGCGTTTTTCCCTGGCACGCCTGCGTTTTTTAGCACACTCCCGGAAAATGCTCAGTTACCACCCAGAAATGCCCCTTTCCTGTCAATCATTCACCGATCAGCAGTGCGACTGAAAAGCGTCACACGAACACAAGCAAATCTACTAAGTTTTGTGTTAAATAACTTAGCGCATGCGCGCTGCGTACCATGCGCATTTTCCACCTAATCGCTGCGTTGCGAACAACTCGGAATGACCACCTATACCAGATATAGGGGTAAATGTATGAAGCAGTGATAAGAATGGAGATGTGAGCCAGTGGAGAAGTTGCCCATGGCAACCAATCAGCTGCTCTGTATAATTTTATAGTATGCGCATTATAAATGTTACTTTATTGCTGATTGGTTGCCATGGGCAACTTCTCCACTGGATCACTTCTCCACACTTATCACTGCTTCATACATTTACCACTCAGTTTCTCTGGTCCAGTGGTCACAAGCATGTCTTGTGGTGCAATTGTTAAAATGCGCCATTACACAGTTTGACATTTGCAACTTACGTTATTGCACACAGTTTGAGGTTCACATCTAACAGTGCTGATTTTAAAAGAATATTCTGATACAATTTAGAATTTTGACCCTGTCTACCTAATATCTGTCTAACATATGGTCCCTCATTCCAAGTTGTTCGCTCGCTAGCTGCCTTTAGCAGCTTTGCACACGCTAAGCCGCCGCCTACTGGGAGTGAATCTTAGCTTTGCAGAATTGCGAACGAAAGATTAGCAGAATTGCGAATAGAATAGCGATTAGAAATGTCTTTGCAGTTTCTGAGTAGCTCGAGACTTACTCAGCCACTGCAATCAGTTCAGTCCTTTTCGTTCCTGGTTTGACGTCACAAACACACCCAGCGTTCGTCCAGACACTCCCCCGTTTCTCCAGACACTCCCGCGTTTTTCCCAGAAATGGCAGCGTTTTTTCGCATACACCCATAAAACGGCAAGTTTCCGCCCAGAAACACCCACTTCCTGTCAATCACCCTGCGATCACCAGAACGAAGAAATTTAATCGTTAAGCCGTGAGTAAAATAACAAACTTTTGTGCTAATTTACTTGGCGCACGCGCACTGCGAACATTGCGCATGCGCAGTTTGCAACTTATCGCACCGATGCGAAGAAAAAGAACGAGCGAACAACTCGGAATGAGGGCCGTGGTGTCTATCTATTGACTGTCTAACTAGCCACTGTCTATCTATCATCCGGATACCCTCCTACAGATGCATCACTCGGATCCTCACTAATGCTAACAGGAGACGTCTATCTCCTACAGATACATCACTCGGATCCTCACTAATGCTAACAAGAGGTGTCTATCTCCTACAGATGCATCACTCGGATCCTCGCTAATGCTAACAAGAGGCGTCTATCGCCTACAGATACATCACTCGGATCCTCGCTAATGCTAACAAGACGCGTCTATCTCCTACAGACGCATCACTCAGATCCTCACTAATGCTAACAGGAGGCGTCTATCTCCTACAGACGCATCACTCAGATCCTCACTAATGCTAACAGGAGGCGTCTATCTCCTACAGACACATCACTCGGATCCTTGCTAATGCTAACAGGAGGCGTCTATCTCCTACAGACACATCACTCGGATCCTCGCTAATGCTAACAGGAGGCGTCTATCTCCTACAGACACATCACTCGGATCCTCGCTAATGCTAACAGGAGGCGTCTATCTCCTACAGACACATCACTCGGATCCTCACTAATGCTAACAGGAGGCGTCTATCTCCTACAGACGCATCACTCAGATCCTCACTAATGCTAACAGGAGGCGTCTATCTCCTACAGACACATCACTCGGATCCTCGCTAATGCTAACAGGAGGCGTCTATCTCCTACAGACGCATCACTCAGATCCTCACTAATGCTAACAGGAGGCGTCTATCTCCTACAGACGCATCACTCGGATCCTCGCTAATGCTAACAAGACGCGTCTATCTCCTACAGACGCATCAGTCGGATCCTCACTAATGCTAACAGGAGGCGTCTATCTCCTACAGACGCATCACTCGGATCCTCGCTAATGCTAACAAGACGCGTCTATCTCCTACAGACGCATCAGTCGGATCCTCACTAATGCTAACAGGAGGCCTCTATCTCCTACAGACGCATCACTCGGATTCTCACTAATGCTAACAGAAGGCGTCTATATCCTACAGACGCATCACTCAGATCCTCGCTAATGCTAACAAGACGCGTCTATCTCCTACAGACGCATCACTCGGATCCTCGCTAATGCTAACAGAAGGCGTCTATATCCTACAGACGCATCATTCAGATCCTTGCTAACAAGAGGCGTCTATCTCCTACAGACGCATCACTCGGATCCTCGCTAATGCTAACAGGAGGCGTCTATCGCCTACAGACTCATCACTCGGATCCTCGCTAATGCTAACAAGAGGCGTCTATCGCCTACAGACTCATCACTCGGATCCTCGCTAATGCTAACAAGAGGCGTCTATCTCCTACAGACGCATCACTCGGATCCTCGCTAATGCTAACAGGAGGCGTCTATCGCCTACAGACTCATCACTCGGATCCTCGCTAATGCTAACAAGAGGCGTCTATCTCCTACAGACGCATCACTCGGATCCTCGCTAATGCTAACAGGAGGCGTCTATCTCCTACAGACGCATCACTCGGATCCTCGCTAATGCTAACAAGAGGCGTCTATATCCTACAGACGCATCATTCAGATCCTTGCTAACAAGAGGCGTCTATTTCCTACAGACGCATCACTCGGATCCTCGCTAATGCTAACAGGAGGCGTCTATCGCCTACAGACTCATCACTCGGATCCTCGCTAATGCTAACAGGAGGCGTCTATCTCCTACAGACTCATCACTCGGATTCTCGCTAATGCTAACAGGAGGCGTCTATCTCCTACAGGCGCATCACTCGGATTCTCGCTAATGCTAACAGGAGGCGTCTATCTCCTACAGACGCATCACTCAGATCCTCGCTAATGCTAACAGGAGGCGTCTATCTCCTACAGACGCATCACTCGGATTCTCACTAATGCTAACAGAAGGCGTCTATATCCTACAGACGCATCATTCAGATCCTTGCTAACAAGAGGCGTCTATCTCCTACAGACGCATCACTCGGATCCTCGCTAATGCTAACAGGAGGCGTCTATCGCCTACAGACTCATCACTCGGATCCTCGCTAATGCTAACAAGAGGCGTCTATCGCCTACAGACTCATCACTCGGATCCTCGCTAATGCTAACAAGAGGCGTCTATCTCCTACAGACGCATCACTCGGATCCTCGCTAATGCTAACAGGAGGCGTCTATCGCCTACAGACTCATCACTCGGATCCTCGCTAATGCTAACAAGAGGCGTCTATCTCCTACAGACGCATCACTCGGATCCTCGCTAATGCTAACAGGAGGCGTCTATCTCCTACAGACGCATCACTCGGATCCTCGCTAATGCTAACAAGAGGCGTCTATATCCTACAGACGCATCATTCAGATCCTTGCTAACAAGAGGCGTCTATTTCCTACAGACGCATCACTCGGATCCTCGCTAATGCTAACAGGAGGCGTCTATCGCCTACAGACTCATCACTCGGATCCTCGCTAATGCTAACAGGAGGCGTCTATCTCCTACAGACTCATCACTCGGATTCTCGCTAATGCTAACAGGAGGCGTCTATCTCCTACAGGCGCATCACTCGGATTCTCGCTAATGCTAACAGGAGGCGTCTATCTCCTACAGACGCATCACTCAGATCCTCGCTAATGCTAACAGGAGGCGTCTATCTCCTACAGACGCATCACTCGGATCCTCGCTAATGCTAACAGGAGGCGTCTATCTCCTACAGACTCATCACTCGGATTCTCGCTAATGCTAACAGGAGGCGTCTATCTCCTACAGGCGCATCACTCGGATTCTCGCTAATGCTAACAGGAGGCGTCTATCTCCTACAGACGCATCACTCAGATCCTCGCTAATGCTAACAAGACGCGTCTATCTCCTACAGACGCATCACTCGGATCCTCGCTAATGCTAACAGAAGGCGTCTATATCCTACAGACGCATCACTCAGATCCTCGCTAATGCTAACAAGACGCGTCTATCTCCTACAGACGCATCACTCGGATCCTCGCTAATGCTAACAGAAGGCGTCTATATCCTACAGACGCATCATTCAGATCCTTGCTAACAAGAGGCGTCTATTTCCTACAGACGCATCACTCGGATCCTCGCTAATGCTAACAGGAGGCGTCTATCTCCTACAGACGCATCACTCGGATCCTCGCTAATGCTAACAGAAGGCGTCTATATCCTACAGACGCATCATTCAGATCCTTGCTAACAAGAGGCATCTATTTCCTACAGACGCATCACTCGGATCCTCGCTAATGCTAACAGGAGGCGTCTATCGCCTACAGACTCATCACTCGGATCCTCGCTAATGCTAACAGGAGGCGTCTATCTCCTACAGACTCATCACTCGGATTCTCGCTAATGCTAACAGGAGGCGTCTATCTCCTACAGGCGCATCACTCGGATTCTCGCTAATGCTAACAGGAGGCGTCTATCTCCTACAGACGCATCACTCAGATCCTCGCTAATGCTAACAGGAGGCGTCTATCGCCTACAGACTCATCACTCGGATCCTCGCTAATGCTAACAGGAGGCGTCTATCTCCTACAGACTCATCACTCGGATTCTCGCTAATGCTAACAGGAGGCGTCTATCTCCTACAGGCGCATCACTCGGATTCTCGCTAATGCTAACAGGAGGCGTCTATCTCCTACAGACGCATCACTCGGATCCTCGCTAATGCTAACAAGAGACGTCTATCTCCTACAGACGCATCACTCGGATCCTCGCTAATGCTAACAGGAGGCGTCTATCTCCTACAGACGCATGACTCGGATCCTCGCTAATGCTAACAGGAGGCGTCTATCTCCTACAGGCGCATCACTCGGATCCTCGCTAATGCTAACAAGAGGCGTCTATCTCCTACAGACACTTCACTCAGATCCTCGCTGATGCTAACAAGAGGCGTTTATCTCCTATAGACGCATCACTCGGATCCTCACTAATGCTAACAAGAGGCGTCTATCTCCTACAGACGCATCACTCGGATCCTCGCTAATGCTAACAAGAGGCGTCTATCTTCTACAGACGCATCACTCGGATCCTCGCTAATGCTAACAAGAAGCGTCTATCTACTACAGTCGCATCAATCGGATTCTCGCTAATGCTAACAAGAGGTGTCTATCTTCTACAGATGCATCACTCGGATCCTCGCTAATGCTAACAAGAGGCCTCTATCTCCTACAGGCGCATCACTCGGATCCTCGCTAATGCTAACAAGAGGCGTCTATCTCCTACAGACGCATCACTCGGATCCTCGCTAATGCTAACAAGAGGCCTCTATCTCCTACAGACTCATCACTCGGATCCTCGCTAATGCTAACAGGAGGCGTCTATCGCCTACAGACTCATCACTCGGATCCTCGCTAATGCTAACAGGAGGCGTCTATCTCCTACAGACTCATCACTCGGATTCTCGCTAATGCTAACAGGAGGCGTCTATCTCCTACAGACTCATCACTCGGATCCTCGCTAATGCTAACAGGAGGCGTCTATCTCCTACAGACTCATCACTCGGATCCTCGCTAATGCTAACAGGAGGCGTCTATCTCCTACAGACTCATCACTCGGATTCTCGCTAATGCTAACAGGAGGCGTCTATCTCCTACAGGCGCATCACTCGGATTCTCGCTAATGCTAACAGGAGGCGTCTATCTCCTACAGACGCATCACTCGGATCCTCGCTAATGCTAACAAGAGACGTCTATCTCCTACAGGCGCATCACTCGGATCCTCGCTAATGC
Source organism: Pseudophryne corroboree (assembly GCF_028390025.1). NCBI lineage: Eukaryota > Metazoa > Chordata > Amphibia > Anura > Myobatrachidae > Pseudophryne > Pseudophryne corroboree. Next base: position 39,217,862 of record NC_086452.1, on the reverse strand, counting down.
TAACAAGAGGCGTCTATCTCCTACAGACGCATGACTCGGATCCTCGCTAATGCTAACAGGAGGCGTCTATCTCCTACAGGCGCATCACTCGGATCCTCGCTAATGCTAACAAGAGGCGTCTATCTCCTACAGACACTTCACTCAGATCCTCGCTGATGCTAACAAGAGGCGTTTATCTCCTATAGACGCATCACTCGGATCCTCACTAATGCTAACAAGAGGCGTCTATCTCCTACAGACGCATCACTCGGATCCTCGCTAATGCTAACAAGAGGCGTCTATCTTCTACAGACGCATCACTCGGATCCTCGCTAATGCTAACAAGAAGCGTCTATCTACTACAGTCGCATCAATCGGATTCTCGCTAATGCTAACAAGAGGTGTCTATCTTCTACAGATGCATCACTCGGATCCTCGCTAATGCTAACAAGAGGCCTCTATCTCCTACAGGCGCATCACTCGGATCCTCGCTAATGCTAACAAGAGGCGTCTATCTCCTACAGACGCATCACTCGGATCCTCGCTAATGCTAACAAGAGGCCTCTATCTCCTACAGGCGCATCACTCGGATCCTCGCTAATGCTAACAAGAGGCGTCTATCTCCTACAGACGCATCACTCGGCTCCTCGCTAATGCTAACAAGAGGCGTCTATCTACTACAGACGCATCACTCGGATCCTCGCTAATGCTAACAAGAGGCGTCTATCTCCTACAGGCGCATCACTCGGATCCTCGCTAATGCTAACAAGAGGCGTCTATCTACTACAGACGCATCACTCGGATCCTCACTAATGCTAACAAGAGGCGTCTATCTCCTACAGGCGCATCACTCGGATCCTCGCTAATGCTAACAAGAGGCGTCTATCTACTACAGACGCATCACTCGGATCCTCGCTAATGCTAACAAGAGGCGTCTATCTCCTACAGGCGCATCACTCGGATCCTCGCTAATGCTAACAAGAGGCCTCTATCTCCTACAGGCGCATCACTCGGATCCTCGCTAATGGTAATAAGAGGAGTCTATCTCCTACATGGGTGTGGTATAACAGATAGACAGTGTCTAGTTAGACAGTCAATAGATAGACACTACATGTTAGACAGTCAAAAGGTCGACAGGGTCAATAGGTCGACAGGGTCAAAAGGTAGATATGAAAAAGTAGACAGTACAAAAAGTCAACAGGGTCAAAAGATGGACAGGGTCAAAAGGTCGACATGAAAATGGTCGACGTAAAAAAGGTAGACAACATTTTTTTTGCATTTTTGGGGTTTGTGTGGATAGTTTTCTCATCTGGGATCCCCAATTGTGGAAAAGCATCCCCCCGCGGGCTCAATGGCTCGCTGCGCTCACCACAAGGTTTATAACCAACTCTATGCCGACATGGATAAAGTATGAAAAAATCCAAATACATGTAAAATTTAAAAAACCTGTGTCTACCTTTTTTATGTCGACCATTTTTATGTTGACCTTTTGTCCCTGTCGACCTTTTGACCCTGTCTACCTAATGTCTGTCTAACATATGTTGTCTATCTATTGACTGTCTAACTAGACACTGTCTATCATCTGGATACCATAGAGAATATAGAGACTTTTTTGTTGTTGTTGCTAGAACCATAGAATGTAACGGCAGATAAGAACCACTTGGCCCATCTTGTCTGCCCCTTTTTTTTATCTTTTAGGAAATCTCACCCCTTTTTGAACCTTATTATTTTTGTAAGGATATTCATATACCTATCCCAAGCATGTTAATGCTAATAGCTGACCTTATTGTTTTAGAATTCCATGCACAATGGAAAGTGTATCAATGTGCTTGCGCAAACATGTTTGAGCCAGATTGGTCATGTGTGAACTAGCTGCCAGATGGTCAGACTTCTGTACCTTTAATTTTTATTATTATTTTATTTCTTTTTTTTTTAAGGAGCCATACAGTTCTGCAGCACAGTACAGAGCATTGTTAAAACAGTGTAAATAAAGTAACATATATTAAATATATATGTGTATGTATATATCATAGGCAAACTCGGGGTGGGGGGGGGGAGTTTCCAGTTGCCCAGAAATCCCCCTTCTCCTAGCCAGCGGCTCAAATTAAGACCACAATAGCAATAGTATATCAAACGATTACTAGAGCTACCGCCACAACATGCAATGTAAGGGACCGGGCGGAGCTGCTACACAAGCCCAGTGGTAGCAGCTTCTTCTACCCAGTTTGCTATGTGTGTGTATCTGAGGGCTCAGTCAATGCGCTGAAACAGAAAGTAGCTGCCAGGAAGAAGAGACATGTATGTCCAGAGTCGGGACTAGATTCTTCTACCACTTCCCTAGACACCCGCACTTTCTCCAATGTTCCACAGAGCAGAAGATTGAGGACTGCATTTGGAAACCTCCCCTCTAGAAATCCTGCATTTGACACTGTATATAGCATGGCTTACACTACAGATTTCATTGAAGCAATGCGTATGCCCATTCTTACGCAGTGCGGCAACGATGAGTGTGGCTATGGGGTCTATTCAATGATGGAGAGGATCCGACAGTTCAGTATTCAATTAGCGGGCAATTCCAACAGGTTTTGCCCGTTTTCAACTATGCTGATCCAACTTTTTTTTAATTCGAATCAGCATTGTCAAAAAGGGACAAAATCCTGTCGGAATTGTGCCAGATACATATATGCCCCCAGTGCCAGATACACATGTCCCCAGTGCCAGATACATATGTCCCCACAGTGCCAGCTATACCCCACAGTGCCAGATACACATGTCCCCACAATGCCAGATATGCCCCCAGTGCCTGCTATGCTCCCAGTGCCTGCTATGCCCCCAGTGCAGATACACATGTCCCCACAATGCCAGATATGCCCCCAGTGCCTGCTATGCTCCCAGTGCCTGCTATGCCCCCAGTGCAGATACACATGTCCCCACAGTGCCTGCTATGCCCCCAGTGCCAGATATGCCCCCCAGTGCCAGATACACATCCCCACAGTGCCTGATATGCCCCTAGTGCCAGATATGCCCCCAGTGCCAGATACACATGTGCCCACAGTGCCTGCTATGCTCCCAGTGCCAGATATGCCCCCAGTGCAGATACCCATGTCCCCACAGTGCCTGCTATGCCCCCAGTGCCAGATATGCTCCCAGTGCCAGATATGCCCCCAGTGCAGATACCCATGTCCCCACAGTGCCTGCTATGCCCCAAGTGCCTGCTATGCCCCCACAGTGCCAGATATGCACCCATAGTGCCAGATATGCACCCACAGTACAGATACCCATGTCCCCACAGTGCCTGCTATGCCCCCAGTGCCAGATATGCTCCCCCCAGTGCCAGATATGCCCCCAATGCCAGATATGCACCCACAGTGCCAGATAGGCACCCAGTGCAGATACCCATGTCCCCACAGTGCCTGCTATGCCCCCAGTGCCTGCTATGCCCCCAGTGCCAGATATGCACCCACAGTGCCAGATATGCCCCCAGTGCAGATACCCATGTCCCCACAGTGCCTGCTATGCTCCCAGTGCCAGATATGCTCCCAGTGCCTGCTATGCCCCCAGTGCCTGCTATGACCCCAGTGCCGATACCCATGTCCCCACAGTGCCTGCTATGCCCCGAGTGCCTGCTATGCCCCCAGTGCCTGCTATGCCCCCAGTGCCAGATATGCCCCAGTGCCAGATAAGCACCCCCAGTGCCAGATATGCACCCCCAGTACAGACACACATGTCCCCACAGTGCTCACCAGACCCCCCCCTCCCCCTCCCCCTGTTCCGCTCCCCTCCACTCACCGCGCTGCTGCTGCTTCTCTCCGGCGGCGATGTCTCTCCTGAATTAGGCGCCGGTCCGTGAGCCAATCAAAGCTCGCGGTCCGGCAGCCAATCAGGAGCCTTAGCTGCCGGTCCGCAAGCACTGATTGGCTCACGGCCCAGCGCCGAATTGAAGCGAGACACCGCTGCTGGACAGGCGTGCATGTGTCTGGGGATTGGGGGCAGCGGTGGTCAGGAGCCGGCCGAGCCGCATGCGGCAGATGAAAGAGCCGTAGGTTGGCCACCCCTGTGTTAGAGATTAGAGTATTTTGGTTTTGGTTCTAATTCATCGTGTTTTGGTTTGGCAAAATCACCCTCAAGTGTTTTGGTTTGGATTCAGTTTTTGGTTTGGCAAAAAAATCGATAATCATTGATAAAAATCGATAAAACCAGGTAAAATCATGTCATTTTTGCAATCCAAAATCCGAATTCAGAACTGCGGGAAAATCTGGACTGGGACTCGGTTTGGATCAGATCTCCTTGAGAGATGCAGACTGGGTTTTCGTTCGGCTCTGATCCACACAGAGCCGACCTTAGGCATAGTCAAACTAGGCAAATGCCTAGGGCATTTGGTATGCCTATGGGCACAAGCAGGTTCTGCTGATTAAAATGATATGTGGCATGCCTGTATTCTGTGTGTGACTGCGGCTGTATATGCATACGAATGCTACGTTACAGTGTATTCCTGGAAATCACTGTAACATAGCATTTCGTATGCAGATACAGTCACAGTCATACACAGTATATAGGCATGCCGCATATAATTTTAATCAGCAGAAGCTGCTTGTGCATCCTAGTTACATAGTAATGCAAATGAGATGCATTTTCATCAAAAAAAGGCACCCGACGTTAGCAGAGCTGCCAGCTGACTCACGCCAGGCATCTCCTGCTGCATGGTGTATTGGGGCAAGATGTATGAGGACACATCTGTATCCAAGCAGAGGCAGAGGTCACAGTGAGTGTTGTGTGTGGGTGGGTGGGTTGGTTGTGCAGTAGTGTTCGGCATACTGTATGTGTAGGGGGCATTATATGTGTCATGTATATAAATGCATTAATAATGTGTGACATATGTGAAAGGGACATTATGTGTATAATGGCATTAATAAAGGTTGGCATAATGTAAGGCGCAAAATGTATATAAGGACATTAATAATGTGTGTCACATGTGTAGGGGGTATTACTGTGTGGTATTATTATGTGTATAAATACATTACTAATGTGTAGCATTATGTGTATAAGGTGCTCTACTGTGTAATGTATAGAAAGGGCACTAGTGTGGTCTCATGTGAATAAAGAGCAATATGGTGTGGTGTGGAGTAATGTGAATAAAGAGCAATTCAGTGTGATGTAATGTGAATATGGGGCACTACTGTGTGGCGTAAAATATAGAAAGGGCACTACTGTGTGGTCTAATATGAATATAGAGCAATATGTTGTGGTGTAATGTGAATAAGGAGCAATTCATTGTGATATAATGTGAATAAGGGGCACTACTGTGAGGAGTAATGTTTATAAGGTACTACTGTGTGATGTAACGTGAATAAAGGACACTATCGCATGACAAAATGTGAATAAAGTTGCACTGCTGTGTGGTGTAATTTGAATTGGGGGTAGTATTGTGTGGCCATGCCCCTTCCCAGCAAAATCACGCCCCTTTTTAGGCTGTGCGCCGAATGTGTGCACTGATCCTATTTAAAATATAGGGAGTAGGAACACAAAAATGAGGACTGCTATGGGTGAGGGGTGATGGTGCTGGGAAAGGGGTGCCGGTTCAGAAGCGGCACTAGTGGTGGTGCTGGGGGGCACCAGCCAAAATCTTGCCTAAGGCATCATATTGGTTAGGGACAGCTCTGGGTCCACAAAATAGTGGATTCTGATTTCTGGAGAACCGAGCCACAAATCTGTAATCTATACATATATAAAATGACATGTATAGATACAGCATATACCTATTGGCTGAGTTAGTGATCTTAAGGGGAGAGACAAAAAGAGAAGAGGGCCTTATTTCCAAGAGCTTACATTCTAGCAGTGAAGGGGAAGGCATGGGGTACTGGTGAGGGGATGCGGTCAATTTATCTACAATCAAAATACCAATTGTCAAAATACCGACAACCATTGACCGACGGTCAAAATCCCGACAAGGTCAAAATCTCGACATGTTCAAATAACGACACACTTATACGGTGTCCATGTCGACATACACACACAAAAAATGAAAACTTGTGTTGACTTTTTGCCTGTCGACATTTTAAATGTCTTTTTTTTTTTTTACAATGTCAGGATTTTGACCTTGTCGGGATTTTGACCGTCGGTCAATTGTTGTCGGATTTTTGACAGTCGGGATTTTGATTGTAGGTTTTCATACTAAACCCCTGGTGAGATACAAAGTGGTTAAGGATGTAGGAAGGAAAGAGCAGATCAGGCAAGGAATTAATAAGTGCATGCCGAGGGAGTGTTTGAAGTAGTGGAGGTTGGGGACGGTATGTGGAGGGAGGGAGAACCTTTGTTACATTAGGGGCAGCGCGGGAGAAGTCTTAAGGTGGGTACACACTAGAGCGACGGGGATTCGTTCCGACGTCGGAACGAATCCCCGTTAGCCCTAGATTGTGTGTACACAAACGTGTTCCGTCCTCCATTAGCATAATACAGGACGCTAGCGACAACACCTGGTTTTATGTGCAGCACATAGAACCAAGCATCCATCGCTAGCGGCCGTGGGAGTGCGCAATTATGCATACACACTGAGCGATGTAGGCAAAATGTCGTTATGAAATGGCATTTCGTGCCGACATCGCTCTAATTTGTACCCAGCTTTAGATGAAGTGTGGACAGAATTGAGGTTAGAGATATAGGGGGTCATTCCAACCCGTTCGCACGCTGCTGTTTGTCGCAGTGGTGCAAATGGGTCGGTTCTGCACATGCGTGGCGCCCGCATTGAGCAGACGCGACGGACGTAGCCAGGCAGCGACGGACGTAAACGACAAAAGCGGTCGCAGCGGCGACTGCAAGAAGATTGACAGGAGGAAGGCGTTCCGGGGCGTCAACTGACCGTTCCCGGGAGTGGTTCGCCGAACGCAGGCGTGTCCAGGCGTTTGGAGGGTGGATGTCTGACGTCAATTCCGGGTCTTGCATCGCTGGAACGATCGCACAGGGTAAGTAACTCTTACCCTGGTCTTGTTTTACAGGAATCTTTTTTTTGCATAGAAGGGCTGCACAAGCGATCGCAGCCCTGCTATGCAGATATACACTCCCCCATAGGCGGCATCTAGTTGATCGCACGGGCAGCAAAAAGTTGTTACGTGCAATCAACTCGGAATGACCCCCCATAGGACGAAGAGGAGAGTTACTTTAAACTGGATATTTGGCTAATGAGTATATCTCACCATAGGTGGCGAACGATGACACTGCCACCTCCAGGTAATACAATGAGGGGAATAAAACCACTACCTCTCACAAATTTTGATAACTTTTTTTTTACTAGTGCGCTTGTTGTATACGGTAGCTTTGTCTGTATACTGTGTATATTTCTGATAACATGGATCTCACGGATTTAACTTAGTCTGATCCATCTCCAAGTTTCTTCCGTTGTATTCCCTCCACACTGGTCATGCTCCCGAGACCTTGTGATTGGATGAGTTATCTGTCAATCACGATGCTCTTTTCAAGACAGTCAGAGGTCGTTTCCAGGCAACTGAATTCTCCAGTTTGCAATGTATCATTAGTGAGTGACTTATATTGTACGTCTGATTTGTCTCTCTGACATGCTCCGGCCTGGGAGAAAAACGTACTAAACTTTATGCATAACATTTTGAGATTGCAAACCCATTTTCCTTCGCATCCCTGTGGTAACACTTTGGGAAAGATTTTTAGAGGCTTTTCAACTTTAGACTTTTCAGTCTTGTGGAATGAACTTCAGCTCCAGTAAATTTTAAGTAAATTTGTGATGACTGAGCAATATACATTGGCTGAGCTAGAATCCAATAACCCACAGGACAAATTAATTTTCGACAAAAAGGGCAGAAACCAGAGGTGTCAGGAGTATATGGAGTCTTATTCTATCTCTCTGGAGCCATTTTTGCAAATCACTGTAGCCATTCATAATCTGAATCAGTCTCCTTTAGCAGGAGAAAGATCTTTTTTTCGTGACAAAACCGAAGATGACATTCATTAATGCCTAACTTGCATAAGCTTCCTCAAATTTATTGTCTCTGTCCTACTTACCTGAATAAGAATCTCTGTGTCTTCTGAGGATGAGGGGCTTATGGGCCACTATTAGGAGAATACTTCTCTTTAAGTTTATTCTGTTCAGCCAATAAAAAATTATTTTATTCACCCGGAAAGAATGTACTTTTTATATGTTTGGCATCCAGCGCATTCAAGTGACGGAGGATAAAAATGGATTGAAACGAGTTACAAGTCTGACTGCAGCATATGTCAAACAAAACGCTAAGTTTGAAAGATCCATTTATTGTTTGAAGTATTAATTGGTAAAGATTAAAAAATGCACCCCTGAAGCCAAACTTCCAGTGATCTCACAGCCTAGATTTAGCGGAAAGATTTGTTTTAGGGTTTGTGTGTATATATATATATATATATATCTCGGGGCCCGAGGTTTCTGTATAGGTGTAACCATGACACACCATAAGCAGTACAGTATAGCCACATCGTAACTGATACACAGCCCACATCATAAGCAAAGGCGTAGCTAAGATAGGTGCAGGCAGTGCAGCTGCTATAGGGCCCAGAGCTGAGAAGGGCCACCTTCCCTGTCACAGTTACATGTGTTATATACAGGGTGTAGTTACCATAGGTGCAGGGAGTGCAGCTGCTATGGGACCCAGAGCTGAGAGGGGCCACCTTCCCTGTCACAGTTACATGTGTTATATACAGGGTGTAGCTATCATAGGTGCAGGGAGTGCAGCTGCTATGGGGCCCAGAGCTGAGAGGGGCCACCTTCCCTGTCACAGTTACATGTGTAATATACAGGATGTAGCTACCATAGGTGCAGGGAGTGCAGCTGCTATGGGACCCAGAACTGAGAGGGGCCCACCTTCCCTGTCACAGTTACATGTGTTATATATATACAGGGTGTAGCTACCATAGGTGCAGGTAGTTCCGCTGCTATGGGGCCCAGAAATGAGAGGGGCCCACCTTCCCTGTCACAGTTACATGTGTTATATACAGGGTGTAGCTACCATGGGTACAGGGAGTGCAGCTGCTATGGGGCCCAGAGCTGAGAGGGGCCACCTTCCCTGTCACAGTTACATGTGTTATATACAGGGTGTAGCTACCATAGGTGCAGGGAGTGCAGCTGCTATAGGGCCCAGAGCTGAGAGGGGCCACCTTCCCTGTCAAAGTTACATGTGTTATATACTAGAGATGAGCGCCGGAAATTTTTCGGGTTTTGTGTTTTGGTTTTGGGTTCGGTTCCGCGGCCGTGTTTTGGGTTCGACCGCGTTTTGGCAAAACCTCACCGAATTTTTTTTGTCGGATTCGGGTGTGTTTTGGATTCGGGTGTTTTTTTCAAAAAACACTAAAAAACAGCTTAAATCATAGAATTTGGGGGTCATTTTGATCCCAAAGTATTATTAACCTCAAAAACCATAATTTACACTCATTTTCAGTCTATTCTGAATACCTCACACCTCACAATATTATTTTTAGTCCTAAAATTTGCACCTAGGTCGCTGGATGACTAAGCTAAGCGACCCTAGTGGCCGACACAAACACCGAGCCCATCTAGGAGTGTCACTGCAGTGTCACGCAGGATGTCCCTTCCAAAAAACCCTCCCCAAACAGCACATGACGCAAAGAAAAAAAGAGGCGCAATAAGGTAGCTGTGTGAGTAAGATAAGCGACCCTAGTGGCCGACACAAACACCGGGCCCATCTAGGAGTGTCACTGCAGTGTCACGCAGGATGTTCCTTCCAAAAAACCCTCCCCAAACAGCACATGACGCAAAGAAAAAAAGAGGCGCAATGAGGTAGCTGTGTGAGTAAGATAAGCGACCCTAGTGGCCGACACAAACACCGGGCCCATCTAGGAGTGGCACTGCAGTGTCACGCAGGATGTCCCTTCCAAAAAACCCTCCCCAAACAGCACATGACGCAAAGAAAAATTAAAGAAAAAAGAGGTGCAAGATGGAATTGTCCTTGGGCCCTCCCACCCACCCTTATGTTGTATAAACAGGACATGCACACTTTAACCAACCCATCATTTCAGTGACAGGGTCTGCCACACGACTGTGACTGAAATGACGGGTTGGTTTGGACCCCCACCAAAAAAGAAGCAATTAATCTCTCCTTGCACAAACTGGCTCTACAGAGGCAAGATGTCCACCTCATCATCATCCTCCGATATATCACCGTGTACATCCCCCTCCTCACAGATTATCAATTCGTCCCCACTGGAATCCACCATCTCAGCTCCCTGTGTACTTTGTGGAGGCAATTGCTGCTGGTCAATGTCTCCACGGAGGAATTGATTATAATTCATTTTAATGAACATCATCTTCTCCACATTTTCTGGATGTAACCTCGTACGCCGATTGCTGACAAGGTGAGCGGCGGCACTAAACACTCTTTCGGAGTACACACTTGTGGGAGGGCAACTTAGGTAGAATAAAGCCAGTTTGTGCAAGGGCCTCCAAATTGCCTCTTTTTCCTGCCAGTATAAGTACGGACTGTGTGACGTGCCTACTTGGATGCGGTCACTCATATAATCCTCCACCATTCTTTCAATGGTGAGAGAATCATATGCAGTGACAGTAGACGACATGTCCGTAATCGTTGTCAGGTCCTTCAGTCCGGACCAGATGTCAGCATCAGCAGTCGCTCCAGACTGCCCTGCATCACCGCCAGCGGGTGGGCTCGGAATTCTGAGCCTTTTCCTCGCACCCCCAGTTGCGGGAGAATGTGAAGGAGGAGATGTTGACAGGTCGCGTTCCGCTTGACTTGACAATTTTCTCACCAGCAGGTCTTTCAACCCCAGCAGACTTGTGTCTGCCGGAAAGAGAGATCCAAGGTAGGCTTTAAATCTAGGATCGAGCACGGTGGCCAAAATGTAGTGCTCTGATTTCAACAGATTGACCACCCGTGAATCCTTGTTAAGCGAATTAAGGGCTCCATCCACAAGTCCCACATGCCTAGCGGAATCGCTCCGTGTTAGCTCCTCCTTCAATGTCTCCAGCTTCTTCTGCAAAAGCCTGATGAGGGGAATGACCTGACTCAGGCTGGCAGTGTCTGAACTGACTTCACGTGTGGCAAGTTCAAAGGGCATCAGAACCTTGCACAACGTTGAAATCATTCTCCACTGCGCTTGAGACAGGTGCATTCCACCTCCTATATCGTGCTCAATTGTATAGGCTTGAATGGCCTTTTGCTGCTCCTCCAACCTCTGAAGCATATAGAGGGTTGAATTCCACCTCGTTACCACTTCTTGCTTCAGATGATGGCAGGGCAGGTTCAGTAGTTTTTGGTGGTGCTCCAGTCTTCTGTACGTGGTGCCTGTACGCCGAAAGTGTCCCGCAATTCTTCTGGCCACCGACAGCATCTCTTGCACGCCCCTGTCGTTTTTAAAAAAATTCTGCACCACCAAATTCAAGGTATGTGCAAAACATGGGACGTGCTGGAATTTGCCCATATTTAATGCACACACAATATTGCTGGCGTTGTCCGATGCCACAAATCCACAGGAGAGTCCAATTGGGGTAAGCCATTCCGCGATGATCTTCCTCAGTTGCCGTAAGAGGTTTTCAGCTGTGTGCGTATTCTGGAAAGCGGTGATACAAAGCGTAGCCTGCCTAGGAAAGAGTTGGCGTTTGCGAGATGCTGCTACTGGTGCCGCCGCTGCTGTTCTTGCGGCGGGAGTCCATACATCTACCCAGTGGGCTGTCACAGTCATATAGTCCTGACCCTGCCCTGCTCCACTTGTCCACATGTCCGTGGTTAAGTGGACATTGGGTACAACTGCATTTCTTAGGACACTGGTGAGTCTTTTTCTGACGTCCGTGTACATTCTCGGTATCGCCTGCCTAGAGAAGTGGAACCTAGATGGTATTTGGTAACGGGGGCACACTGCCTCAATAAATTGTCTAGTTCCCTGTGAACTAACGGCGGATACCGGACGCACGTCTAACACCAACATAGTTGTCAAGGCCTCAGTTATCCGCTTTGCAGCAGGATGACTGCTGTGATATTTCATCTTCCTCGCAAAGGACTGTTGGACAGTCAATTGCTTACTGGAAGTAGTACAAGTGGGCTTACGACTTCCCCTCTGGGATGACCATCGACTCCCAGCAGCAACAACAGCAGCGCCAGCAGCAGTAGGCGTTACACGCAAGGATGCATCGGAGGAATCCCAGGCAGGAGAGGACTCGTCAGAATTGCCAGTGACATGGCCTGCAGGACTATTGGCATTCTTGGGGAAGGAGGAAATTGACACTGAGGGAGTTGGTGGGGTGGTTTGCGTGAGCTTGGTTACAAGAGGAAGGGATTTACTGGTCAGTGGACTGCTTCCGCTGTCGCCCAAAGTTTTTGAACTTGTCACTGACTTATTAAGAATGCGCTGCAGGTGACGTATAAGGGAGGATGTTCCGAGGTGGTTAACGTCCTTACCCCTACTTATTACAGCTTGACAAAGGCAACACACGGCTTGACACCTGTTGTCCGCTTTTCTGTTGAAATACCTCCACACTGAAGAGCTGATTTTTTTGGTATTTTCACCAGGCATGTCAACGGCCATATTCCTCCCACGGACAACAGGTGTCTCCCCGGGTGCCTGACTTAAACAAACCACCTCACCATCAGAATCCTCCTGGTCAATTTCCTCCCCAGCGCCAGCAACACCCATATCCTCCTCATCCTGGTGTACTTCAACACTGACATCTTCAATCTGACTATCAGGAACTGGACTACGGGTGCTCCTTCCAGCACTTGCAGGGGGCGTGCAAATGGTGGAAGGCGCATGCTCTTCACGTCCAGTGTTGGGAAGGTCAGGCATCGCAACCGACACAATTGGACTCTCCTTGTGGATTTGGGATTTCGAAGAACGCACAGTTCTTTGCGGTGCTTTTGCCAGCTTGAGTCTTTTCAGTTTTCTAGCGAGAGGCTGAGTGCTTCCATCCTCATGTGAAGCTGAACCACTAGCCATGAACATAGGCAAGGGCCTCAGCCGTTCCTTGCCACTCCGTGTGGTAAATGGCATATTGGCAAGTTTACGCTTCTCCTCCGACAATTTTATTTTAGGTTTTGGAGTCCTTTTTTTACTGATATTTGGTGTTTTGGATTTGACATGCTCTGTACTATGACATTGGGCATCGGCCTTGGCAGACGACGTTGCTGGCATTTCATCGTCTCGGCCATGACTAGTGGCAGCAGCTTCAGCACGAGGTGGAAGTGGATCTTGATCTTTCCCTAATTTTGGAACCTCAACATTTTTGTTCTCCATATTTTAATAGGCACAACTAAAAGGCACCTCAGGTAAACAATGGAGATGGATGGATACTAGTATACTTATGGATGGACTGCCGAGTGCCGACACGGAGGTAGCTACAGCCGTGGACTAACGTACTGTGTCTGCTGCTAATATAGACTGGATGATTGATAATGAGATGAAATCAATATATATATGTATGTATATATAATATCACTAGTACTGCAGCCGGACAGGTAGATAATATATTTATTAGGTAATGATGACTGATGACGGACCTGCTGGACACTGTCAGCTCAGCAGCACCGCAGACTGCTACAGTAAGCTACTATACTATAGTAGTATGTACAAAGAAGAAAGAAAAAAAAAACCACAGGTAGGTGGTATACAATTATGGATGGACTGCCGAGTGCCGACACGGAGGTAGCTACAGCCGTGGACTAACGTACTGTGTCTGCTGCTAATATAGACTGGATGATTGATAATGAGATGAAATCAATATATATATGTATGTATATATAATATCACTAGTACTGCAGCCGGACAGGTAGATAATATATTTATTAGGTAATGATGACTGATGACGGACCTGCTGGACACTGTCAGCTCAGCAGCACCGCAGACTGCTACAGTAAGCTACTATACTCTATAGTAGTATGTACAAAGAAGAAAGAAAAAAAAAACCACGGGTAGGTGGTATACAATTATGGATGGACTGCCGAGTGCCGACACAGAGGTAGCTACAGCCGTGGACTAACGTACTGTGTCTGCTGCTAATATAGACTGGATGATTGATAATGAGATGAAATCAATATATATATGTATGTATATATAATATCACTAGTACTGCAGCCGGACAGGTAGATAATATATTTATTAGGTAATGATGACTGATGACGGACCTGCTGGACACTGTCAGCTCAGCAGCACCGCAGACTGCTACAGTAAGCTACTATACTATAGTAGTATGTACAAAGAAGAAAGAAAAAAAAAACCACGGGTAGGTGGTATACAATTATGGATGGACTGCTGAGTGCCGACACAGAGGTAGCTACAGCCGTGGACTAACGTACTGTGTCTGCTGCTAATATAGACTGGATGATTGATAATGAGATGAAATTAATATATATATGTATGTATATATAATATCACTAGTACTGCAGCCGGACAGGTAGATAATATATTTATTAGGTAATGATGACTGATGACGGACCTGCTGGACACTGTCAGCTCAGCAGCACCGCAGCGCAGACTGCTACAGTAAGCTACTATACTATAGTAGTATGTACAAAGAAGAAAGAAAAAAAAAAAACCACGGGTAGGTGGTATACAATTATGGATGGACTGCTGAGTGCCGACACAGAGGTAGCTACAGCCGTGGACTAACGTACTGTGTCTGCTGCTAATATAGACTGGATGATTGATAATGAGATGAAATCAATATATATATGTATATGTATATATAATATCACTAGTACTGCAGCCGGACAGGTAGATAATATATTTATTAGGTAATGATGACTGATGACGGACCTGCTGGACACTGTCAGCTCAGCAGCACCGCAGACTGCTACAGTAAGCTACTATACTCTATAGTAGTATGTACAAAGAAGAAAGAAAAAAAAAAACCACGGGTAGGTGGTATACAATTATGGATGGACTGCCGAGTGCCGACACAGAGGTAGCTAGAGCCGTGGACTAACGTACTGTGTCTGCTGCTAATATAGAGTCTAGACTGGATGATAAATTATTGATAATGAGATGAAATCAATATAATATCACTAGTACTGCAGCCGGACAGGTACTATATATATTTATTATGTAATGACTGATGACGGACCTGCTGGACACTGTCAGGTCAGCACAGCACCGCAGACTGCTACAGTAAGCTACTATAGTAGTATGTATAAAGAAGAATGAAAAAAAAAAAAAAAACACGGGTAGGTGGTATACAATATTATATATATATATATATATATATATATATATATTAAACTGGTGGTGATTGATTATTAAACTGGTGGTCACTTCAGGACAGGTCACGTTGCAACTTGCAACTAGTACTCCGAGGCCTAAGCAGACAATCACAAAATATATTATTATACTGGTGGTCAGTGTGGTCACAACAATGGCAGTGTGGCACTGACTCTGGCAGCAAAAGTGTGCACTGTACGTTATATGTACTCCTGAGTCCTGCTCTCAGACTCTAACTGCTCCCCACTGTCAGTGTCTCCCCCACAAGTCAGATAATACACTTACAGTCACACTATCTAATCTATAAATATCACTTCAGCAAGTAGTATAGTAGTATACAGTAGTACTCCTCCTAATAATGCTCCCCGAAAATACTGTGTCTCTCTCTTCTCTAAACGGAGAGGACGCCAGCCACGTCCTCTCCCTATGACTCTCAATGCACGTGTGAAAATGGCGGCGACGCGCGGCTCCTTATATAGAATCCGAGTCTCGCGATAGAATCCGAGCCTCGTGAGAATCCGACAGCGTGATGATGACGTTCGGGCGCGCTCGGGTTAGCCGAGCAAGGCGGGAAGATCCGAGCCTGCTCGGACCCGTGTAAAAAACCTGAAGTTCGGGCGGGTTCGGATTCAGAGGAACCGAACCCGCTCATCTCTTTTATATACATTATTCGCCATTGGATGGTACGTCCTTTCAAACTTTTTCCTTGGGACCTGCATTATATCTAGGTATGCTCCTGGACCTGCTCATTGTAGTGTGGTATAAAATGAACTGGAGGGCATGTTAATGTTATATAATATGAACCGGGGCACTGTAATGAGGCACAATAAGAACGGGGAGCACTATATATTATAATGTGAATTGGGGGTACTGTGCGGCATAATGTGTACCGGCAGCTCTGAAATGTGACACAGGGTGAACTTAAGCACTACTGCGATTCATAAATGAAACTAGGGCACTACTATGGGGCATAACATTAGATAAGGCTCTACTATGGTTCAGAACATGAACTAGGACACTATTATGGGGCATAAAATTAACTGCTGCAGAGAAGTGTCTCTCTAGAAGCATTGGGATGGGGTCTCCTTCAAAATGTTGCTATGGCGCCCACAAAGTTCTGGCTACGCCCCTGATCATAAGTAATACAGTACAGTCACATCACACATAATACAGTACAGTCACATCATAACTGATACAGTACAGCCCACATCGTACATGGGGGGTAATTCCAAGTTGATCGCAGCAGGAATTTTGTTAGCAGTTGGGCAAAACCATGTGCACTGCAGGGGGGGCAGATGTAACATGTGCAGAAAGAGTTAGATTTGGGTGGGTTATTTTGTTTCTGTGCAGGGTAAATACTGGCTGCTTTATTTTTACACTGCTAATTAGATTGCAGATTGAACACACCCCACCCAAATCTAACTCTCTCTGCACATGTTATATCTGCCTCCCCTGCAGTGCACATGGGGGGTCATTCCGAGTTGTTCGCTCGTTGCCGATTTTCGCAACGGAGCGAATAATGCGAAAATGCGCATGCGCATGGTACGCAGTGCGCATGCGCTAAGTATTTTAGCTCAAAGCTTAGTAGATTTACTCACGGCATAACAAAGCTTTTCCATCGCTGTGCTGAATGTAGTGTGATTGACAGGAAGTGGGTGTTTCTGAGCGGAAACTGGCCGTTTTATGGGAGTGTGCCGAAAAACGCAGGCGTGCTAGTTGAAAACGCAGGAGTGGCTGGAGAAACGGAGGAGTGTCTGGGCGAACGCTGGGTGTGTTTGTGACGTCAAACCAGGAACGAAAAGGACTGAGCTGGTCGCAATGGCTGAGTAAGTCTGGAGCTACTCAGAAACTGCGGGGTAATCGTTAAGAGAAAATTAGCGAAGCTTTCGTTCGCAATTCTGCTATGCTAAGATACACTCCCAGTGGGCGGCGGCTTAGCGTGTGCAATGCTGCTAAAAGCAGGTAGCGAGCGAACAACTCGGAACGAATCACCCCCATGGTTTTGCCCAACTGCTAACAAAATTCCTGCTGCGATCAATTTGGAATTACCCCCATGATACAGTACAGTCACATCATAAATAATACAGTACAGCGCATATCTCATAAAGGAAACAGTACAGCCACATCATAAGTGATACAGTACAGTCACATCATACATAATATAGTACAGCCACATCATACATAATATGGTACAGCCACATCATACATAATAATACAGTACAGTAACATCATAAGTGATACAGTACAGTCACATCATAAATAATACAGTACAGCGCATATCTCATAAAGGAAACAGTACAGCTACATCATAAGTGATACAGTACAGTCACATCATACATAATACAGTACAGCCCTCATCATAAGTAATACAGTACAGCCACATCACAACTGATACAGTACAGCCCACATCATACATAATATAGTACAGCCACATCATACATAATATGGTACAGCCACATCATACATAATAATACAGTACAGTAACATCATAAGTGATACAGTACAGTCACATCCTCATAACTGATACAGTACAGCCCACATCATACATAATACAGTACAACCACATCATAACTGATACAGTACAGCCCACCCATATCATACATAATACAGTACAACCCACATCATAAGTAATACAGTACAGTCACATCATACATAATATGGTACAGCCACATCATACATAATACAGTACAGTAACATCATAAGTGATACAGTACAACCACATCATAACTGATACAGTACACCCCTACCCATATCATACATAATACAGTACAGCCCACATCATAAGTAATACAGTACAGTCACATCATAACTGATACAGTACAGCCCACAGCATACATAATACAGTACAGTCACATTATAAGTGATACAGTACAGTCACATCATAAGTAATACATTACAGTCACATCATAAGTAATACAGTACAGCCCACATCACAAGTAATACAGTACAGTCACATCATAACTGATACAGTACAGCCCACATCATACATAATACAATACAGTCACATTATAAGTGATACAGTACAGTCACATCATAAGTAATACAGTACAGTCACATCATAAGTAATACAGTACAGCCACATCATAAGTGATACAGTACAGTCATATCATAATAACTGATATAGTACAGTCACATCATAAGTGATACAGTACAGCCCACATCGTGATACAGTATAGCTACATTGTCTCTAGGAACACCATGTTCCCAGTGATTTCTGTACTATGCATGAGCTAATCTCCAGGAAAATGGTGGCAGCGCCATTTCCCCAGTGAATTTGTCCATGACTGACGCAGGACTCCAGATAGATAAGTATACTAAATGGAGGCAGGTTGTGCGGTGTGGGCCTCCCTGTAGCCAGGGTCCGTGTGCACTGCATTTACTGCACTCATTATAGATACACCACTGGTAGGATTGCACACTATCATTAATATTCTTACCAGTTATTTATAGCTTGAGCCCTGTTCCTGTGAACCAGCAGTCGCTGGTTTGTGTGGTTTACCTCTAATGCCTCTGGGGGTGGTAGAAGAACCTTTGGGCTTGCCCCTACACTTGGCAGTCCGAAAGGACTGTAAATTGGGTCCTGAGTAGGCCTTCTTAGCTGGGGGAGCTGCAGAAGGGATGTACTGTATGTGGACTTACCCACAGTAGCTTTGGAGATCCATTTGTCTAGTTCATCTCCAAATAAGGCCTCGCCTGCGAAAGGTAGGCCTTCCACGCCTTTCCTGAAGTCTGCATCCGCTGTCCATTAGCGTAGCCATAGACCCCTGCGTGCAGACACTGCCATAGCTGTAGTGCGTGCATTAAGCAAGCCTATTTCTTTTATGGCTTCCACCATAAAGTTCGCAGAGTCCTGTATATGTTGCAGGAGCAAAACAATCTCCCCTTGAGGTAAGGTATCTAACCCCTCAATTAGGTTACCTGACCATTTAGCAATGGCTCGCGTAATCCACCCACATGCTATAGTGGGTCTCCGGGCCACCCCCGCAGCTGTATATAAAGATTTGAGCGTAGTCTCAATCTTGCGGTCAGCCACGTCTTTCAGGGAGGCTGTACCAGGGACAGGCAATACAATTTTCCGTGAGAGCCTGGATACTGATGCATCCACTATTGGTGGATTTTTCCATTTTTTCCTATTCTCAGTAGGAAAAGGAAAGGATGATAATAACCGTTTAGGGATCTGAAATTTCCTATAAGGATTAACCCATGATTCTTCAAACAGGGTATTCAATTCCTTTGACACGGGAAAAGTGGCTGAGGATTTCTTTTTTTATATTAAAATAAGATTCCTCACTCTCCTCTGTCACCTTATCAGGAATATTCAGAACTACTCTGATAGCTTCTATAAGAGCCTCTATTCCCTACGACAGAGTACTCTCCCCCACCTCTGAGTCCACCTCACCCTCCTCCATGTCTGACCCTTCATCATCCGAGTCAGACTGCAGGATATGGGCCAAAGTGCATTTTTGCGGACAAATGGTAGGGGTCTGAGATGCTGGTTTGGGTACTGAGTCGCTTTTCATAAACTCAGTCATAGATTGTCTTACGTTCTGCGTCTCTTTCTCGTTGCGGAACAATTTAGTAGAAATGGTGGAAATCATTCCCCTTATGGAGTCCAGCCATGCTGGTTTTGCCCCACTAGCCAGGGAAGGGACACTGCACTGAGTACACAGTAGTGAGCCCCCTGGAGAAGAGGAACACTGTGCCTTACATGAAACACACTCTTTGCCTGACATACTGTAACAGTGACAGCACACATACACAGGAAAAGGTTAAATTCACAATTAACCCACAAAGAGACCTTCCAGGGAGACACAGAGAGAGTATGGAGTCAGCACACGGCGCCCTTACCGCTAATACCAAGCTTAGCCGGGTCGCAGACTAAGTACCTAGATTAGGGACTTGGTACACTAATAACTGCTCCCCCCTGCTATGACCCCCTGGTACCGCTGAGGTAATCTGGAGTCTCTCCGGAGGAGCTGCGCATCCCTGTCAGTCAGCGTCTGTGTCAGCTGCAGAGGGAAAATGGCGCTGCTGAGCTGCTGGATCCGCTCATAGTGAAGCCCCGCCCCTTTAATGGCGCGCGGTCTTCCCGCTATTTTTTATACTGGCTGTTTGTGTCTAAGTGCATAAAATGGAGACAGACTCCTTTTATGTCTTTGTTGCTAGTCTGGGTACTGTGTCCGCTGTTCAGCGTCTGTGTCCTTACACAGCGGGAGATGCAGTCCACCCCTTCAGAAGCCGTGCATCTCCGTACCAGCATGCCGCCATAATGGCCGGCGACCTGCTAACTGGGATACCGGCTTAGTACTCACCACTCTTCTTTCTTCAGGCTCTGTTAGGGGTGGCGGCGTGCTGCGGGAATGTACACTCGGCGTGGTGGGGCTTGTGAATAGTTCCCTCAGGAGCTAGTGTCCTGTCAGCAGGGAACGGGACCATTAACCCTTCAATACTTCAAGAGGTTGGGCCCTCCCCCTTCCCCTAAGTCCCACGCAGGGGCTGGCTGGCAACTTTCAGCCTGGGGGGCAGACTCAAGCAAGTGGCCCAGCTTTTCACAGGGAATGCAATGCAAAAATGGCCCTGGAACACTTAAATTGCACTGGCCCTGGGGGGGTGGGGGCAGATGGCACCCTGCCCCCCTGGCCAGCCAGCCCCTGATCCCACGAAGCAGGCAGGCTGGTGCCATCCAGCCCTGCCTGAAAATAAACATAAATTAAATGCAGAAAACTCTTCAGGAGCTTCCAGAGACGTGACCGGCTCCTCCGGGCACATTTTCTAAACTGAGTCTGGTGGGAGGGGCATAGAGGGAGGAGCCAGCGCACACTATCAAATTCTTAAAGTGGCCAAGGCTCCTAGTGGACCCATCTATACCCCATGGTACTAAATGGATTCCCAGTATCCCCTAGGACGTAAGAGAAATTATGTAAATACCACCATTTTAGCCCCACCCCCTCAGCTGGGCAGCTGGACATCAGCATACCGTTGCAGCAAAATGCTGTGATTTGTGGCTCCATGGGAAGAGGGTGGGGTTAAATTATGCAAATCCTACCATTTTAGCACCACCCCCTCAATACAAAATGACATCTTTCTTTACATCTCAGCACCCGCAGGATCACCACATTCACTGCGGAGGAAAGAAGATCTGTTGGTGAGACAGACACTTTACTAACATAGACACACATACAGCCAGCCACACTACTAACGTTTCTCTTCATATCGGCTTAAAACATATTAAAGTCCCATATTAAACACATTACAGTCATTACAGTTTTTTCTGACTGACTGCAATATAAAAACCTTCAGTTTTAATCAATGTATGAAAAAATCATTGGTTTCAATAGCCCAATCTTTTACTAGAAATATACCCAACCCTTTATTTATTTTAAAGCGGTAATCATTTACAGTATAAGGCAAAACTTGGTTGGTTTTGCCTTACTAATGATTGGCGCTTTAAAAATATGGACACTCTCAGCCGAAATCCCAGCCCTCCTGCAAACTCAGACCCTATTTAATTTCCCCCTGATCCGCACTGAAACGCATCAAAATAGCAATTTACATTTCTCCATAGGCCGACTTATAATTATATATCACCTCTATTTATCTGTTTCAGGTAATATCTGCACCGGTCTCTCCATTTCCAACAACAGCTGCAATCCCCATAGATTCCTATAGGGGATGCGATACTGTCTGATTTACCAAACTCCGGAATGCGATGTATTCTGGAATTTGGCCCCCTGCAGCTAGCGCTATCTGAAGATGGCATTGTGATGCTGTAGCGGCCTATGGGCTACACTTTGCAAAAATTACGTGGAGAGGGTTCTGATGCAATGGTCACCGCACATGTGTGGTCAGTAGACCACGCATGCACAGGAGTCCGTGTTAGGAGAGTAAAGAGACCACTGATGTGTTCTCTTCACTCCGAATACAGTACATCAGTACAGTACAGGAGCCCATCCAGTGCGTGTGCTATTTCATACATTGAACCGCTATAATCGTATCCTGCAATGCCATTTCGCGTGCTGGTATCGAGACCATATTGCACTGCAAATGTGATTTATGATAAATGGGCTCTACAGAGAGCTACATAGTTCATGTTAGCAAGAAATATATAGTTCTAGTAAATCACACTTTTTAACACATTATAACATTTGTTTACATTTTAACATTCAGTTTTCTTTATCTTCAATTCTAGGACGAAGGATTTGGAGGAGCGATGACCTGGGGAATGGAGGACTTCCTCACAGTCCGCATGCTAATGTTCAGGGCGGCGCAGCTAATAGCAGCTGCACTGAAGTGTGACGGAGTAGATGGTGGAGCGCTGCGTATATCAGCCGCCACAGACTCCCATCGCCCTGCTCCTCCTCCGTCCCAGACTCCCATCAGCCGCCACAGACTCCCATTACCCTGCTGCTCCTCCACCAGAGACTCTCATCAGCTGCCACAGACTCCCATTGTCCTGCTCCTCCTCCGCCCCAGACTCCCATCAGCCGCCACAGACTCCCATTGCCCTGCTCCTTCTCCGCCACAGACTCCCATCAGCCGCCGCAGACTCCCATTGCCCTGCTCCTCCTCCGCCCCAGACTCCCATCAGCCGCCGCAGACTCCCATTGCCCTGCTCCTCCTCCACCACAGACTCCCATCAGCCGCCACAGACTCCCATTGCCCTGCTCCTCCTCCGCCCCAGACTCCCATCAGCTGCCACAGACTCCCATTGTCTTGCTCCTCCTCCGCCCCAGACTCCCATCAGCCGCCACAGACTCCCATTGCCCTGCTCCTCCTCCGCCACAGACTCCCATCAGCCGCCGCAGACTCCCATTGCCCTGCTCCTCCTCCGCCACAGACTCCCATCAGCCGCCACAGACTCCCATTGCCCTGCTCCTCCTCCGCCCCAGACTCCCATCAGCCGCCACAGACTCCCATTACACTGCTGCTCCTCCACCAGATACTCTCATCAGCTGCCACAGACTCCCATTGTCCTGCTCCTCCTCCGCCCCAGACTCCCATCAGCCGCCACAGACTCCCATTGCCCTGCTCCTTCTCCGCCACAGACTCCCATCAGCCGCCGCAGACTCCCATTGCCCTGCTCCTCCTCCGCCCCAGACTCCCATCAGCCGCCGCAGACTCCCATTACCCTGCTGCTCCTCCACCAGAGACTCTCATCAGCTGCCACAGACTCCCATTGTCCTGCTCCTCCTCCGCCCCAGACTCCCATCAGCCGCCACAGACTCCCATTGCCCTGCTCCTCCTCCGCCACAGACTCCCATCAGCCGCCGCAGACTCCCATTGCCCTGCTCCTCCTCCACCACAGACTCCCATCAGCCGCCACAGACTCCCATTGCCCTGCTCCGTCTCCGCCCCAGACTCCCATCAGCTGCCACAGACTCCCATTGTCTTGCTCCTCCTCCGCCCCAGACTCCCATCAGCCGCCACAGACTCCCATTGCCCTGCTCTTCCTCCGCCACAGACTCCCATCAGCCGCCGCAGACTCCCATTGCCCTGCTCCTCCTCCGCCACAGACTCCCATCAGCCGCCACAGACTCCCATTGCCCTGCTCCTCCTCCGCCCCAGACTCCCATCAGCTGCCACAGACTCCCTTTACCCTGCTCCTCCTCCACCACAGGCTTCCATCAGCTTCCCCAGACTCCCATTGCCCTGCTCCTCATCCACCCCAGACTCCCATCAGCCGCCACAGACTCCCATTGCCCTGCTCCTCCCCCACCCCAGACTCCCATCAACTGCCGCAGACTCCCATTGCCCTGCTCCTCCTCCGCCCCAGACTCCCATCAGCCGCCACAGACTCCCATTGCCCTGATCCTCCTCCGCCCCAGATTTCCATCAGCCGCCGCAGACTCCCATTGCCCTGCTGCTCTTCCACCACAGGCTTCCATCAGCTTCCCCAGACTCCCAACGTCCTGCTCCTCCTCCGCCCCAGACTCCCATCAGCCGCCCCATACTCCCTTTGCCCTGATCCTCCTCCGCCCCAGACTCCTATCAGCCGCCCTAGACTCCCATTGTCCTGCTCCTCCACCACAGGCTCAGCCGCCCCAGACTCCCATTGCCCTGCTCCTCCTCCACCACAAGCTTACATCAGCTTCCCCAGACTGCCAACGTCCTGCTCCTCCTCCACCCCAGACTTCCATCAGCCGCCCCATACTCCCTTTGCCCTGATCCTCCTCCGCCCCAGACTCCTATCAGCCGCCCTAGACTCCCATTGTCGTGCTCCTCCTCCACCACAGGCTCAGCCGCCCCAGACTCCCATTGCCCTGCTCCTCCTCCACCACCAGCTTACATCAGCTTCCCCAGACTGCCAACGTCCTGCTCCTCCTCCGCCCCAGACTCCCATCAGCCGCCCCACACTACCATTGCCTTGCTGCTCCTCCACCATAGGCTCGTATCAGCCGCCCCAGACTCCCATTGCCCTGCTCCTCTGCCCCAGACTCCCATCAGCCCCCGCAGACTCCTATTACCCTGCTGCTCCTCCACCAGAGACTCCCATCAGCCGCCACAGACTCCCATTGCCCTGCTCCTCATCCGCCACAGATTCCCATCAGCCGCCACAGACTGCCATTGCCCTGCTCCTCCTCCGCCACAGACTCCCATCAGCTGCCACAGACTCCCATTGCCCTGCTCCTCCTCCGCCCCAGACTCCCATCAGCCGCCGCAGACTCCCATTGCCCTGCTCCTCCTCCACCACAGGCTTCCATCAGCTTCCCCAGACTCCCATTGCCCTGCTCCTCCTCCGCCCCAGACTCCCATCAGCCGCCACAGACTCCCATTGCTCTGCTCCTCCTCTGCCCCAGACTCCCATCAGCTGCCGCAGACTCCCATTGCCCTGCTCCTCCTCCGCCCCAGACTCCCATCAGCCGCCCTAGACTCCCATTGTCCTGCTCCTCCTCCACCACAGGCTCGTATCAGCCGCGCCAGACTCCCATTGCCCTGCTCCTCTGCCCCAGACTCCCATCAGCCGCCGCAGACTCCCATTACCCTGCTGCTCCCCTACCAGAGACTCTCATCAGCTGCCACAGACTCCCATTGTCCTGCTCCTCCTCCGCCCCAGACTCCCATCAGCCGCCACAGACTCCCATTGCCCTGCTCCTCATCCGCCACAGACTCCCATCAGCCGCCACAGACTTCCATTGCCCTGCTCCTCCTCCGCCACAGACTCCCATCAGCTGCCACAGACTCCCATTGCCCTGCTCCTCCTCCGCCCCAGACTCCCATCAGCCACCGCAGACTCCCATTGCCCTTCTCCTCCTCCACCATAGGCTTCCATCAGCTTCCCCAGACTCCCATTGCCCTGCTCCTCCTCCACCCCAGACTCCCATCAGCCGCCACAGACTCCCATTGCTCTGCTCCTCCTCTGCCCAGACTCCCATCAGCTGCTGCAGACTCCCATTGCCCTGCTCCTCCTCCGCACCAAGCTCCCATCAGCCGCCACAGACTCCCACTGCCCTGATCCTCCTCCGCCCCAGACTCCCAGCAGCCGCCCTAGACTCCCATTGTCCTGCTCCTCCTCCACCACAGACTCAGCCGCCCCAGACTCCCATTGCCCTGCTCCTCCTCCACCACAGGCTTCCATCAACTTCCCCAGACTCCCAATGTCCTGCTCCTCCTCCACCCCAGACTCCCATCATCCGCCCCAGACTACCATTGCCTTGCTGCTCCTCCACCACAGGCTCGTATCAGCCGCCCCAGACTCCCAACGTCCTGCTTCTCCTCCGCCCCAGACTTCCATTAGCCACCCAGACTCCCATTGTCCTGCTCCTCCTCCACCACAGGCTCAGCCGCCCCAGACTCCCATTGTCCTGCTCCTTCTCCACCACAGGCTCAGCTGCCCCAGACTCCGTTTGTCCTGCTCCTCCTCCACCAAAGGCTCAGCTGCCCCAGACTCCCATTGCCCTGCTCCTCCTCCACCACAGGCTCAGCCGCCGCAGACTCCTATTGCCCTGCTCCTCCTCCACCACAGGCTCAGCCGCCGCAGACTCCTATTGCCCTGCTCCTCCTCCACCACCACAGGCTCAGCCGCCCCAGACTCTCATTGTCCTACTCCTCCTCCACCACCACAGGCTCAGCCGCCCCAGACTCCCATTGCCCTGCTCCTCCATCACAGGCTCAGACGCCCCAGACTCCCATTGCCCTGCTCCTCCTCCGCCCCAGACTCCCATCAGCCGCCGCAGACTCCCATTACCCTGCTGCTCCTCCACCAGAGACTCTCATCAGCTGCCACAGACTCCCATTGTCCTGCTCCTCCTCCGCCCCAGACTCCCATCAGCCGCCACAGACTCCCATTGCTCTGCTCCTCCTCTGCCCCAGACTCCCATCAGCTGCCGCAGACTCCCATTGCCCTGCTCCTCCTCCGCCCCAGACTCCCATCAGCCGCCCTAGACTCCCATTGTCCTGCTCCTCCTCCACCACAGGCTCGTATCAGCCGCGCCAGACTCCCATTGCCCTGCTCCTCTGCCCCAGACTCCCATCAGCTGCCGCAGACTCCCATTACCCTGCTGCTCCCCTACCAGAGACTCTCATCAGCTGCCACAGACTCCCATTGTCCTGCTCCTCCTCCGCCCCAGACTCCCATCAGCCGCCACAGACTCCCATTGCCCTGCTCCTCATCCGCCACAGACTCCCATCAGCCGCCACAGACTTCCATTGCCCTGCTCCTCCTCCGCCACAGACTCCCATCAGCTGCCACAGACTCCCATTGCCCTGCTCCTCCTCCGCCCCAGACTCCCATCAGCCGCCGCAGACTCCCATTGCCCTTCTCCTCCTCCACCACAGGCTTCCATCAGCTTCCCCAGACTCCCATTGCCCTGCTCCTCCTCCACCCCAGACTCCCATCAGCCGCCACAGACTCCCATTGCTCTGCTCCTCCTCTGCCCAGACTCCCATCAGCTGCTGCAGACTCCCATTGCCCTGCTCCTCCTCCGCCCCAAGCTCCCATCAGCCGCCACAGACTCCCACTGCCCTGATCCTCCTCCGCCCCAGACTCCCATCAGCCGCCCTAGACTCCCATTGTCCTGCTCCTCCTCCACCACAGACTCAGCCGCCCCAGACTCCCATTGCCCTGCTCCTCCTCCACCACAGGCTTCCATCAGCTTCCCCAGACTCCCAATGTCCTGCTCCTCCTCCCCCCCAGACTCCCATCATCCGCCCCAGACTACCATTGCCTTGCTGCTCCTCCACCACAGGCTCGTATCAGCCGCCCCAGACTCCCAACGTCCTGCTTCTCCTCCGCCCCAGACTTCCATTAGCCACCCAGACTCCCATTGTCCTGCTCCTCCTCCACCACAGGCTCAGCCGCCGCAGACTCCTATTGCCCTGCTCCTCCTCCACCACCACAGGCTCAGCCGCCCTAGACTCTCATTGTCCTACTCCTCCTCCACCAACTCAGGCTCAGCCGCCCCAGACTCCCATTGCCCTGCTCCTCCATCACAGGCTCAGACGCCCCAGACTCCCATTGCCCTGCTCCTCCTCCACCACAGGCTCAGCCGCCCTAGACTCCCATTGCCCTGCTCCTCCTCCACCACAGGCTCAGCCGCCCCAGACTCCCATTGCCCTACTCCTCCTCCACCACAGGCTCAGCCGCCCCAGACTCCCATTGCCCTGCTCCTCCTCCACCACAGGCTCAGCCGCCCCAGACTCTCATTGTCCTGCTCCTCCTCCACCACCACAGGCTCAGCCGCCCCAGACTCCCATTGCCCTGCTCCTCCACCACAGGCTCAGACGCCCCAGACTCCCATTGCCCTGCTCCTCCTCCACCACAGGCTCAGCCGCCCTAGACTCCCATTGCCCTGCTCCTCCACCACAGGCTCAGACGCCCCAGACTCCCATTGCCCTGCTCCTCCTCCACCACAGGCTCAGCCGCCCTAGACTCCCATTGCCCTGCTCCTCCTCCACCACAGGCTCAGCCGCCCCAGACTCCCATTGCCCTACTCCTCCTCCACCACAGGCTCAGCCGCCCCAGACTCCCATTGCCCTGCTCCTCCTCCACCACAGGCTCAGCCGCCCCAGACTCTCATTGTCCTGCTCCTCCTCCACCACAGGCTCAGCCGCCCCAGACTCCCATTGCCCTACTCCTCCTCCACCACAGGCTCAGCCGCCCCAGACTCCCATTGCCCTGCTCCTCCTCCACCACAGGCTCAGCCGCCCCAGACTCCCATTGCCCTGCTTCTCCTCCACCACAGGCTCAGCCGCCCCAGACTCCCATTGCCCTACTCCTCCTCCACCACAGGCTCAGCCGCCCCAGACTCCCATTGCCCTGCTCCTCCTCCACCACAGGCTCAGCCGCCCCAGACTCCCATTGCCCTGCTCCTCCTCCACCACAGGCTCAGCCGCCCTAGACTCCCATTGCCCTGCTCCTCCTCCACCACAGGCTCAGCCGCCCCAGACAACCATTACCCTACTCCTCCTCCACCACAGGCTCAGCCGCCCCAGACTCCCATTGCCCTGCTCCTCCTCCACCACAGGCTCAGCCGCCCCAGACTCCCATTGCCCTGCTCCTCCTCCACCACAGGCTCAGCCGCCCCAGACTCCCATTGCCCTACTCCTCCTCCACCACAGGCTCAGCCGCCCTAGACTCTCATTGTCCTGCTCCTCCTCCACCACCACAGGCTCAGACGCCCCAGACTCCCATTGCCTTGCTCCTCCTCAGGCTATCTGCTTCCTCCTCCTAGCAGACAGATCCCATCCCCATCCCGGTGTGACCTGATGGTGCATACACACTAGGCGAAGTGCTTCGTTTTACAGATGTGTCCTCCGAAAATCCTTGCTGCAGTCACCTGAAACAGTTCTGACAAATGATAGCGCGGCATGCCTATATTCTGTGTTCTGTATCTGTATACGAAATGCTATGTTACAGTATTTTCCTGGAAATCACTGCAACATAGTATTTTGTATGCAGATACAGCCGCAGTCACACACAGAATATAGGCATTCCGCATATCATTCTAATTAGCATAAGCTGCTTGTGCGTCTTATTCTTAAAAAAAACAATGCATCTGTACCTCAAAACAACCATGCCAGCAATACACTGCAGAGAACATCCAGGGAACGGGGAGGGCTGTGGACACCGTTCACAGCGTTATCATGGCCAAGTAAGATCGACTTATAAGACCACAGTAATAATTGTAATTATAGTACAAGCAGACAGACGTCAGAACTGTCCATGCTAAAATTATTTTCTCTTACGTCCTAGAGGATGCTGAGGTCCACATTAGTACCATGGGGTATAGACGGGTCCACCAGGAGCCATTGGCACTTTAAGAGTTTGAGAGTGTGGGCTGGCTCCTCCCTCTATGCCCCTCCTACCAGACTCAGTTTAGAAAATGTGCCCGGAGGAGCCGGTCACAGCTAGGGGAGCTCTACAGAGTTTCTCTAGTAAAGTTTATTTTTAGAGTTTCTTATTTTACAGGGAGGCTGCTGGCAACAGCCTTCCTGCTTCGTCGGACTAAGGAGCAGTGTCCGCCCTGCGGGGTCTGAGCCACTATCTCCGCTGACAGGACACTGAGCTCCTGAGGGGATAGAGCGTTCCCCGCCACAGGGGATCGCTCACCCCAGCAGCATGCCACCACCCCCTTACAGAGCCGAAGATCAGTGGCGAGTGAGTCATCGACCCCCCTAGCAAGCGGGGGGCCGGTGTGAAGATGGCGGCATCAGGGTAGGAGCGCAGTTAGGCTCAGCGGTACATAGTGCGGCGCTGAGAGGGGCGCCCTAAGCCACCCTACACCCTGCACTGGTCACACAGGATCTCTGCCATCATAATTCCTCAGGCCAGTATAATTCTATGAAGAGCGGGAAGACATCGCCATTAAGGGTGCGGAGCTTCTCCTCAGAGCAGAGCCAGCAGCGTTCAGCGCCATTTTCCTGCCTGCACAACGCTGTCAGTGAAAAGCAAGTCCCTCCACAGCAACTCCAGCTATCTCTCACGGTACCAGGGGGTTGTAGAAGGGGGGGAGGCTGCAAAACGACTGTGTAACCTATTAAGGTGCACAGTCAGCGCTGATAGGGGGTCTCCCTTTATATTAAAAGCGCTGTGTGTGGGTTGGCTCCAATCTCTGTGTCTCTCTTGCCATTCTTGGGGGTGAAACTCTGTCTGCTCTCCCCTGTGTGTGTGTGTGTGTGGAGTGTCTGTGGTCTCCATTAAGCAATGTCCAGGGACTCAGGATGATCCCATTCCATGTAATCAGGATTGCACTGGTTTAGCAAAGATTCCAGCAAGGGAGCCTGAGTGGTTATCCTCTATCAAATCTATGATTTCTCGGATTTCAAATAGGGTTGCACAGAATGAATCTGCAACTCAGGCTTTACAGAACTCTATGGCAGTCTGGCCCAGTTCTGGTACCTCAGGGCTCCCCGGTGTATATTCACATAAACGTACTCTTGCGCAGATCATGCAGGATGATACCGATTCCGATACTGCAGACGGTGACGGGGATGTGTTGCAGGGGACAGCTAAAGGGGTGTAGTTGATGATAGAGACTATTAGGGATGTGTTGAATATTGCTGATACAACACCTGAGCAGGTTGAGGAGGCTTACTTCACTGACAATAAGAAAGCCTCGCTAACCTTCCCTGCATCAAAGGAATTAGTGCTATATTTGAAAAGGCTTGGGAAAACCCGGATAAAAATTCCAGATACCCAAAAGGGTTCTGGTAGCGTTTCCTTTCCCGGTAGAGGATAGAAAAAAATGGGAAAACCCGTCTATTGTTGACGCGTCAGTATCCAGACTCTCAAAAAAGATGGTTTTACCTGTTCCAGGATTTACCACCTTGAAAGAGCCGGCTGATCGTAAAATTGATAATCCGCTCAATTCCATGTACACGGCTTCTTGGGCAATACTACGTCCCACTATTACCAGTGCTTGGATTGCCAAAGCTATAGTAAAGTGGTCAGGCATGTTACTTAAAGACTTGGATACTATGGAGAAATGTGATGTTGAATTGTTTTTACGTAACATTCAGGATTCGGCAGGATTTCTGGTAGAATCCATAAAAGACCTGGGTTCCATGGCTGCGGCAATTTCCTCCATGTCAGTATCAGTTCGTCGAGGACTGTGGTTGCGCCAGTGGTCTGCCGACGCGGAACCAGGAGAAGTTTGGAGACCCTACCCTACACAGGTCAGGCTCTCTTTGGGGAAGCGTTGGATGCGTGGATCTCCGCGGCTGCGGCTGGTAAGTCTTCCCTCAGCTACACCTGCTCCTAAGAAACCCTTTTCTTCAGTAACATCACAGCCCTTTCGGTCTACCAGGCCCAGAAAGGCCAAACCGTCCAACAAAGGGCTTGGTATGCGGCTCTTCTGGATCTACTGCAAGAAGAGCCAAGGCCTCTCCCTCTTCGAGAGGACCTGCTGCAGCAGGGGCCGTTCGCCTATCAAGACTTACCGCGACTTTGACGGCATGGAGGTTGAACGCCTGATACTAGCACGGAAGTGCATTCCGAACAAGGTTATTCCTACCCTGATACAGTATAGGAAAGAAGTAACGTCTAAACATTACCATCGAGTTTGAAAAAAATATGTATCTTGGTGTGAATCCAAGAAATTTCCTGCGGTGGAGTTTCAACTGGGACGATTTCTCCTCTTCCTACATTCTGGTGTGGATATGGGCTGAAGTTGGGATCTGTGAAGGTCCAGATTTCGTCCCTATCCATTTTCTTCCAGAAACAATTGGCTGCCCTCCCTGAGGTTCAGACCTTTTTGAAGGGAGTTCTGCACATCCAACCTCCCTTTGTACCGCCTACGGTGCCTTGGACCTTAACATGGTGTTGCAGTTCCTCCAATCGGACTGGTTCGAGCCTCTACAGGAGGTTAAGGTCAAATTTCTTACGTGGAAGGCTGTCACGTTGTTGGCCTTAGCTTCTGCTAGACGTGTGTCGGAGTTGGGGGCTTTGTCCTGTAAAAGCCCATACTTGATATTCCACGAAGATAGAGCTGAGCTCCGGGCACGTCAGCAGTTTTTTCCGAAGGTTGTGTCGGCATTTCATATCAACCAACCTATTGTGGTGCCAGTGGCTACTGACTCCTCAATTTCATCAAAGTCCTTAGATGTCGTAAGGGCTCTGAAAATATATGTGAAGAGGACTGCTCGTCACAGAAAATCGGACTCTCTATTTGTCCTGTATGATCCCAAGAAAATGGGGTGTCCTGCTTCTAAGCAGACGATCTCTCACTGGATCAGGTTCACTATCCAGCATGCATATTCTACGGCAGGCTTGCCGTGTTCTATGTCTGTCAAGGCCCACTCTACTCGTAAGGTGGGGTCTTCCTGGGCGGCTGCCCGGGCTGTCTTGGCGTTACAACTTTGCCAAGCTGCAACTTGGTCTGGATCGAACACATTTGCAAAGTTCTACAAGTTCAATACTTTGGCCTCTGATGATCTGAAGTTCAGTCAATCAGTTCTGCAGGAGCCTCCACGCTCTCCCTCCCGTTCTAGGAGCTTTGGTACATCCCCATGGTACTAATGTGAACCCCAGCATCCTCTAGGACGTAAGAGAAAATAGGATTTTGGTTACCTACCGGTAAATCCTTTTCTCGTAGTCCGTAGGAGGATGCTGGGCGCACGCCCAGTGCTTCATTTTCCTGCTATCGTTATTTGGTTCAGTACAACTTCGTTTTAGTTGAGTACTGCATTGTTACTTGGTAAGTGATGTTTCAGCAGTTGCTGAGTTTTCAAGCTAAGTTAGCTTGAGGTGCCTTGTATGTGTGAGCTGGTGTGAATCTCACCACTATCTGTGTTAAATTCTTCTCTCGAAGATGTCCGTCTCCTCCGGCACAGTTTCTAGACTGAGTCTGGTAGGAGGGGCATAGAGGGAGGATCCAGCCCACACTCTCAAACTCTTAAAGTGCCAATGGCTCCTGGTGGACCCTCTATACACCATGGTACTAATGTGGACCCCAGCATCCTCTACGGACTACGAGAAAAGGATTTACCGGTAGGTAACCAAAATCCTATTTAAAAAAAAAGTCTATCTCATGAGCGCTTTATTATCAGATTATTTACATTAATTTTCTAAAAGATGTCTTTAGTTTAAACACAGTTATTTAGAGTCACTACCAACACTCCTCTTGCCATAATCCATCAGCTACAAACACTAACCACAAAATCCACACTGACAGAGTAAAATCATGTGGAGAAAATGAGTAACCCCTCAGCTGCTGGATGACAGAAAGACGCAGCATAATACAAGTTAAAGGGGTCTGTACTTAGGGCCCAATTCATGTCTGTAAAGATTTTCCCAGCCGCCAAAGAGCATCTGTGCAATTTTCGTGTTATACAAAAAAAAATTGAATGCAGCAGGAGGCGTCTGTAGGAGATAGACCCCTCTTGTTAGCATTAGCAAGGATCCGAGTGATGCGTCTGTTTGAGATAGACGCCTCTTGTTAGCATTAGTGAGGATCCGAGTGATGCGTCTGTCGGAGATAGACGCCTCTTGTTAGCATTAGCGAGGATCCGAGTGATGCGTCTGTAGGAGATAGACACCTCTTGTTAGCATTAGCAAGGATCCGAGTGATGCGTCTGTAGGAGATAGACGCCTCTTGTTAGCATTAGCGAGGATCCGAGTGATGCGTCTGTAGGAGATAGAGGCCTCTTGTTAGCATTAGCGAGGATCCGAGTGATGTGTCTGTAGGAGATAGACGCCTCCTGTTAGCATTAGCGAGGATCCGAGTCATGCGCCTGTAGGAGATAGACTCCTCCTGTTAGCATTAGCGAGGATCCGAGTGATGCGTCTGTAGGAGATAGACGCCTCCTGTTAGCATTAGCGAGGATCCGAGTCATGCGCCTGTAGGAGATAGACTCCTCCTGTTAGCATTAGCGAGGATCCGAGTGATGCGTCTGTAGGAGATAGACGCCTCCTGTTAGCATTAGCGAGGATCCGAGTCATGCGCCTGTAGGAGATAGACGCCTCCTGTTAGCATTAGTGAGGATCCGAGTGATGCGTCTGTAGGAGATAGACGCCTCCTGTTAGCATTAGCGAGGATCAGAGTCATGCGCCTGTAGGAGATAGACGCCTCCTGTTAGCATTAGCGAGGATCCGAGTGATGCGTCTGTAGGAGATAGACGCCTCCTGTTAGCATTAGCGAGGATCCGAGTGATGCGTCTGTAGGAGATAGACGCCTCCTGTTAGCATTAGCGAGAATCCGAGTGATGCGTCTGTAGGAGATAGACACCTCTTGTTAGCATTAGTGAGGATCTGAATGATGCGTCTGTAGGAGATAGAGGCCTCTTGTTAGCATTAGCGAGGATCCGAGTGATGCGTCTGTAGGAGATAGACGCCTCCTGTTAGCATTAGCGAGGATCCGAGTGATGTATCTGTAGGAGATAGACGCCTCCTGTTAGCATTAGCGAGGATCAGAGTCATGCGCCTGTAGGAGATAGACGCCTCCTGTTAGCATTAGCGAGGATCCGAGTGATGCGTCTGTAGGAGATAGACGCCTCCTGTTAGCATTAGTGAGGATCCGAGTGATGTGTCTGTAGGAGATAGACGCCTCCTGTTAGCATTAGCGAGGATCCGAGTGATGTGTCTGTAGGAGATAGACGCCTCCTGTTAGCATTAGCGAGGATCCGAGTGATGAGTCTGTAGGAGATAGACGCCTCCTGTTAGCATTAGCGAGGATCCGAGTGATGTGTCTGTAGGAGATAGACGCCTCCTGTTAGCATTAGCGAGGATCCGAGTGATGCGTCTGTAGGAGATAGACACCTCTTGTTAGCATTAGTGAGGATCTGAATGATGCGTCTGTAGGAGATAGACGCCTCCTGTTAGCATTAGCGAGGATCCGAGTCATGCGCCTGTAGGAGATAGACGCCTCCTGTTAGCATTAGCGAGGATCCGAGTGATGTGTCTGTAGGAGATAGACGCCTCCTGTTAGCATTAGCGAGGATCCGAGTGATGCGTCTGTAGGATATAGACGCCTTCTGTTAGCATTAGCGAGGATCTGAGTGATGTGTCTGTAGGAGATAGACGCCTCCTGTTAGCATTAGCGAGGATCCGAGTGATGTGTCTGTAGGAGATAGACGCCTCCTGTTAGCATTAGCGAGGATCCGAGTGATGTGTCTGTAGGAGATAGACGCCTCCTGTTAGCATTAGCAAGGATCCGAGTGATGCGTCTGTAGGAGATAGAGGCCTCTTGTTAGCATTAGCGAGGATCCGAGTGATGTGTCTGTAGGAGATAGACGCCTCTTGTTAGCATTAGCGAGGATCCGAGTGATGTGTCTGTAGGAGATAGACGCCTCCTGTTAGCATTAGCGAGGATCCGAGTGATGTGTCTGTAGGAGATAGACGCCTCCTGTTAGCATTAGCAAGGATCCGAGTGATGCGTCTGTAGGAGATAGAGGCCTCTTGTTAGCATTAGCGAGGATCCGAGTGATGTGTCTGTAGGAGATAGACGCCTCCTGTTAGCATTAGCGAGGATCCGAGTCATGCGCCTGTAGGAGATAGACGCCTCCTGTTAGCATTAGCGAGGATCAGAGTCATGCGCCTGTAGGAGATAGACGCCTCCTGTTAGCATTAGCGAGGATCCGAGTGATGCGTCTGTAGGAGATAGACACCTCCTGTTAGCATTAGCGAGGATCCGAGTGATGCGTCTGTAGGAGATAGACACCTCTTGTTAGCATTAGTGAGGATCTGAATGATGCGTCTGTAGGAGATAGACACCTCTTGTTAGCATTAGTGAGGATCCGAGTGATGCGTCTGTAGGAGATAGACACCTCTTGTTAGCATTAGTGAGGATCTGAATGATGCGTCTGTAGGAGATAGACACCTCTTGTTAGCATTAGTGAGGATCCGAGTGATGCGTCTGTAGGAGATAGACACCTCTTGTTAGCATTAGTGAGGATCTGAATGATGAGTCTGTAGGAGATAGACGCCTCCTGTTAGCATTAGCGAGGATCCGAGTGATGTGTCTGTAGGAGATAGACGCCTCCTGTTAGCATTAGCGAGGATCCGAGTGATGCGTCTGTAGGAGATAGACACCTCCTGTTAGCATTAGTGAGGATCTGAATGATGCGTCTGTAGGAGATAGACACCTCTTGTTAGCATTAGTGAGGATCTGAATGATGCGTCTGTAGGAGATAGACACCTCTTGTTAGCATTAGCGAGGATCCGAGTGATGCGTCTGTAGGAGATAGACACCTCTTGTTAGCATTAGTGAGGATCTGAATGATGCGTCTGTAGGAGATAGACACCTCTTGTTAGCATTAGTGAGGATCCGAGTGATGCGTCTGTAGGAGATAGACACCTCTTGTTAGCATTAGTGAGGATCTGAATGATGCGTCTGTAGGAGATAGACACCTCTTGTTAGCATTAGTGAGGATCCGAGTGATGCGTCTGTAGGAGATAGACACCTCTTGTTAGCATTAGTGAGGATCTGAATGATGAGTCTGTAGGAGATAGACGCCTCCTGTTAGCATTAGCGAGGATCCGAGTGATGTGTCTGTAGGAGATAGACGCCTCCTGTTAGCATTAGTGAGGATCCGAGTGATGCGTCTGTAGGATATAGACGCCTTCTGTTAGCATTAGCGAGGATCTGAGTGATGCGTCTGTAGGAGATAGACGCCTCTTGTTAGCATTAGCGAGGATCCGAGTGATGCGCCTGTAGAAGATACGCAGAGCCGGCCCTAGGCATAGGCAAACTAGGCAGTTGCCTAGGGCATTTGGTATGCCTAGGGGCACAAGCAGCTTCTGCTGAATTAAAATGATATGCGGCATGTCTATATTCTGTGTGTAGCATTTCGTATGCAGATACAGCCACAGTCGTGCACAGTATATAGGCATGCTGCATATCATTTTAATCAGCAGCAGCTGCTTGTGCATCCTAGCCAAATAGCAATGCACGTAAGATGCATTTTCATAAAAAATAGGTGCCCGACATTAGCAGAGCTGCCAGTTGACTCACGCCAGGAACTATATGTGTCATTATGTGTATAAGGGCATTAATAATGTGTTACATATGTGTAAGGGGCACTATGTGTGTCATTATGTGTATAAGGGCACTAATAATGTGCGGCATATGTGTAAGGGACATTATGTGTGTCATTATGTGTATAAGGGCATTAACAATGTGGCATATTTGTAAGGGAAATTATGTGTATAAGGGCATTAATAAGGGTTGGCATAATGTGTAAGGCGCATTATGTTTATAAGGACATTAATAATGTGTGTCATATGTGTAAGGGGCATTACTGTGTGGTATTATTTGTATAAATGCATTACCAATGTGTGGCATTATGTGTATAAGGTGCTCTACTGTGTAGCGTAATGTATAGAAAGGGCACTACTGTGTAGTCTAATGTGAATGAAGAGCAATATGTTGTGGCATAATGTGAATAAGGAGCAATTCAGTGTGATGTAATGTGAAAAAGGGGCACTACTGTGAGGATTAACGTATATAAGGTAAAGTGGTACTACTGTGTGATGTAATGTGAATAAAGGACACTATCGAATTATAAATTGTGAATAAAGTTGCACTACTGTGAGGCATAATTTGAATTGGTGGTACTATTGTGTGGCCATGCCTCTTGCCAGCAAAAACACATACCTTTTTGGGCTGTGCGCCGAATGTGCACACTGTTCTTATTTAAATTACAGGGGGTTTAAAAAAAAAAAAAAGAGGACTGCTATGGGTGGGGGGTGATGGTGCTGGGAAAGGGGTGCAGGGTCAGAGGCGGAACCAGCGGTGGTGCTAGGGGGCACCAGCCAAAATCTTGCCTAGGGCATCATATTGGTTAGGGCCGGCTCTGAAGATACGTCTCCGAAACACACGGGATACAGCTTCCAAATACCATATCCGCTGGCCAGCGTGTTGCAGACCCCACAAAGCCATTAGAAGGGGGACGGAGTGCTATAAAGGCAATGTATATGGACTCCAGATAAGGCTGCCGGGAGGAGCTCCAGCCGGGAGGAATACCATCAACTCCGCTGATTAACTGAGGTTATTCCAATTTCCATATTGGCATATATGGTAAATTAACCTGTTATGAGTATTTGCATGATGTCTACAAATACTGCATGAATACGCATGAACTGTGTCTATTAAGTCAGCGAGAGTTTTCAGCGAAGTATAATTATAAAGCTGAAGGACGTCTAAAGGCTAATTAACAACTCTAACAGCCAACAACTCTCAGGTGCTGGACATTAAACACTTTAGGTGCTACCTAGTGTTATTGAGACTTAAGCAAAGGAGACTTTGTTACAGATAAATTCTGCAGCCTATTCCAGGTGATACACAGTCCCACAGCAGTATAAGATAAAGAGACTTTGTTGCAGAATAGCCTTGCAGTATTTTGCTCTGTGGTGGTACATTTTGTCATTTATATATCTAATAATTTTTAGACTATGGAGCATATTTTATATGTGGGAATGGTGCTGGCCAGTATCAAATGGTTTGTTATATGTGATATAAACATTTTAATATAATTTGTGTGGGTGACGCATAAAAAAAATCAGTGATATTTATGTTGGGATGTGATGAGCGCAAACATAAAAAAATTACCTCAGCACAAGGCGAAGACAACTCTCAGCAGGGAAGGGGTCAAGGGTTACAAAAGCGGGTATTTTGAGGTAACCTCCTTTTCCAGGTACAAACATAGATGTTTTTGGGAACTAAACTGAAAGAAAGGGAACAAATGTATTTTTAGATCTTTGAAGCATGTATATATAGACAGACAAAGGAGATCTGACCTCCACCAAAACTCACTGTTCTAGTTAAGCAGGGTTCGACTGGCCCACAGGGGTACAGGAGAAACCACCGGTAGGTCCCACTGCCTGAGTGCCCACTCCTTCCTCTAGGGATCAGGTTCCAGACTGTGCACTTGTATTATACATGGTAGATATGTTACACAGAGGCGGAACTACCGCCAGTGCAAGCAGTGCGTTGCACTGGGGCCCGCCTCTGTCCAGGGGCCCAAGCATGTAATGAGTCAATTTGACTTATTACATGCCGCTGTGCGCTGCGGGCAACCGCTGCCCGCAGCGCACAGCCGCCCACAGAGGAGAGGAGCAGCGGCACGGACGGGGGAAGGAAGAGGAGGGAGGTGGAGGAGGGAGCCGCAGCAGCGCTTTGTTACTGGTGGAGACGCTGCTGCTGCTGCCCCTCTGCTTCACTATAGGCTGTCTTCAGAGAACAGCCTATAGCGAAGCAGAGGGGCAGCAGCAGCAGCGCCTCCACCAATAACACAGCGCTGCTGCGGCTCCCTCCTCCACCCCCCCCCCCCTCCTCCTTATTCTCTACTGCCCGTGAATCGTCTGATGCTGCACCGAGCAGCCGGAGCCAGCGGAGAGGGTAAGTATAATTCTTCTTTCTTTCTTTCTTTCTTTCTTTCTTTCTTTCTTTCTTTCTTTCTTTCTTTCTTTCTTTCTTTCTTTCTTTCTTTCTTTCTTTCTTTCTTTCTTTCTTTCTCTCTTTCTCTCTTTCTTTCATTCCTACAAAAAAGGGGGACTGTCTGCCGCAATGTGTAAAAAGGGGGAATCTGCCTGCCGCTATGTGTAAAAATGGGGAATCTGCCTGCCGCTATGTGTAAAAATGGGGAATCTGCCTGCCGCTATGTGTAAAAATGGGGAATCTGCTTGCCGCAATGTGTAAAAATGGGGAATCTGCCTGCCGCAATGTGAAAAAAAAGGGGGAATCTGCCTGCCGCTATGTGTAAAAATGGGGAATCTGCCTGCCGCAATGTGTAAAAATGGGGAATCTGCTTGCCGCAATGTGTAAAAATGGTGAATCTGCCTGCCGCAATGTGTAAAAATGGGGAATCCGCTTGCCGCAATGTGTAAAAATGGGGAATCTGCCTGCCGCAATGTGTAAAAATGGGGAATCTGCCTGCCGCAATGTGTAAAAATGGGGAATCCGCTTGCCGCAATGTGTAAAAATGGGGAATCTGCCTGCCGCAATGTGTAAAAATGGGGAATCTGCCTGCCGCAATGTGTAAAAATGGTGAATCTGCCTGCCGCTATGTGTAAAAATGGGGAATCTGCCTGCCGCTATGTGTAAAAATGGGGAATCTGCTTGCCGCAATGTGTAAAAATGGGGAATCTGCCTGCCGCAATGTGTAAAAACGGGGAATCTGCCTGCCGCTATGTGTAAAAATGGGGAATCTGCCTGCCGTAATGTGTAAAAACGGGGAATCTGCCTGCCGCAATGTGTAAAAAGGGGGAATCTGCTTGCCGCAATGTGTAAAAAGGGGGAATCTGCCTGCCGCTATGTGTAACAAGGGGGATGCTGTCTGCCGCAATGTGTAAAAAGGGGGAATCTGCCTGCCGTAATGTGTAACAAGGGCACGCTGTCTGCCGTAATGTGTAACAAGGGCACGCTGTCTGCCGTAATGTGTAACAAGGGCACGCTGTCTGCCGTAATGTGTAACAAGGGCACGCTGTCTGCCGTAATGTGTAAAAAGGGGACGCTGTCTGCCATTATGTGTAAAAAGGGCACGCTGTCTGCCGTTATCTGTAAAAAGTGTACGCTGTCTGCCGCTATGTTTAACAAGGGCACGCTGTCTGCCGTTATGTGAAAAAAGTGTACGCTGTCTGCCGCTATGTGTAACAAGGGCACGCTGTCTGCCGTTATGTGTAAAAAGGGGACGCTGTCTGCCGTTATGTGTAAAAAGTGCACGCTGTCTGCCGTTATGTGTAAAAAGGGCACGCTGTCTGCCGTTATGTGTAAATGAAGGGGGACGCTGTCTGCCGTAATGTGTAACAAGGGCACGATGTCTGCCGTAATGTGTAACAAGGGCACGCTGCCTGCCGCTATGTGTAACAAGGGGGATGCTGTCTGCCGCAATGTGTAAAAAGGGGGAATCTGCCTGCCGTATTGTGTAACAAGGGCACGCTGTCTGCCGTAATGTGTAACAAGGGCACGCTGTCTGCCGTAATGTGTAAAAAGGGGAAGCTGTCTGCCATTATGTGTAAAAAGGGCACGCTGTCTGCCGTTATCTGTAAAAAGTGTACGCTGTCTGCCGCTATGTTTAACAAGGGCACGCTGTCTGCCGTTATGTGAAAAAGTGTACGCTGTCTGCCGCTATGTGTAACAAGGGCACGCTGTCTGCCGTTATGTGTAAAAAGGGGACGCTGTCTGCTGTTATGTGTAAAAAGTGCACGCTGTCTGCCGTTATGTGTAAAAAAAGGGGGACGCTGTCTGCCGTAATGTGTAACAAGGGCACGCTGTCTGCCGTAATGTGTAACAAGCGCACGCTGTCTGCCGTAATGTGTAACAAGGGCACGCTGTCTGCCGTAATGTATAACAAGGGCACGCTGTCTGCCGTAATGTGTAAAAAGGGGACGCTGTCTGCCATTATGTGTAAAAAGGGCACGCTGTCTGCCGTTATGTGTAAAAAGTGTACGCTGTCTGCCGCTATGTTTAACAAGGGCACGCTGTCTGCCGTTATGTGAAAAAAGTGTACGCTGTCTGCCGCTATGTGTAACAAGGGCACGCAGTCTGCCGTTATGTGTAAAAAAGGGACGCTGTCGGCCGTTATGTGTAAAAAGTGCACGCTGTCTGCCGTTATGTGTAAAAAGGGCACGCTGTCTGCCGTTATGTGTAAAAAAAGGGGGACGCTGTCTGCCGTAATGTGTAAAAAGGGGACGCTGTCTGCTGTAATGTGTAAAAAGAGGAATCTGTCCGCCGTAAGGTGTAAAAGGGTCTCTACCTGGTGTAGTGGTGCTACTGTGCGGCGTAATTTGAATAATGGAGACCACTGTGCACCGTTTTATGAATTGGTATTATTTTGTGGCCACACCCCTTCCCCACGAAGCCACGCCACTATGTATTTTTGCGCGCGCTACGGCGCGCACTGCCCCTGTTTTGCATGCAGGGGTGGGGCTCCGATGCCGTTTCTTGCACACAGTGCTAAAATGTCTAGTTACGGCACTGTTGCTAGGTATCCACTTCCCTGAGCAGGTCCCCCCTCACCAGATCCTCTCCAGGGGTGAGGGGGTGGACTTGGATGGGATGGGGGGGGGGGGCCCAAGCCATTTTGTCGCACATGGGCCCACCGCTCGCTAGTTCCGCCACTGATGTTGCATTACACTGCACAAGACTGTTGTGCATTTCAAGCCTCTGTGGAGGCTGGCCACACCCCCTTTGTAGGCTGTCCACACCCCTAAGTATGGACCCGTATCACTGCATTCCCCCGATGGGCCCTTCATGCCCCAGTCCGACACTGTAGTTAAGTAATGAACTTTGGCACAATGATCTTCAACCTCTAAAGCCTGTTAGTCATCAGGGAGCCCCGGAAAGACCAGTACAGCGTAGAAGCACAGATATTGGGGGTGATTCCGAGTTGTTCGCTCGCTAGCAGATTTTAGCAGCATTGCACACGCTAGGCCGCCGCCCACTGGGAGTGTATCTTCGCTTAGCAGAATTGCGAACGAAAGATTAGCAGAATTGCGAATAGAAAATTCTTAGCAGTTTCTGAGTAGCTCCAGACTTACTCCTACACTGCGATCAGTTCAGCCTGTTTCGTTCCTGGTTTGACGTCACAGACACGCCCTGCATTCGGCCAGCCACTCCCCCGTTTCTCCAGCCACTCCTGCATTTTATCCTGGCATGCCTGCGTTTTTCCGCACACTCCCAGAAAACGCTGAGTTTCCGCCCAGAAACACCCACTTGTCAATCACACTCCGATCACTTCAGCGATGAAAATTCTTCGTTCGAACGTGAGTAAATCTACTAAGTTTTGTGCTAAAATACTTAGCGCATGCGCACTGTGTACCATGCGCATGCGATTTTCGCATTAATTGCTCCGTTGCAAAAATCGTCAACGAGCGAACAACTCGGAATGACCCCCATTGTGATCTCTTTATTTGCTTTTTGCTTTTTTCAATTTAATATTTTAGCTTTTATAAATGACAAAGGGCGTCATTCTGACCCGTTCGCTCGCTGCTTTTTATCGCAGCCGAGCGAACGGGTACCCACTGCGCATGCACCGGCGCTGTAGTGCGCCGGAGCATGCCAGACGGCCGAAGGCCGTAGCGGGGCTGCGATCGCCT
This sequence comes from Pseudophryne corroboree, assembly GCF_028390025.1. Taxonomy (NCBI): domain Eukaryota; kingdom Metazoa; phylum Chordata; class Amphibia; order Anura; family Myobatrachidae; genus Pseudophryne; species Pseudophryne corroboree. The sequence continues at coordinate 39,174,700 of NC_086452.1, read as the reverse complement.
CTGCCTGATTGACAGGCAGAGGTGGTCGCTGGGCGGGAGGGGGCAGAACGGCGGCGTTTGACCACCGTTTCGTGGGCGCAGTCCGGCCAACGCAGCCGTGGCCGGACCGTGCGGGGAGTGGCCCGCAGCGGCTGTGTGATGTCATACGCATCCGCTGCGGGCCGGGGAGCGATGAGTAGCTCCCGGCCAGCACGCTAAAGCTGCGCTGGTCGGGATCTACTCTGGAAGTGCGAAGGCATCGCCGCTGTGCGATGCCTTTGAACTTCTGGGGGGGTGGGGGGGGGGCGGCACTGACATGCGGGGCGGACTAGCCCTGTGCTGGGCGTCCCCCCGCATGAAAGTGTGAATGATTGTAGCTGTGCTAAATTTAGCACAGCTATGATCATCTCGGAATGAGGCCAAAGAACGTAGTGGCTGCTCAGCTGCAGTACTGCAGACTTTCCAGCATTCCTCACCCTCCCAACATTTGAACAGTTATAAGCCAGACAAAGTATAATCACATTCCTTTATATTTCAGGAGACCATACCTTCAGAATGATAAGCCTCCAACACTGACTTAGCGCCAGTGGCCATTTTTGTTCATTTGCAGGATTGTGCCATAAAAGCCATCAAATGGTTTAGAAATTATATATATGATACTATGGGCTAAATTCAGTTAATAGCATGGGGAAGGAGGTCCTATTCAACTGGTCGTGCTGTTATGCCCGACTAGAGGGTTTCTGCTCGCACCCCTCCTGAGGTGTGAGCAGGAATCCAACAAAACTAGCGCTGAGATGCTGTTTTGTGCCTTTAGCATGGCGCTAACAGCATCGTGGCGGGAACTCACAATTAAAGACCCGGCTTAAGGCGCGAGAACTGGCATCTGTCAACTACAATTGAATAGCTCTGGGACCTCCTTCCCGACACTTCTAATAGTGCACAGAATAAAATTGAACCCTATATGTATGTAGTGTTATTAGTCATACATCAGTAATCCTAAGTAAAGCCACAGAAACCTCAATAAACCATTCTTTAAAAACCAGGCCCGGCGACAGGGGGGGGGACAAAGGGGACACTTGTGCAGGGCCCCGAGGTTCAGGGGGGCCCCAAGTATCAAGGACAGAAATAATGGGGTCACAGTGCCAATATTGCTTTTTAAAGTGTGTGCTCCAACTGCTCAATTTAAGCAGGAAAACAATTAACAGGCCCCCTAACCCTCCCCCCTCCTTTTACCCCATCACTTTGTCCAGTCACTGTGGTCCATACTGTATTGCCATCATTATGCATGTCGCTGCGCTGGCGCTTTTCTCTATGTCCCTGCCACCGCCACTGAAGAGCCGGGTAGCCCAGTATGAAAACCACCTGCCGGGCTCACTGACAGCCTAAGTCAAAGGCTCCATTTTTTTAAAGATCCCCTCTGCGAAGTTAAGAGAGATTGAGGGAGGCCCAGATATATCAGTGTACTGGGTCCCAAGATTTCTGTTGCTGGCCCTGACCCTAACCCAGACCCCTAAACTAACCCTAATGCCTGCAGTAAAATTCTATGTTTCTCTTACGTCCTAGAGGATGCTGGGGTTCCATTTAGTACCATGGGGTATAGACGGGTCCTTTGGGAGCCACTGGCACTTTAAGAGTTTAAAAGTGTGGGCTGGATTGTCCCTCTAAGCCCCTCCTACCAGATTCAGTTTAGAAAATGTGCCCGGAGGAGCCGGTCACAGCTAGGGGAGCTCCTAGGAGTTTTTCTAGTATTATTATTTTTCTAAGAGTTGTTAGGTACAGGAAGGCTGCTGGCAACAGCCACCCTGCTTCATGGGTCTTAGGGGGGGAGTAGGAACCAACTCTAGAAGTTAATGGTTCTCTACCTCCGCTGACAGGACACTGAGCTCCTAACTATGCTAACAGGGGCCAATCCCGCTGTTAGCAGCACAAAACCTCAGGCCAGTATAATCCATTAAGTATGGGAAGACGCACCATTACAGGGGGCGGGGCTTCTCCTCAGAGCGGAACCAGCACTCAGCAGCGCAATTTTCTCCCTGCAGATCACACAGATGAGACGCTGACAGGGAGCGCTGCCCACCTCATAACTCCAGCATACCTCTACGGTACCAGGGTGTTATAGACAGGGGGGGAGAGTGTTATAACAACTGTTTATCCTATTAAGGTTATTCAGTCAGTGTCGGACGTTTATTCTATTTACTGCCTACTGGGGCGCTGTGTGCTGGCTCCATATACTCTGTGTCTCTCTGAAGGTACTCTGGGGGAAACTGTGTCTGACATTTTCCTGTGTGTGTGTGTATGTGCATTTATCCACATTACCATGTCTAAGGGCTCTTTATCCTGTGCTGCAGAGTGTGTATCTTCTCCTGAAGAGTCTTTCCCATGTACTCAGGACCGCAGGGGCGGAACTCTGGGAGGCAGTGGAGTCGGCTGCCGCCGGGCTCCTGGCCTCAAGGGGGCGCATCTCCTCCACACTGTCTCCCGCTGCCTGACTCCTGAAGAGGAGCTTTCGTGTCAGTGTCAGGGGGAGCCCGCAGATCAGGAGGACTGGAGGAGCTACTCGCAGCCTGGAACCTGTCACCGGAAGAGGAGGAGCTCGTAGCAGCATGAGCACCCTCAGCGTTCTGAGGGAAAATCCCACCGGCCAGCCGCTGTGTGCTCCGGCTCTGCGGGTAAGTGGAGGTCCAGGGCAGCCTCACTTACCCTTCCTTGTGATGGTCACATAATCGTGCGTGCCGAATGCCGGTGATTGGGGGGCGCGCGCGCGGGGTGGGGGGGGGGGGGGTCTTATTGTATACATTGCTGGGAGGTGCTGCACTTCGGATCCCTTCAATAATGACACACACAGCAGCACCATTATATAATCAATATTTCAATCTGGTACTATAGATTGTCACCAGGATACCATACCTGATGACAATCTATAGTACCAGATTGAAATATTGATTATATAAAGGTGCTGCTGTGTGTGTCATTACTGAAGGGATCCTAAGTGCAGCACCTCCCAGCAATATATTAAAACTTCTTGTGGGGGCACCAGAATAAGTAAATGTATAGAGAGAGAGAGAGAGAGAGATGTGGAATTCAGTGGCACTCCACAGACTTGAATATATTAATAATAAATAATTAATCCATGAATTAAATAAAGTATGGAGTATTAACTGTATAGAAGTCTGTGGAGTGCCACTGAATTCTACATCTATATGAGACCGTTGCTTTGACCTAAGGAGGGCACCACAGCAAGAATTAATTGTACCCTCAAAGGAGTGTCAGGCTCACAGTCCTATAAAAAAATAAAATATATAGATAAATAGATAGATAGAGATAGATGATAGATAGATATAGATATAGGCAAAGTGTGACATCCCTAGATGCTCCCAACACCAGGTAAGAGATACTGCATGGCACTCCAGGACGTCTTTGAATCAATTACATTTTACTGCAATATATAACCCAGAATCGTTGATATATTGCGGTAAAAGTTTATTGATTTAAATAAGTCCTGGAGTGCCATGCAGTATCTCTCACCTGGTGTTGGGAGCATCTAAGGAAAGGACGCCACACTTATATACATCATTATCAGCAAGGGCACCCAGGCAACTGCATATACAATAGTGAGTACTGAACCACAAGATGAATATATATATATATATATATAGTATTATCATTTACTGTATCAGTGCGCAGTATGTTAGTGTCCATGGAATACAGTGACTTGCATACTCCCTTTTGTGTGGACGGTGTAATGGTTATCATTATGCATCACAGCACTGAGGTCATGGGTTCTGTTCCCGCCATGGCCCTGACTGTGTAGAGTTTGTATAGTCTCCCATTGCTGGCGTGGTTACCACCAGGTACTCTGGATAGGTAGGTTATTTGGCTCCCAACAAATATTAACCCTAGTACATGAGTGTACAGGGGCAGACTACATTGGCCAAGTATTTCTTATCTGCCATCAAATTCTATGTGACAGGTCTCGCAATAGTACAGCTGTCTGGTTCTCGCCTCTGGCCGGGGAGAAGGAGTGCAGACTAGAGTCCTGGGAGCTGCTATCCACCTCCTCCTTCTCCAGTGTGACCTGCCACCTCCACACTTCCCTATGATTTGTCCCTGAACTGTGATCAGGACTAATGCTAGGAGAGAAAGCCTTGTGATGAACATCTGCTTAATTCTCCACGTCCGCCACCCTGCCTGCTGTATGTGAGAGTGTAGAGAGCAGTCACTGGACGTTGTGCCCCCTATACTGAGCGGGATATCAGAGTTATTTCTGCGTCTTCCGTCATTCTGCTGCGGAGCCCATCCACACACTGCTGATGCGGGGGTCACCCACTTTATAGGCTGCTACACAGGTACTTATGGTGTTAAAATAGGAAGAAGAGCTGTTGTGTAGCCTACACATGGAGCCCTTCTCATCAATCCCTATAATTATGGGGATTGTTATTAACTGCGCCAGGGCAGTCGGACTTAATCCCCTGCTGTATTGTTCTTGAAAGTGGCGTTTGTGTGTTGTTTATATATATACTGTATATCGGCACACCACTGCGCCAAAGCATCTACATTGTGACACGCTAGTGGGTGAGGGAGTACTGTAGATTTGCTATAATGGTATGCTGGTGTCTATTTTATTGTGATGACTGACTTGGAGTGCCGTCCACTTTGTATGTGTATATATATTACTATTGGGAAAGGCACCTGAGCACGCTACTACTGTTCAACATGAGTGCCGGATAGCTACATATGAAGGGCGTGTGTGTAGGAGGGGGGGGGGGGGGGCACCAACACTTATCATGCCTCCGGGCGACTGGGGCGAACTTACGCCACTGCAGGACCGCAATGTGCTTTCCCAACCTGTTGAATCTGAACCCCTATGGGTGGATTCCTTAAGGGGAATGATATCACAGATTTCATCTAGGATGTCACATAATGAGAAAGAAATGCAGTTTTTGAGGAAGTCTGTAGAGGGGGTTACAGCATTCAGCTCCTACTCCCTCCCATACCCCACCTACATACCCTAAGAAACGTACACTTGCCCAAATAATGCAAGTTGACAATGATACCGACTCTGATACAGGGGACGGTGATGGGAATATGCGGGGGGGGGGGGGGGGGGGATTGCAAAGGGGGTGCAGTTGATTATTGAAGCCATTAGGGATGTTTTGCATATTACTGAGAAGGTATCTGAGCCGGAGGAGGAATCTTATTTTACAGAAAATAAGAAATCCTCTCTCACCTTCCCTGCTTCTAAAAGGCTAAACTCTTTATTTGAAAAATCCTGGGAAAACCCAGAGAAAAAATTCCAGATCCCTAAAAGAATTCTCATTGCTTTTCCTTTCCCTGAAGCGGATAGGAAGAAATGGGAAACACCACCTATAGTAGACGCTTCTGTATCTAGGTTGTCTAAAAATGTGGTTTTACCTGTCCCTGGTTACACCGCCCTCAAGGAACCGGCTGACAGCAAGATTGAGACTACGCTTAAATCTATATACACTGCTACAGGCGTGGCTTTAAGACCCACTATTGCTTGTGCGTGGATTTCTAAAGCCATAGTAGAGTGGTCAGGCACATTACTAGAGGACTTAGATTCTATGGATAGGTGTGACATTGATTTATTTTTGTGTCACATACAGGATTCTGCTGGGTTCATGGTGGAGGCCATGCAAGACCTTGGAATGCTGAATGCAAGGACTACTTCCATGGCGGTATCAGCACGCAGAGGACTCTGGCTACGCCAATGGACTGCGGATGCAGAATCCAAGAAAAGTGTGGAGAACCTACCCTTCACAGGCCAGGCTCTGTTTGGGGATGCATTGGATGCGTGGATTTCCATGGCAACTGCGGGTAAGTCAACCTTTTTACCCTCAGCAGCTCCACCAACTAGGAAATCTTTTTCGTTTTGTCCGGATGGCAAAAAGGCGGACAAAACCCGTCTATTTTTTTACCTGCTGGCTAAGCCTTTCCCACACAATGGATTTCAGCCGTGCATACTGCTCTGCGTATGTGCAGCAGCAGAAGGAAAAAATAGGATTTTAATTACCTACCGGTAAATCCTTTTCTCGTAGTCCGTAGAGGATATTGGGGTTCCATTTAGTACCATAGAGTATAGACTAATAGACGGGTCCACTAGGAGCCATGGGCACTTTAAGAATTTGATAGTGTGGGCTGGCTCCTCCCTCTATGCCCCTCCTATCAGACTCAGTCTAGAAACTGTGCCCGAGGAGGACAGGCATACTTTGAGAGAAGGATAGATAAGGATAGTGGTGAGATTCCGAACTAGCACACACAAAGCAAGAGGAAAACCATGCTAACCAAACTTGGAACAGCAACAGCTGAACCAAACAACAATACTTAAACAAGTAACAGTGCAGAACGAATGAAGCACTGGGCGGGCGTCCAGTATCCTCTACAGACTACAAGAAAAGGATTTGCCGGTAGGTAATTAAAATCTTATTTTCTCTTATGTCCTAGAGGATACTGCGGTTCCATTTAGTACCATGGGGAAGTACCAAAGTTCCCAAACCAGGCGGGAGACTGCTGAGGTTCCAGAACTGATTGACCAAACAGAAGGTCCTCAGAGGCCAAAGTATCGAAATTGTAGAACTTCGCAAATGTGTTCGAACCTGACCAAGTAGCAGCTCGGCAGAGCTGTAAGGCCAAGACACCGCGGGCAGCCGCCCAAGAAGAACCCACTGACCTAGTCGAGTGGGCTTGTACAGGTCTAGGAACCTGCAATCCTGCCGTGGAATAAGCATGCTGGATAATGAGCCTGATCCGGCACACAATTGACTGCTTTGAAGCAGGACACCCAATCTTATTGGGATCGTAAAGAACAAACAGTGATTCCGATTTCCTGTGATGAGCTGTTCTCTTCACATACACCTTCAAAGCCCTCACAACATCCAAAGACTTTGAAGTAACAGAGGTGTCGAACACAACCAGAACCACAATTAGTTGGTTGATGTGAAACGCGGACACCACCTTAGGAAGAAATTGTTGACGAATCCTGATGGAAAATTAAATAGGGGCTCTTGTGAGACAAAGCCCCCAGCTCCGACACACATCTTGCAGAAGCCAAGGCCAACAGTGTGACGGTTTTCCATGTAAGATATTTTACGTCTACCTTCTGTAACGGCTCAAACCAGTCCGATTGGAGGAACTGCGACACCAAATTGAGATCCCAAGGTGCCATGGGAGGCACAAAGGGAGGCTGGATGTGCAGAACCCCTTTCAAGAACATCTGGACCTCAGGAAGAGATGCCAATTGTTTCTGAAAGAAAATGGACAAGGCCGAAATCTGGACTTTTATGGAGCCCAGACGTAGGCCCACATCCACACCCGACTGCAGAAAAGGCAGGAAACGTCCCAGATGAAATTCCACCGCAGAATAATTTCTGCTCTCACACTAAGAGACGTATTTCTTCCAGTAGCTTTGGAGATCCATTTGTCCAGTTCATCTCCAAATAAGGCCTCTCCTGTGATGGGTAGGCCTTCCACGCCTTTCCTGGAGTCCGCAGTCCACTGGCGTAACCATAAGCCCCTGCGTGCTGATACTGCCATAGCAGTTGTGCGTGCATTAAGCAAACCTACTTCTTTTATGGCTTCCACCATAAAGTTCCCAGAATCCTGTATATTTTGCCGGATCAACACAATCTCCCCCATAGATAAGAAATCCAACCCTTCAATAAGGTTACCCGACCATTTAGCAATGGCTTTAGTAATCCACGCACATGCTATAGTGGGTCTCTGAGCCACCCCAGCAGCTGTGTACAAGGATTTGAGTGTAGTCTCAATCTTACGATCAGCTGTGTCTTTCAGGGAGGCTGCACCAGGGACGGGTAACATAATCTTCCGTGAGAACCTGGACACAGATGCATCCACTATCGGTGGACTTTCCCATTTTTTCCTATCCTCAGGAGGAAAAGGAAAGATGAGAGTAACCTCTTAGGGATTTGAAATTTCTTATCAGGATTAACCCACGGTTCTTCAAACAGGGTATTCAATTCCTTTGACACAGGAAAAGTGACTGAGGACTTCTTTTTTACATTAAAATAAGATTCCTCACACTCCTCTGTCACCTTATCAGGAATTTGTAGCACATCTCTGATAGCTTCTATAAGAGCCTGTATTCCCTGTGACAGAGCTGCGCCCCCACCTTCTGAATCCTCCTCGCCCTCCTCCATGTCTGACCCGTCAGCGTCAGAGTCAGACTGCAGGATATGGGCCAGAGTTCGTTTATGTGGACAAATGGCAAGGGACTGAGACGCTTATTTGGGGACTGAGTCTCTGTTCATAATCTCATCCACTGACTGTCCTAAATATTGCGTCTCTTTCTCATTGCGGGACAATTTATTAGAGATATTAGAAATCATTCCTTTGAGGGAATCCAGCCACACTGGTTTAGCCCCGCTAGCCTGAGAAGGTGCACTACATGGAGTACACAGTAGTGAGCTCCCTGGGGAAGAGGAACACTCTGCCGTACATGAAACACACTCTTTGCCTAACATATTGTAAATGTGACAGCACACACACACACACACACACACACACACACACACACACACACACACACACACACACACACACACACTAGATTAAAACATGCTGGTTCTGCCCCACTAGCCTGGGAAGGGACACTAGACTGAATACACACTAGTGAACCCCCTAGAGAAGAGGAACACTGTGCCTTACATGAAACACACTCTTTGCCTGACATACTGTAACAGTGACAGCACACATACACAGGAAAAGGTTAAATGCACAAATAACCCACAAAGAGCCCTTCCAGGGAGACACAGAGGTATTTGGAGCCAGCACACCGCTCCCTTATCGCTAATGCCACGCTTAGCCGGTTCGCAGACTAAGTACACAGATTTAGGGACTTAGGGGGTAATTCCAAGTTGATCGCAGCAGGAATTTTGTTAGCAGTTGGGCAAAACCATGTGCACTGCAGGGGAGGCAGATATAACATGTGCAGAGAGAGTTAAATTTGGGTGGGCTATTTTGTTTCTGTGCAAGGTAAATACTGGCTGCTTTATTTTTACACTGCAAATTAGATTGCAGATTGAACACACCACACCCAAATCTAACTCTCTCTGCACATGTTACATCTGCCTCCCCTGCAGTGCACATGGTTTTGCCCAACTGCTAACAAATTCCTGCTGCGATCAAGTTGGAATTACCCACTTAGTACACTAATAATCGTTTGCACCATTATGCAGACAGCATAACTCTGGAATGCCTGGAGCAATTTAGACCAAACTTGCTACACATATGACTTACACTCTGGGAACAAACACTGTGGGGGTAACACCACTTTCAACCCTAGGGGTGGGCCAGCAGCACAGACTATATCAGGACATGCATAATATGTCAGTAATGACAGGGCTGCATGTGACAGGGGCAGTGACATGATGTGAGGAGGGGAATGGAGGTAGAACATACACACACACTGAGAATTATATAGTGGAAGTAGCATGGGCCACCAGCAGCACAGAGTATATCAGGAGATGAGTGATGTGTCAGTGAGGACAGGGCTGCATGTGACAGGGACATGATGTGAGGAGGGGAACGGAGGCAGCAGGAAGCCACAGGCTGAGAGTTATAATGTGGGAGGAGCAGGGTCCTCAGCAGCACAGAGTATATCAGGAGAAGAGTGATGTGTCAGTGAGAACAGGGCTGCATGTGACAGGGGCAGTGACATGATGTGAGGAGGGGAATGGAGGCAATAGGAAGCCACAGACTGAGAGTTGTATAGCGGGAAGAGCAGGGTCCCTTGGGGGACCAAAAAGGGGTCCGGGCACTACACAAATTGCATCGGGAAGCAAGATATGCCTATATACTAGATCTCTGACCAATGTAAATTAACGAACAACGATCATTCTAATTTACCATCCTCATCCCGTAGCGAAGCACAGGTATTCAGCTATCTACAATGTTATTTCTACTGTGTGTTTAATATTTACATTTATTTTTGAAAACAGACATTCTTAAAATCCCGGGCAACGCCGGGTACTCCAGCTAGTATATAATATATATGTCATCCTTAGGATCAGTTATATGGTGGTGGACAGGATTTGCTTCTGTTTGTGCACGTATTTTATGATTGGCAGCCACCAGCACTGGTTTTGCCTATAACACTAACTATAAATATTTTGAATTGGTCCTCGACCACCAATCCAAGGCACCCCAGGGTGCCACGGCACACAGTTTGAGAACCACTGGTCTAGTGTGTACCAAGCGTAATTATTGCAGCTGGTCTGTGGGTTACAGCTCCCAGCTCCACTTTTATAAAACAATGCAACAATGTAATGTCAGTGACAAGCTGCAGAGATTAACCCTTTCTGTGACTGCTGCACAGGGATCAGAAAACCTCTACTCAAAAGGCTATTTCAGACACCATGGTTTTGGCCCGGATGGCAAAAAGCCATCCGTTTTTTTTCACGTGTGTTTTCTAATTAAGTAGTGATGCTACTGGGGGCTTTCAGACAGCACGGTCACAGCACGGCTGCCAGTTTGCAGCAAGATCTATCCACTAAAATGTCCGGCTGCCGTGTCGTGGCCATGTCGTCCCTGAAGGCAGTATAGTATGTGTGTGAATGGGAGCTTTCACACACAATGGCTTTTTCCTTCTGTTGCTGCTGCACATGCGCCGCACAGCAGTAAGCATGGCTGAAAGCCGTTGTGTGTGAAAATCTTTGCAGCCGGTAAAAAAAACGGACGACTCTTGTCAAATCTTTTTGCCGTTTGGACAAAACCTGATTATGTGAAATAGCCCTTAGAGCTGAATTCACTTAGGGGAGAAGTTCTCACCCCGCAAAGAAGTGCAAGTATATACTGCACTTACCGTACCATTGGATTTGCAGATATTTTCTTGCAATACACTAAGGGGGTCATTCCGAGTTGTTCGCTAGCTGTTTTCGTTCACAGTGCAGTGTTTAGTCAAAAAGCGGCACTTTGCGCATGCATAAGCGGCGCAATGCTCATGCGCAACATACTTTCACAACAGCCAAAGTAGTTTCACACAAGGTCTAGCGACGCTTTTCAGTCGCACTGCTGGCCGCATAGTGATTGACATGAAGTGGGCGTTTCTGGGAGGTAACTGACCGTTTTCGGTAAGTGTGTGGAAAAACGCAGGCATGGCAGATACAAACGCAGGCGTGTCGGAGGAAACGCAGGCGTGGCTGGCCGAACGCAGGGCGTGTTCGTGACGTCAAAACAGGAACTAAATAGTCTGAAGTGATCGCTAGGTAGGAGTAGGTCTGGAGCTGCACAGAAATTACACAATCTTTTTTTTGTAACCACGCTGCGATCCTTTCGGTCGCACTTCTGCTAAGCTAAGATACACATCCAGAGGGCGGCGGCATAGCGTTTGCATGGCTGCTAAAAGCAGCTAGAGAGTGAACAACTTGGAATGAGGGCCTATACACTGTCAAAGTAAAAAATATTACATAAAGAGAACATACAAACTACACACATTTAAGTCGCTATACTTGCAAATATGCGCAGCGAGCACAGCAATATATGGTAACACACGCATTTACACGGGCATTCCACAGAGATGGATTTGACACTTATTTCATACAGTACATAATTATAATAATATCAAGCGCCAGACATCATGGTGATTTAAAATCACCTAATGAATTAATGTCATGAATGTGTATAATTTGAACGGAACCAGATACACCTGTCATGTTTACTTTTAAAACAAGCAGATTGGTGTGTAGATCAATTTGATACTTGTTATTAAGTTGTAGGACATTGCAGCGGATAATTATGATTGAATGTATAAAAGCTAAAATCACTTTGTTAGAACAATGAATGATACAGTGGACAGAGAACTCAGGTCAGCCCCTTTGGCAGTCTTCAGGGCTGAACCTGATCAGCATATACAAAGAGAATATTATTATTATTATTATTATTACATTTTATTTATAGGGCGCCACAAGTGTTTTGCAGCGCCGTACAAAGGACAGTACAGGGAGACAAAACTTAGCATAACAGTAAATAAATAACAAAAATGGAGTGCAGGTAACAAAGAGCAACACAGTTCTCAAAACATAATACAGCTTAGATGTAAGTAGCGAAGGAGTAATCATTGTACTACTTGGGGCTGGCGGCCATAAATAGAGATGAGCCTTTACCAGCAGGAGAGAAAGCAGGTAAAGATGGTCGCTGAGTGAAATGTGTCAAGAAGAGGGTTTAGACAAGAGGAAAGAGGGCCCTGCTCTGAAGAGCTAACAATCTAGTGGGGAGGGGCAACAGACAGATGACATGAGGTGCAAGCAAGCAGGTAGAAGCCTGATGGTGGTATGCGAGCAAAGCAGAGATGTCCAAGGCATGGGGCAGGGGGATGGAGGAGCAGCCTAAGGACTAGATTATGCATTGGAGGGGTACGCTTTGATAAATAGGTGGGTTTTCAATGCCCGTTTGAAGCTTTGCAAGGTCGGGGAGAGTCTAATGGAGCGGGGGAGCGCATTCCACTGAAGGGGTGCAGCACGGGCAAAATCCTGAACTTGTGCATGGGAAGCAGTGACCAAGGCAGAGGAGAGGCGACGGTCATCAGCCGACCGTAGTGGGCGGGAGGGAGTATGAAGGGAGAGGAGGTTGGAGATGTAGAATAGTGACTCAATCATGAAGGAGAGAGAGACCCTCCCCCAGGAACTAGTCACACAGGAAGGTAGTTCCTGTCTCTGGTGGGCTCAGACTTACTTTCTTTTTGGACTCAGACAGAGATGGAGGTCTTGCATGATTTTACAGAGGAAAGAGAGGAAGAGAGAGTCATATGGAGGTACAAACTTATATGAGAAAGATCTGGTAATTGTATTGCTGGCATTTAACTGTAACTATATGTAACTGTGTTTTAACTATGTTCTAACTGTTTACTATGTGAGTTGTATTCATGAAACTATAGGTATACTGTACTTTGTAATATATATTGCATCCATATACTTTTAACAACAAATATATACATCAATGAGCTTTGGAACTCAGATAATGTGTGGGTGTATTGTTTTCTCTTATGGGATGCAGTGTTGTGCGATGTACAGCGCACATTTATGGGATTTGGTAATAAGATGTGCAGGCATTTACAATATATATTAGAGCGAGCATTTTAAATATTTGTGAGAAATCAATTTGGCATTCATAGATGAGGGCTCTTACGGGATATCAGGGTCTTAATGATGCACTGTACATTACAAACGCAGCTGTAATTGACCGGCTCCAATGGACGCATTGAGAAGCTGATGAAAATAACATCCACGTGTGTTGGTGTGGTATCAGTAAGCCAATGATATGAAATTTTAAGGGACAATGTGTTTCTCATAATATTTAAGATGCTAAAATGTATTTTTATTGTTGCAAAACAAGGTTCAAATAAGTCATATTGTGTTTGATTCAGATTGGATTGTTTATCTGTTTAAGTAGGTTTAAAAGTATATTTAAAAGTTGCTGCATAGCTTTGATATAGTTTTTATTTTTAACTCAGGCCTAAAATAACTTCAGGTGCTTGCATGGTGTATGATTTCTTTGTGACAAAGGAAGCCGCATGGTCTGTCCTCCATTTTGGACTAACCACATGGCCTGTCCACCATTTTGTGTAACCCTCATGGATGTGGAAGGGGAGGAGCAGCGGCCATTTTGGGAAGGTCATTTTTCTAAATGGCTGATTTTCAGTCTGCTCAAGAATAATCAGCTTTCCTTTGTCACATGAAACACAATTTATGAGTTACCAATGCATTTATTTAACCCATGCCATAGTCAAAAATAGTTTCAATGGGGCTTAGTGAAAGTTAATAGTGAGATGAATACTTGATGTAAGAAGTACACACAGATAAAAAACAAAGTTTTTTCTTTTTTTTTTTCTTTTACCTCTAGGATTTAGGTAACTCTGCTTGCTATAAGATAGCCATTGAAATGTTAATTAACCTGTGTAACTGCTTTTTCTTAGCAGTGAACAACCTCTTGAACAGGCAGTCAAAAGCACACAGCTTTGATATGCAAATTAGAAGCACTAAATGGGTAAATGAGTTTCAGAGGAGACCAGTGAATGATACATATATACAATATTATTATAATTATGTGGGTGTTTATATCAATGTATGTTCTGCAAGATGGCTATCCAATCTGAATCATATCATTTAAATTATTGATTATTGCTAGAGTCATTATAGATCTGTGTGAAACCGGAGATATTTGTTGGTATATAGTTAAAACTAAAATAAATATTTAAGGAAGTAAACGTAAAACACAAACACAGTCTGGCCTAGTTAAAAAGGTTTATACAGAAAGAAACTGTTGTGTTAAGTGAGCGATTATAGGTAATATCGCTTACATTTATAGAAGTGTGGGATTTGTACTATTGCGGACGTACGGTTTTTGTACACGTGTCTCGGACAAAGTACGGGACTGCGTACGCAACGTAAAGACATACGCACGGTCACGTGTTTACGCAACGTGCGTAAGGGTACGACCGCTAAGTACAAATTACACAATAGCATCGTTTAGTTTAGGGGCGGGACAGTAGTCACGCTACATTAGCACAAATTGCTCGGTTTCCAAGATTTAGTTTAAATAAAACCTTTTTTACTGTATTGCCTCTGGGAGTAAAGCTGTTTATCTAAATGAAAGATAATTTTCTGTACAGAAAAAAACCCCAAAGTGTATTTGAGTGAGCAAACGTGAGTGAGCGAACGTAACAAAGAACGTAGTGGACCCAGGGAATTCGGGATCCCGTCGAGTGGTACATCAAGTGAGTGGAGACTTGGTGGCGTGAGGCAGCTGACTCATGTTAATATAGATTTAAGTACAAAGGAGCAAGGTAGGCAATTGTGTTAGAGTACCGTGGGCCAGGGGGTTAGCGAAGGTTTACCCATTTAGTTTTTTTTTATACGCTCCGGCTGAGGTTTCGCAGCTTGTGATTCGATTCCAGTGGTCTACGGCGGATAAGTAACAAGTACCTATACGCTGTGCGATTGGACCGCACGTTCGTGGGTGCAATATTTAGCGCAACGTGATAACCTTTTTACAAGCTTTGCGTAAAATCGCGGTATCATTAGCGCTGTATATAGCATACGCAAGCGTGATTTGTGTATAATAAAGGTTTAGGGAGTTTTCGCTGGCCTCAGGAAATCTCCAACGGCCTATATTTACTGGAAAGGGTAAGTTATTCCCAGAAACTTCCAGTAAATAGAGGTTACATAGGGGCCCTAAGTTGGGTACATTGCCTTCGCTATCGACAGTGTATGGTAGTACTGGCCAACGTGGGCGGTTAGTGGGTGAAGAGCGCTCGGAGAACTTTCACCGTTGCCTTATATTGAGTATTTTGTTTTTTTTTGTGGGATTAGCCGAAAGGGCAATACCTGCAAAATATGGGGGCCAGTTGCTCAAGTAAGGGACGTTCAACCAGGGTTCAGGTTGACATACCGTGGCCCAGGGGGTCAGCGAGGTTCATAATGTGTGAGAAGCATGGAACGCACACAGAAGTTTTATGCAATGAATGGGAACGTATGACTGCGGGAGATAGGGAACCATTCCCTAAGGTAGGCAGTTTTGAACCAGAGGTATTGCAGAATTTAAGGATAAGAATATGTCTGATAAAATCCCAAAAACAAAGGGTCAGACATACAAATTGTTTAAACCTGTGACAGCAAGAGGGTTTGGTGAGTTTGATCCAAAGGTATTGCAGGTGGTATGTTTAACCAAAGTCATATAAGACAAGAATGGAAATATAAGAACTGTTTGAACTTGTAGCAACAATAAATAAGTAGGAAGAGGAAAAAAAGAGAATGCAAGTACACCGCCTTATGTAGATGTGGAAGCAGTTACGGCCAGCGTACAAACTATAGAAAATAATAACAAAATATGAAAAATATGACTGTAACCTATATATATACTAATGAATGTTAAAGTTTTATTTAGGAGGAGAAGGTGACCTAATCGTTTTTAGCCATTTCTCATGCACCCAGAGGAGTATCCAACCGGTAAAAGAAGAGCAGTAGCCTGTGGGGGAAGTGGCTGAGACCAGTGGAACAGGTAAGTATGGTATCATTCGTGTACATATATAGTAAAATCCAGAAATAAAAAAAAATAAAAAATAAAGAAAGTAACGTCAGAAATGGAGAAAAACCTGTCCGCACATTAGTATTTGCCAGCAGGAAAGCGGGCAGAGACAAGGTAACCCCAGGGTATTTCTTTCAGTTACCATATAAGAAGAATTCGTTCCTAGTAATGCCCCTAGTAAAGATGAGCTCGGAAATGTTTGATGGACCATGTACAGACCCTTAATACGGGATCAGAAGGATTGAATGAATACTTCGCATGACCTAGAAGCTAGTTAAATTTTGTTTTTGTTTTTGTCTCTTGCAGTAATAGAAAACTCTCCATCTGGATAAGACGACTGGTAAACACTAATTCGGCAAATGGGAGGTGGCTGTCTCTGTGCAAATGGACGGGCTCAATAAGGCATTGAGTGTCAGGGTGCAGACTTCTTTGCAAAATTGGAAAGGTCACAGTAGCTAATCTTAGATAGTGTGCTATTGAACATCACAAGAATAGTGTTAGGCGCAGAGAACAACAGGTGGAGAGGTTGAGGACGGTAAGTATACTGGCACATACAGGAAAGACCCATCAGTCCAAACCCCAGATCCCTAATTGTCAATAATATGTTACACTTGTAGGAAGGAAGGGCATTTTGCCAGAGATTGTAGGAGTAGTAGGACACATAGTCAATATAGATCCCCTAGACAGAAAACACAAGCCACATTATTAAACACATAGACAGGACCAAGGGACATATAGTAAGGAATCATAAGCCATATAGAAAACACAGATTCGGTTAATGGGAAGAACAGAATAAATGCAACTTACTAATGTTACATTTCACTGTTCTAGATGCATGTCCATCACAGGTAGAGGAAATTATCTCACAGATACCGGGTTCCCTATGAACTTAGGATGGACAGGACACTGGATTGATGGCTGGGATAGTCCCAGTAGAGATAAGACACACAGAATTTTTTTTTTAAGGGGAGTAGACCAAGTAGAGAATTACTTCCCCGTAGTGCCCAATCCATTTGTCAAATCTTTATAAAATCTTCTTCACCTCTACAAACTCATCTGTCACCAACCTCTATTCTGTTTCTCTACAGTTTTCCTCTTCATCTTTTGCGTTCACACAGGGTGGTACAATACATGGACCCAAGTACAGTTCAAACTCCACATGCCTAGGTCCTTCAGAGTTCTGCCCAAACCCAGTATATCTCAAAAGCACGATGACACCAGTATTACTGCAGTGTGCCTTGTCATGCACAAAGGGTGGAGAATGGGAATACTGGTGAAGGGAAATTTCGTATAGACACTGATATGCCTGTTGGTGAATGGCAAACCTGACATTTTCTTTTTCATTTTCTTCTTCTTTCCTTTAGAGATGTTTTTTTTTCTTTTTTTCTTTTCTTTTTGAGTTATGCTCATGGTACTCTACATTGCAAACACACGATAGTTAAATTAAGATACAAAAATTTGTGTTCCCTGCAGGAAGAGGCAGTCTGGAGGACAAAGGGGTATGGCCAGGAGTCCTCAGGACTGTGGGCAGGTGGACACGGTACACCAGTAGCCCCCAGAGCATACCTTCCAAGTCTAGCTGAGGTGGCACATGGTCTGACTCATCTAGGCAAAGAGGGTAGGTGCAGGCTGATGAGAGCCTACTGGTGTGCGCCAGGATTCTATTCTCATGCAGGTAAGAGAGCAATGACCTGTCTTACTTGCTTGAGGAAGAATATTGGTAAAGCAATACCAACAGAGCCATCCCATATCCCTCCTGCAGACGGATCTTTTCAGGAAATACAAATCAACTTTGTACAGTTAACACCCTTTAGGAATTATTGTTATGTATTGGTGTGCACTGATGTTTTCTCAAACTGGGTAGAGGCATTTCCTGCCGACACGGATGCTGCTGTGTTTACCGCAAAGAAAAATTGCGCAGAAATTTGTGTGTAGATAATGGTACCCCTAAAGGTTTAGCAAAGCTTGAAATTGTACTATTGTGATCATAGATACTGCCACTAGTATTATGTAGCTTTTGAACCACTCCCAGATCTTCACTCAACGAATCACCCTCTTCGAAATTTGTTTTTGTTTTTGTTTTGGTATTTGTGTCTTGTTGGGTTGTTTTTGGAAGACAACCTCATGTCATGATTGATCCGCACAATGATCAGAAATACACCAATGAGGTGACAGTACAGTACCTTGTTGAGATGAGCCAGCATTTGAGAACTTGACAAAAGAACTTGAAACTGTTGATTGCTGGTATGCCAAATGCTAACTGTATTGATTATGAACCAAGATACAGTGTGATTGTCCTTACGCTCAGGTTGCCTAATAGACGGGTGGGAAGGATCATACCAAGATTTGTTGACAGCACTAAAGGTCGCCGAAAGAGAGATTTGGGTCCACTCGTCCCACTGCAAGAAGGTCGCTGACCCGGAGAGAACTTGTGACAAAGTAGTTTATTGCTCACATTCATCGAGTTTGTGAACTGTGTGTTCGAAGCGAACTGTGTATTCAAAGAGCAAGGTGGAGAGCAAAGTGAACTGTGTGTTCCAAGTGAACTGTGTATTCAAAGAGCAAGGCAAAGAGATCGCAAAAGTATCACCACAGGCTATGTTCCATGAAGACTGAGAGACGGCACTGTTGGACACTACCTGAGCGTACTAAAGGACTGCAGAAAGACCAGTCATTGTAATTGATTTGTTATGAACAAGAGTTGTTTTGTTCCATTTCTCTTTTCTCTCTTTCCTGCTGACAAACATTTTCTTTCAGGATATTCTATTTTTGCGAGTTTTTTTTTTATGAGGAGTTGAGTGTGGGACTGGAACTGGTTCTGTAGGAAGGAGTGATCTTCTTATAGGATCCCAGGATTAGCCGATCAGTTTGTTAAAGTCAGAGAAAATCAAAGGCCTAGTAGTTATGGAGTTCAGAGGTAATCAGGAACAATCAAACAATGGCTATTCACACACTGCAGATAAAGAGCTCACTAACATATGTGGAAGAAAGGTTTATGAGTGGCTCTCCCCGAACTCCGAAGGTTTATGTTATTTAGGAAGGACACTACTTATAACCCTTGTTCAATGATTAAACAGACCTAGCATACGTTCCAGAAATGGAAACAATGTTCAGAAAATGATAGGAATATGTAGATCACGAAAATTTTATATGTCACGGTCACAATTTGTTTGTGTCTTTTTCACCTACCCAGCAGAACCTCAATAGAATCCAAACATCAGTGTACAAAGACGTAGGTACATGTATATGTGAAATGTTCACCGCAAGTCAGACATTATAGGCCAAAGCACTGTCCCAGCATACTTTATAGGTTGAATGTTGTCCCACACCCAACCAGTGGTCCCGTGACCACCGAGTGCATATAGAGGATGTCTCGTCCTCCTCCCTGTCTTCCCCAAATATAGTCAAGTGTCTGATTTGCGAAATGCATACATACTTGTGTCTAAGTCACCGATAATGGTATGAAATATTTTTTTCTTATGTTAATAATTGATGGCAGTTATTGTTTACTGCCAAAGGGTGGACTGTCAAATTCAAAAATATTACATAAAGAGAACATACAAACTACACACATTTAAGTCGCTATACTTTTAAATATGCACAGCGAGCACAGCAATATATGGTAACACACATATTTACACGGACATGCCACAGAGATGGATTCGACACTTATTTCATACAGTACATGATTATAATAATATCAAGCGCCAGACATCATGGTGATTTAAAATCACCTAATGAATTAATGTCATGAATGTGTATTATTTAAACGGAACCAGATACACCTTTCATGTTTACTTTTAAAACAAGCAGATTGGTGTGTAGATTAATTTGATACTTGTTATTAAGTTGTAGGACATTGCAGCGGATAATTTTGATTGAATGTATAAAAGCTAAAATCACTTTGTTAGAACAATGAATGATACAGTGGACAGAGAACTCAGGTCAGCCCCTTTGGCAGTCTTCAGGGCTGAACCTGATCAGCATATACAAAGAGAATAGTGACTCAATCATGAAGGCAAGAGAGACCCCTCCCCCAGGAACTAGTCACACAGGAAGGTAGTTCCTGTCTCTGGTGGGCTCAGACTTACTTGATTTTTGGACTCAGACAGAGCTGGAGGTCTTGCATGATTTTACAGAGGAAAGAGAGGAAGAGAGAGTCATATGGAGGGACAAACTTATATGAGAAAGATCTGGTAATTGTATCGCTGGCATTTAACTGTAACTATATGTAACTGTGTTTTAACTATGTTCTAACTGTTTACTGTGTGAGTTGTATTCATGAAACTATAGGTATACTGTACTTTGTAATATATATTGAATCCATATCCTTTTAACAACAAATATATACATCAATGAGCTTTGGAACTCAGATAATGTGTGGGTGTATTGTTTTCTCTTATGGGATGCAGTGTTGTGCGATGTACAGCGCACATTTATAGGATTTGGTAATAAGATGTGCAGGCATTTACAATATATATATTAGAGCGGGCATTTTTAATATTTGTGAGAAATCAATTTGGCATTCATAACACATAGAAACATAGACTATTACTGCAGGCATTATGGTTAGTTTAGAGGTCTGGGTTAGGGTCAGGGCCAGCAACAGAAATCTTGGGGCCCAGTACACAGATATCTCTGGGGCCCCCTCAATCTCTCTTAACTTGGCAGAGGGGATCTTTAAAAAAATGGAGCCTTTGACTCAGACTGCCAGTGAGCCCGGCAGGTGGTTTTCATACTGGGCTACCTGGCTCTTCGTGGCAGTGGCAGGGACATAGAGAAAAGCGCCAGCGCAGTGACATGCATAATGATGACAATACAGTATGGACCACAGTGACTGGACAAAGTGATGGGGTAAAAGGAGCGGGGAGGGTTAGGGGGCCTGTTAATTGTTTTCCTGCTTAAATTGAGCAGTTGGAGCATACACTTTAAAAAGCAATATTGGCACTGTGACCCCATTATTTCTGTCCGTGATACTTGGGCCCCCCTGAACCTCGGGGCCCTGCACAAGTGTCCCCTTCATCGCCGGGCTTGAAGGGGGGATGAGTGGGCCCCAGAGACATCAGTGTACTGGTCCCCAAGATTTCTCTTGCTGGCCCTGACCCTAACCCATACCCCTAAACTAACCCTAATGCCTTAACCTTAAAGGTTATGACTAGGTGATTACCTCAAAACGTTGAAGCAGGAAAAAACTGTTTTGTCATGTGAGCTGCAGTGCCGTGCTGTATGTAAGTGGTCACACATCATCCAAACCTGTTACATACATATATATATATATATATATACATATACATATACATATACATACACACTGCTCAAACAAATAAAGGGAACACTAAAATAACACACCCTAGATCTGAATGAATGAAATATTCTTATTAAATACTTTGTTCTTTACATAGTTGAATGTGCTGACAACAAAATCACACAAAAATTAGCAATGGAAATCAAATTTATTAACCCATGGAGGTCTGGATTTGGAGTCACACTCAAAATTAAAGCTGAAAAACACACTACAGGCTGATCCAACTTTGATGTAATGTCCTTAAAACAAGTCAAAATGAGGCTCAGTAGTGTGTGTGGCCTCCACGTGCCTGTATGACCTCCCTACAACGCCTAAGCATGCTCCTGATGAGGTAGCGGATGGTCTCCTGGGGGTCTCCTCCCAGACCTGGACTAAAGCATCCGCCAACTCCTGGACAGTCTGTGGTGCAACGTGGTGTTGGTGGATGGAGCGAGACATGATGCCCCAGATGTGCTCAGTTGGATTCAGGTCTGGGGAATGGGCAGGCCAGTCCATAGCATCAATGCCTTCGTCTTGCAGGAACTGCTGACACACTCCAGCCACATGAGGTCTAGCATTGTCTTGCATTAGGAGGAACCCAGGGCCAACCGCACCAGCATATGGTCTCACAAGGGGTCTGAGGATCTCATCTCGGTACCTAATAGCAGTCAGGCTACCTCTGGCGAGCACATGGAGGGCTGTGCGACCCCCCAAAGAAATTCCACCCCACACCATTACTGACCCACTGCCAAACCGGTCATGCTGGAGGATGTTGCAGGCAGCAGAACGTTCTCCTTGGCGTCTCCAGACTCTGTCACGTCTGTCACATGTGCTCAGTGAGAACCTGCTTTCATCTATGAAGAGCACAGGGAGCCAGTGGTGAATTTGCCAATCTTGGTGTTCTCTGGCAAATGCCAAACGTCCTGCACGGTGTTGGGCTGTAAGCACAACCCCCACCTGTGGACGTTGGGCCGTCATACCACCTTCATGGAGTCTGTTTCTGATCATTTGAGTAGACACATGCACATTTGTGGCTTGCTGGAGGTAATTTTGCAGGGCTCTGGCAGTGCTCCTCCTGTTCCTCCTTGCACAAAGGCAGAGGTAGCGGTCCTGCTGCTGGGTTGTTGCCCTCCTACGGCCTCCTCCACATCTCCTGATGTACTGGCCTGTCCCCTGGTAGCGCCTCCATGCTCTGGACACTACGCTGACAGATACAGCAAACCTTCTTGCCACAGCTCGCATTGATGTGCCATCCTGGATGAGCTGCACTACCTGAGCCACTTGTGTGGGTTGTAGACTACGTCTCATGCTACCACTAGAGTGAAAGCACCGCCAGCTTTCAAAAGTGACCAAAACATCAGCCAGAAAGCATAGGAGCTGAGAAGTGGTCTGTGGTCACTACCTGCAGAACAACTCCTTTATTGGGGGTGTTTTGCTAATTGCCTATAATTTCCACCTGTTGTCTATTCCATTTGCATAACAGCATGTGAAATTGATTGTCAATCAGTGTTGCTTCCTAAGTGGAATAAGATAAAAACTTTTTTTTTCAGTCAAAATTCAGGCTTAAGATAATCGACGTGTCGATTCAATTTTGCGAATCTTTATCAAGATTAGCCTATGAGGCTTAACATGTTTAAAGGTACATCCATAGAGACAAAACTTCCATGGCGTGCTTCACCAACTAGCCACAAAGGCATCAGAGAGTTAACTCCTTAATCCACTTTCAATGAGTCAATCAACCGGCAGTATATAAACACTTGTAACACAGCGGGTCAATGTATTGAGCGCTCCAGAGCGTTCTAGTGTGTTGACACCCCTCTCTCTCTCTCTGTGTTAGGATCTCCTGCTCTGTGCTGCCACGTCGCCATGGCAACCGGGAGGCAAGTGTTAGCGAAGTAACCTGAGCGCAGCTGATACTCCGGTCCGGGTTTTTACTGTGTAGTGGTTACAGGCTCTGTGCACGGCAGGGAATCCGGCGCTGGTTTTGTGCTCACAGTCTGTGAGGTCTGAGTGGGGCGTGGACAGCACCTGCTATATAAACCATCCTCTCAGGCTAGGCAAATGCTGCTGAATCTTTGTTTGTTAGTCAGTTCCAGAGATTTAGCTAGTACTGTGTGACTTTGTATTTACTTGTTGCTTACTGCGAATAGGCCTTGGGATTCGGTACTTCATTCTGCCAATCCGGACCTAGCAGTAAGACTGGAGTCAGTTGTTTGACCTGCTGGGGTTCTTTTGCTATTCTGTGAACCCAGCAGGTTTGCGGCTGTACTCTCAGACCTGCTTGCTTAATCCTCCCTCACTGTGCAGGGCGTCCAGGTGTCAGTTTAGTGGCAGTAAGCTGAACCTGTGCCCTGCAAGTGGGGGTTAGGATTGTGGATACTCTCCTTGTGTCTATATTTCTATCTCTGACCAAGGAGTTTATTCCCACACCCGTTGGTAACCCTTTGGGGTTTTTTCTGTTGCTCTTAGCAACATCATTTCAGGTGCTCCACATGTTAAATCACTACACCTCGCTTTATTGTCCGCTCTATTCCATCTGAGCATTCCTGACACTAGGGAGACACCCAATTCCTGAGCCTTTGGGCTTCTCCGTTCACTTTGTGTTTATTAGTTATTCCATCACCTCCTGTTTATGTTATGTTATACTGTCTGTGAGTTCGTTTGCTTCGCTTCCCTCTCTGTTCATACACCGGTATACTCCTGTTAGCACTGGTGTGCGTAACATATTCAGCAGCCCTACTCCTGTTGAAATTTTGTGGGAATATGGAGCATACCCCTCAAAATACTTTGCAACAGGTGGTCGATCAGGTGCAGGTCCTGACTCGACAATTTAATGAGATGTCCATTAAAATGAACACCCCGCAGGCCGCTAGCGGAGCTCCCTCAGCAGCAGCGGCAAGTTCAGGGGTTAAGGAGCCGAAAGTAAATCTCCCGGATCGTTTTTCTGGAGATCGCTCGCAGTTCTTTTGTTTCAAGGAGAGCTGTAAGCTATATTTCAGGCTTAGGCCCCAGTCTTCTGGGTCGGAGATTCAGCGGGTGGGCATGGTGATTTCCTTGCTACAAGGAGACCCACAGGTCTGGGCATATGGGTTACAGCCTGACTGTCCGTCGCTTAAAAGTGTTGATGCTTTTTTTACGGCACTGGGCATTTTGTATGATGACCCTGACAAGATGGCTTCAGCCGAGGCTCAGATTACGGTTCTTAAGCAAGGGCGACGGCCAGCTGAGGTTTATAATACGGAGTTTTGGAGGTTGGCTCATGATACCCAGTGGAATGACCCAACCCTGAGAAACCAGTACCGAAGGGGCCTTTCTGACCAGATAAAGGACCAACTGGTACAATATCCCTCGCCTGATAGCTTAGATCAGCTCATGCAGTTATCCATCCGGGTGGATAGACGGCTGAGAGAGCGTAGGCTTGAAAGGGAGACCGCAGTTTCCTTTTTTCCCAAGGGAACCTCAGACTCTGAGGAATATTCAGAGGAGCCTATGCAGATTGGGGCTACCCGCCTCTCCTCGCGTGAGAAGACGCGGAGGAGACAGCAGGATTTGTGTTTGTACTGTGGGAATGAAGGTCATGTTGTAGTATCATGCCCAGAAAAACCGGAAAACTTCAGGGCCTGAGGGTGATGGGAAATATCCTGTCAGGCCAGAAGTCAGAATTTCCCAAAAAGACTTTTCTCATTCCGGTGACTTTGGAGATCCTCGGTCAAACTGTCAAGACTGAGGCCTTTGTTGACAGTGGGGCCGATGGGGTTTTCATGGACCGTCAATTCGCCCTGGAACACTCTGTTCCCTCAGTACCTTTGGCATCAGAGATTGAGATCTGTGGGTTAAACGGGGAACCATTGTCCCAGGGTAAAATTACCTCCTGCACCAGCCAAATTCCTTTGTTTATTGAAGCCACACACTCTGAAAAATTGTCTTTTTATGTGACTGTCTGTTCTTTTGCCCCATTGGTTTTGGGGTTACCCTGGTTAAGGGCCCATAACCCTCAATTTGACTGGGTCTCTGGGGAGATTCTTAGTTGGGGTAGTGATTGTTTCAGGAGTTGCTTGAGCCTTCCAGTCAGGCTCTCGCAGCTAAGTTTGCCAGGATTGCCAGGATGTTATGCAGATTTTGCGGATGTGTTCTCCAAAAAAGTTGCGGAGGTACTACCTCCCCATCGCCCCTATGACTGTGCCATTGATTTGTTGCCGGATGCTAAGCTTCCCAAGAGCAGGTTGTACTCCCTGTCACGTCCTGAGACTCAGGCTATGGCAGAGTACATTCAGGAGAACTTGGCTAAGGGATTTATCAGACCCTCACAGTCCCCAGTTGGGTCGGGGTTCTTCTTCGTGGGTAAAAAGGACGGTTCGTTGCGACCCTGCATCGACTTCAGGGAATTGAACCGTATCACGATTAAAAACTCGTACCCACTGCCTCTCATTTCGGTTTTGTTTGACCAGCTTCGTACTGCCACCATTTTTTCTAAGATTGACCTACGCGGTGCTTACAATCTAATCCGAATAAGAGAGGGGGATGAATGGAAGACTGCCTTTAATACCCACTCAGGGCATTATGAATATTTGGTGATGCCTTTTGGGCTCTCTAATGCCCCGGCAGTCTTCCAGGAATTCATGAACGATGTGCTCAGGGAATATTTGGATAGATTCTTAGTTGTTTATCTAGATGACATCCTAATCTTCTCTCATTCCCTGGAGGAACATCGGAAGCATGTACGCTTAGTCCTCCAGAAACTCAGAGACCACCAGCTTGGGGCGAAGCTGGAGAAGTGCGAGTTTGAAGTCCAGCAAATCGCATTTCTAGGGTATATTATCTCCTCAGAAGGTTTCCAAATGGAGGGTTCTAAGGTACAGGCAGTCCTGGATTGGGTGCAGCCCACTAGTTTGAAGGCGCTTCAGCGTTTTCTGGGCTTTGTGAATTTTTATAGACGGTTTATCGCTGGATTTTCGTCTATAGTGGCCCCCTTGGTGGCACTCACTAAGAAAGGGGCGGATGTTGCTCACTGGTCTTGTGAGGCCAAAGCGGCCTTTGCCCGTCTCAAAAGGGCATTTGTCTCGGCCAAGGTGCTGCGACACCCAGATCCAGAGCGTCCTTTTGTGGTAGAAGTGGATGCCTCTGAGATAGGTATTGGGGCAGTGCTCTCTCAGATGGGGGTGTCTGATAATCGCCTTCATCCCTGTGCTTACTTTTCCCGTAAATTTTCGTCTGCCGAGATGAATTATGATGTGGGTAACCGGGAATTGTTGGCTATAAAGGATGCACTCGGGGAGTGGAGACACTGGCTTGAGGGGGCTAAGTTTGTGGTCTCAATTCTCACCGACCATAAGAATCTGGCATATTTAGAGTCACCGAAGCGGCTCAATGCCAGGCAGGCACGATGGGCTTTGTTTTTTTGCTCGCTTTAATTTTTTGATAACATATCGCCCTGGGTCAAAAAACATCAAGGCTGATGCGCTCTCGCGGAGTTTTGCTCCAGTTCAAGAGACCACCGAGGAGCCATTGCCCATTGTGTCCCCATCATGTATTAAAGTGGGCATTACCCAGGACCTCTTGTCATTAGTCCTTAGAGCACAGGAGCAGGCTCCTCCAGACCTTCCGGTAGGTCTCTTGTTTGTGCCTCCTAGGTTAAGACAGCGAGTGTTCCTGGAATTCCATGCCAAGAGGTCGGCAGGGCATCCGGGTATTGCCAGAACTCGGGAGTTGCTGTCTAGGGCGGTGTGGTGGCCCTCGGTGGCTAGGGATGTGGATCAGTGGGTTCGGGCATGTGACGTTTGTGCCCGAAATAAAACTCCTAGAGGGGTTCCTGTCGGCCCATTACATCCACTCTCTATTCCGTCTAAGCCATGGACCCACATTTCCATGGATTTTGTGGTGGACTTGCCCAAATCCTCGGTGATGACAGCCATTTGGGTTGTCGTTGACAGGTTTTCGAAGATGGCGCATTTCGTTCCACTGGTTGGGTTGCCATCGGCCAGACGCCTGTCTGAGTTATTTTTGCAGCATGTTGTGCGCCTCCACGGGTTGCCACTTGATGTGGTCTCTGACCGTGGATCCCAGTTTGTGGCCAAATTCTGGAGGGCATTTTGTTCTGATCTCCAGATTTCTGTGAGCTTGTCGACAGGCTACCATCCACAGTCTAATGGGCAGACTGAGAGGGTGAACCAGTCCTTGGAGCAGTTCCTCAGGTGTTATGTCTCCAAGTGTCATACTGACTGGGTTGCTCATCTGTCCATGGCGGAGTTTGCCTATAACAACGCGGCTCACTCTGCTACAGGGATCTCTCCCTTCCTTTGTGTGTATGGGCATCATCCTAATGCCAATTCTTTTGACCCCCTGGATTACACGCCTGGTGGTTCCTCTGTTGTTTCGGTCCTTAGGGGTATTTGGAGGAAAGTGAAGAAAGCCCTTGTGTCTGTGTCATTAGTGACCAAAAGGGTTTTTGATAAGCGGAGAAGACCCTGCAGCTTCAAATTAGGAGACTTCATCTGGTTGTCCACCAAGAATTTGAAGTTGAGACAGCCATCTCATAAGTTAGGCCCCCGGTTCATCGGCCCTTATAAGATCACCAGGGTTATCAATCCGGTGGCATTTCAGTTAGATCTGCCCCGTTCATTGGGTATCAATAAAACATTTAATTGTTCCCTTTTAAAACTGGCGGTTAGTAATCCTTCTTCCAGTGGAAGACCTTCTCCTCTTCTGATACGGGGTCAGAGGGAGTTTGTGGTTGAAAGGGTTCTTGACTCCAAGATGGTTCGGGGTCGGCTGTCATTTTTGGTGCACTGGAAGGGGTATGGCCCGGAGGAGCGGTCGTGGGTGCGCACTTGTGATCTTCATGCCCCCAGACTGATACGCTCTTTCTTCTCGCAGTTCCCCGATAAACCCGGTGGTAGGGGTTCTTTGACCCCTCGTCAGAGGGGGGGTACTGTTAGGATCTCTTGCTCTGTGCTGCCACGTCGCCATGGCAACCGGGAGGCAAGTGTTAGCGAAGTAACCTGAGCGCAGCTGATACTCCGGTCCGGGTTTTTACTGTGTAGTGGTTACAGGCTCTGTGCACGGCAGGGAATCCGGCGCTGGTTTTGTGCTCACAGTCTGTGAGGTCTGAGTGGGGCGTGGACAGCTCCTGCTATATAAACCATCCTCTCAGGCTAGGCAAATGCTGCTGAATCTTTGTTTGTTAGTCAGTTCCAGAGAGTTAGCTAGTACTGTGTGACTTTGTATTTACTTGTTGCTTACTGCGAATAGGCCTTGGGATTCGGTACTTCATTCTGCCAATCCGGACCTAGCAGTAAGACTGGAGTCAGTTGTTCGACCTGCTGGGGTTCTTTTGCTATTCTGTGAACCCAGCAGGTTTGCGGCTGTACTCTCAGACCTGCTTGCTTAATCCTCCCTCACTGTGCAGGGCGTCCAGGTGTCAGTTTAGTGGCAGTAAGCTGAACCTGTGCCCTGCAAGTGGGGGTTAGGATTGTGGATACTCTCCTTGTGTCTATATTTCTATCTCTGACCAAGGAGTTTATTCCCACACCCGTTGGTAACCCTTTGGGGTTTTTTCTGTTGCTCTTAGCAACATAATTTCAGGTGCTCCACATGTTAAATCACTACACCTCGCTTTATTGTCCGCTCTATTCCATCTGAGCATTCCTGACACTAGGGAGACACCCAATTCCTGAGCCTTTGGGCTTCTCCGTTCACTTTGTGTTTATTAGTTATTCCATCACCTCCTGTGTATGTTATGTTATACTGTCTGTGAGTTCGTTTGCTTCGCTTCCCTCTCTGTTCATACACCGGTATACTCCTGTTAGCACTGGTGTGCGTAACACTCTGTATATATATATATATATATATATATATATACTATTTTTTTTAAAACCCCTCTCTGCCAAGTCAAGAGGGGTTGCAGGGGCTCCAGAGATATAGGTGTACCGGGCCCCAAGACTTCTTTTGCCCGCTCTGCCTACCATTACTGATCCCTATCGCCAGGGCTTAAAGTGGTCCTGGAGAGGTGGTGGAACTCATTTTCCCCGCCACCAACCCCCACCGCCCCCCCCCCCCCCCATCACATTAAGCGGAGCCAGTGCTAGGGTTTTCATCATACTCCTGTAAACTATAAATTAGTGCTCTACTTCCCATACTTTATGTAGAGACATTGATCTCACAAAGAAGCAGTGTGGTCACAAAATAGTATCCCCAATTCTAATTACACCATACAGTACCACAATCTTATTCACATTACACAACATGTAGTGCCCCTGATTCATATTACACCACATAGTAATGTCCCTTATTCAGGTTACGTCACTCAGTAGTGCCCTTCATTCAATTTGCACTACCCTTTATACACGTTATACACAGTAGTGCCCCTTATACACAATTCCCACAGTAGTTCCCCTTACACATAATGCCCAGAGGTGTAGTGCCCCTTACACACAATGACAACTGTAGTGCTGCTTATATACAGAATATCCACAGTAGTAGTGCCCCTTACACATAATGCCCACAATAGTAGTGCCACTGACACATAATGCCCACAGTAGCGCCCCTAATACACATCTCTGTTTCTTTCACCCCAGCATCTTCCCCACCTCTCTTGTCCCTCCAGCCCCCTCTCATCTTGTCTTCAAGATGCACAGAGCCTGCTCCTCTTCATGACTTTTCTTTACTTCAGCGGTGACAGCATGACATCACATATGCCGTGCCGGAAAAGGAAGTCACTGGGACTTGAGGAGGGGACAAATGCTGTCTGACAGACACAGCATGTGTGAGTACCAGGAGGGGTGGACTGTAGATGGAGGAGGACCATGGAGCCATTAGGACCTGAGGGAGGGGGCGGTGGCTGCAGCTGATCAGTAACACTAGCGCCACCTGCATCATCTATTGATGTAGGCGATGGGGCGGGTTTTTCTGTTTAAATTACTGTGCAGTGTCATGGAGGAGGTGGAACTAGTTCCCCCTACCATTCTAGGTGGTGGAACTCAGTTCCACCTCGTTCCCCCCCCCACTTTAACCCCTGCCTATCACAGTGTTTTCCATCCTGCCAGCACTGTGTCTCCCTGCCTTCTCTCCCCAACCAGCCCACTGTGCCCATCTCGCTGTCCTCCCACCTAGAACCCTCCAGTCAGTCCAGTCACAGTGATCCCCCTCTTTCAGCCAAGTGTTCCCTCCTCCCATCCGTATCACGCTGACTCCTGCATTCCAGTGTCTAACAACCTTGCCTGCCCAGTGTCTCCCCTCTTCCCTCCCCCTACCAACCCACTGCCCCTATATAACTGCCCCTCAGCAGGAACCCAGTCCAGTCACAGTGTCCCCCTCATTCAGCCCACTGTACCCTCTACTCTGGCCTAGTGTTTTCCCCTCCTACCGCCATCTCACTGCCCTCTTCCCATCCAGACCAGTGCCCCCTAAATATCATTCACTGCCTCTCCTCGTCACCCTCTGCAACTCCCTGTCACCCACTGCCTCTCTGTCTCACACTATCTCTCTATATCACCCTCTCCCTATCACCCACTGTCCTCTATGTCACCCACTGCTTCCCCCTGGCATCGCCCACTGCATCCCCCTGTCACCCACTGCCTCTCCCTGCTGTCACCCACTGCCTCTCCCTGTCTTCAGAAAAGCAGTCTGCGCCCAAACTATGGACTTTCTAACACATTTTTTTCTCGCACCTCTGGAGGCTTCGACTGACGTGGCTAATGGGTGTCTATCGGAGAAACAATTGAATAGCTCTGATAGACGCACATTACTATAGATGGCTAGCAGGGGGCGCACAACACAATTGAATTCCCCCAAAGTGTTTTGAGCTCTAAAATTGTTGTTCGTGCTGAGACAATATGATGACACACAAGAGTTGGGCAAAATTAGCCTTATATTCCAGCTGATTTTTTTCTTTTTTTGTTATTTGTATCCTGCTTTTTATCATTTATTCTTTAATACATTTTATTTCTTTTACATAGTAGTGGCATGTTAAAAGAAACTGAAGATGCATATTTTAAAAACCAATAGAGGTAGATGCTCATTGATGAGTTTAGTCATTGCATTATTTGTTTTTTTTTCTGCACCAAAAAAAAGAAATAAAAATGAAATATTCTTGGAGAAAAATTCCCACGAGGCTTGGACTGCTGTCAATTACAGGTCTACGGATGGTGTAATGGGTTTGATTTACACCATGGCCCATACTCTATTGAGTTTTTATATTCTCCCCATGCCTGCATGGGTTTCTTCTGGGTACTCCAGTTTCCTTCCACAATCCAAAAATATAATGGTAGGTTACTTGGCTTGTGACACAAAAATAAACCATAGCTTGTATTTTTTTTTATTCAGTGCTCAATAATATAACAGGTGGTATACACAGAGAGGTGCTAGTCACACCACACTGCACAGACTGCACCCCCATATCAGTAGTCAACCCCCACCATGCTGGTTACACCACCTGCATTGGAGCACAATAGGTCCTTCTTAAATTTCAGCTCCTTGGGGATCTTAATCTGGCACTGATCGTATGTTTTTGTTAAGGTGGTCATGATTCCGGGAGCTCCTGGTAAAGCGTGATCTACCTTTTGGCCAAGTCTGCCCTATCAGCATTTTTTTCACAACGCCCCTAGGCTAAAAGTTTCTTATCGAGAAATTCAGGGTTGTACAGTATTTGTCCACATATTTTATGACTGGTTGCCACCAGCGCTGGTTTTGTCTATAACAATGACCATAAATACTTTGATTTCCACTGCACCTAGTACAGAAAACACTGCCCTAATTGCAGCCTAGCCTTAACCCATCCTGTGTAGACATTCTGGCTGTTGACATTCACAATAGTCAATATTTTGAATGTCGACAGCTGTGTGATGACTGCATATCCAGTGGCGTCGAGAGAGGGGGATGGGCGGGTACAAATTACCCGGGCCCAGGATGCTGGAGGGGCTCAGAGGGGGGCCCCCAAGTCCGCTACCCCCTCCCCCTGTGTATACCTGCGCTGGGATCCGGCTGACGGCAGCACCATCTTCCCAGTGATATCTACAGGAAGATGGCGCCGCACATATAAAGTAAAGACTCTGGCACTGTGCCAGAGTCTTTACTCTCTAGTGACCAGTGTCATCTTCCCAAATATCACTGGGAAGACGGCGCTGGCCAGGGAGGAGGGACCCGCTTCCAGATCAAGAAAGGTAGGAAGCGGATGCCCTCTCCGGTGCCCCCCGTGTTAAAATGGCGCCCCCTCCCCTTGAGCGCGCTGGGCCACTTCACGGCCCCGCAATTATTTTTATTATAATTTTTTTTTATTACAGGGCATAGTAACGCCCACTTAAGACCCCCCCCCCCCCTTTTCCGGTTCCCGGCGTGGCTCTCGACGGCCCTGTGCATACCTACAGAGGAACCTCATGAGAATGGAACAAGTAGCGCTCCAAAAAAAACAAACGCTACTGTAATGCAAATAAAACGCAGATGGATATAGTAGCGCTATGAACAATATTTTGTATTGTTCTAAAATGCATAAAAAACACCTTTGTTATGACTGAATATTTACCTTCCTGCTTCTTGGTGCATCCAAATGCAAATGTCAGAGGTTTTTGTATCCTTGCAGAAATTGTAGGAGCACTCCTCCCACAAAGCAGCCAATCAGAACCTGAAAGGTGAGTTTTCCTGTAAATAAAATATTACTTTGTGCGCTGGAGAAGGTTAATAAATTGTTGCACATGAAGAGTTATTTGTGTGCAAATACAAGTTCCAACAGCTGATGTCTTCAGAAACATCACTTAGCACACCATGCGCCTGATTTTCAATGAGACACAAGTTAAAATTTGGCCAGAGCTCGTGAATATCTGGAAACTGTGTCATCTCCTATATATTAGCCCAGATCTGTGACTTTGTGACTCATTTGCTAACGCTGGGCGGAGTCAGAATGCTGGGCGGAGTCACAGATCTGGCCTAATAGGTTACAGACACCATCAAACCCCCATCACCCCGCCTCCAATTACTGTCCGGCTCTCGCCCCGACCAAGGAGACCGACTCCCCTGCACCGCCCCGTCCTCCTCACCCGTTCGTCTCACGGGTGATCAGCGGCGTGTGGTGCCGGGAGCACCGACCCCCCTGCACCGCCCCGTCCTCCTCACCCGTTCGTCTCACGGGTGATCCGCGGTGTGTGGTGCCGGGAGCTGGTAAGCGCCGCCCGCCGCCTTCCTCCTCTCCTCTCCTGGCTTACCTGCTGAGGTGTGTACGCTGGGCGCTGTGCAGCAGGAGGCGGTAGCCTCCGCTCAGGAGAGCACAGCGCACAGCGAGAGCAGGCAACCCCCACCCCGATGCCTGCGGCCCATCGCCATCCCTGCCCCCGCCTCCCGGCCTGGTGCAGCCGGACCTGCAGCTGCACGAAGGGAGCGCCCGGGTCCGGCCTCGGCCCTGCACAATGAGCTGCTCCATCATTCTCTGCCTGTTGCTGACACAATGGCTGCACAGGGGGCCCTGCCACTAGATGAGGATGGCCATTACTTATATCCTGCAGCTAGGGGGACATTGTGACATGTGGGGCGTGTACATGTGTTTGCAGCTACATGTGTATGTGTGTATCTAGGGCAGTACTCTCTGGTACAATGTAGATTTTCTCTATCCGTGCCACCCCCGCATCCACCCCTCCCCCACCCGCGTCACCTCCGAACCACCTACCCCACCCGCAGCACGCCCGCTCCCGTCCCACCACCAACCGCAGCGTCTAATGACCTCCTCCCCCATCCGCCCGACCCGCCCCACCTCCAGAACCTCCTACCCCACCCGTGGCACCCCCACACCCGCCCCTCCACCAACCGCAGCGTCTCCATACCTCCTCCCCCACCCGCGGCACCCCCGCACCCGCCCCTCCTCCAACCACAGCGTATACAGACCTCCTCCCTCATCCGCCGCACCCATGTCCCTCCCACACCCGCCCCACCTCCAGAACCTCCTACCCCACCCGTGGCACCCCCGCACCTGCCCCTCCACCAACAGCAGCGCCTCCATACCTCCTCACCCACCCGCGGCAACCCCGCACCCGCCCCTCCTCCAACTGCATTTCCAGACCTCTTCCCCCATCCGCCGCACCCACGTCCCTCCCCCACCCGCCCCACCTCCGGAACCACCTACCCCACCCGTGGCACCCCCACACCCGCCCCTCCACCAACCGCAGCATCTCCATACCTCCTCACCCACCCGCGGCACCCCCGCACCCGCCGCTCCTCCAACCGCAGCATCTCCAGACCTCTTCATCATCCGCCGCTCCCACGCCCCTCCCCCACCCGCCCCACCTTCGTAATCTCCTACCCCACCCGTGGCACCCCCGCACCTGCCCCTACACCAACCGCAGCGTCTCCAGACCTCCTCCCCCATCCACGGCACCCCCGCACCAACCCTTCCCCCACCCGCGCCACCTCCAGACCCCTTACCCCACCTGAGGCACCCCCAAACCCACCCCTCCTCCAACCGCAGCGCCTCCAGACCCCCTCCACCATCGCAAGGGGCTACGCCCCCTTCACCATCGGACGCCCCTTCATCGTGCATTTCCTACATAATAGCCCAGAGTGATGTGTGGCTAACGCTGGGCGTGGCTAGGAGCTCTCATTGGGTTAGCGCTAGCGTAGATCCGCCCCCTGGTGATGTCAGAGGTCACTTTACAACTTGGTATTAGCGGCAGTGTCGATAGCGCTGCTGCGGCTGTGTGTAGGGCCCGCACATCCGCCACCAGATTAACATGCACGTGTTGTGGCGCTCTGGACCGCCGTTTAGCCTCTGCCGAGCTGCTCCCGCTGCCCAGAAGCCGTGCCATGGAGGGAGCACCGTAGCGTGTCACCGCGGCTGGTGCAGCTGCATGCTGCTCTACAGCACACAGGAGACTACCGGCTGGACTTCAGTAAGTAGCGCGGATGCATCAGCGGAGGGTTGCAGGAGTCCGGCAGTGCGCTGCTGCTCTCCCCTTTCCTGCCGTGCACAACACATGGCCCGGCTCTGCGCTGCCTGTCTCCGGGAGAGCTCTGCTGCTGTGTCCCGGCTCTGCCGGTCATGACCTTGTGGCGCCATGTGTCACCTATGCTGTCACCTCTGCGGTGCACCACCTGGATGCACCTCATGCAATCCCGCACCACTCCCAACCGCAGCACCACCACACCCTCCCCCACCCACGGTGGCTCCGGACCACCACCCCCACCGTGGCACCCCTGCATCCGCCCTTCACCCAACCACCGCACCCGGCCCACCCCCACCAACTGCACCCCCTCAACCATCCTGCACGCAGCACCCCCGCTACCCGCCTACCACGATGGCTCATGACTCTACCCCGCTCCCCGCACCCCTGGACACCCTCCCCATCTGCGTCTATCCCACACCCGACACTCCCCCATCCACAGCACCTCCGGCCTCCTCCTCCATCCGCCCCTCCCTTCACCCTCCTCCATCCGCAGTCCCCCCTTATCCGCCCCTCTACCACCCTAAGCACTCCCGCAACCACCCCTCCCCCAGCCGCGACACCCCCAGCCCCCCTCCACCATACTAGGTGATTCATCATGCCCTGCGTGCGCTGTTCACACAGTCGCAAGGGGCTACGGCCCCTTAACCATCACACACCCTTTGTCCGCGCACTATTTAACCAAATACACAATTATGTGTGGAGGTAATACTCCATATAATCAACATATTGCACGCCCAAAGGCCGTGCAAGGCTTAAGGGGGCGTAGCCCCTTGCGACGGTGTGAAGAGCGCCCGTAGGGCGCGATGAACCACCTAGTACTTGAATACTTTCACACAAATTGTGGGAAACCCCTGATTTTTCGGGTAGTCCCTTATAGCCACGGAAGAGTGGCCACATCTCCTGCATCCCATCCGTTCATAGTGAAGCATGGTGTGGGCAGTGGCGCTGTCATTCGGAGCCACTCTCTCCCTGCGTGCTGTGCATGGGGGGGGGGCAATTGCACATGCCAATATCCGCAGCCCCCACCCCCCTGCAGCCGTACCCGCCTTCCCCTGCTCCTCACCCGCCGACCCCCCTGTGCAGTCCGGATCCCAGTCATTATACGGTTGATACTGTATCTCTCTCCACTCTATTTCTCTACACACATTGAAAAATATCTCATGTGTCCAGTAGTTATCGTGTGTTGTGACCATAGTCTGCTAACACTACACAGTCATTGGCTATAATAATAATAATAATAATAATAATAATAATAATAATAATTTGTGGCAGGGACAGCATAGTTCCACATGGAGTTAACATGGAACATCAGGATTTCCCAGGTTTAACAGAGCAACAGCAGCAGGAATGAAGAGTCCAGTCCAGATTTTACCTTAATCAGTTGTCAGCTAGAAGCTACACTAATTAATCAACAGCACCTGTAATCTGCCTTTAAGTACAGTTTGTGTTCATTCTGATGGTGGCTAGCATCCAGAAGGGGGTGTGGGAATGTCAGGGCCATTGAACTCTACTGATGTGATCCTATACTACTATGAATCTGTACTGATGTGTTCCTATACTACTATGAATCTGTACTGATGTGTTCCTATACTACTATGAATCTGTACTGATGTGATCCTATACTACTATGAATCTGTACTGATGTGTTCCTATACTACTATGAATCTGTACTGATGTGATCCTATACTACTATGAATCTGTACTGATGTGATCCTATACTACTATGAATCTGTACTGATGTGATCCTATACTACTATGAATCTGTACTGATGTGTTCCTATACTACTATGAATCTGTACTGATGTGTTCCTATACTACTATGAATCTGTACTGATGTGATCCTATACTACTATGAATCTGTACTGATGTGATCCTATACTACTATGAATCTGTACTGATGTGATCCTATACTACTATGAATCTGTACTGATGTGATCCTATACTACTATGAATCTGTACTGATGTGATCCTATACTACTATGAATCTGTACTGATGTGATCCTATACTACTATGAATCTGTACTGATGTGTTCCTATACTACTATGAATCTGTACTGATGTGTTCCTATACTACTATGAATCTGTACTGATGTGATCCTATACTACTATGAATCTGTACTGATGTGTTCCTATGCTACTATGAATCTGTACTGATGTGTTCCTATACTACTATGAATCTGTACTGATGTGATCCTATACTACTATGAATCTGTACTGATGTGATCCTATACTACTATGAATCTGTACTGATGTGATCCTATACTACTATGAATCTGTACTGATGTGATCCTATACTACTATGAATCTGTACTGATGTGATCCTATACTACTATGAATCTGTACTGATGTGTTCCTATACTACTATGAATCTGTACTGATGTGTTCCTATACTACTATGAATCTGTACTGATGTGTTCCTATACTACTATGAATCTGTACTGATGTGATCCTATACTACTATGAATCTGTACTGACGTGATCCTATACTACTATGAATCTGCACTGATGTGATCCTATACTACTATGAATCTGTACTGATGTGTTCCTATACTACTATGAATCTGTACTGATGTGTTCCTATACTACTATGAATCTGTACTGATGTGTTCCTATACTACTATGAATCTGTACTGATGTGTTCCTATACTACTATGAATCTGTACTGATGTGTTCCTATACTACTATGAATCTGTACTGATGTGATCCTATACTACTATGAATCTGTACTGATGTGATCCTATACTACTATGAATCTGTACTGATGTGTTCCTATACTACTATGAATCTGTACTGATGTGATCCTATACTACTATGAATCTGTACTGATGTGTTTCCTATACTACTATGAATCTGTACTGATGTGTTCCTATACTACTATGAATCTGTACTGATGTGATCCTATACTACTATGAATCTGTACTGATGTGTTCCTATACTACTATGAATCTGTACTGATGTGTTCCTATACTACTATGAATCTGTACTGATGTGTTCCTATACTACTATGAATCTGTACTGATGTGATCCTATACTACTATGAATCTGTACTGATGTGATCCTATACTACTATGAATCTGTACTGATGTGATCCTATACTACTATGAATCTGTACTGATGTGATCCTATACTACTATGAATCTGTACTGATGTGATCCTATACTACTATGAATCTGTACTGATGTGATCCTATACTACTATGAATCTGTACTGATGTGATCCTATACTACTATGAATCTGTACTGATGTGTTCCTATACTACTATGAATCTGTACTGATGTGTTCCTATACTACTATGAATCTGTACTGATGTGATCCTATACTACTATGAATCTGTTCTGATGTGTTCCTATACTACTATGAATCTGTACTGATGTGTTCCTATACTACTATGAATCTGTACTGATGTGATCCTATACTACTATGAATCTGTACTGATGTGATCCTATACTACTATGAATCTGTACTGATGTGTTCCTATACTACTATGAATCTGTACTGATGTGATCCTATACTACTATGAATCTGTACTGATGTGTTCCTATACTACTATGAATCTGTACTGATGTGATCCTATACTACTATGAATCTGTACTGATGTGTTCCTATACTACTATGAATCTGTACTGATGTGTTCCTATACTACTATGAATCTGTACTGATGTGTTCCTATACTACTATGAATCTGTACTGATGTGATCCTATACTACTATGAATCTGTACTGATGTGATCCTATACTACTATGAATCTGTACTGATGTGATCCTATACTACTATGAATCTGTACTGATGTGTTCCTATACTACTATGAATCTGTACTGATGTGTTCCTATACTACTATGAATCTGTACTGATGTGTTCCTATACTACTATGAATCTGTACTGATGTGATCCTATACTACTATGAATCTGTACTGATGTGTTCCTATACTACTATGAATCTGTACTGATGTGTTCCTATACTACTATGAATCTGTACTGATGTGTTCCTATACTACTATGAATCTGTACTGATGTGATCCTATACTACTATGAATCTGTACTGATGTGTTCCTATACTACTATGAATCTGTACTGATGTGATCCTATACTACTATGAATCTGTACTGATGTGTTCCTATACTACTATGAATCTGTACTGATGTGATCCTATACTACTATGAATCTGTACTGATGTGTTCCTATACTACTATGAATCTGTACTGATGGGTTCCTATACTACTATGAATCTGTACTGATGTGATCCTATACTACTATGAATCTGTTCTGATGTGTTCCTATACTACTATGAATCTGTACTGATGTGTTCCTATACTACTATGAATCTGTACTGATGTGATCCTATACTACTATGAATCTGTACTGATGTGATCCTATACTACTATGAATCTGTACTGATGTGTTCCTATACTACTATGAATCTGTACTGATGTGATCCTATACTACTATGAATCTGTACTGATGTGTTCCTATACTACTATGAATCTGTACTGATGTGATCCTATACTACTATGAATCTGTACTGATGTGTTCCTATACTACTATGAATCTGTACTGATGTGTTCCTATACTACTATGAATCTGTACTGATGTGTTCCTATACTACTATGAATCTGTACTGATGTGATCCTATACTACTATGAATCTGTACTGATGTGATCCTATACTACTATGAATCTGTACTGATGTGATCCTATACTACTATGAATCTGTACTGATGTGTTCCTATACTACTATGAATCTGTACTGATGTGATCCTATACTACTATGAATCTGTACTGATGTGTTCCTATACTACTATGAATCTGTACTGATGTGATCCTATACTACTATGAATCTGTACTGATGTGTTCCTATACTACTATGAATCTGTACTGATGTGATCCTATACTACTATGAATCTGTACTGATGTGTTCCTATACTACTATGAATCTGTACTGATGTGTTCCTATACTACTATGAATCTGTACTGATGTGATCCTATACTACTATGAATCTGTACTGATGTGATCCTATACTACTATGAATCTGTACTGATGTGATCCTATACTACTATGAATCTGTACTGATGTGTTCCTATACTACTATGAATCTGTACTGATGTGTTCCTATACTACTATGAATCTGTACTGATGTGATCCTATACTACTATGAATCTGTACTGATGTGTTCCTATACTACTATGAATCTGTACTGATGTGGTTCCTATACTACTATGAATCTGTACTGATGTGATCCTATACTACTATGAATCTGTACTGATGTGATCCTATACTACTATGAATCTGTACTGATGTGATCCTATACTACTATGAATCTGTACTGATGTGATCCTATACTACTATGAATCTGTACTGATGTGATCCTATACTACTATGAATCTGTACTGATGTGATCCTATACTACTATGAATCTGTACTGATGTGATCCTATACTACTATGAATCTGTACTGATGTGTTCCTATACTACTATGAATCTGTACTGATGTGTTCCTATACTACTATGAATCTGTACTGATGTGTTCCTATACTACTATGAATCTGTACTGATGTGTTCCTATACTACTATGAATCTGTACTGATGTGTTCCTATACTACTATGAATCTGTACTGATGTGTTCCTATACTACTATGAATCTGTACTGATGTGTTCCTATACTACTATGAATCTGTACTGATGTGTTCCTATACTACTATGAATCTGTACTGATGTGATCCTATACTACTATGAATCTGTACTGATGTGTTCCTATACTACTATGAATCTGTACTGATGTGATCCTATACTACTATGAATCTGTACTGATGTGATCCTATACTACTATGAATCTGTACTGATGTGATCCTATACTACTATGAATCTGTACTGATGTGTTCCTATACTACTATGAATCTGTACTGATGTGTTCCTATACTACTATGAATCTGTACTGATGTGATCCTATACTACTATGAATCTGTACTGATGTGTTCCTATACTACTATGAATCTGTACTGATGTGTTCCTATACTACTATGAATCTGTACTGATGTGTTCCTATACTACTATGAATCTGTACTGATGTGATCCTATACTACTATGAATCTGTACTGATGTGATCCTATACTACTATGAATCTGTACTGATGTGATCCTATACTACTATGAATCTGTACTGATGTGATCCTATACTACTATGAATCTGTACTGATGTGATCCTATACTACTATGAATCTGTACTGATGTGATCCTATACTACTATGAATCTGTACTGATGTGTTCCTATACTACTATGAATCTGTACTGATGTGTTCCTATACTACTATGAATCTGTACTGATGTGATCCTATACTACTATGAATCTGTACTGATGTGTTCCTATACTACTATGAATCTGTACTGATGTGTTCCTATACTACTATGAATCTGTACTGATGTGATCCTATACTACTATGAATCTGTACTGATGTGATCCTATACTACTATGAATCTGTACTGATGTGTTCCTATACTACTATGAATCTGTACTGATGTGTTCCTATACTACTATGAATCTGTACTGATGTGTTCCTATACTACTATGAATCTGTACTGATGTGATCCTATACTACTATGAATCTGTACTGATGTGTTCCTATACTACTATGAATCTGTACTGATGTGTTCCTATACTACTATGAATCTGTACTGATGTGTTCCTATACTACTATGAATCTGTACTGATGTGTTCCTATACTACTATGAATCTGTACTGATGTGTTCCTATACTACTATGAATCTGTACTGATGTGATCCTATACTACTATGAATCTGTACTGATGTGTTCCTATACTACTATGAATCTGTACTGATGTGTTCCTATACTACTATGAATCTGTACTGATGTGTTCCTATACTACTATGAATCTGTACTGATGTGATCCTATACTACTATGAATCTGTACTGATGTGTTCCTATACTACTATGAATCTGTACTGATGTGTTCCTATACTACTATGAATCTGTACTGATGTGTTCCTATACTACTATGAATCTGTACTGATGTGTTCCTATACTACTATGAATCTGTACTGATGTGTTCCTATACTACTATGAATCTGTACTGATGTGTTCCTATACTACTATGAATCTGTACTGATGTGTTCCTATACTACTATGAATCTGTACTGATGTGTTCCTATACTACTATGAATCTGTACTGATGTGATCCTATACTACTATGAATCTGTACTGATGTGTTCCTATACTACTATGAATCTGTACTGATGTGTTCCTATACTACTATGAATCTGTACTGATGTGTTCCTATACTACTATGAATCTGTACTGATGTGATCCTATACTACTATGAATCTGTACTGATGTGATCCTATACTACTATGAATCTGTACTGATGTGATCCTATACTACTATGAATCTGTACTGATGTGTTCCTATACTACTATGAATCTGTACTGATGTGTTCCTATACTACTATGAATCTGTACTGATGTGTTCCTATACTACTATGAATCTGTACTGATGTGATCCTATACTACTATGAATCTGTACTGATGTGTTCCTATACTACTATGAATCTGTACTGATGTGTTCCTATACTACTATGAATCTGTACTGATGTGATCCTATACTACTATGAATCTGTACTGATGTGATCCTATACTACTATGAATCTGTACTGATGTGATCCTATACTACTATGAATCTGTACTGATGTGATCCTATACTACTATGAATCTGTACTGATGTGATCCTATACTACTATGAATCTGTACTGATGTGTTCCTATACTACTATGAATCTGTACTGATGTGATCCTATACTACTATGAATCTGTACTGATGTGATCCTATACTACTATGAATCTGTACTGATGTGTTCCTATACTACTATGAATCTGTACTGATGTGTTCCTATACTACTATGAATCTGTACTGATGTGATCCTATACTACTATGAATCTGTACTGATGTGATCCTATACTACTATGAATCTGTACTGATGTGATCCTATACTACTATGAATCTGTACTGATGTGTTCCTATACTACTATGAATCTGTACTGATGTGATCCTATACTACTATGAATCTGTACTGATGTGATCCTATACTACTATGAATCTGTACTGATGTGATCCTATACTACTATGAATCTGTACTGATGTGTTCCTATACTACTATGAATCTGTACTGATGTGATCCTATACTACTATGAATCTGTACTGATGTGATCCTATACTACTATGAATCTGTACTGATGTGTTCCTATACTACTATGAATCTGTACTGATGTGTTCCTATACTACTATGAATCTGTACTGATGTGTTCCTATACTACTATGAATCTGTACTGATGTGTTCCTATACTACTATGAATCTGTACTGATGTGATCCTATACTACTATGAATCTGTACTGATGTGATCCTATACTACTATGAATCTGTACTGATGTGTTCCTATACTACTATGAATCTGTACTGATGTGATCCTATACTACTATGAATCTGTACTGATGTGTTCCTATACTACTATGAATCTGTACTGATGTGTTCCTATACTACTATGAATCTGTACTGATGTGTTCCTATACTACTATGAATCTGTACTGATGTGTTCCTATACTACTATGAATCTGTACTGATGTGTTCCTATACTACTATGAATCTGTACTGATGTGATCCTATACT
Organism: Pseudophryne corroboree; assembly: GCF_028390025.1. Classification (NCBI taxonomy): domain Eukaryota; kingdom Metazoa; phylum Chordata; class Amphibia; order Anura; family Myobatrachidae; genus Pseudophryne; species Pseudophryne corroboree. The sequence goes on along the minus strand of NC_086452.1, from coordinate 39,130,796 downwards.
ACTATGAATCTGTACTGATGTGTTCCTATACTACTATGAATCTGTACTGATGTGATCCTATACTACTATGAATCTGTACTGATGTGTTCCTATACTACTATGAATCTGTACTGATGTGTTCCTATACTACTATGAATCTGTACTGATGTGATCCTATACTACTATGAATCTGTACTGATGTGATCCTATACTACTATGAATCTGTACTGATGTGTTCCTATACTACTATGAATCTGTACTGATGTGTTCCTATACTACTATGAATCTGTACTGATGTGATCCTATACTACTATGAATCTGTACTGATGTGTTCCTATACTACTATGAATCTGTACTGATGTGTTCCTATACTACTATGAATCTGTACTGATGTGATCCTATACTACTATGAATCTGTACTGATGTGATCCTATACTACTATGAATCTGTACTGATGTGTTCCTATACTACTATGAATCTGTACTGATGTGATCCTATACTACTATGAATCTGTACTGATGTGTTCCTATACTACTATGAATCTGTACTGATGTGTTCCTATACTACTATGAATCTGTACTGATGTGATCCTATACTACTATGAATCTGTACTGATGTGTTCCTATACTACTATGAATCTGTACTGATGTGATCCTATACTACTATGAATCTGTACTGATGTGTTCCTATACTACTATGAATCTGTACTGATGTGATCCTATACTACTATGAATCTGTACTGATGTGTTCCTATACTACTATGAATCTGTACTGATGTGATCCTATACTACTATGAATCTGTACTGATGTGTTCCTATACTACTATGAATCTGTACTGATGTGATTCCTATACTACTATGAATCTGTACTGATGTGTTCCTATACTACTATGAATCTGTACTGATGTGATCCTATACTACTATGAATCTGTACTGATGTGTTCCTATACTACTATGAATCTGTACTGATGTGATCCTATACTACTATGAATCTGTACTGATGTGTTCCTATACTACTATGAATCTGTACTGATGTGTTCCTATACTACTATGAATCTGTACTGATGTGTTCCTATACTACTATGAATCTGTACTGATGTGTTCCTATACTACTATGAATCTGTACTGATGTGTTCCTATACTACTATGAATCTGTACTGATGTGTTCCTATACTACTATGAATCTGTACTGATGTGTTCCTATACTACTATGAATCTGTACTGATGTGTTCCTATACTACTATGAATCTGTACTGATGTGTTCCTATACTACTATGAATCTGTACTGATGTGTTCCTATACTACTATGAATCTGTACTGATGTGTTCCTATACTACTATGAATCTGTACTGATGTGATCCTATACTACTATGAATCTGTACTGATGTGATCCTATACTACTATGAATCTGTACTGATGTGTTCCTATACTACTATGAATCTGTACTGATGTGTTCCTATACTACTATGAATCTGTACTGATGTGTTCCTATACTACTATGAATCTGTACTGATGTGTTCCTATACTATGAATCTGTACTGATGTGATCCTATACTACTATGAATCTGTACTGATGTGTTCCTATACTACTATGAAT